>NC_137466.1:134640053-135840053 GCF_964235325.1 Thermobia domestica | reverse complement strand
TATAAACTCACAGAATATTATGTTTTATTACTTCGGAGCTTTTATTTTTCATAGTTGATAAATATTACATGTTCAGAGATTAGTGGAAAATAAAGGCAGACGTCTGTTTGTCGTCAAAAGCTACCTCAAAATGATATATCATATGAGGTCATTTCTATTTAAAATTTTGTGCCCGAATCCAAGATGGTGGACGTAAAGATATGCCTCATCTCGGTCACTACTCAGTATCAGGTATGGATCTACTTCTACAACCTCTATCCAAGATATGATTCCTTTCCCCAGCCATTTTGAAGTTACAAGAGTTTATTACAAACTTTTGCCATATACTATACATTGTAAATGCATTGAGATGTTTAGGTCGCTTGGGGGTCGGTTAAATATTCTTCGATTGAGCCCATTTTTTTCACAGATTAATTTGGTCCGACATGGAACCAATTTAGGGGTTGGGAGCAAAGAAATTCGGAAATCGAAAATTAAGGACCACCCTAATATATATATATATATATATATATATATATATATATATATATATATATACGAGGTCAGACAATAAAGTAATAAGAATGTTTTTTCAGCTACTGCTGGCAACCCTACACACCGAAACCGACGCCAGCGTGTAACATTGGGCTTGCTCCGCTAGCACAGCACGTCGCACTCACAAAATATTATTCATTCTTGAGTTAGAGGTAGAAGAGTGCGGTCGTGTGTTAGACCCATGTCACAACAATGGAATCACGTAATATTGAGCAGACCTATGCAATCTCCTTCTGTGTGAAACTTGGTGAGACTGCCACGGTAACATACCGGAAGCTTCAGCAGGTCTTTGGAAATCAAGTGTTATCAATGGCACAGGTATATCGTTGGCACAAAATGTTTGCGGAAGGTAGAACAAAAAGGATGAACATCACAATGGGTGACGCACAACAACACGAACGAAACAGAACACAGACAGGGTGAAGGAACTTGTGCGAGCGGATAGACGATTAACCGTGAAAATGGTTGCGAATGAACTGAACATGAATCGAGAAACTGCGTCTGATATTAACTGAAAATTTGGGAATGCAAAAAGCGTGTGCCAAACTGGTTCCGAAAAATCTCACACAGCAACAAAAAGATGACCGGAGGACTGTGACGGCTGCTTTGCTGGACCAAGTGGAATATAACCCGGATTTACTGAACAGAATTATCACTGGAGATGAAAATTGGTGTTTTCAATATAACCCCGAAACGAAACGTCAAAGTGCGCAATGGTGTTCGAAAGATTCGCCACAACCAAAGAAAGCACGCATGTCGAAGTCCATGGTGAAATGCATGCTTGTGTGCTTTTTTGACTCCAGGGAATTGAGCATAAAGAGTGAATACCTCCAGGGTAGACCGTATATCAACATTTCTACACAGAAATTTTCGATGGACTTCGGAAACGCGTCCGTCGTGTTCGTCCACAGATTACTGATACCTGGATCTTTCATCACGATAATGCACCAGCTCATAATGCATTGCCTGTTCGGCAGTATTTGACATCAAAATCCATTACAGTGCTTCTATACCCTCCTTATTCACCAGACATCGCCCATGTGATTTTTTCTGTACCCAAAGGCGAAAGCAGTTCTTAAAGGACACCATTTAAGACCACCAAAAACAGCTGTAACACGGGTTTTGGCACCCAAAAGATGACTTCCAGAGATGCTACCAACAATGGAAACTCCGGTGGAGTAGGTGTGAGGAAAAAAGTTCATATTGACCCATGGCCAAAAGTGCATAGTTTCAGGTCTAGGACTGTCCAAAACCGTGGGAAAATGAACTTCGGAGGAGAATATCTCCAAAACTATTAGCTATTTAACTAAAGCGGCATGTTATTGTCTTAGACTTAAAATCTGCTCTATCCAAAAAATGCATGATTTTGAATCGTTCAGTAGCGGCGTAAGGCAGTCTTCCACAGGAAGTGGGGGACCCGGACATTCTGTTAGGACAGATGGATCCGATTCATGACACATGAAACAAAGAAACTAACAAAAAGTCTTTAACAGACCATCAATATTTTGAACAAAATCAAAATGGCGAAGGATATTTGGCGTGTTGTGCGTGATTGCATAACTACAGTAGAGACTGAATGTAGTGAATGAAAGGAAATCAAATGAAATCATTACATCTGCAAGATTATGACCCACAATAATGACCTGTGTGCCAAAGGAGACATACATTAAAATCCATAATGATTTTGGAAGAATTGATTCAATGAGGTTTTGCGAGAAAATGGAAGCATCTCCCGAAAAGAAAAAACGAAAATAAGAACAATAGATACAATGTCCTTCATCACAAACTCATTTAATCGCATATTTAAAGTGGGACCCCTTGCCATAAGATACAAACTATCACTGAGTTACCAGGTACCGTAAAAAGGGGCTACTTTGACATTTAGGGTTACTTTGACATAGAGCGGGGCTACTTTGACAGATGAGCAATTCGTGCTTCCTGTGAGAATTGTTGCATATGCTTTCATAGGTAAAGGCTGATATGGTGTCCACGGTGCGAATTGCCGGAGGGGATGAGGGATTTCTCCCATTGTATTTCTACCCCCTCTCAAAATCCTTCCTGTCCCCCAATATATAATATAAGGACTTCTAGATGCGCCACTGTTTATTCACTCCCCCCCCCCCAAAAATGAATAATCTAATTCGCACTCAAGGGTGGAAGAGAGTGGATTCAATGTGTCCTGTGCAAAAAATGGGTTTGTGGGTTTTGTAGTGGTGGATCAAAAAATCCTCAGTATGCTTGTTACGACTGTGATGTTGACGATTAAGGTTTTTCTTTCCATTGTTACATGTAAAGATAACATACCGGTACATATGTAATTATGTTAAAAGTAAAGTAAAGTAAAAAAAATAAAGTAACAACGTAAGGTAAAGCACCGTATATGTTCAAAGTAAAAGATGTTAAAAGTAAAGCTTTAGAAAAACTTGTATAGTGGTGTATAATGATGTACCACAACAAAATAAAGATTTCGTGCTTATCAAGTGTACAGCATACCGTACCTTACGCATAACCAAAACAGTGTTTTATACACTTTACATAAATTCCATGCCAAAATAACTCTATATGTTGAGTAACTTTAATCTTATATAGCAAATACATAAGATGTCAAAGTAGCCCCACCCCCGGGGCTACTTTGACCGGTATTTCTTAATTTCTTCCCGCCAAAACTTACTTGTTGAGACTTAGGTTTAGTAGTGGATGTGATAGGCTAGATACCTATTGTTATGATGAGAATAGTATCATTCATTGGTTGCAGAAAGTGTCCCGTGTACACATCTAAACTAGTCCAAAACCTGTCAAAGTAGCCCCGTTTTACGGTACCTCTTTGTCCGTCCCATGTAGCGAACAACAGATTGTTTAACAACGTACGAGAGCTAATGGCATATAAAAGCAACAATACTGATTATGTAATAAAAAGAGGGAAAAGTCTTGTTAAGATGCTAGATATCTCGAGAAGAGTTGATTATTTATCCAATTAAATTTGTTTGAAGATCCACGGTTCCTCGTGTCCGAAGTAAAACTTGTTACGGGCTTTTTACAGTTTTAGGGCCTGCCCTAGGTGCAGGTAGGTTTCTTACTGCACTTGTCATGCTATAGTCTTATGACATTCCTTAGTACCGATACCATTACAAATAAGGTCATGACCTATTGTTGGCTTTGAACTTGTTGTAACCCATAGGAAGTGAATCCGGGATCCCTGATTACAAGACAGCGCGTGATATTATCCATCCGTTTGGACCAATGTGAGTGCATCTCTAAACAACGAGTTTTCAATTTATTTGAAATTTCTTTACGTTATCCCTGTGATAATCTCATATTTTCATACATCAAAGAGGGAAGGAGGAAGTGAAGGGAGGGGGGATCACTTTCAGTGGAGATTGTGCTATTGTTTCTAGACATTTCCATGTGTTCCTGATCCGTTCAATGACACTCTCACCATTGTGATTGCCTGTCAATACAATGTGTCCTATTTCCTATTACTACCTACAACGTGACCCACATGGCCAAGAAACTTTCCATTTTGTTCAACACAATGAGCAGGTGTCTTCCAGAAGTGTCTATGGGTTTCCTCATGGTTTTCTCCCATTGTCTAGCATATTTTCATTCTCTAAACTAATTTTCATATTTCTTTAATCATCCGCCTTCTTTGCCTAAGAGGCAACACTGTGAAATGTTAAATTGTTTCAAACATATCTGGAAGAATAAGTTACCAACTCTTCTCGAAACATCTACCGTCTTAACAAGACAAGACTTTTCCCTCTTTTTGCTACATAATCAGTATGGTTGTTTTCATGTGCCATCAGCTCCCATACGTTGTTAAACAATCTGTTGTTCACTACATGGGAGGGGCAAAAAGATACCTGGTAACTCGGTAATAGTTTGCATCTTGTGGCAAGGAGTCCCACTTTACATCTGCGATTAAATGAATTTGTGATGAAGAACATTGTATCTATTGTTCTTACTTTTTTTATATTTTCTTTTCTTTTCTTTTTTTGAAGGAGATACTTCCATTTTCTCGCAAAACCTCATTGGATCAATTCTTCCAAAATCATTATGTATTCTTAACGTATGTCTCCTTTAGCACCCAGATCATTATTGTGGGCCGTAAACCTGCAGATGTAATGATTTCATTTAATTTCCTTTCATTCACTACATTCAGTCCCTACTACAGTAATGTAACCACGCAAAACACACCAAAAATCGTTCGCCACGCAGAAGACACCAAAATTTTGATTTTGTGCAAAACATTGATGGTCTGTCAACGACATTTTGTTACGTGGTGGGACTTTTGTCCATATGAACTAGTTTCTTTATTTTGATGTGAGGAATCATCTGCTACAGTTTGTCGTTCTAGTTTATTAACACCCTGTATATGTATATATGGATGTATGTTATGTGTGTGTGTGTGTATGTTCCACCATAATTCTGGAACGGCTGGAGCAATTTAAATCAAACTTGGTATACATGTTACCTATGGTCTATAAAAGAGTGCTGTTGGGGTAAGACCTACTAGCAGATCTAGGCGGGAGGGAAAGTGGGGAGACATATATAAATGATCGAAAATGACCGATGTTAGTGTTAAAACCACACTTTTCGGGGCCCACGAGCTGATTGGTAACAGTTTTAATGGTTGCTTGTGTACTTGGAACATAAGTTTAAATTCATTTAATTCTTTCTGGCTGCTCTAGTCAACTTCCAATTGTTTCTAAGACATTTATTCTATTTTGGATGATTTTGCGTTATATTAGAGTAAGTTTTAATCCGAGCAATAGTGGAGTCAAAAAAATCATTAATGGAGAAGATCATAATAATTTCACGTCGAAAAAGCGCGTACCTCATACGTATATATTGAAAGTGACATTTATGAATATAGTATATTTCATGACGTCGTTGCCATCTCCTTTAACATACAAAAGCATATAAGTGTGAGATATTAAAATCTTTGTTCTTTTCATGTTTTATCAATTAACTGAATGAAAGTGTCTACACAAGAAACAGTCATATTTTTTGACACAACTGTCTGTTTTATTCTAGCTAATCATGTTAACCAATATATTTTATTATGTTTATTATCGACCATCAACAACAATGAAACTAAATATTAACTTATTATATGTCAAAAGTGCTACTCAACCAAGGATCTTATGAAATAGAGGATCTGTCCTTACGACAAAATCTTGAAGCCATACATCACAGTTTTACCACCCCTACTCTGCCCACTCCGACTAATGGGATCGCAATGTTTTGAGCCAACAATCATGGCGGAAACGAAAGTAGCTAATCAGAAGATGGCGGAAACGAGAGTAGCCAATCAGACGTGTCTATGCTCGGTTGTTTTTGGCTTTATCGATTTAATAGGATGAAGATACATATGGGCAGATCCTCTACTTATAACATCCTTGTACTCAACAGTGAAAATAATCAATATTCGAGTTCTTTAATAAGCTACTTGATTTTAAATATTTACTGGCATCAATTACCCGCTTCGGTGGGTTAAATTAAGAAAAAATAATAATATGACCCGTTAGTCAGTCACTTTTTACTATTACTAAAGCGCTCTTTGATGTCGGTCAATTTCGTTGATTTTTATATAACCCCCTCCCCTCCCTATGTTGCGGGCACGGCATCAGAAGTGTCACTGTTTATCTCAGTGACCCCGAAAACTATGAATTCGACACTAATATCAGTTATTTTCGATCATTTTTAAATGTCTCTCTCCTCCCCCACCTTTAAGTTACACCTTCAAAGTGATATGACAGAAACATCTCAGGTTTGGTTCAAGATTTATTAAGTTTTATTTATTTTTATAGATCTGTCTCCTCCCCTTCACATAAGTTCTACCGTAAAAGTGATATGATAAAAAAAAACACCCCAAGTCCGAACTTCATCTATGTTGAAAATTTGATTAAGATCGGTTTTGTGGTTTAAGCGTGATGAGGTCACAAAGACAGTCACTTTTATTTTCATTTTGTTTTACATATATAGTCCCCTTTCCCCTCCCCTACGTTCCACCGTGAAAGTGAAATGACGGAAACATCCAAAGTCCGAACCTTATCTATGTTGAAAGATTGATCGAGATCGGTCGGGTTGTTCAAGAGTTATTATGTTTTATTCATTTTCATATATTTCCCCTCCTCCCCTTCCCTCCCCTAAAATCTACCGTCAAACTGAAACGACAAAAAACTTCCCAGGTTCGAACCTTATCTATGTTGCAAATTTGATTGAGATCGATCGGGTGGATTAAGAGTTATTAACTCACGAACATAGTCACTTTTATATTTATATATATTGATTTTTGTATATCTCCCTCTCCTCCCCCTCCCCTATGTTGTTCCGTCAATGTGAAATAATAAAAGACACCCCAGACACGAAGCTCATCTATGTTGAAAATTTGATCGAAATTGGTCTTCTGGTTCAAGAGTTATTGTTTTATTTATTTTTATAACTCCAGCTCCTCTACCTTCCCTGAGTTCTACCGTCATAGCGAAAAACCTCCCAGGCCAGAACCGCATCTACGTCAAAAATTTGATCAAGGTTAATCGGTCGGTTCAAGAGATTAAGTGTCACAAACATAGTCACTTTCAATTTTATAATATAGATTAAAAAATGTAATTACTCTTTTACGTGAAAGAGGTATTTAATTAAGTGAAAACATATTTTTTAAAAATGAATCACTTTTACGCCACACAATATATTATGCGGTATATATTATGCCATATACTGTTATGACATGCAATTACTTTTAATAATTTCGTCTCAGAATTTTTAGCGTTATATATATTGCACCATATGCTATTATGACATACAGTTATTTTTAATAGTCTTTAATGAAATGCATCTTTCACACGAGTACCGTATTAGCCTACGTATAAGCCGTTGTAAATTGCTCCGAAAATTGTTTCTAGAAGAGGGTTTCGTCTTATACGTAGGAAAATACGAGCAACTACCGGCAATATGTGTAAGCACCGTACATAAATAATATTGTTGGAATCAAAGACATATTTCACTGCTTTTGTTTCTGCTTTACAATGTTGATAGCAGCGTCCAAGATAGTGTTGACGTATTGACATAAGATTCAGTATTTCGAACCTGGAGGTCTTCCACAGTTGACCAAATATCCCCTTCCCCTCTCTGGAGCAAAGGTAAATTAAACTGCGATTACATGCCATTTGCATGCAGTGTAGTTATGTTTTTTAATAAACAGTTCCACATTGCAGCCCTTCTCACTTTGACTTCCTCTCCTGGACATTTTTTTTTGGAAGAATACCTGGTCAGCTGCATGCAGGGAGTTTTTCAGCTACGTGTTCCTGCTAAACAGGAGCAGCACCAGGAATTTTGAAAGGAGGTAACTGGAGAAAAATTGCATTGCTTTTCATATTGTCACTATCGCTATACAGCTTGTTAATAATCTCTGTATAATTCAGTTTGAAGTTGCCTTTAATTTTTAAATATGTCTGGAAAGGTTTATATTTATTTTGGTGCAAGAGGTGCCGGAGCGTATCATCACAAAAGCTGACTCAAATTCTCTATTTTATATTTTACTCAATAAGTTCGATTTTCAACCTCAGCAAGATTATGTCTCTTCATTTTTGCACCAAAAGATGGTAGGTTCGAACCAATAATATATTGGCAGCAGATTATTGACAGAAAAATACTTTTATCTCATCTCCTTGAAATAATAGAAAAAGAGTTATATTTTCCCTTCGAGCGGGCGGCCGCCAGGTGTCTTTTAGATCAGCCACTGCAGTAGTGTTAGAGATTTTAATGTTATTACGAATTCTTTTTCTTTAAAAATTTTCTCCTAATATGTCATAGTGAATTGTAAATTAAATTTAGATTTTTTTACATCATTATTTAGAACCTTTTTAAATTTCTACTGAACTTCACCTTCTGTGCGAAATATGTAATTTGCTTGAGAGTATATTGTGAACAGTAACTGAAATGAAGAAACTTGCTTCAGACTAACAACTGAAGTTCACGTGTAATTTAATTTTAGTATTGCAGAGAAATGGTAGCCCGAGGAAAACGAAATTTCGTATAATTATAGACTATAGTAAGAAGTTTTGTGTTAGTTAAACAGGATCAAGGGTACGAAGGATTAATATGCTATAGGGCAGGGCACAAAATTTCCGGTCGCCAAGTCACCACTGGCGATTAAAAATTTAGATCTGACTACCAGTGTTCAGTAGGAATGGTTTCTCCTAAACTCACAGGGCTAAGCAGTTTCTGTTTCGCACGAAAATAATTGTCACTAAGTGAGAGAAAGCACGGAATGTGAAGTATTCACAATGGACATTGAAAGTGAAGTCTTCACAAAGTTGTAATTCGTCCCTCCTTTCCAACCCTCAATCGAAAACTTCATTACGAGATTCCCAAATTTGCTTCCAATTATCACATTTTGTGCAGTTCTACCTGTGAGCACTGCTTCATGTGAGAGAGGCTTGAGGCGTCTCAACACGTGTTAAGACTGCCTACAGAAATCCACTGAAGACTGATACACTGGATGATTTGCTGACAATTTTCATCAATGGCCATTCACTTAAGGACTTTGATCCGAAAACTGCAATAGACAACTGGCACTTCAGTTCAGAGAGAGAGAGAGAGAGAAAGAAAGAGAGAGAGAGAGAGATCGTTATACAAATGTGAAGTCTTAAGGTAAGATGTGTTTAGCATTTATATGAATTGTCCAATTCAAAATTGGTTATCCTGAATCTGAATCTAATTGTCTGGTTTGGTCATTTTAATCCCTGATGTAACCTCTTTCTTTGTGAAACAAAAGGCCATGGGGAGGGGGGCTCTCATAATTTGTACGTAAAAGATATTGCTGGCGACCATAATTTTTGGATTGGCGACTGCGTCTGACTGAAAATTTGCGCCCTGTTATAGGGTCAAGGGACAATGGATGTCGATTCTTTTCTTAGAGGCAGCAGTGTCATTCAAATCATTTAACAACCGGCTCTATGATTAGTATAGTATAATGCGAGACGTTTCTGGAAGGTAAGTACCGTTTTGAAGAAAAAAGTACTAATTCAATGTTGTTCAAGCCAAATTTATTTTTTACATGAAAGGGCATACCTTAAACTATTTTTTGACGTAGTTTCCACCAATGTTCAAACACAACCACCACTAAACCGACTGTGAAACTACCGGACATACGCAGAGTGCCGACACTAGCGCTGCGGTGGCGTTCAGACGAAACGATGAGTACTTGCCCGACACTGGCGGGATGTTGCGTTGAGGGAGGTTTGGACAAGTTGGTCACCTGCTTTGACAACATTGAATATTGTTGGAAACTATATCGAAAAATAGTTTAAGATGTGGTTTTTCATGCAAAAATAAATTTGTCTTAAAACCAATCTGTTTTAGTACTTTTGTTTTCAAAACGGTACTTACTTTCCGGACACGCCTCGTATTATTACTATATAATTAATTGTATTATTATGTATTTGTGATATTATTATTGCTGTTACAAAAATAAGCATGTCAAGTTGATTTCGAGAAGTAAACGTAGATATGAAAGCTATTATACTGCAGGATGTACAACAAATCAGGATCCTTATGGATAGAAAAGAGTTCGTAAACTATATGGCAGATTGGAACATGGTGTTGTTGGTTTCGTAACAGCAAATTAGCTCATCCAAATTGCGACAGCGCTACTTGAGGAGGAAAAGCACAGGAGAGAGGCAGTTGTGTTTTGTACACCGAAAATTAAAGTTTTATGTTACTTGACCTACCTTACAATACAAGAAGTCTGGGAGACAGTCAGGCAGGGCGGAAAAGCTAAGATGCCAACTAGGTTGGGAGACACCTGTCCCTTGTTCCTCGCTCTTTGTGCCGTCTAGTATTGTTACTGCGCCCGGAGCCATGTAACTTCCAAATTAAATGCAAAATTTCCTAATACGAGAAACGTTCGAAAGTAAGTTTGTCATTTGTTTTTTGAACGAGAACATGGTACACCAGGTGAAACAAACAATCGTCAAAACTCGTTGTTTGTTCAACGACTGAAGGAGCGTCAGCAGATGTAGAATAACGCATGCGCAGAGCGCCGAAGAAGAAAAAGTAGTAGCAGACCTGTGTGCCCGAGGTTATTCTAGTACAATCACAATGGCAGACAGATGTATGCTCACAATGGGGTCGCCAATGGAAGTGCGTACTGTTATCGGGTATGAGTAGGCATGTGGGACTAGTGCATTCTTCATTCATGTAAGCCTACAGACTGTGTATACTGAAGACGTCATGTTTCGTCAAATAGTTGGTCGCTGGTGTTGCATATTCAGTGAAGGAAGTCTGAGTGTTGAGGATGAAGGTCGAAGTTGGCGTCCCTCCATATCCACGAATGAAACAGCATTGCTAGGGTACAGGGCATGGTGTTAGCGGTCAGGCGCATAACGGTGCCAGATGTGGCGTCCATAGTGCCTATTGGTCATACTCCGGTCCATTATATGCTCCATGATATGTTGTGTTATCCAAAATTGTCTGCAAAACGGGTGCCGAGAAACCAGGATCACAAAAGTGCAAGAATGGGAACCAGCCTCGATCACTTGATGCAGTACATGCGAGGGAAATGAGTTCTGTTCAGAATCACCACAGTCGGTGAGACATGGGTGCACTACTTTCTAGAAACTAAGGCCTCCTCAATGACGTGAAAGCATCCCAGTTCATCAGAGAGGAAAAAATTCAAACTGTCACCCTCCGCAGGAAAGGTTATGGCCACAGTATTATAGAACGCGAAAGATGTAATTCTCTTTGATTTCCTCCGTGATACTGTGACACCCTCAACAAACTTAAATCTACCATTCGACGAAAGAAACCAAGGTGTTGTGCTCTTGAACGACAACGCAAAACCACACATAGAAATGCTTACACAAGATCAGATTCGTCGCTTCGGATGGGAGAGATTGGATCACTTTGCCTGCAGCCCAGATCTTGCCCCATCAGACTTTCACCTGTTTCCTGCATTGAAAGCGGTACTCTCGGGACATCACTTCCAAAACAATACTAGGTGGAGCAGGCTCTGTGACAATTCCTTGCACCTAGTTTTACCAGAGTGTCTTTTTTTTTTCAAACTGATTACACGCTACAACAAATGTCTCAAAATGTCGGTGGTGGCTATATATATAACAAAAGAGAATGCAAGGCGTATAGTTCATGATACCATGGTATATTGTATTTGGGAATAAAGTTTCCGTGTGAAAAAAATGACGAAATTTACTTTCGGAACGTCCCTCGTATTTCTTCTGGCTATTGAATCATAGAAGCTCAAAAGTAACGTGAACAAAATGGCCTTCCATTAGCTTGTAAAACTGTAGAGAAACAGTTTTGAAGGGTGTTTTTCTCAAATATTATGGATTTGTGTTGCGCTGCTATTGTTTCTGTCAAGTTTCGTGGCCATTTTGCTAAAAAGTAAACAGGAAGTTCACTTCTCTTCATTAGAGGGAATTTACTTCTTGAGAGGATACACGTTCTTTGTATAACAGATGGTTTTTGCAAGTTTGGTTCTATAACTACACTGATAGTTCAGAGCGCTATGTACTACTCCATTTTGAAGTCTCATTTCTTTTTTTTTTTTTAAGAAAAGAAAAGTTAATTATTAGTTCTTGTAGGCAGACAATTGATTTAAAAGCAACAGAACGGATTCATTTAATTAAATGGTAAATGCATTTAATTGTATTCTACATGTAGAATGCACGTAGGGAATACATTTATACCTTCATAGAGAGGAGTGAGTGTAATGTTGTCTTGCAAAGTTTCTTATATAATTAAAGCAGAATTGATGCAAGCATACATTTTACATTTCATTTAAGAGTTGATTCTTGGAAAAGTTTTACTCCCAAGTTAGTAGTGAGGAATTAATCATTTGAACTTTACCACGAAAAGGAAGTTTGCGTGTTGTGAACTAATCTCGTAGCTAAACATTATTCTAGCAAGTTATGTATAATTAATTAACAATTAATTCCAGGAAACAAGGAGACTTATTAGTAGCCTCTTCGTTAAAACACTAATTCAATTAGTCCACATGAGCACTTAGCAGAATAATAAGATATATGTATTCTATTTATACATAAAATTTGAGCTCGGCTAATATGTTATCTATATTTTAAAATGCTAGGTTTATATGTTTGTCTCCAAAGAAAAGTTTATATGTTTGTCTCCTATCCTTTCGAGAATGAGATCTCGAAAACCACAAGTGCAGGAAACGTGCCGTTTTCACTGGTCGATTCCAAATTTTGCGTAGATCGTCCCGTTCTAATTGAATATTTATAAAGCATGGTCCTTATTTCTTTATCACATTTTTTTAGAAGTACACTAGAAGTGTTGGAATTGAAAAAGTAAAACATATCCTATGGGTTATACATTCCAACACCACATATTTGTACACAGGGGTTGTATATCTCTCAGGTGTTTGCTTCATGGCCCGAAGGATAACCATTTTTCCAGTCCAAGATGAATCTTTATTGTTTGAAGTATTTTGCCCAATGAACACCACATATCACTAACATTATAATTAATTATGTCTCTATTACCTACATTAATATGAAGCAGTAAGAGCAGTGACGACGCCAGTTTTAATTTCTTGGGTGGAGGACAATGGAGGAACACTATTTTTATTACCAAAAATTATTTTATATTATTTAGCCTACATTATAATACAATAAGGTAAGTGCTTGGAGCACTCCCGACACCCTAAGCACATATGTGTTCTCAGAACTCTTCAATTTACACGTACGAAAATGATCTCATGCACAATGGCACTTCAGATATTCGCCCCCATAGCTACACCCTTTGTGTACTTCGGAAGAAATTGTGGTTTCTTTAATTAACCGCAAAAGCTACGTGTACGTGTAAAACATAGTCGGGGAATTCCGACACTTGGTAGGGGCACTTCCGACACTTCTCGTAAATTATATTTAAAAGGTATAAAACAAAATAGCACACCTCTATACGTAAGTATCATGTAAGCGGAACATTTAAATACTGTCATCATAAGTAATTTTTATAAATGTTCTAAATAATGCAAGTAACAAACAATGCAGAAAATGTATATTTATGCTAGTGAACAAAGAGTCATCATTCAGTTGCTCACTTCCTGGATGAGACAGGTTGGAACTATATTTCAAGCTTGACATTTTAAAGTTGAAGGAAAGCATACACTTGTGTTAAAGATGATTAGGAGAAAGTGCCCATATTTCGGGTGGTGTCTTAATTCCGGGTAGTCCGTTGTTTCACTTGAATTATGCTGCATTCTGAATGTGTTACTTCTATTGTGCATAGCAGAAGATGCCTATCGGCCATTTTACGCCTTCTGCTCTCCACATTAGCAATAACATGCAGAATGCTGCACAATCCAATTGAAACAACCAACTACCCGGAATTGGGACACCACTCAAAATATGGACATTTTTAACTATATATTAGCTTCTATGTGTTAAAATAATCTGTGATAATCTGATGTGTCACTGATATTAATATATCACTGATTTACAGTGCACTTTAGACACAAGAAGAACGGATTGTTTCCTTCTTCAATGCACTTCTCATGGAACAAAGTTTTACAGTTTGTGGATTCCACCCGATCACCCCCGTCAACGCTACTGTGGTACCACTCATTACAAACTCTACAATGGTCTTCAGATGGTCTTTCCACGTTTTGGAATTTACTTTCCTTTGAAGATTGTTCATTTTTCAAGCTTAATTATCTTCAACACTTTTCTTTTATTCTTTTTGATTTTTGTTTGTAGTTTGCTGGCATCTTTCGAGAAGTCGTAGTTTCCTGACTTTTCTTTTTCATCTCAAGAATATACTCGGGAGAAGTCATCAACCGCCCGCCAGAAAGAACCTGTAACTTGTTTCTCACAATTTTCGGGGCAAGCTTTTGTGGTGTCGGTGAAAGCTCTTGAGCCGTAATGCTTCCAGGCCCGTATCCAAGGGGGTCTAGGGGGGCCGGCCCCCCCTAAAATTTTCATGATAGGCTTGCAAATGAACTATAATATGGTGATGAAATATAATATGGTTGGATCGGTCCCCCCTAACTTCTACCGGGCCCCTCCTACATTTTTGGGCTGGCTACCGGCCTGAATGCTTCTAACGTTGCTTCAGGAATTATTGGACAGATGACTGGCCTCTGGTTCATCATGAGACATGTAAAACATTCCTCAGTTCAATTTTTACCTTCTCAAAACCATGCACATCAGTACTACAATAAATCACAATGCAAGAGATCAAAACTGATGAAATGTCGGAACTGCCCCAAATTTCATGTCGGGAATACCCCGAAACGACATGGCTACAGTTAGTGAACTATAATGTAATATGGAAACACTGCAAGGAGGAAAGTAGGTCACTATTGTTTGGACACATGATGTCCAAGTAACGTAGAATATTCTTTTCTTCTTCTTTCCGCTACGTGAAACCTGATTTTACATGACTCTTTGTAAGAAACAAATGTTCATACACCTTACTTGATTTAAACAGTCGTAGAAGATCAACAATAACTACAAAAACGACGAGATGCTGACAAAACACATTACACACCCCAGCGTTCACAACGCTACTGAATTCACTTGTCTACCACGAGGCTCAAGACAGCTACAGTGTTGCAAGCTTACAAGTGTCGGGATTCCTCAAACGTTGGGAGTGCCCCAAACCACATTGTGTCTTAAGTAGATGCGTAGTTACTGGAGATGCCCCTAAAAAAGATTAGTCGTAGAATGGTTTATTATTGATTCTAAAATTGTATTTGTTTTCTGTAGATGCGTCGATTTTATGTTGCATTTCGGTTCTGATTATGGGGTTTGTTTTGATTGGGATCACTCCTATAACACGGTGTAATATTTTTGCTATATTTGATCATAATACAGAGTTGAACATCTAATGAATCAGCACGGTGAGTTGGTGGTAGAATGTTTATCTGAGATGGATTCCTGATGTGATCCCTGATGCCATCACAGGGATTGTTAATTTATAATGGGTAATATCATATCCGTATGCTCTCTCAGGATTGTCCTGTTTCATCTCATATTGTCATTTCACAAATTCCTCCTTTCACTTCCATTAATCCTCTAAGTCCTTTAGCTTAAAGGCCATAAAGATATTTTAAAAGAAAATATAATATATTGCGTATGTACTAACGTTTTTAAAAGAAAAAGTACTTTATTGCTAAAAATATGTTTTCATCTTAAAATGACACACTACGCTCCCTTGCACAAGCCCAGTAAATTTGTTCGAACAGAGGAGTTAAATTCTGTTCTGAGTGTCATATAGACTATACGTATGTTAAATACAGACTGAAGTTTTTTTTTTTTTTTTGTTTCTGCAGCGAAAAGAAGTTGAAACATAAGTCGTTAGACTACTGTTAATAGAACATATAGCACTCAACATTCTAACACGCATTCGACTATAGCTAGAAAAGAGCCAGGTGTCACACAAGCACGTGTTGTGTAAGATATTCGAAAGCCCTATATACAGCAGTTATATTTCTATACGTACCTATCTAGGAAAATATACAACAATTATTAACATCACACCGTATATATATATATATATATATATATATAACATTAAACAGCTATTGTTTTTAAGATTTCGTCGTGCAACGCTATGAATACAATACTTAAACTTACCTATAGCTGTAGAATATGATCAAGGCAGGAACTAAGGAAGTCAATGTAACACTGTAAGCTGCAACGCTTATATAGACTCTTTGTTTAATCAAGTCGACAGCACTACAAGCTGTGTAATTGGTCCATTCGCCACCGTCGACTTTAAACCAAACACCATCAAGACACTTTTTCGTTGCAGAACCTAAAAAATAGAAATTAATAATGATAAACGCATTGTATTGTAAAAGTATTTGTTCTTTTCACTCTGCTAATGACAGAATTTGCTTTAAAAATTAGCATTAATTTTATCGAGTCAAGCGCGAAGCTAGTAATCAGTTTCTCAATTGCCAAAAAGATCGACTTTCATTGATTTTAGCAGACTTAACGTTTAACTTCAACTTAAAATGTAACATGATTTCTCCCCATATGTTTTCCCCTTAATTCTTATTCTAAATGGGTGAAATTAAAACAATTAGTAATTATTTGTTTTAGAAAACTTGATTAAGTCAAATCCTCAAACGTGATGGATAATGTCTTGGAAACAAAAGGTTTGCACAGGAAAATATTCCATATGTTTACTAAGTAAGTTAAGGTCTAAATTTGTTCCAACTTTGATTAAGATCGACTGACTTTTGTAGATCATGTAATGTTATATACTGCCTCTATGATTCACTTTGAAAACGAAGGCCCCCATGTTTGCACAGAATCTTCGATGAATTCCATTACAAGGTAATTGAAGAGGTACGTGTGTTTGAATTGTGAAGTATTGTTCCACCAGTATAGAAACTTAAGAGGTAGAAACGTACACGCGGATCTAAACAACCGGAAATAACGGTGATGAGAACTGAAGCACTGATCACATATTATCTCCTAATAAAAAGGATATCTGGTATGGCATAATCTGTTCCTGAGCGTAAATATCCGAAGTTTGTATTAGCTTAAAAACTGAAAAGAATACTAATACATTTTTAGTATGAATAAAACATATAGGTCAGATATATATGAGCTCTGTAAGGAATCAAAAACAATTAAACGATTGCAATATAGAGCAAAAGTATGTCCAAATTTCAGTAGATGATTCCTCTAAGGAGACGCGGCAAAAAAAAATATACATTAATGCATTTGAGTGTGTAAGTGATGCTTCACTGTTTCGGAAATGTACGGGATAAACCACAAAACATGGCATGCGCTACAGGGTATTGAAGTAGAGTTGGACAAGTCGTCAGTGAGCTTGAGAAGCACTTAGAAACTGTCATGAGTGTTTCGTAGGTGTAGTTAAAGCTATCAGTTAGAATGATTACAATGAGTACTAAGAGCAACATTTAATTAATGCAAAATGAGGAATGACTCACGATTCTCGTGAGGAGATAAGACCATTGTCTCATACTGGGCACAGCGCTATTAGAGAAATATTAAACATGCCCATCATCTGCGCGGAGATAGGCACTAACACTATGCACCATGGATGCACGCACATATTCAAATATACATGACGTCCTACCATATAGTAAATAAAAAAAATAATAATAAAAATAAAGGCTGTCAATGAGCAATTTGATTGTACTCCAAAAGCTTATCTACATTTTATGTTTATGTAGACGTTGAATAGTATGTATTTTTTTAAAAAAAATAATAATTACTACGCTGACTTTTGAGGAACCAGAATCCATGGAAAATACTAACCTCATGCCTTTGGTAAAACCTGCCCACGCGCAAATAAATTTCTAATTGAGGAAATCATTTTCAAATGAGCGCGTTTCTATATCCATTTTCTTTTCTAAATTGGTCTTAATGATTTCTGAATCTATGGGGATATCTCTGTCGGATTACGCGATAGGATTTATGCAAACGGAAAGGTTTTCTGGTAGAAATGTAAAGTGTATATTCACCTCGTTCATTCATTCCTACTGTAGCATTAGAAATTGTAAAGCATTTCATCCCAAAGATTGAAAAAACTGTTAAAGGTCAATTTCGATAGAGAAACAAAACTTCCATAGAAATGTCTCTTTTGAAAGTGAACTTCTCAGTTCCGTTTTTCATACTAACTTTTGGGATGCTGAAGCCGATACAACCATTTTGAAACATATTTCTCTATCCCGTCACGAGAAAAATAAAATTTAAAGTTGGGACATTTATACTTATTTATATCTTAACTTGAGGTCATCTTTCTCGTGACTTCATGGATAAATATGTTCAAAAATAGTCCTCTTGGAATCAGCAAATTCAAATTAATATTTGTTTTAAAAAACGCAATTAGAAATGGATCCAAGCGTGGACATTTTTTACAACTGGCCCGCTACAATGTATCAAGAAAGATTCTGTTAAGCATTTTACCTAGGTACACTAATTGTATAGTAACTTCTCTTGTAGCTAAGCTGTTAGCCTACGTGTCTTCCTAGCTGGAGCTTACGTGGTGTGAATTCCACGTTAAGCTGTAGGGCCACGTCTCAAATGGTGTCGCTGCTGAAATGGACATTAAACTGAAAATCAACTCGAATCAGCTAATCGTGCAGTTAAAGAAAGGAAGAACAATTTCAATGAATATGCAGCGAATTGTGAAAGCGGGAGAGAGGATGCAACTCCCTACAAAATTTATAATATTGCACTGAGAAATATCCGTTATTTGGCAGCGGTATATTGCACAAATATACAGAATCCTTATGTTTACTATGGAAATATGTACGGAGCATACGTTATCCATATGCTAATATGTACTGCCCCTTTCCCGCTTAGATATTAGATCATACCGCTGCAGATATCTGACATTTAACAGTCTTCCGTATATTAGATACGTCAGCTATATGTTATATACGTCCATCTGTATGTGAAATCCTTACCTCCTACATGCAGTGCTTTCTTTCACACGGAAAGTACGTATAGATGGAACACTTATACGGAAAGTACTATAAAACAGTTTATAATATATAACGTTTATTTTTTTATTATATAACTTTTTCAGTTATACGTTTTCTATAGGATGTTACATAGGGGTGTACGTTAAGTACAAAATCTACAGGATTTACGCAAGTTAACTGCGTGTTTATGTACACCACATACTTTTTTTTGTCAGTATGTGTGTTCAACTTTACCGGCATATCAAAAATCATACCTATTAAAATTTCTGTACAGAGTGAAAAGTAGAAAGAGACCAGTAATGCGCTTTACTTTCATAAATACAAAAGATTAGCATTGCTAAAAGTTCACGAAAGATCAGATGCAATTTGAAACTAGTAATGAAGTTATCTGTTGCTGAAAAATCATCTGCCATTGATTTTTAGCGAATCTTTATTCGAGGTACACAATATATTTGTTGCATGTTTAACACTTAAACGTTTTACTTGAAATTTTTTCCATTCAGTTCCCTTTCTAATTCTTATCTAAACAGCAATTAGTGACAATATTTCAATGTATACTAAGCAAATCAGAGTATGTCTCCATGCTAGTTTCTTCAAGATCGAATAAGTTCATTTGTAAACCATGTACAATATAAATACTGTCTTTGTAACTGATTTTTCGCTTTTGAAAAATCAAAGAAAGAAAAACAATTACAAAAGAGGTGACGATACTTTTTTCTTTTCATTTTAAAAGAGAACTATTCGAAAGTCATCTAATCACTTTGAACTCCCAAATGTTGCGACCAATATTAATTAAATAGTTACTAGTTATTTATGCTCGTATGCAAATATTATAGCTTAGTTATAAGGTCTTTATAGGTGTGGAAGAGAGACTAATTTCAGCCTCGTGAGAAACAAAAAGAAGTAAGTTAATGATGGGTTAGTGTATCCAAATTTCAAGACATTGCTATTTTATGTTCCAGAACTCCTATTAACAGTAAATATTGATGACTAGAAGAGGAAACTTGAAACTGAAACTCAGATTCTAATTAACCTTTGAAAACGTTAAACTATGTTAAGAAAAAAAAGAATTTATTCAAGACCTAATGGACTAAAAAGTAGCTAAAGTTTGTAGTTACGAACTAGACACATCAATAAAAAAATATATGAGTACTAGACTACTGAAGTTCTTGGATAAACAACAGTATAGCAAAGGCTGTGGTTGAAATTACGAGGAGAAGTCTTATAACAAGATGCCTGAAGGTCATTATGTCCGAAGGCTAAAGGTAAATCTAAGGAGTCTTCACTCCCCGTCTCTTGTACAGTATTGACCATTATCCTGACTTTAATGAATCTTGCCAATATAACTTTCTGGGCTTTTGGGTCATTAAAAGAAGATAAGCCATGCTGGATAACGAACTAGGAAATCGATAACTACACATTTTGTTCTTGTATATAATGAAGAACAGTGATTACGAGACGTAATTGACTGCAAAATAGAACAAATACATAAAGAAAATAGTAATTTGCCTTAGATTCTCATACATCTATTTCTTGTTAACATTAATCAGTATGCAAATTAATTATGTTTTGTAATGAAACCTTTAGAAATTGTATTACATTCTATCGTGGGAAGAAACTCGAAATTGCAGTTTTGAGCCTAAAGTAAGGATGATATACACTATCCTTAAAAGTTGTGCAGATTTGAATACTCGTAAGTAATAAGTATATTCACCATCATGGTAAATATTTTGCTATCACAAGTAAATTTCTTGCCCCAAATTAATATGTTGCTGTGTAATTATGGTGTGGAGTCTTTTGTAACAAAATTATTAAAAGCCACGCAGAAAATTCATATCTAAGTCCGTCAGATGCTGCCGTTGGTGGGATTCTCTTCTCATATGTAAAAAAAGGGACTGTTAGATAACGTTTGATTAGATTAGTCTCATTGGGAGTCAGTTGAACACACATACATATAGGATAAGTTAAAAAGGAAGGTAATCATGAGTTTGATATTTTAATACCCCTAAATGTTTATTTTCCATATTCTTATCAAGGTAAAAAAAATTTCTTGAAACAAGTGTTTCTTCATTGTTTGTTCGAAGTTTTACGAACTCGGTAAATTTTTAGTACAATACTAACGCCACTAGTAAAAAGTGCCTACGGGCGGAAAAAAATTACCATGTGCGTTTTTAAATATTAACTTGGGGATATTGAACCGAATGGAACTAGTTTTAAAGTTATCTGTCCATGGGGTCACGAAAAAAATTATCTCAAAGCTAGGGTCTTTGAAGTATCGCTTATTCCAATGGTAAAGTTGTCCACACTTCGATACACATGGGATTGCACTTTTTATATCAAATTGAGAATGCTGAATCCAATAAAAGTATTTTAAACCTGAGATCGGGAGCACTTTTTATCATTGGCATAAGCGATACGTCAGACTTCAATTTTCAGATCGTTTTTCTCGTGATCTCTTTGGACGGATAAATTTGAAAATTGTTTCAATACATTCAGCAACCCCAAACTAGTATACAAATTGCAATTAGAAATGTATTCACACGTGAGCACCGTTTTCTAGTGATATAATCGTTGATTTTTTGAAGAAAGTTGCGCAAAGTAATATTATAATTGATTTTCTTAAATCAAAAGCTAAAAACGTCTTTAATAGTATCCACGCCGCAAGTATTATTGTATTGTATCCACAAAATTTATCGAAATCTTGTTTTAATTTCCCTTGAATCTAAGGAACTTGCTATTTGTATGTCCGTGTAGTTACTTTCACCTAATGAAGTAACTATTGTCTTACATTTGATTTATATTCTTCAGTTTCTTTTCTTTCTTTACAGGTTTTATGTGGCATAAAATTGGTTCTCATTTTCGCTTATGAACTACAACTGTTAGACTGTTCAAGATATCCTTTGTAGAATTAATTAATCTTGAACATTTAATAAAGTATAACTTGAAACCAAGTGAAACATCGATTTGTAATGACACAATTGGTGGTTCATTATACATTGTCATGACGACAAACCTCACAGTTGGGTCATCGACGCTGGGTAAGGTAGGTTACAATTAATATGTAAATACTGATGAGGTGTTTCCTTCTGACGAGAGGAAAGGAAAAGTGTGTCGTAGAATTAATTGCAAAATAGGACTTAAATTTCATCCTTTCGTGTCTGCAAGACAGAAAGAATAATTATACCTAGGTACAATACTATTAATATCTAAAGAGAAAAATATCGGCAGATGAACATATATATGAACCACTATAAGTTATTGACCTGAATAAAATTATGTATGTGAATAAAAAAAACTCAACTGAATTTTTCAGAAAATGGACTAAATGGACGAATTTCTTTGTAAGCCTGAACATTGGTAATGCACAAGTACCGTGACACTGAGGTGAAACTAGTACTGACATGTACCATCATTAAACTCTTCAGTATGACACTAGCGCAACAATAATCCTAATGTTCGGTTATTGATATATAATTAACTTTGAAATTTTACCTTCTGTTCAATAAAAATACTGTGCAAAGAAGCGACATATGTTAGCCTATAGATCACATTGAATGACCGAAATGATATCCTTGTGGGTAAACTCTTATGCATAGCTTTTTTTAAAAAAATAACAAGTAAGTTTCGTTTCGCAGTGTGGAACTACAGTACACTTCCAAACTATGACAATTCAATACTGAAACTTGAAGTAGTGTATCTATAAGTACTGGTTACAATAGAATAGTAAGATCAAACATAGAACTTTTTCCTCGGACACTGAATCCATATCAAAAAGCCATTAGGTCTATTCTCTATCCTTTACTGTTTCTGTTCTAGGGCGATAAATGTTGAAACCAGAAATCCTTAATTTGAACCAGTTCTGGATTGAATAGATAGTTTAAGCAAAGAGGTAGGATCTACTATTTGAAAGCCAAATTGATTCCAAAAGAACTGCATCTTGATATCTCTTATCTCTCTTGCTCTTCGGAAATAGGCATTTAAGTCGCAAGTAGCAGTTAATTTCAACCATTTCCAGTTTTGCTAGGGTGTTGCAGGTTGTAATGTTGTCTTGTCACCCTAAACTGCTTGTCGTTTTATATATTATACTTTTGTTCTACTGAGATCTGTATTTGAAGCAGTTTCGGTTTGAATAGAGAGCTAACGAATGAGACAGAAGCTATTCTTAAGATGTTGAATCGATTGCAAAAAACGGTATCTCGATATCTTACCGTTTTTGTTGTGATATCTGTCGACAAACGGATGAACGGACAAACCGATTTTATAAGATTTCCGACATTTATGCATAGCATAGTTTGGAATTCTAATAATAATAGAAAACAACTTTTGTTGCTCTAAAAAGTATATCATTCCTTACTAATAATAACTGACACTATTTGTTTGGCTGGAAGACACTAATTATGTACTATACAGGTAGAAATTATAATGACAACTAAACATGTTCTTTTTATTGTTGTTTGTCATTTCCCAGTGATGACATATAATCCTTTACGCACATACTACGTAAAAATAAATAATGATATGATGAGTGGGGTTGTAAGTAAAGCAAAAATAGATAATTATCCAGGTTCACAATCTCCCGATCGACAAAGTACTGCATGGAAATGCAACGATTATATATGTTATGACATCAACGATCAGATCTTACGCATTTTGGACAGGAGTTTTCTCTATGCCCGTAGAAGACGCTGAATTATCCATTGCGGTATTAAGTTTCGTTGTTTCGTCGTACGAATTATGCTCTTAACATGCCATATCTTTTGTTTCATCTTTAAAAAATAATGTCTTCTCAAATAATAAGTCTTATTTTTTTTTTCCAAAATTACAACTTCCCGTATTGTTCTTCTCTTAACCTCCTCTTCCACTTTGCTACTTTGCATCTTTTTCCCCTGCGCATAGATTTTAATATTTTATTACGTCAGGCAACCCAACTTACTCAGAAACTTAGCGGGTTGCATAAGCTACAGTAACATCTTCATTTCAGACTTCCAGTGCTATACTTAACCCTACAATGCATGATCTTTTTTTCTCAGAAAAAAAAAGTTTTGTAAGAGAAAACAAAAATGAGCAATGGAAATAACGGTACGCTTAATAGTGTCAACTATGCGGAAAGTGTGAAATTACAACTAGGTTCGAACGTTCCCAATCTGGTTCAACATGCTTTAGCAATTACATACCGTTATGTAGTAAAGCACAGATTATTTACCACTTTGACCCATATCTTTCCCATTATGCATTGTAGGATTAAGTATCGAAAGTCTTACAGAACTGCCTTGCGCGTCTCTCGACAGGAACAGAGAAAGGCGGCGCGGGATAACGAGAAACGGTTTATAGAATCAATTAAGCATCCCGAAGAAAGATTCTATCTCATCTGTTAGCCTTATATTCACTCTATTCAATCCGAAAGTTTTAGAAATTAAACATTTTTAGTTTCGACGTTAATTACCATAGAGCAAAAACGGCAATAGATAGTAAGAAGCGGTATTTAGAAATCAATCCAGTGTCTCAAGAATATATTTAATCTGATCCTTTAAGTCTCTATTCAAACCATGAGTGATAGAAATTAACCATTTCCACTTTCATCGTTGATTGTCGTAGATCAAAAACGGTAATTGGTATCACTAAGATTTTTTCGTTGCCTCAATTGAACGTTTGGAGAAAAGTTTCATCTCCATTTGTATCTCTTTACTGAGGAACAGGTATAAATTCACTACTACTTTTGGTTTCAATATTGATTTTTGGGGAGTAAAAACGGCCAGTGATAGGGAGAAATGTCTCTTCGATATGGATTGAAAATTGGAAGAATAACTTTCATCTCGATCTTGCTCCCTTTCTGGGAATCGGAAATGGTGGAGATCCCGTTTTCAGTTTCAATACTGATCTCTATAGTGAAAACACGGCAATAGATAGCGAGATGCAAAGTTTTGAATTACATTCAGTACCTCAACAATGTTTCATTTCAGAATTTATTTCTCTATTGCAACCTAAGATAGTAGAGATTAAGTACCAATTTCGGTTCCCATAGAGCAAAACAGTAACACGAGACGGCAAATGGTTTCTTTTATGGATTCTGTATCAAAGGATATATTTCATCTAAATTTGATTCTTCTCCTAAAGCTGGAAGTAGTAAAGTTCTTGCTTCACATTCATTCCTATGTAGTAATAATCATAAGAGATAGTGAGAAACTGATTATTGATGTGGTTTAAGCGTCTGATAAACATATACCATCATTCATATTATCTCTCTTTGTGATCAGAAGTTACAGTTCTAGTGCTTCCAGTATCATCGTTTAAAGTCCACCGTAGTTTTACAATGTGAAATAAAACTTATTTCTTTACTTTGGCTCAAACTGAACTCAAAACTCAGCATGATAAGGATGTATAATATGTACTTCCATAATTTAATAAGTATAGATATTTAAATATAATTTAATCTAATAACAAATTCAGCATACTTTATTATAAACAAACTTACCACATGCTTTCTAAGGCTGAGTTGACACGTTGCCTCTATCTAATTTCAACAGAAGTGTTGAATAGCTGGAGCGGGACCCTACACAGTCATGCGTATCCATCGCCACAAAACCAAAACTTTGTAATAATTTGGCTCTTCGCTTAAGCTTAGTTCCAACCAAGATTGTTGTTACTCACATGCCACAAATTCTGCTTAATATTCTTTCCCATCTCTTCTTGCTCTACATAAAGATCTTTTTCACACATGCTTCCGTACTTCAACTCTACCCATCTCACGCATATTTCAATTGAATGATATGTGCCACTATCTTACATTCACGAATGTTATGATTCATACTTAAAAAAACTATAAATTGATAAAGTGATTGTACAAATACAATGAAGAGCATTTATCAATGTTTAGAGATGCACGAGTCATTATTGGCTTAAATATTATTTTATCACCATTAGTAAATCTCTCGTGACGCAGAAGGATTCTGATAACTTCTAGATAAAGAAAGTCAGGGCATAAAATTTGAACATAAATTTACAAAACAAAACAAAATGAGACAAGGAAAGCTTTCTGAGAAACAAGACGAGATGAGAATTCGAGAAAAAAAATACAAGCTGAGACAATAAAAGAGGTTTTCTCATTCGTCTTGTGGGCAATATGACTTAGAGAATTAACTACAAAACACGAACATAGAAATGACCAGGACTCTTGAAAACGCTCACGGCTCTTCAGTGGGACTTGAACTACAATGAGTTTTGTCTCACCATCATCAGGCTAAGACCTCAGACCTCTCAACAGCACCACACTAGCGGCCTGTACCTCTTATTATCTGTATAAGATTTTGTGACTTGCAACCATTGTGAAATTCTTCAGTATGTAATTCTAAATTCATGTGTTTGTTCGTCCCGTTCTGCAACAAATGTTTTCTCAATTATTACAGCAAATGCTTTCTTAATTATTGCAGCAAATGCTTTCTCAACTATTACAGTAAATGTTTTCTCAATTATTGCACATCTATAACGCATTCACATTATTATATCTAGTTATTCACCCAAGCCTTTGGATTGTCTGCAGATAGCCTGCACGCAATATAGCCTGCAACAGGTAGGACTCAGCGCAGCTAGCGACGACTATTAGCCTGTAGACTATTAGGAAGTATTGTTGTCAGACTGAGGCGTTCTGGTTTTATAATAAGGATTACTTTTTACAGTGGTAAGCGGGTTTGGTTTAGTCTTTTCTATCCCCATATATTTCATCTTATATACATTTACTGCCAAAGTGATCTTCAAACGCTCCACGCTATCCACGATTATGTTTGCGTCCTCTTGCACTGACGTTATATTGTCGCGTATTAACTTTACCTTGTCATCGCCTTCACAACATAAAATGCTGGTATTCTTTTCGAATTTAAAAACAAAATTAAAAAGTAATGCAAATAAGTTGCCCTCTTGCTTCAGACACTTTGAAAAAGTAACTTTCTGACGTTACAACACACAAAGGGCTTAGACCTAAGAACGGCATTTTTATTTGGAGATATATGCTTACGTGATTGAATGTTAGGACTATAGTGTCTCGTTTATGTTTGTTTGTTTGTTTGTTTTTTTATTGAAGTTTAGTGTAACTTATGAACATTGAGGCTGAGCTGTGGCCTATGGTTTAAGGTGAAATCCGAATGACCGTAATGCGTTAAAAGCTTCCGTATTTTAAATTAAACACAAGAGTAGTGCTGAAACTACAGAAGAATAGAAGTTCAAAACCACACGACAAAACTTCATAAAGAACTTAGTACTAACGTTGTAACAGGTCTCAATTTTAATCTTCACTAAAGGTTATACATAATTATTCCGCTATTATTGGCAGTCACTTGTCGTACCTGTTGTTTTCATGTATCATGACCTTCAGCTAACCTCTTCGTCTTGCTATAGGAATTTTATTTGTTTCAGTACTATCCGTCAATTGTATCCTCTTTCGCTCCTCCGTCTTTATCTTGCCACAGTACTTTACAATACATCCCTCATAACACAATTACTTCTCAGCCAATGTATCAACCATTATCTGTTTCTCTTTTCAATTGCATCTAAGATTACTTTTTGTCCCCTACTTTTTCTGACACTTTCTCATTCATTTATCATTCGATCCAATCAACTTCCTCCATTCTTCTTCACGTCCACATTTCAAAAATCTCATTAGCATAGCTTTTCCGTAATATCCTTGTTTTTGTATCATAGAGTATAATACTCCACAAATCTATTGACATAATGTTGTTTATTACGCGGAAATAAACACAACGGAAACATATTATTGCCCTTCCTTACAATCCAGCGCAATATGGAAATAGGAATAATATTGACACAATGATGGATTAGAATTAGAATTGATCGATTAGAATAATAATAAGTTCTAGATATTTCACCGACCTGCGAAACAAAACTTTTTTCTCTGGCAAAAGCTTGAAGAGGTGATTTAACCTAATTTAGGTGTGCTGATTTCAAATATCGAAACCGTATTTTTTGCTATTTGCAATCGATATTTTTATATTGTAATTTCAATAGAAAACACCATAATAGAGCATATGTGTAATTTGAATGGGACATGATCAAATTGCAACGAATATACAAAACACTACTTTATGTAACAGCTTCATTTGTAAAAGGTATACATCTCACACAAGAACACTATATATTTGGCTATCACATACAGTTTGCTACTATATGAAATCAATTTTTTTCATACTGTTTTAATTTCAACACAAAGTTTATCATAATAGACAATATCTGCGATGTGAATAGAACATGATATTGTAACGAATATACAAAAAGCACTACTTAATGTAACATGTTCATTGCTAGAATGTATGAATCTCACTACAACAACACTATTTTTTGCTGCGCTTTGATGTGAACGAACGTTGTGTTGATTTGCGTTTGTGTTCCTGAGTAAGGTTATCTCGCACTAGACACCAATAGTAATTGGTGTCATAATGGAGACATCATGGAGACGTCCCATCACCCCTGATATATTCGTTCCATTTCTTTTATATCTTGATGGAACCGCTCGTTATGTTCCTCGCTGAATGCTCCTAAATTTGCAGGAAAATAGTCCAGATGACTGTGCAGGAAATGTAATTTTAAGCTCATGTGGCAACCGTATTTCTGGAAGTTGTACAGCATGGTTTCGACAATCTGTTGGTAGTTGTCATTTTTAACATTACCCAGGAATTTGTTGGAAACATCCTTGAATTATTTCCATGCCTGAAGCTGTGTTTCGTTCATTGTCTTAGTGAATGTAGGACCCTTCATAAGCTTCCGAATTTGGGAGCCATCAAAAACCCCTTCCTTAATTTTGACATCCAACGGTCCTGGAAATTTCAGACAGCAATACCGAAAGTAGGGACTACTTCTATTCAAACTCTTAACATACTGTTTCATAGCTCCCAATTTTGTGTGTAAAAGGGGCAATAACACATTTTGAGGATTAATTAATGGACGATTTACAATCTTTTTTGCTCCTGGCACGAACTGTTTCCTCTTGGGCCACTCAGAAACTAATCAGTATCTATCTTTGTGCCGAGAATCCCACTCACACAGAAAACACGGGAACTTTGTATAACCTGCTTGCTGTCCCAATATGATACCACACACTTTTAAATCACAGCACAGTAACCATCTATGTTCATTGTATTGCAGTTTCTGCAAAACCATAGATAAATTGTGATAGTTTTCACGAAGAGATGTTGAATGGGCGACTGGCATTGAAGCAAGTTTATTCCCATTGTACAGAAGAACGCCTTTGGGACTTCTTTTACTCGAAACAATAAATAGACGCCAGTCTCTTGCTTGGTAAGCTATTCCAAGACGACGAATGAAGCCAGAGATTTCACAGCAAAACACAAGTTCTTCTTCTTGAACAAAAAACTGTCTGAATTCTTACTCTCGGTTTCTGTAACAATATGAATCTGTCCCAGGAAGTATTCAATCTTTTCTTCAGTGAGGTCTAGGTCACGCACTAAATCATTTAAGTCACACTGATTATAAAGACGTGGAGTTTGATCTTCAGAATCCGTTATAAAGATATCATCATCACCATCCTCCGCACTTGAAGATGACAAAGACACACTCTCTGGTAACTGTATTGGTGGTTTTGGGACAAGAATATCGGGTTCATGTGATACGGGGGTTATGGCTGATGGAAGGCTCGGATACACAATGTGCTTTTTGTTTTTTGTATTGACACCGGACACTTTACATACACAAGAATAACAGTTGTCAACATGATTTCTTAGTTCCCGCCTAACCATTGGGTTTCCGAATGGCATTGAGGGTAACAACCCTTTACCATCAATTTTACCGCAGGTTTTCTACACACGTTTTACACACAATATGAGGTGCAAAATGCTTGTCCTGATCACCTAACTTCATGTTAAAATATGCCAAGTACAAGCTTGTTATAAATGGCGTAATATTTCGCTTCTGGCCTTTAATTCTATAATGGCTATATATATAACAGAAAGAGTTTGGATTGTTCACACATTTTCACCTCCAAACATCACTGCCACTTGCCATTTTTAACACAAACTCACTCATGGATCGACTTCAAGTGCGCGTTGTAACTTGTAGACAAAGGCGTGACACACGTTCGCAGAATCCCCTCTCACTGTCAGACAAAAGAACTTGGCGTATTGACCTTGCCTGGCACTGTGCATGCGCGAACTATAACTGTTATATTTGCTGTTCAGGTGTTACTTAATAATTAATTAATTCCCTCCAAAACAGAGGGCATACCATGTTTTAACGTAGGCATGTCCATACCTGCATTCCATACAACCAATCCAAACTTTATTTACAAAAACGAAGCTCCATTAGCATAAACATGAGAAGGACTTGTGACAAATTTCTATGTGATACGAAACAACTGGAATTATTTTTTACATAAGGACACTAAATCTAACGTCACAATAGATTACTTTTGCCGGAAAATCTTCGCAGGCCGGTGATTATTATTTTATCATCAACAATACGTTTCTAGTTATGTATTATTGTACATATTTAAATATATTGTTACTTTTATCTGTATATGAATAACATGGTGTAACTTATCCAAGCTAAATCGAAATAACACTGTTTCATTTTACTAGCAGTCTAAACAAACATAACCAGATGAAATTGTTATTTGCAAACCTTCCAAAACATGGTTTCGATTATGCAAGTTCAGAAGCACAAATACGATGTAAATCTCTGAAAGAGTGATCTAACACGTACGAAAATATTTCAGAAACATCCTCAGTTTTCACATTTCACATATCGAGAAACAACTTCAATATACTTTTTACGCAACACTTTAAAAGTAAGAACCTCTTAAGTTAAAGGCTAGATATACACATGAATATGTTTACCTTTGCTACGAAAACAAAATTTAACAATCAAAGAAACTAAACATACTAATATTTTCAATCTACCTTTATTACGTCATTTATTTTTAAAAATACAGGGTGTTTCGAAACAACACCGATAAAGTTTGGCAGGTGATTCCTGACACCAAGATAAGACGAAAAGTATAAACCAACTTGGGCGCACAAATGATTCCTTTCGGAGTTATAGGCTGCCGAAATCATGAAAAATTGAACTTTAATTATCCATAGCTCCATAACTATGGGACCTACCGCAGTCGAGGCAAGGCTTCACTTAAGAACTACTGTGTGCCCTATCCAAATATCCATGTTTCAGAATCCTGTGGCACTTCCGTAACAATTTTTATAGAGGTAGTTGGTGAGTATTTCAGATTATACCGGTATACCCATAGCCAAACTCCCTGTACAGCTTCATAACTCCGCCGTAGGGTCAAGACTTCACGTAGGGAATAGCATGTGCCCTATCCAAATATCTGAATTTCAGAATCCTGTGGTACTTCCGCAACAATTTTTGTAGAGGTAGTTGTTGAGTACTTCAAATTATATGCCCATAGCCAAACTCATTCTATAAAAATTGATGCGTGAGTTCCTTAGGATTCTGAAACATGTATTTTTGGATAGTGCATGTATTAGTTCCTAAATGAAGTCTTGATCCGACTCCGGTAAGTCCCATAGTTTTGGAGCTATGGACATTTAAAGTTCAACTTTCCATGTTTTCGGCAGCCTAAAGCTCCGAAAGAAAATATTTGTGCACCCAGGTTGGTCTATACTGTTTGTCTTATCTTGGTGTCAGGAATCACCTCGAACGTTCTCGGTGTTGTTTTGAAACGCCCTGTATGTACTGGTAAACATATACCTAATCTATAGTAGTAAATACAGTGTATACCTAATTTTTAAAGAATGGTAAAGAACTTTACTTTGCATATTGCGGGTGTTGCCAACAAAAATACACTCAAATTAAACGGAAATGCATGCTTACTTGATTTGGGTCAATAGCGACTTTTTTTTATCAACACTACGTAGTGCCAACTTGAAAACATATTCCAATGTATTCTAGAAAAATGAACTGAAATGTGCGAAGATATGAGAATACCATTTATAACACTTTCTGTAGTGACACTGCACTTGCCACATTTGCCACATTTGCCACTGCATTTGCCACAATATATTCTATTATATGCTACATACTTTCATATTACACGTATATCTAATGTATAAACTAATTAAAACAGAAATGTACTGAATTTCGATTTGGGTATACTTTTATTTCGTACATACCATACAAACACGCATGTAAATACATGCTATGTGCAATAGTAGAAAATTATCTTTGCTTCTTTTAATTAATATTATTATTATTAATTAATTAAGGTAATTTTTCTAGAATCACTCTGGGTAAATGTGTAAATAAAATATAAAACTGCATCATTTTAATCAATATTTTTCTAGAAATTGGTACCATAAATTGACATGGAATTGACTGGAAAATTACATCGAGAAATGTCATTTAATTGAAAAAGAAATTAGAAATTGTAAACGTATTAATAACTTTTGCGTACATAAGCTAGTACAAAATTTCTTGTTGAGTTTAACTTCGCTGCGTTTAATGATTTTCTCTCAAAAACTTCTGAATTACTTCACAAACTAAAATATACCACTTCATACAGTCTTACAAGTTTTACTCATTCACCACTCTTCGAAAAAGAAAAAAATAAAGCCAAAGAGTTCCAATCTCAGATCATATTGATTTTGTATAAGGAGAAAAAAAAGCGATTTAATTTGCAATTTTTCCTAAATTTCTTCTTATGGCCACAGCCCTTACACTTTTTCAGATTTATTTTGTTAGTCTTAATGGGTGTGACCACTGGATAAAAGCAAATGGCGTTGGAAATTCAGCTTTGAAGCAATATCGTGAGTAGAATTGGATAAACTATCTGAAAGGAACGGGCACTTGTAAAGAAAACACCCTGTCCGCATATACTTCATTTTCAAATCGTTGGCTTACTTTCTTTGGGGTTTCGTCAGGTAGATTATTAATATTATTTTTATTAAAGTCCGAATGATAAATACAAATTGGTTTTAAAATGTTGGTGAAATGTGATTTCATCTTACATTGCCCCCCCCCCCCCCCAAAAAGCTAGAACCCTGGGCAGGTTATCTCACCCTTAAATACAAGCCCGTAGTTTGATATTTTATATTCCTGAGCCTAAGACAATTTTGTATGTCCCTCAACTTTGTTTCTTTGTATTCAATATGGCCTAATTAATACGGCTGCGTTCGATAATGAACTACCAGCAACAGAACGGGATGTACAGAACCAAATGAATGGATAACACTGGTAGCCTATAAGCAATAGCCTCAACTCCTCCTAGCACCAATAGCGTTGTAATGAAGAAACTCGGTCGTGCTGTGATATCAACAATGTTTTAAATATAGATCTACCTTAAATTTGTCTCACAAGGACACCCTCTTTTTCTCCACATCATACTTCAATCTCGATTTTTTAAGGTACTGCCCTGTGTCCGGCGACGCGTTTGTTAATTAGGATCTACTTATCCGCCATCTTTGTGATAACAAGTTGGACGTGAGAGAAGATTATCTTTCAGAATAAAATTGCCCACCTTTTGTTTAAAATTATAAGAAAAACCTTACAAAAACTTAGTTGAGTTCTTTTATTGACGTACCTCACGTTGATTGATGCGTGTTGTTTTCAGTGTACGCCATGGTGTTGTCGGTAGAATATTTTGTATCTTTGTTAGTGAAGAGTTTATCAAAAATAGCGGGTCACTGGTAGCAAAGCAGTGAACCTTTACGCTTTCTATCAATAGCGAAGGATACTACTTGTAATATTTAATTGAAAATACGTTGATTTAAAATGGCATTTGTGTACTTTTCAGAAATTAGAAACAAAACAATTGTTATCTGTTCTTCAATTCTGAACTTTTTTCTTTTAAAATAGGAGTTTTTTTGCCGCACCTGTAGCAGGTGAAGGTTTATCATGATGCCAAATGTGATCCACATTGGATAAGTCGGTTGAACTACTTCGATATATAACCTTTGATTTTTAAGAGAAAAAGTTAACAAAGGACAAAAAGTTATTTTGGATAAACATCAAGCATTCATTGTAAGTTGTAGAAATAATACCGTAAGGAAACTTTTAGAAATTCTCATTACCTTTTAAACATAAAACAATAGATATTACCTTTATCTCATAAATCAGTTTTTGTGTAATTAACATAGATACGTGAGCATCAGAATCGAAGCTTACGTTATAGGCAATAGTAAATTAGTATTTTAAGAATTATCTTGCTGTATTATGCACAATTGAAATAAGCAACTTTTTTCAAGTTGAAGAAATTTACTCCATAACCTCCATGCATTTAAATCGAAGTGCAAATACTCATTTCTTAGTCTACAAAAAGAAACACATGTCATGCTTCATGAGAATTATCCGTGTTTTTTCTTTTCTTTTATTTTGACAAAATGTTTTTTTAAAAAAAACTGCAATCAGAAATAGAGAAGGGATGTTTTAACACAAAAGAACAAAAATAGTTGACCTATTTTTGTGTGTACGACAAGTAAAGTACAAAAAAAGCTTCCCCTAGTGTAAAGCAAAATGTTCAAATGCATTTTCATGTTGGTTTCTCTTTATTTTTCGGCCATTTTGCGGATTACCCGTGGAATTCGCTTATCCTGAATTTATTTAATTTATTATAGATAGTAGTATAATTAGTAAGATAGAAAAGATATGTGAAAAGTAAGAACAAATACTTGAATTTCAAATAACATCTTAACACAGACAGTGAGCCAATTTTGTGAGATTCTAAGAAAATCTTAAGAATAAATTATGAATCATTGTTTTATATGGATAAGGGGAAAAAGAAATATACTTATCAAAAGCAATGATAGGTCCTCGATATGCAGATTTAGAAAATGATGGAATAAATTCCTGTAGTTGGTAAAGTATAGGGTCTAACTTCCCACGCAAAAGATAAATCTGTCTGCTATACTCTTTTCTCACTTTGTATTATGGAGGAAGTTACGAGCTGTTAAAAGTTTTGTCAAACATCTCATCTAACTTCAGAACATCTCGTGAATCATTATATGACCCATACACTGAACGACAATGATCTAATATCAACCGATGTCAGCCGTACGGCAACAGAATTATATTGGATTTCTAAAAGAAAAGACATTTGTAATTGATGCGACCATTAATATTTTTCGGATGCGATCATTAATAAATATCTCGGGGGAAAGTTCTCCCTGGAGTTACGAAATTTTCCTTCGTGGCAATTTTAACCCGTGGCATTTGTCCAATCGGGCTCAATGTGAGATATCAGTATTTTCGTAGTACTACATTCATCCTGAGTTAATTCAACGTCCCTCCTTGAAGGGAAGGGGTATTCTGAAATCATCATTGGATACAATGTTATTAAAAAAAGGATAGTCTAAATGTTGAGCAAAAAAGTTAGTCAGAGACCATATAGTACAGCGTCAGTTCTCGATTGGCGTCAGAACAGTTCTTTTAGATGGTCTCTTTTCTAAGCTCCATTACACACCATTTCGTTTCCCTGTAATGTTCGTTGACTATGTTAGTGGCCGGGTGTACGAAAGGAAAAGTCGTTCGCTTACTTAAACTCTCAATGTAGTGAGATACATAAAAAATCTTTCAACATTACCAGAGAAAAGTTTTTGCAAATTGTTCGTCCATATAAAACACTCCTCGGGTTTGGTGCGAATTTTACGTTAAGAAAGATAGAAACAGAAAGAGAAGGAAAGAGAGACAGAGACAGTTGGATCTCGAGAGCGAGCTTTATATTGAAGAATTCCATTAGGGATAAATGGAGTGAAACCAGGTCTCGCTTTTAAACTTTTCAACAGCGACGGCTGATTTGCGAATCAAAGACTATGGTATAGCCAACTTCTATTGCCAGATTGTTGAATACATATTCAGAGACATAGAAAAAAAGGAAAGTAAATATAGAGGATGTGGACATTACAGAAGCGTTTGACATCATTCAAATGAAAGAATTTGTAGTTTTCTAAAGTTTCGGAGATCATTATACGAAATAAATCATTTGACTATTGAATGTGAGAGGAAAAGATAATATAACTTTGGAAGAAGCATTTAGAAAGAAATACATTTGCATGTAGTTCTTAAATGTCATTTACTCTTACTATACTTTGTTTTCTATTGAAAAAAAGTTATTTAATACTTTAAGCCTGAGCTGATAGTATCATATATATATATATATATATATATATATATATATATATATATATATATATATATATATATATATATATACAGTATTTAAATGCATGAATGTCTGGCGGTTGCAATACTTGACCACTGCTTTAAATAACAAAATCTCAGACCCTGTTACTGTCAATAGTAGAATTTTATACGTAGGTGTATATCCAGGTATGAAAATACTTGTTGTAACACTAGCGACACGGGCGCCGCCCAGGAAATCGAACTCTGATTTCGATTTTTTGGGGGGCTCCTTGTACTTGCATTAAAATCCTCATTTATGTGTTGTATGACTGACAACAAAATACACACTAGTTCTCTCGTAGCCCCTTGGCTTGTGATACTCGCTGGGAGTTTATGTGGTACAGATTTTACGTTAAACTGTAGATCTACGTCTCATATAGCGTCACTGCTGAAAGAGATGGTTAACTCTAATTTAACCGAGGATATCACGTTGGCTCAGTGGTCACGAGTTCACTGGTTCGATATCCGGCCAAGTAAATTTATGGTGGGCAACATTGTGTCTATGGGTTTTCTCGGGTCCTCCCGTTTCTTTCCACATTATCATTCCACCAATACTTTGATAATCTCTCGCTTGCATTAATCCTCGTCTCCCTTAGTCAAATGGGCATAATTGTGGGACATTAAACTGAAGGATTTCATTTCATTTTTTCCAATTTAAATGATAAAATACGTATGCCTGGACGGACCTTACCGAAACTAGACAAAATTCAGAGCCATTTACTACCAACGCTAGACTTAAAGTGTTATGACCAAGTAAAGAAAATATTAATTTAATCAGAAACTTTCATATCTTAGCAATACGTTTGATACCGATTGGAGAAAACCAGTAATTTTTGCCACAGTTGATCTATTTCACCATATTATTTCACTCTTGGATTATTTCCCATCAAAAAACAGAAATTAACACTTTCTCAATTAGTTTTCACAACGTATCTACTTGCAAAAGTGTGTAACAGATAAACAAAAACTATTAAATTTTAAATTTCCTTAGTTTATATCCATAGTTTTAGAAGACATAAAGTTTACTTGTTTGCTTTTTGTGTGAAGTTTAACCGTCCCTTTTCTACAACGAGCTATATAAACGCGTAAATGTCACGGCAATGTAATAAAATTAATACTTCGGAAAATTACTGCAAAACAAAAACCAGTTAATAAGTGCATCTGTTAACAGAAAATGTTAAATAAATAGCTTCATTCTAAAAGATGACAATTTCAACAGATGACTGAAAATTCTTGTGAAAAAGGTAACAGTTGTTTAGTTTATCAAAAAAGAGGTGTTACTAAGTCAGAGTTACATAACCGGAACTTTCATCTATCCATAAGTGACATTGATCTATATCTTAAGATCTGTTTCTAACTACAGTAACGCGTTTAAATTACAACACTCTCTCACTGAAAGTAGAATCCAGGACCACGTGCATCAGAGGCGCGCGCACTGGCCACTAAATCAATGGGATGAGCAAATTAATTTTATACTGGAAATCCAAGTGTGATGTAGAACTTGGACATTTATAAAATAAGATCATCTTTGATCATAGCATATCATGAAATTAATATAATACAGCATAGTATACTTATATAAATAGTATTGTGAAATGAAATAGATTTTAAGGCGAAATGAGGTATAGTTGGTGTTATAATTTGAACCTAATAATAAAGTGGGAACTTATTTTTATTAGAATAGACAACTCAATCACATTGTTGTGTTATGATTGTTATACTGCGATACTGTATATTAGTACTGGTTTAATCTTGATTGGCTCTGATCATCTGGTTCTAGTTATTACACTAATGTTCAGAATACATACGTATATTATATATATGTATTCTGAGTAACTGTTAGTGGCTCAAGCAGTCAATTTATGGAACAAACTAGATTATAATCTACTTGATTACGAGATACGGATTATTTCCCTAGATGCTCTTGAATTGACTACAATACTATTATATTGTATGATACTCTTCGTAGCCAAGTGTGCTAATGAGCGTCGCGCTCGGTGTCGAGTTCAATCACAAATGGGTACACTCCCTCTCAAACTCTAGTAGTTGTCGGATTCTATTTTAAAATGTAGGTTTTGTCTCAGCGTTCGCAGTGGAAAGGAACGTTTAAGTCAATCAATCAATCAAACAATAAATCAATTATTATTATTATTATTATTATTATTATTATTATTATTATTATTATTATTATTATTATTATTATTATTATTATTATTATTATTATTATTATTCAGTATTCTGCCTTTTGGCAAGTCCTGGAACTAATGAGAGTTGTTTCTTTTCTTCTTAATTTTTAGTTTGGGCCTGCAAATGTTTCTTCAATGTTTTTCGACTTTCGGCTTCCTCTTTTAACTCCCAATATTTTTTTCCTATTTTTCAAATCATGTATCATTTGCGCTCTTCTTCTTCCTATTCCTCGGTTTCCTTCCATCTTTCCTCCTATTGCGGTATGAAGAAGACAATGTCTTCACAAAATGTGTCCAATCCAATTGGCCTTTCTACGAAGGATGGTAGCCCAGAAGCGTTCCCTTCTCTCCTATATGTTTTATAGCATCTTCGTTTGTTACTCTTTCTCTTAAAATTCAATTTACGTAGAATTGTCATGCTCGTTCATTTCGAACTGTTCAATTATCTTTTATAATTAACTAAAAGAGAAAAGAAGTTGCAAAGAGTTGAAAGATATGTAGAATAATAATAATTTTAGTCTTCCATGGAATTTCTTTTCTAACGATTTATGTTTTAGCGATTTCTTTCCTTCTTTGTAACTCCCCGACAAAATATAGATAATTCTATTAAAAGCTAATTCGATATTAGTTGCATAATGTCCTTGGAGTTGGAAACATATACTGTATATACAATATTTGATTTTCAAAACAATAGCTACAAATATTACTTAAAAATAACATTATCCGGGAAGAAAACTGAGTAACCACATATACAAATTCTTTTGCTAATAATTTTGACATAAAGGAAGTTATTTGAAAACATATCTCTCCAATTTGTAGGACATATTACAGCGGACATATTACCAAGAGGACATATTACAGCGTATGTACGCAAATCGGCACACTTCCAACTTAAGGCTATTGCGTAAAATTGTGGACAGTTTTCTTTAGTCTTTTAAAAAGATTCAAATTATGTTTCATTCTACAACTGTATTGTATGAAATGTTACTTTTAGTTTGGGTTTCAAGCAATCTTTTGATTAAAGTGGCCTTACAAAATAGTTTCTAGCGTATTTGCAACACATCTAAAATTGTTTTCTCTTTTTTTTGAAAATACACAATTTTAATTGGCGCAACTCATATTATCTCGGTGCTGAAAAAGGAATGTTAACTTTTCTTAACCAGTCATTAATTAACGAATGTCACACAAAATTTACCACACATAATTTTTTTGTCTGTTTTCTTGATTGATCACAATTATTAAAGTACTGTAGAAATTATAGCATGGAAACCACTCAAAAGTAACTGCAAAACTAAAAAATATTTGTAGTTCCAGCATTATGTATTAAATACGTAGTTTATCTATTGTTATGTTACTTTAAATTAAATTTCAATTATTATTATTGAATTTAAAACTAACATTCAGCAGTATCATTGAACATTAGATATACGGTAATTATCTTCTCTCTCTCTCTCTCTCTCTCTCTCTCTCTCTCTCTCTCTCTCTCTATATATATATATATATATATATATATATATAAACTCATTATTAAAATAATTTTGTGTGTGTCCTAGCGTATTCGGGAATTTAGTTTATAAGGAAGGGAAGGAACGATGTCTATATTTTTCTTTCTTGATGTTTTTATCACAGGAAAACGACTGAACCTTTCGAAATGAAACGCAGTACTTAGATTGACCTCGGTTTTTATCAGTTAAGAATTTCTGTTAATGTATATATGAAATCATGACACTGTAGATTTCTTTTAACTTTTCTAAATAATCAGTTTTAATAAAAGGAACATTTTATCAAGATTCTGAAGTTTACACAGAAATCATAACTGGTTTCACAGGAGTTAGTGATTTAATCTTGTTGATTACTCACAGCAGCAATGCTAGGAGCAGAACACGTATATACGCATTTCACATATTAGTGTTTTTGTGCTAGAATATATATTTCTCACGAATATAAGTTTCTCAAATGTATGAATACGTTTTAATATTGTTATGTCCTAATCTATATTTTAACAAAAGAGACACTGACCAAAGCTTAAAACTTTACTTTATTTTAAATTATAATTTGTAACTGTTTCGGATATCTAACATATCCTTCTTCAGACAGATTAATTTCGATCGTGTCTGAAGAAGGATATGTTAGATATCCGAAACAGTTACAAATTATAATTTAAAATAAAGTAAAGTTTTAAGCTTTGGTCAGTGTCTCTTTTGTTAAAACAATTAATCCAAAGCCATGAATAGTCTTATAATCTATATTGTTATATCCTCAAATTTATCAACAAACACACGTGCTTCTTTATTACTATCATCACTAGCAAGCAGACGATGGATATTATCTTCACTGACGGGACACCTGACTGAAGAAGAGCACTAGCGTTGGCACTACCCACTAAGAGGATATAAAACAAGCCCCAAAATCTTCAATGTTATCAGTTTCGACAGGTGAATCGTCTCTTTTAGCTTGCCAATAGCTCTGAGAAACTTTATCAAACCTCTTAGCCTGTCTGCAGCTCTGAGGTTCCCCCACACTTAGATCGTTTGGAGGTCTGTGGGTATTTAATCACACTCCTCTTTCTTGCCTGGAGCTCTGGAGCAGGCACGTAGCCAGGATTTCGTGAAGGGGGGGGGTCCGTGACATGAAATACTGTGGTCATCATAAAAGGGGCTCGATCACTCTAAACTATTTTACTGGAACATACATTGGTTCGTTTAGCCAGGATTTCGTAACGGGGGGAGGGGGGAGTGACATGAAATTCTGAAGACCCAGTACCTCGATCAATCTAAACTACTTTACTATTAACATATATTGGTTTGTTAGGACAATAAAATGAGGATATGTTGACAAGTATTTTAACAACAAACTATGAAGAAATTTCGAGCAAAATAATAAAAAAAAGTATTGAAAAAGATTTTGCAATATTTACGTCCTTCTCCTGTTTATTCAAATATAACAGTTTTCCTTTCGTTATGACCTCAATTATTATAAAAGTACATACTGAATACTGTCTTGTAAATTATCTTCTAATATAAATACAATAAAGAGTTTGTTTGTGTGTTTGTCTGTCTGTCTGTCTGTGTGCGGCCTCGGGACCAGACAAGTGGACCGAGAGTTACCAAATTTTGGTCAGGGGTACCTTGGCCCAGGCCCTAGATCAAGACGAAGCGTTTTTTTCAAATTTCGAAACAGTGGGGTCTCAGGGGGGCGTTTACCGGAACCGGCTTGGGAACCAGACAAATTGACCGACAATTATCAAATTTCAGTCACGAAAACCTTGGTCCAGGCTCCAGACCAGAGTTAAACGTTTTTGTCGAAATTCGAACCAGAGAGTCTCAGGGGGGGGGGGCGTTTACCGGGACATGTAAAAGTAGTAGAAAATGACCGATATTTATTTATTTATTTAACAATCACCAGATACAGCTCAGAGGCCATTTTACATTGGATATCCAACAACATTAACAATGGAAAGGATTTGGGAAGGTATCGGCCAGGGCCTGTTTAGTAGGTGCCATTCCGGCATTTGCCTGGTAGGACTGAGGGAAACCCTGGAAAACCTCAGTCAGGATGGTAGGCAGCGGGATTCGCAGCCACGACCTCCCGAATGCGAAGCCAACACTCTACCACTTGAGCTATTAGTGTCGAATTCATATTTTCGCGGTCGCTGAAATCAATGGTGAAACTCCAGTCGCATTAACTTCCAAATTCACGCTATTCGGCTCCGGGCCGGGGGTCACCGGAGGGGGGTGAGATACCAAGACATATAAAAGTAATCCAAACTGACCGATATTAGTGTCAAATCCATAGTTTCGCGGTTGCTGAAATCAATTGTGACACTTCCATTAGCGATGACTTGCAAGTATGCGGGCCGGGAGTCAGCGGGGCGTGGATACCGAAACGTAAAAGTAGCCCAAAATAACCGATATTAGTATCAAATCCATAGTTGTCACGGTCCTTGAGATCAATGGTGATACTCCCACAGGCGTTGACTTTCAAATACAGCCTCTGTGTGAAGCATGTGTATATTCAACTAGTTTTACAATATATGCGTTCCTTTCTCTGTTGAATCAAATGCTAACAGAACTTTCTTTCAACATATTTTTTTTGTTTTTATTATTCCGTCAACTACTGTCGGTTCCAAATGACAAGTTAAAGGAGCAACAGAAAATTGTCCTTGAAATAACATGTTTGATACTGCAAGGATGCGATGACGACAAGTTATGATTAAAAATGTCCACACTGTTACACAACGGCACTTATGCTTTCGAAAGCTTGAAATCTCCCTGACTAGTAAGAGGAGTTCTGATAATTCCATAACTTTCCTTGAAATTTCAAATTCTCTGACTCTTCCTTGCCACCATATTGCAAGTAATACATATCTCCTCATAAGAAAGAGTAAGCAAAAGCTTTCTGTAGTTTTCTTTTTAATTTTTAACGCTGATCCTTCTTTTTGTCATTTCATTTTGTTTTATCCTTCCTTAATTTTTTCATTTATGGTCTCGAAGCGGGGGGGGGGGGTCCGGACCCCCGGACCTCCCCTTGGCTACGTGCCTGTCTGGAGTATCCATTCCCTTGGCTGCCTATGTCTAGGAACCATCCATATACCAGCAAAACCACAATAAAAACATTATTGTGGTCGCCGAACTACAGTTATAGTAATTTTGTGCAATGTTTTTATATCTAGGTAGAACAGGATTTTGACAATAAAAGGTTATGGTAGAAATTCCAAAAAATTCCGTGTACTAGTCTCTCTAACTACTGTCTTAGTAGGGTGTTTTTATAATATGTGTAGATATACATTTTCGCATGTATATGTTTTCAACGTGTACGAGTATTATTTCCAGATGTGTATTTCTCACTTATATGTGTACGTTTCTCACATAAATCAATTAATGTTGTTCACCTGTATGAGAAGCTTTTCACGTGTATGAGAATATTTTTCTTACGTGGATGTATTCTTTATGCACATTAATATAATTTTTTCGCGTGTGTGAGAACATCTTCTCAAATGTAGATATTTCTTTATGTCACTTAGAATCTCAAAGGATTGATAGAATGAGAAGATAGAAGGTGATCGATGATCTCACGAGATAGATTGGGTATGATAGATTGGTGAGATAGATAGGGTATACGCTGATCGTCGCATACTGTTGAAACGCTAAAAGGAAATATTAGGTAATATATTTCATTAGATCAAATGGAAAGACTTGTAAGAAAATTCCAAAATACATAATAATTCATTAGAAACTTTGTTTTGTAGAACAAAATAAATGAAGAAAAATATACAATAAAAGACAAATTCTGACCAAAGCATTTATTAACTAATAAACAATATTGTTACAGTTTCGGCAAATCAACTTTGCCTTTATCAGACACATTATGAAATGCAATTTCTAAGACTACAACTTATATATCTCTGAAAATGAGAATAGGACATATCTAGGAACCAATAAGATCCGTCCTTTCATTTTTAACAATTTTTAATCAATTACATATGCAAATTTTAATGATCAACTTTCACTTGAGAGATAAACTTTCAATTGGCACACCTGTGTATTCTAAATGAGTAAATTTCACTTTTGAGAAACGTAAACTTTTAATTGGCTATCTGCTATTTAAAACACATCTTTTTATCTCTTCTTTATTCTTTGCTTTATCCATTATCTTCTTCCATATATCATATATATTTAGTCCACTATTCCAGTTCAGAATTTCCTCGTTTTCTTCCTTCCGTATCCATTCTGCCTCTTTCCATTTTCTTACAATGCTTCTTCTCTCCCTTTCCAGCCCTTCTACGCCTTCCCAGTCTATTTTATGTCCTGTCTTCTTCACATGTGTATATATAGCATTACTATCCCTCTTCAATCTAACGTCGTCATTGCGCTATTTAATCTTTTCTTCTAACCTCGTTCCTGTTTCTCTTATGCAAGTCATAGCACATTCTTTACATTTAATTCTATATACAACCCCTTCATCACTTAGTTGAACCTCTATAATTTTCCTTTTCCTCCCTTTCAATCCATCTAAAATTTTTCTACTTCCTCTTCTGCATGTTCTTACTCTTTCTTTTTTCAATAAGTTCTTTAAAACTTCCGTTCTTTCTCCTATGCTCTCTATCCTGAACCATCTTTTCTTTTCTTCTCCTGTGGGGGCGCGGTGGCTCAGTGGTAGAGCGTTCACCTCTGGTGCTTGGGGTCCCGGGTTCGATCCCAGCCCCCGCCAAGTGAACTTTGTGGTGGACAAACACCGTGCTCGTGGTTTTTCTCGGGGCTCTCCCACTTTCTTCATTCCACCATTTCACTCATCTCTCATCATCACCGTCTCCTTTAGCCTAACCGGCATAACCGTGGGACGTAAAACTCAAAGATTTCATTTCATTTTTTTTCTCCTGTGTCTTCTGTCACTTTCTTCTGCCTTCTTCCCTCTTCTTTCTTGTTATTCTTCTTCAATCTATCCTCACTATATTCGTTCTGTACTAATAAACTATGAAAGTGCTCTATGTCTTCTTTTCTCTTCTCATAATCACTCTCTATCATTTTTATCCTTCTTTCTATATTTCTAACAAAATTCCTTTTAGTTCCTTCATCTACATCACTCCTATGGTAATAAACACCTGTTGAACATTGTTTCCTATACCACGTTGTTTCGAATCTCCCTTCTACTTTTCTTATTGCCATATCTAAAAAGTTTATTTTCCTGTCTTCTTCTAATTCTACCTCTAGGCTTATTCCTTTGTCTTTATCTTCTATTCTTCCCACAAATTGCTTGAATTGTCTCTTCGCTCCTTTCCAAATACTTAAGCAATCATCCACATACCTGCAAAACATAATCAATCTTTCACTTCCTTCCTCTTTTACTTTCTTTTCCCATTTATTCATCACGATTTCCGATAACACTGGGCTTAGTTTCGATCCTATACTTAGTCATTCATTTATTTTCACTAACTTCTCTCCTATTGCACACACACACACATACTGTTCTCCCATATTAGTTTTAAGGCTTTTGTCACTTTCCCTTTTTTCCATTTCCTTATTGTTCTATTTTTCATTTCTTCTTCCAATACCTTCAAAATATAATCCCTTCTTAAGATGGGAAACATTGCTTTGACATCTACGCTAAACATCAGTGTTCTCTCATTTCTTCTTCCTACTTTCTCTATCATCCCCTTAACTTCTTCTGTATTCTTAACTCTATTACTTACTTGTTATTCCCTTATTTCTTCTGCTATTTTCTTTTTTCCTCTTCTAATGGTTGAAAAAATATTCTTGCAATCCATTACTGGTCTCAACTTTACTTATTTTTTGTGTATCTTCGAGAATCCTTTCATATCCCGAATTCTTTCATATCCCGAAAAAATAAGTGTATAAAAATAAATTTTATTTATATAAAGGACAATGTATTTTATTAAGGACGTACTCAAGAAATCTTGTTATATAATGTTATGTAGATCCTAAAATTATCGAACGTAGTTTATTTAATATTCGTAATAACGTAATAACAATTATTGAGAAGTGTTAAAAGAAATAGTGAAGTTTATACGAAGTTTTGTGAGGGACCATTGTTAGTGGACAGTAAATAACGTCAAGATGAAAATGCAGGGTGTCTCGAAAGTTCCGTGACTTAGGGTAACTCTGTTATTATCAGCATTACAACAAAATGAAAGAGGATAATCCTTCTCCAAACATTATATTTCCAATCTGAAGTGAAGAAATTTTTAAATCGGCTGAGCGATTTGGGCTGTACACTCTTTATGAACCCAATGTTAAATGAAAATGCAACGTTGCCATTTACCTGGACCCACAATCAGAAACAATATCGAACATCATTTATTGAATATTACTAATAGTGACATGATTACTGCTATATGGTAAATTGTTTTGATATATCAATAACATCAGAAGTCATTCTACCACATATGCAACTATGTAACAATCTATTCTAATAACGTGAAATACCAATAAATACATTTCACATATGTTGAACGTGTTTTACGAACAGCATTATAAACAATCCTTTTTATGTAGGTCTTAATAGTTGAAGTTCATGGCATACATAAAACGTATCTGATGAATTTGTACAAAAGATGAATACTTTTACAAGACTAAAGCTTAATAACAGGTTTTATCAAGTATTAGAAATCCTCTAAGTTCCGAAAATTTGGTAAGTAAACCATATCGAAGTCAATTTAGGAAATATGACAAAGCGTCCATATCTTTTCTTTCCATGAAAACAGTACCTTAATATCAAGAATTATTTACACAAATTGGTTTCCTAATTTGCAACTTTTGGCCTCAGGCGTGATAATTAATAGCATAACAAAACTTAAGAGAAACTAAATTCCACTATTACTGAAAATTAGCAACAAATTAAACAATTTTAAATACATTTGTTTTCAGCACCTCACAACAACTCAAAACCTTCTGAGCTTTCTTGTCGTCTGAAAAATCTCTGACAATGACATCTATGTCAATGTCTTGAAGAATGTCGAACTCAATCGACATTATGGCGAATTCCACGAGGCGCTCCTGGCACATGGTAGATTTCAAATAATTTTTAATTAATTTTAATTTTGAGAAGTTAATTTCGCCTGGAGCCACACTGACAGGAAGAGTGAGGGTAATTCTGACTGCAATTGATACATTCGAGAAATTTTCAGTCAGCTGGTCACTCGTCAAGTATGTTAATAGCTACTTCAATGGGCTTTTAGCATTTTCATCTGGCAGTAGGAAAAATAAAACTAACAGTTCCTGTTGAAGTTAGAAAACCTCAATATCACAATGCTCTTCATCTGCTAAAGCCACCTGAAGGTCAGCACATTTCTTCATCAGGAAATCCTTGTCTTCATTTTTGATATTGTATAAAAGCACAAATAGGTCATGATGGGGTTTTAGTTGAGAAGGCCGTTCTTCTAGTAAGCTTATGTCATGATCCAAAATATAAAAATAAAATCTACTTTTGAAAGAAATTTTGCGATCAGCAATATGTTCATCATATTCAAACTGACGTTTAATTTTCCGTGGTCGTAATTGTAACTCGCTTTGGAAATAGTGGGTCGATTTCTCAATTTCCCTTGCATCCACTAGTAGCTCTTCAAACTCTCTATCGGTTCGGATTGATTCAAAATGCCTTTTCACTTTTGCGATAATATCAACTGCTTTTAAAATGTCTGTTTCTTCTTTTTGAAGCATTTTGCTTACAAGATTGATTCTGAATAGAACTATATGCCAAAGTACGAGACAGCAAATGAACTAGAAACTTAATCTTGTGATCTAGATTATTAGCTTTACTATTTCCAAATGTATCACTTCCGGAATCAATACACAGTGCATATAATGCATCGTATATTTTCCCGCTTGATACCGAATAGCAGTCACTGCATCAATATGATTTTTCCATCGAGTTTCACTTAAAAGTTTCACCGTTAGAGAACTGACATATTCTGTCTCCCCTCCACTCTTTCTTCTACAATGAAATATCTCCGTTTGTCGATACAGCCCCCGTAGTACTATGAAACTCTTTTCTTCCATGGAAAAATATGATGTAATTGACGCTACTTTACAAGAATATAAACCAAAAAGTAAGTAGAACATACGTTATAAAATTTACTTTTAGAGGCTCGTATTGGCGACTCCTCGACTGTGGCGCCCCGGGCAGTTGCCCGGGTCGCCCGGCCCTTCATCCGCCCCTGCCCACAACGTAAATGAATGAAGTTACTGTCCTTACCTAACGTGTCGATGGCCAACCCCCAGTTCAAACATGCCCCCATTTACTACACTCTTACAAAGTTTATTTTCCTCCCGTCACACCCTCCCTTTCCCCAGTCCCTCTATTAATGGCAATGTTGCATTTTCATTTAACATTGGTCGCATAGAGAGTGTACAGCTCAAACGGCTCGTCCGATTTTAAAAAATTCTTCACTTTAGATTGAAAACATATTTGGAGACAATCCCTCTTACATTTTGTTGTAAGTCTGATAATAACAGAGTTACCCTATGTCAGGGGGCTTTTGAGACAACCTGTATATTAGTTTTCTTTTAAGGCAGATTCAGTGTTAAAGCGTACTTACGAGAACAACCAGGTGCATTTCTTTCTCTTTTAATGTGTGTAGGACAAGAACTGTATTGTGTTGAATTCGGCGGAGCATCATCCCAGCACAACCAACCATCCCAGGTTCTCGGACAATGGCCAACAGCTGGAATGAAATAACAGAAATCTTCTATTATCAATGTACAACTAATCAGATTGATTTAATACAAGTCAGTCCGTTGGTAATTAAGGAAGATAATTTTGGACACAATAAATCATATATAGAAATTCATTTCCTAATTTTCTAATTTGTTTCTTAACTAGAAGAAATTCACTTGGGAAGAGTAAAGTATAACAGGTACTCGCGGAAAGCTGGAAATTTGAATATTGAAAAATTTCTTGAATATTATATAAAAATTTTAACTTGTTTCCTTTAGAATTCTCAAGTACTTTGAAATACTTATTCTCTTACTTTAATTAATACTTCATATCACAGATTTCATATTTGGTACTTAACTTTCGGGCGCTCGCGTAAAATGATGTTACTTTGACGCTCGTGTCGCGACATTTTCTCCGCTTTTAAGTTTTTAGCAAATATTGCAATTCAATATGTCTCAATACCACGTCAATGGAACTATGCTCCTCTTGCGTTAACAGTTAACTCGAGTTAACTTGACAATCTCTCCAATCTACTCCAGCGCATTGAGATTGTTATTGATATATCAGCTGAGCATTTTTTCTGAGAATGCGGTGTAAAAGCATCTACGCAAGCGCCCAAATATTAAGTAAGTTCTCACATTATTTTTCAGTATAAAGATTTGGAAATGTGAATATTAAAATAATTGCTCTGCTATTCCCATTTGAGTAGAAGTTAGTCGAAGTGACTTTTATGTCTGTTGGAACGTATGCTAAAACAACAGTACGTCATTCTTGGTCTACCATCTATCTATCTATGGAAGGTCAATTTAACCCCTCAAACGAGGAAAGGGCGTCTAACCGAGGCTGCTTTTTCCAGCGCGAGATATTGTGTTGAATCCAGAACAGTTAATGGTATTTCTGAGTTGGACAACTTCTTTTAAATCCAAAAAGAGAAAAGTTATTAACCTTCAGATGCTCCAATAGTCACCGAGAGGTGTAACTTGAAGGGATAAGGCCCAAGTGTGTGGTTTTTGTTGAGAAAGTACGTAGCAAAGTCTAAAATAGCTGTGAAAAACAAAGAGGTGACGTATCCTAGTTCTGATTTACCTTCCTTCTTGGTGGAACGAGAAAAAATACGTGTTCTGGCATAGATGTTAAAATCTTTGGCTGGAAGTGAAGAATGAGTGATTTTCTCTCTCAGCTGTGTAACTTGATAAGACATCTAGCAAGAATACTGGTAATCCAGGTCACATTTTTCAAAGTGAGATAATGAAGAGGTTGTGTGGGATAACTTCTTCTATGTTAGATGATACGGCGGTGACGTAAGCAAGAGGCTATGTGAAATAGAGGTTTGCCGGTCTTGGCGCTGTACTGGTGGTGCTGGAGTTGATAAGACAGGATGGTCCTGAGTAGAGCCGAAAGGAGGTTCCTTGAAGAAAGAGTTGCTGTCAATAGTAAATGAGTGAGGTAATCGAGTCACTTGAGAAGTAACTAGGTAAGTAGTCGAAAAGGATAACCTTTTTGCAGGTAACACAAAAATGCTATTTGAGAGGGAAATTGCAAAGAGTTGAGGACCATCACAATAGCGATAACAGACTGCTGTAAACATTCTGCTTTCTGTAAACATTCTTTGGTAAGGTGGACATATTGATAGTAACATCAGCAGAGAGCTCATCGGGGATCGCTGCGGGGTTCTTAAACTATGTTTGTCTTTCCTTCGTAAGTAATCCCTGATTTTATGCAACTGCCCTGGGATCTGATTACAAAAGGCGAACTAACACTGTAGGTCCATTATTATTGTGGATTCTGCGTAATGTTAACTAACTAACTAATTCTATGGCTTATGGAACCCGGAGATTCAATGCCGCGTTCACAAGCGCTTTCCACTGACTTCTATCCTTAGCCAATTGGATCCAGTTTCTACTTTGTATTCCTATCTCTGCGAGATCCATTTTAATATTGTCCTCCCATCTGCACCTAGATCTTCCTAAGGGGCCTATTGGTCTTCCAGTCAAGATTTTGAAAGCGTTTCTACTTTCTTCCAATCTAGCTACGTGACCTGCCCACCTAAAATTCCTAAAACTTGATGACCCTAACAATGTTGGGTAAACCGTATAAATTATATAGTTCCTCCTTATGAAGTTTCCGCCATTCCCCATTCCCGTTCCTCTTGGGTCCGAATATTCGTCTCAGGATCTTATTCTCAAATACTTTCAGTCTATGTTCTTCTCTCAGAGTAAGTGACCATGTTTCGCAACCATACAGAACAACAGGCATGATTATCGTTTTATATATTTTAAGCTTCAAATTCCGCGACGACAAGAGATTTTGAACCAAATTCATAACCATTTTGAACCAGTAACACGAATTCCCTGCTTTTAGTCGACATTTAATTCTTCGTGAATATGGTTTTTGTCTGTTAATACTGATCCTAGATATTTGAAAGTATACACTTTATCAAGAGTATTATTTAATATTTTAACGTATCCATAATTTGCTGTATTACGGTCCCGACGCACTTCCATGTATTTAGTTTTCTCTACATTTGCTTCTAAACCCATGTCCCTGCAAGCATTTAATAAGATCTCTGCATTTCTTTCTATTGTTCTCCTATCACCTCTATTAAATTTACATCATCAGCCTATGCCATAATCTGGTGAATACCGTTCAACTCTAAGCCCTGGTTGCTATCTTTCATTTTCCTTATAGCGTATTCCAGAACAAAGTTGAATAGCAATGGCGACAACGCATGTCCTTGTTTCAGGCCATTTTCGACGTGAAAGCTCGTGGACAAAAATTTCTAGAGGAAATTTTATATCACTAACATGGGTGCCAATACCAGTTAGAGACCTAGGCAGACCACGAATTACACATGTATAAACGAGTCTGGAGCGAGGTGCAACTTTGAGTGGCGATGCACTGAATGAGGTAGACTCCTGGATGGGAGGATTTGACTTCTGGACTACTGAAAATTTGTAGTCTTGGAATGAGAATCAGGAATATCTTGTTATGAATCTTTCAAGTCGCTGGATGAGGTGGAGGTGCAACTACAAGTTGTCTTCTTACAAGAGGTGTCAGACTGACGAGATGATTTGTTAGACGATACTTGGATGGGGGTTTGATGAGTAACAGGTTTAATCTTGTAGGTTGATTTCTGCCTGACTGGTCTTTCTTGGAGTTGTCTTGCTGGTTATACGGTAGGCATCTCAGGAGCAATGGCAACAGGAGCCGACTTCTTACTGGTACCTGTTTCTGCTATGTGTGCTTGGCTTCAGCCCGCACTTCTACAGCCATCTGTTAACAATTTCATTCCATTTTAAAATACGAATTGATTTATTTCAAGTGTGGAGAGTGGATTCGAACCAATAGAAATATTCTCTTGTCATTGTGGATAAGCATGCATGCAAAATTTAAAGCAAATCGTATGTAGAAGTTGGTTGCAAGATTTACCCTCAAACATGGAAGTGCTATTATTATTATTATTATTATTATTATTATTATTATTATTATTATTATTATTATTATTATTATTATTATTATTATTATTATTAGTCTATTATTATTATTATTATTATTATTATTATTATTATTATTATTATTATTATTATTATTATTATTATTATTATTATTATTATTATTATTATTATAGAACATACCAAATTAAAATTGGAAATGTCATGTCAGATTCAGCCAGTATTAGTAACGGTGTTCCTCAAGGTTCTCCTCTGGGCCCATTACTTTTCTCTATTTTTATTAATGACTTACCAACAGTCTTAAATCATTCAAAGGTTTTACTTTATGCTGATGACATTAAGCTTTTTAGTGTAGTAAATAATATTGAGGACAACGATAGGCTACAAGATGACTTAAATAGAATCATTATGTGGTGCAAGGATAACGGTATGAGTATCAATTGTCTGAAAACTAAGTGCATGACCTACAGTAACAAATCGCAATACTATGTAAGTCAATACGAAATACAAGGTACTGTAATACAGAAAGTTGACACAATAAAGGATTTAGGTGTAACATTTGACAGGTCACTAAGCTTTGGTGATCATATACAAAATATATGTAATGAAGCAAGAAAAATAATTGGTTACCTGTTTAATCAATGGCCTGCTTTCTGTCAATCAAATACATATGTACTCTTATATAAATTACTGGTAAGGTCGAAACTAGAATATGCATCAGTGACTTGGAACAGCCTAACAAAAACTCTCGTAAACAAACTCGAGATGGTCCAAAAGTGTTTTATTAGAATACTTTGTTTTAAGTTAGGACTTGACTATTATTCTAGCACGTATGAACATTGGATAACGTATTTTAATTTGGAACGACTGGCTGACAGGAAAAAATTGATTGAATCTGTATTTGTAGGAAAGTTACTTGACAACCAATATACCTCAGACTATATTTTTAAAAATGTTGATTTTAAAGTTCCAACATATGGTACAAGGGCAAAAATTTTATTGCAACCGCATAATAGAAAACATATTTTAATCTGTAGGATTTTAGAAAGCTATAATGAATGCATATCTTAAAATATGACTTTATTTTAGAATTTTAAATATACGTAACTTAGTACTCTTTATTTTTATTTTATTTTATTTTATTACTTTTAATTTTTGACACTTCTTTGTTTTAATAATTGACGTACACTACACTGTCAATGTTTTTATTATTAATAATTAATGATATAGATGTAATCATAATTTTATCACTAGTATTATATATTCATTGCTAAAATAATGTAGAATAAGACAAAGTGCTGTATTTTTGCTGTATTTTAGCTGTTCTCAGCACGTAAAATAAAGTTTATTATTAAAGTTTATTATTATTATTATTATTATTATTATTATTAATCGTATAATAATATCAGTAGAATCTCCAGGATTGTCTTTCTTTTGTAATGCAGAATAATTTGAACAGTAAATAGTATAATTGTCTTTTACAAGCTTTGGTTAATAATCGATAATAATTTCTCAAATTTCATAGAAACTTATTACTACTCGTAGAATATCTTTTTTTTGTACAAAGACTTAAGAAATTATTTTGATTAACTTTCTTGTCAAAACAACATCGTTAAAAATCTTACTTGGCTAATTGGAAATCTTCAAACACTATGCCAGGAGATAAAATTATACTTCTTTTTAAATTTTAAAGAGTTCCGTCATATACGTGTAATCAGTATTCTTACAGAAAGTTTATCATCAACTTAGATGGCATATTTAATAAAGTTGGCTATATTCCGAAGTTCATTTTAAAATATGTTTGTTGTTTTCAATATCCTTCAAGTTAATTATGGAACCTACTGTATCTATAATAATACAAATCCCTCATTATGTTTCCTAGGAGAATCATAAATACAAGCTTGTTAATTAAAGTTGTTATTTAAATTATTTCGTAAATTTGAGTTTCGGAACAAAATGCAATACTATGTTTTACTTGTAAAGTGAAAAATGAGGCACCATGAAAAATCTGCGGAGACTAAACGCTGATGTCTACCAGAGTACTATTGAAAGGAATTTGTTACATCCATGATCTGTGACTCGTCCTGTCACACGTTCTCCTTCTTACACGCATATTTTTCCTATGAAATCATACCATTTTTAAAGAATTTTACCAAAATTCCTTTATATATTTACCCTGTATGTATGTATGTGTCCGCCCGTCTGGTAGGCAAATAATATCAGGAACTAATTGATAAATCTTATCTAAAATTTTGACCAGAATATAGAGGATCGAATGTTAGGAATTGAGTTCCTTAATGGCTGTGGTATTCAAACTAGAATCTATAGAAGTCAATCGTTTTCGGTTCTGCCATTGATTACTATAAAGCAATAAAAGGTACAGTCCACCGCACTAAACTTTCTATCTCAAATTCCTTAAACTATATCAGGTAGTGCTGAAGCTATTAATGAAACATTTTCTTGTGAAATACGAACAGAATGATATGACATTTTCGGAAAACTTCACCGAAAGAAAACTCATCCCCAAATGTAAACTATACTTTGTAGATTTTTCCGCATGAAATAGTTTATGCCGTATGTTAGGGTTTTTAATTATGTATTTGTTTAAACAAATTCGTCCCGAGAGTAAACTACTCCTTGTGGAAGTGATTTATGGAACATGAGTAGAATAGTAATAAAATCGGCTGAGTCGTTTTTTGAGAAAGTTGTCTGAAAAAAAAAACTCATTCCCAAAAGGGAACAACTACCCCTTGGAACTTTAGTAAGGAATAATTTAACAATATTGTTATGAAATACGAACAAAATGGCTTGAGTTGTTTTTGGGAAAATCGTAAGAAAAAATCACCCCCAAGAATAAATTACTCCTTGCAGATATTCAAGAACAAATGGGTTATACTATATGGTTATGTTAGTGATGAAATATTTATTTATGAAGTATGAAGGAAATCATATCAGTCTATTTAGGAAAACATCGTCCGAAAAAAAAACTCTTCCTCCAAAGTAAACCACTCCTCGTAGATTTCTTCACGATAAATGAGTTATGCCATATTGTCAGGTTATTAATGAAATGTATGAAGTATAAACATCACGTGTGTTACTTCCAAGAACAAACTACACCTTGTACACTTTTCAGGACAAATGAGTTATGCCATATTGTCGGGATATTAATGAAATATTTTTTTTAATAAAGTATGAACAAAATCGAACCAGTCGTTTTTGAGAAAATCGTCCGAAAGAAACTCACCGTCAAGAATAAACTACCTCTTGTCAATTTTCTGCAAAGGAATGTCTTGTACACATAACGGGGTTATTTTTGGAAAATTGTTTTATAAAATATAAACAAAATCGTTAGAGCCCTTTTTTGAGAATATGATTCTCACAGTAAAGTAAACTACCCTTATTTTTAGAGGTAGGAAGAAAATTCGAAGAAAAGGAAACCTGGAGTATCACATGAAAACCGTAGGTTTAAAATTTGGTTGAGAGAGATTGAGCGGTTTAATCTCTAGGTAAGTATACATCAGGACGAACGGACGGATGTCGAAATATCACTTTTCCGGTGTCTATGCACTATGAAACGTGGAAATCCGTGGAAATCTCGAACTCGATTTTTTTCATGACCACCTCTCGTTTCGTCGCTCGAAAGTAAAAATGATAACAGATAGCGAGAAGCAGTTTGATTAAGCGTCCCAAGAATACATTCATATTTCCATCCTTGACTCAATAATAAAACCGGAAGTGAAAGAAATCTGTTATAACAGCTGGTTTCTACAGGGTGGTCCGGAAGTGGGCGTACCCCCCTTTAGTTTAATCACTATATTATTAGTTATGGTAGAATGTCTGTACACAGTTACCTTGAAGTCTTTAGAGTCTTAAGAGTCATAAACATCGGCATGATCACCATCCATGTCGCGACACAGCTGAATTCTGCGCCAAGTTCTCACATATGTTTTGCGGAGATACTCCGGAGTCACGAGGGTGAAGGCGTGTTCCACAGCTGCTCTTAATTCCTGCGTTGTGTGATATCGAGTATTTCTTACTTGTTGTTTTATGAAACCCCAGAGAGCATTGTCTGGCGTCGTCAGATCGGGACTTCTTGGAGGCCAGGCAAAGGGAGCTGGTGAAGATGCACAACCTCTTCCAATCCAGCGGCCAGGAAACGTCTGATTTAGGTAATTGCGCACGTGAATCGCGAAGTGCGCTGGTGCTACATCCAAATGAACATAGCAACGTTACCATACAACACCAAGCAATGTTACCAAAAAAATGTGGGCAAAAGCTAAAACTGTCAGAAAACACCAATTTAGGGGTATGCCCACTTCCGCACCACGCTGTACATGAAGCAAAAACGGGGATAGTGACAAATGGTTTCTTTGGAATCGATTGATTTAGTGTTCTAACAACATTATCTTCTCTCTTAATCGTCTGTTAAAACCGGAAATGGTAGAAATCAATAAATTCCACTTTTAACTTTAATCGTGTGGGACACAGTGGCTCGGTGCTAGAGCGCTTAGCTCTGGTGCGTGAGGTCCATGGTTTGATTCACCGCTAAGTAAGTTTGTGCTGGACAATATCGTGTTCGTGTTGTCTTGGAATACTTCGTTTTCTCGGGATAATCCCGTTTCCTCCCATATTCTTATTCCACCGATTATTGCATCATCGTTCACTTGCCTTAATCATCCGTCTCCATTAGCCTAAAGAACATAATCGAGGGACGTTAAACTGAAAGATTTCATTTAATTTCACCTGAAGGTTGATCACTTTAGACTAAAACCGTAATAGGTAGCGAGAAGCGGTTTTTTGCAATCAACTAAGCGTGCCAAAAATACATTCCATCTTCATTCTAATCTCTCTATTAAAACTAAAACTGGTAGAAATTTACTACCTTTTTGGTTTCAACAATAATTAGGAAAATATCACACGTACAAGTCAAACATCTTCACGTGATGTATACGTGACATTGTTGTTTGTTTAAGCTTACTCAATGTCTGTGATCACAATTATGTCTTACCCTGAGTAAAAACTTGGTTAAAACGTGTCTCTTGTACGAATTGTATCTTTTTTATGTCAGGTTTTAGTTGCTAACTATGGATAAATGATTAGAAATTGTTGGACTTTAAAAACGTCCCTCATACACTGAATTTCATCCATTTAATCTTGAGATTCTCAATTTTTCACTTTTGCTTCCTTTTAGGATATGCATTTTAATCAAAGTAACATGACTGAAATCCAGTACAAGTGGTTCGTAAAGTCTAGTGTACCATCCCCTAGCTGTAATCGGAGACTACCTGTGATCAATATTTTCGGTTGATAGCCTCAACAAGAACGACGCCACCTTAAAGTTCATTATACAGCCATACGAACATCGACCCTTTAGTTAAAGAATGATCATCCAAGTTCTATTAAGCATATCACAGATATTGTAAAACTTTAGAAATAACTTTGTATATAGAGAGAGTACCTCGGGAAACTAGCACAGCCAAAATTGTAGCTGCAGAGTCCAAGACGTTGGGACACTAGGGCCCGAGAAAGATCAAAAGTGGAACGTCAGTACATTAAGGACATGGTGAGAAAATGCACGTTTTTCTTTAAAACTAATCATTGTAGCGACACGAAATGAGCATACATGGATACGAGATGGTCGATATGGTCAGTTAAAAGTTATGAAAAGAATATCCGCCATCTTGAAAGAGGCCATGTTGAAACTGGTGCGATTGGTGTAAATGAGAAGAGGGTCATTCGATGCATTAATTTGAACGTAAATAGCAACAAAAAGGTGTTGCTGAAGTCTGTTGTGGGATTACATTATTCATGTGCTTTTGGTAGAGTGGTTTAGGTACAAGATGAGTAAAGTGTATCTCATGACACTCGAGCAGATGCAGAGTATGGAGCGCTATAGGTGGACCAATATGACGTTCTGATTTCTGTTCGAATTAATTTAAGTCTAATAAAAAGTTAAAAGTTAATGTCAACCATGACATTATTATGAAGATTGAACCCATTATATCAGCATATCCACAACAATTACATGTTGACTGTGACACAAATGTTGTAGTGCTAAAATTATATTTCGCTCGGTTTTCTAGTTCCACTGATCCCACTCATAGCGCTCCATAATCTGCATCTGCTCGAGTGTCATGAGATACACTTTGCTCATCTTGTATAGTTTTCTTGTTTTTATGTGTGTGTTTTTATGATAAATTGTGTGAGGGTAAGACGGGGGAGGGGGGTATGTAAGGGAGCATATTCGTGTGTAGGGATATTTATGTGTGTAGCATATGCATTAATGTAGCAATTGTAATTTTTATGGATTTGACGTCAATGGTAGTACGTATATCTTGTATACATTTGAGTTGGTTGAGTGTAAGAAAAGGCAAACATAGCCTTAACTCTGCCGTTAAATAAATAAATAAATAAACCACTCTACCAGAAGTACAGGAATAATGTAATCCCACAACAGACTTCAGCAACAGCTTTTTGTGGCTATTTAGTTCAAATTAATGCATCGCATGAACCTCTTCTCATTTACACCAATCGCACCAGTTTCAACATGGCCTCTTTCAAGATGGCGGATATTTTTTTCGTAACTTTCAACTGACCATATCAACCTCTCGTATTCATGTATGCTCATTTCGTGTCGCTACAATGATTAGTTTTAAAGAAAAACGTGCATTTTCTCACCATGTCCTTAATGTACTGACGTTCCACTTTTGATCTTTCTCGGGCCCTAGTGTCCCAACGTCTTGGACTCTGCAGCTACAATTTTGGCTGTGCTAGTTTCCCGAGGTACTCTCTCTATATACAAAGTTTCGTGAAAATCGGGCTCTGATAGATACCTAGGGTTCCTTGTGAGGTCATTATCGAACAATAGTGAGGAGACAATCACATGTGAAAGAATCGTCCGACGTAAAATCACAAACGAGAGCAATAAACAACCATTTCTCAATTTTGAGACATGATTAGAATGATAGATTGTTTATACTTGGGATTGATTGTCATTGATCAAGTGCATGCATGAATGGCGCCACGAGACAGAGCCAGTTCATTCAAGTTCATGACGTTGGTAAGATGGAGTTAGTTTGAGGAAATAGTGTGATCAGAGCAATCCTTTTTTACACATTTAACCCTATAAGCTATTGTATTTAAATTCTGAGAATGTTCTGTCTTCTACGTTTGCTTTTGCCATTTAGATATAGATCTATTAATGTGTATTAATACACACCATGATCTACTTGGTGTTTGCGAATTGTTTCCAGTATTGGATTCTAACCTAGGTTTGTGCACAGAGAAAAATCCGTTCTCCGGACAGCGGCATATTGTACAAATATACGGAATCCTCTTGCTTACTACAGAAATCAGTATGGAGCATACGTTATCCATATGCTACATTCGCACTGCCCTTAGATGTTACATCATGCCGTTGCAGGACGTCTGATATCTAACAGTCTTCCATGTATCACACGCAATTAAAGGAGAAGGGGTACATTTGAATGTCTGTTTTCAGATATTCGTTTTTGCTTCTAAACGCTCAGTAAGTTTCCTTATAGATTTGCAGCACATGCTAAATGTAATATACACTGTATTTGCCATAAAATGGAGCACTATGTTTGAACTTGTCATTCTATGCAAAGGCGTAGAGGGTGTTGTTCAAATGTACCCCCTTGGGGGTAGATTGGAACAAACATGGGGTATATTTGAACTTACGTGGGGCAATTTTGAACAAACCATTATTTTAGTACAATAATCTTTATTTTCAGGATGAATTCGTTTACGAACACAAAGCTAATGAAACAAAGCAGCATTAACGGTTTAAGGTACAAGAATTAACCAATCGTACATGACAAGGAAATAATAATAATAGTAATGAGCTAAAACATATATGCTGTATTTTATACGTTAGACGAAAAATCAATATGATACATTGACAACATATCTATAGGCGTAGGTGTGCTTGAAGAAAATTTTAGAAAATATATAATCATCATAGACTATCTGTGAAAATATGATTATGATTCACTCTTTAATTTCACTCATCATACCTGGATAGGCTTAATGAAAAACATATTCCTACTAGCAATCTGTTAAAATTACATTTTTTTTCACTGCTAACCCGGTACTAGACACGGAATTCATCCTACCCTAAAATTCTGAAAATCAACATGAAATGTCAGAATTTTTGCAGTACGCTTTGTCCCTCCAGAAGCTGTGGGATTTGGAAGTCTACATACACAATATCAGCAGGAGGCACTGAACATTTGTCTTCCTTTGTGAATACAAACATATTGTTGGTACCTTTACGTTTGAGAAAAGTAGAGGAAGAATAAAGGTAGAACAATGTTCAAATGTGCCCCCCAATTTTTGTTCAAAACTGCCCCAACTGACATGACAAAGTAAAATTTGGTAATACGCAGACAACACGAACTACTGTGGAAGACAAAGGGCAACATTATGTAAGTAAATTAATATACTTACTTCTGCAATAAATGGCAGATAATATCGAAATACAGGCTACTGGCAAAAATCTTACAAAACTTCAGAGAAATACCAACTTTCCACCCCACAAACGTAACAAAGTACGGCTGTTCATGAACAGTTACTCTAAAACTGCTGATAACAGTGGACAGTCATGTAACACAGTGTTGCCAAGCTAAAAAATTGAAAGCACCAGATATGCTATTATTCCTGCCCTGTTATCTTAAATGTACTAAGGTATCCCCCGTTCAAATGTACCCTCCTCTCCCCTACTTATGTTACATTCCTCAGATATGTTATATACGTCTATTTGTATGTGAGATCCTGACCGCCTATACAGACCCGTATCCAGGGGTGGTCTAGGGGAGCCGCCCCCTAATTTTGTTTTTCCTGGCTCCCATAAAATTTTCACGTACACTTGCAAATGAAATATAATATATTGATGAACTATAATATAGTTTGATCGGGCCCCACCTAACTTCAGCCAGGCCCCCTACATTTTTGGGCTGGCGACACTGAGCAAAAAGGGACTAGAATTTCCGTGTGGATACATCGTATTTACGCGGGTATACTCCTTAAGTAATGTAATTTCATGTATAAAAGTACAGCAGGTGGGAACACCATGCCAAGTCCGGAGTTCGACATCTGGATTTCGTGTTAAAAACATATTTCCTCTCTTTCCTTCTCACAGAATGATATGACGTCTTATTACTCTCGTAAGGTAGGAAGTCACAGATTTAGAAAGAACCAAGAGGGGACAGTCGTAGGAAGGTGGTAACAACATTATATACGTAAGTTACCACCATCGGAATGGATATGGCGTTAATTCTGGATTTGAAATTGTGGTTTCACAATACAAAATTTTCGCTGGAGGGTGGTGTAAATCGTACTACGGATGAAACAACATTACCTAATGTAGTGACGCGCGTAACCTGGTAGAAACAACATTTACATGCCGACTGGATTATGTATTTTTCTCCGTGTACCGGCTTGCGCCTATTTTGTTTCATACTGAAAGTACGTATAGATGGAACACTTATACGGAAAGTATTATAAAACATGCGTTTTCAGTTATATGTCTGCTGTACGTTAAGTCCAAATCTACAGGAATTACGCACATAACCTACCTTTTTAAGTACGCCACCAATTTTTTTCCTTAAAATAGAATATAATTTTATTTCTAGAGGATCAGAATTATATACAGTATTATATGCTTTTCACTAATCTGACAATCTTATTACTTATGTAAATTTCCAAACCTAGCTTGGTGGTGTTTACGTATCCTTTGAATTTCAAACAGTAGAGCGCGAGGTATTTTATGATGTGTTTTAAATTCCAATCAGCAAGCCAGCTTGTGATTTAGCGTGTGTATTAGGCCAAGCTCATGTCGTAGTTCTCTGACTAGGTCAAATGTATTCTCTTTACGCTATATCTACATGTTCCTTTCAAAAGGTTCAGTCGTTTTCCCCTGATTCGATTACACAAAAGACCACTTTCTCTTCTATATAGTAGATGATGAAAGCAACGGCGCCGACCTTCCAAACTTTATGTGAGTGCATATCAAGGGCGGGACATATTAGCCTATATGTTTTCAGGGAAGTCTCGATATTTTATTGATTTATTTTTACTTAAAATCTATTGTAAACATTATCATATAGGGCTGTGCTGTGTAAAATATACCGGTACTATAAGGATAAGTTGGGGCTTCCCTAACTCAGTCGGTAACAGGGCTGACTTAAACGCAGGAGAAACGGGTTCAAACCCGGATCCAAACTAAAAATCTTGTGGGTGCGCGGGTGCCGGAGCCCCGGAGCACCCACGTAGTCAGCGCGCATGTATTGAAGGAAAGAAGATTCTGTAGTTTAAAAGTTTTTAACTTTTGAAGATCCCTCTTTCCATCCTTGCTTTCAAATTTAATACAGATTTCGTAATCGTTTTCCTAGTTTAGGATTCGGAAAGAAACAAAAAGATTGTAAATGCATGTGATCTCACCCACTCCTTTTGCGTATACCTTTGCTTCCGAGGTTTATTATAATACCTTCATCCTGGATAAAATATGCATTCCCTTAGTGGAGCTCATTAACAAACATGGAATACTTTGGGAACTAGGGAGAAAAAAACTTATTCCTACATCCTCGTAGAAAAATACTTATTAAATTGAACAAGAGGGAAACAAATTAATTTTAGATTACATTCATCTTAGTGGGAATAAATTAAAGTGGCAATTAAATTTCAAAATAGGAGGATTTGTAAGTTTCGCTTCCCCTCGAAACAGGTGTGTGAAAGCTAAAGCAAATATACATTATGTATAATCTAACGTTACAACAATAATTGAAATAAAATAAACTCAAAAACCGAAAAAAGACACGTTCTCCCTCTAGTATTAACATCAACGGATATGAGGAGTCAATGCTGAATTGATGAGAGAGGAGCTAACTAACTAATCTGATCCATTGATGCTATTTTAAATAAAAGCAGAATGTTCGATCCAGCACCTCCCACAAGGGCTGCTTGTGATCTAGTTTAATTTCCTGCACTTGTTTTCGTCTATTCCAAAGAGGATTAACGGCTAAATCTCGCATTTATCTCCGATTGGTGTGTTCCCTCGATTCACTTCAGCGGCTCACGAGTGCTCTCTCACCTACAAAGCAAACAAAAACTTCGTATGAAACCTAATATTTGAAAAAAAGAAGGAACAAAAAAATCAAAGGAAAAAATTGATATACGCATTTCGCTTTACAGTACTTCATTTCTCTCTGTGTGTGTGTATGTGGTGCGTATGTGAGCGATTAGAATATAGGATACTGTTTGCCGTTTCATAGAGAGGATTTGGAGTAACTTGAACAATTTTTGCATCTACGTTTCTTTCGAAACAAGTTTTAATACGCGGGAATCTCTGGTTGTTTCTCTTTTGTTAATTCGAGACTATCTCTCCTGAAGTACTTCAGCTTCAAAGATCGCAGTTGAACATTAATTTTTTTAACGGAAGTTTAAAAACCAAAAAAGTCTTGCACGTCTACCACGTCTACCACCGGTGTGCTGGATTTGATTTTTAACAGAGACATAATATTTCGCAGTATTATTCACACGTGAAAAGTGAATTTATTCCTAGTATACTTTAGAATTTAGACAGCAACTGGAATTACGTCAATTAGAATAGATCTGCCATCCATTGCTCAACAAATTAGCTGGAAGAAGAGAGCAAAGCCTTCCCTCAAAAAGAACAGTAAAAGGTTAACACTCCACTCAAAATATTTTGTCAACTGAGGGGAGAAATCGGGACAGTTTTTACAGGCCAGCCATCCTGAGAGAGGTGTTTCCTGGGATTTCCTCATTCGCACCAGGCAAATGCAGGGATACTACCTAACATACAGATATCAGGCCTCTTCCTTCTTTCTCCCTTCCTCGGATAATGTGTTAGCCGACGGACGTCATCTCTCATACGTGAAACCATAGATCCCAGTAATGCCCAAAAACATGTCTAAATAAATAAATTCAAAAAATCGTTTTATTCAGACTGAATAGAAATCGCAATTAATATCATGGGAATGACTACCACATTTTCGTGTTTATCTCTCTTACAGTATCTTCCTGTTAAATCTGCACACTGACTCCAACGTAATCACCATCGCTGAAAACATTCCTGGAACGTTTACTATGGAATGTGCCGGAGTTACTCCGTCGTATTACGTTGGATGTCTTAAATCATTAACATTTCACTTTTTTAAAGACAGATTTAAGTGGCGGAATAGAGAAACTTATATGTAGGTAGATTTTGCGAGTATGGGGATAGTATACGATGGAGATATTTTTGGTCAATTAGTCAGGCATCATTCCTGAAGTGTGAAGCGAAGTACACCGGTGTATTGTCATGATACAAACACTATTGTCAGTATGCGCACTTGTCCGGCTTGTCAAGACAAACGGAATTGTTGAACTGTTATAAGACAGCTTGTAGATCCCTTTGTGACACTTTGTCCTCTTGGAAAAATTAGTGATATATGATCCTGAACATGAAAAAAATATAGATAATCGGAAGCTTGATTAGATTGGAATGTAGCGTCCGTTTTAGCAGCGAGGCTATATAAGACGTGAAACTATATTGAACACAGATTTTTTTTCTAAAAAATGAGATCTAAATCATCGATTTTTGTAACATCAACGAATATACTTGCGTTTGGATTTCTGCTTCCGTGGAAGTGTTACAAGAGATAAATATGTAAATGAACACTGAATTCGAATTTTCAGCAAAGATATATTCTTCAATTAATATTTTAGATTTGCAAAATTATTATAGCTTTGCTCTCATTGCAATGGTTACAGACATTAGAATGACGTTTGAAACATTAGCTTTCATAATATTAAATTTATGGTTTGGTTGGATTATATTTTCCATATAAACTGTTCCTAAAATGAATCTACATTTTGGAGAATATGTGTAATTTGTAAATTTATCAGTTAGAAATTACTTATAATGTCACTGCTCCAAATGATTGTGATTTTTAACATGCCTTTTTACGTACTCAAATCACTTATAATCGGAACATTGAATCGTGTGTTCCATAATTATAAAACTTTTTAAAACGAAAAAATCTTAACCAACTTTAACACAACACATGTGCTTCATGGTCTAGCTCCAAATGTGACTATCAGATACTAAAGAAATTTATTTGGGGCCAGTGGAATAGTATACTCTTTCAAACAAAATAAGAATAATCAAAATCGGTGCACTTATTTCAAATGTATGCACGAACACTCCCAATATATTACATCATAGGTATACTGCCATTATTGGCAAGTCAGTAGCCAACTGAGAAGCATCCTTGCTCCATTGTCTTCCACTAAGCTCTTCGTCTTCACTTACGATTTTTCAGTTTCAATTGTAGTATCCTTCGCACCCTTCCTCTCTTTCCTGCCACCATACCTACTCCTCGTACGTCCCTTATGATACGTTCCTTCTTAGCCAATGTCCTAACAAGTTTCGTTTTCCTATCTTAATAATATCTAAAATTGTTTTCTTCTCCCTCATCATTTCTAAAACCCTTTCACCCAAATAATTCTCTCCTCCATACTTACAGTTTCAAAGTTTCCTGTCGTTTCTCATTATTTTTGCGTAATGTCCTTGTTTCTATCCCATCCATTACAATACTCTACACGAAGCATTTTATGAATCTTTTTCTCAACTCTTTATTCAAGGTACCACAAAATAGTATTTTATCTTCCTTAAGGTCTCTTTCGCCATTCCTATCCTTCCTTTTATTTCATGTTCACACTTCATATAATCACTAATAATCCTAACCAGGTGTCGAAAACTAGTCACCTGTTCTAACTTTTAACACTTCAACTTGTATAACTGACATGGATAGCTTCTTCCAATCACCATAGCTTTTGACTTTCTCACATTCATTTTCATCCCATATTTTTCACAGCCCTTCCTTAAGTTTTCTAATATCTTATTGATTTTTTTCAGATTCCGCAACAAGCACAATATCATCTACAAACAGTATACATCTAATCATTCTACCTTCTACTGGAATGCCTTCTTTATTACTGTATATAGGCTCTATTTGGCTATCTCTTGTAGATAGATATTAAATATTGTTGGCGATAGAAAGCTTCCCTGTCTAACTCATCTTCCAATTGCACTCTCCTCTCTGCTCCTCTATTCTAACATTTACTTGTTGATTCATATATAACTTTCTTATGAGTCTTCGATCTTTCCATTCCAAACCAACCTTCATTAGAACTTCCAACAATAATTCCCAATTCACGCGGTCAAAAGTTTTTTCTTGATCAATGAATAGTACATACACTTCTTCCCCTTTTTCAATAAACCTTTCACTGATCACTTTTAATAATAAAATTGCATCTCTTGTGTCCTTACCTCTTCTGAACCCGAACTGTTCCTTCTCAGCTTTATCATTTGTTCTTCTACACAACCTTCCGTTGAGAATTCGAATCAAAACTTTTGCTGCATGAGATATGAGACTAACAGTTCTATGTAATGTTCATATCTCTTTGGGTTCGATTTCTTGGCCATCGGTGTCATGATCGTCTTCAGGTCATTTAGCTACTCTCCTGTTTCATATATTTCATTGAAGAGTCGGTAAAATTCTTCTTTACCATTGTCTCCCATATTTTTAATGAATTCGATTGGTATATTATCTATCCTGATTGCCTTTCCATTCTTAATCTCGGATGTAGCTTTCTCAAATTCGTCCCGAAGAATACTAAACCCGTTCTTGCCAACTTCACTTTCTACTTCAACATCTAAATCACACGGTCTATCCCTACTCTCATATAAGACCTTAACATATTCTTTCCGTCTTCCTAAGACTTCACTTCTCTCGCTAACTATCCTCCTATTTTTATTTTATACTGCTATCGTAATTCCCCATTGTATCCTCCGAGGTCCCATATATTTTGTCTTCTTTAATCATACATTTCGTCATATTTCGCAACTCTTTCTAATTCTTCTGTCCTAGTACTTTGTTTTTTAAAGCCGCGGTAGCTCAGTGGTAGAGTGTTCACCTCTGGTGCTTGGGGTTCCGGGTTCGATCCCAGTCCCCACCCAGTAAACTTTGTGGTGGACAGACACCGTGTGCGTGGGTTTCCTCGGGGTTCTCCCGTTTCTTCTCACCTTCTTTATTCCACCATTTCATTCATTACTCATCGTCACTGTCTCCTTTAGCCTAACCAGCATAAGCGTTGGACGTAAAACTTAAAGATTTCATTTTATTATTTTTATTTTTTAAAACTTCCTTTGTTCTTTCTGTTTCCCTTCGCAACTCGTTTATATAAATGGGTTGAACTTAAAACCTTCTTCTTTTTTGAAGTCGGGTAATAACCTATAATTGCTCCCTATGTTTAATAGATGTGTAAGTTAGCAAGAGAGATATTGTATTTACAACGCGTCGTCAATCTCTTTTAGGTTAATTCCTCCAATATCTTTTATCTTAGGAAAAGCTTCTGACCACTTCAATAAACCTACTACTTTCGATGGTCTCGTCCCTTTATTGAATTATAATTTTCACTCAAAATCTAGACGGGTCAACGGCCCACCACACTACTATTTTGACCTCTTAATTAGATACATTTTGGTCTCCCTCAATACAAGTTCCTTTAGAATAATTGCAGATTACCAACCATTAAAATTATAAATAATCATTTTATCAACGACACATATCGAAATAACGTAATAACTTTTTTATATGCCAGTACGTGACACTCACTTAAAACATTTCTCGCCCAATAACATGACAACTCTTATGCTCAATTAAAAAAGGCATTCTTATTTTCCACTAATGTATAACATAACGATTATTCTAACTGGTATCTATTTTTTTTGGGGGGAGGGGTTATATATGGATAAGACTAAGTTTTCAATACAGTCTTTTCTAGAATTTTTAATACTTATTTTTAGGATAACGCCTGTGAGACTCATATGATTGCCGGCCCGTTACCCCACATAATAATTCTTTAACGAAAGGAAAAGTTTGTATTCTATTTTTTTAAATAGATAGCTTGATCGATTATCCCAGTCAAATTGGTTATGTAATGAATTCGTTAACATCATCACGGTTAACAATAACCTTAAGGGTTGTTATTCATATCCCGTTAAAACACATGCTTGCATCTATGCATAGTAGCAAAGAAGTAACGGTTGCCTATAATAAAAATGAAATGAAATGAAATCTTTAAGTTTTACGTCCAACGGTTATGCCGGAGAGGCTAAAGGAGACGGTGATGATGAGAGATGAGTGAAATGGTGGAATGAAAAAGTGGGAGGAAACGGGAGAACCCAGAGAAAACCCACGAGCACGGTGTTTGTCCACCACCAAATCCACACGGCGCGAGCTGGGATTGAACCCGGGACCCCAAGCAGCGGAGGTAAACGCTCTACCACTGAGCCACCGCGCCCCCTGCCTATAATAAAAAGATATTAATATTTTCTTACTGCAAAATGCCTCTCCGAATATTCAATACATGGAATCACTCGATATTCTGTATTGTCTTTAGCACAGTTTATTTTGCATAATTCAAAGAAACGAATTTTATTTTCGTCACAGAGTGTAACGGTTCTGATAGGAATTTTTAGGAAAAGTAGTTTCAAAATTGTAATTTATATTTCTATATAACATGTAGAGAGATAATTTACATAATAGGCTTGATTTTCTTAAAATACTCTTGAAAAACACAATTATTCTGCACATTACCTTTTGCATTATATTGCGATTTCTTTGAAGTCTGATGAACGCACGACATTATAAACCTACGCACCGTTAAATAAACAATATATCGACAACAGCAATGTTCAATATAACAGTTACAGGAGGATAAAAAGCTTTAAAAACATTCAAAGCTCATGATGCCTCTAAAAATAAACTTTATTCATGGAAAGAAGGAAAATCTGAATCGTTTCACTACGAATAAACATATATAATGAAACCATCAGAGCATAAAGAAATAACAGCAAATCAAAGAGCATTTACTATTGACTGTAAGTGGAAGCCAAAAATGTATTTAAAATACGTACATTCTTGGTTATACCATGTGAATGTAATAAGTACAATACTGTAAAAAAATAAACACATCAAATATTTATTTTTCTACTAAATCAGTTTATTAAATAGATAATTTTACTTAATGTTTACTTTAAGAAATGCTAATACCTATACCTTAAGAATTTGTAGAAATAACAGAAAATAAATATTACTTGCAACAGTTATCAGAAGAAAAAGTTTCAATAACAATCAGAAAGAGTCTGAGTCAAGATTAGAGAACCATCTTGATTTCTGTATATCATAATTTCTCTTGACTGCGGAAAAGAAAAATTGCATTCAGCAAAGAAACTTAAATACCAATTTGAAATTATTCAGTATACATTGAATTATACGAACGATTCAGTATATATGGAACCCTATCATAGAACATAAATCCGACAAATCCTGATTTACGAACTCCTATCATCTGGTTTTCGAACTTCTTTGTGGAAACAGTCAAAATCATTTTTGTAAAAAATATTTTCCCTATATTACTGCCATAGCTAATCCATATTCCATCACTTGTAATTAACCGCATCAGAAATTGCTCTATTCCGTTGATGTTCGCAGAAAAATCGATCGAGTAAGGTTTTCGTGAGTCAGATCATGTGGAATACAATAGTAATTTTCCAAATAAATTACACATTTTCATTTTGTTGATGATTCACGTTTGAAGAGATTCTAAATATTAACACATTTAAAATTAGAAATATGTAAAATTAAACTGAGTTTCCTTTTCTATTTTTATCATTTGGAAATATGGTCATACATTGTAGAATAGCAGAACACTAAATCAACACTAACCAGAAACTAGTAAATATTATGTTGTTTTAAAACTATTGGAAAAGCTGAAGTATCCAAACTGGAAGCATTTGAAATGTGATGTTGGCGAAGAATGCTGCGCATATCATGACCGAAAGGAAAAGGAATGAAGACGTACTAAAGGAAGCTAATAGATCATGAAGATAATAGGAAAAAGAAGAAACAGCATGCTTGGCAATTTTATTCGGCACAATGATTGGATTACCGTGTTGATAGAGGGAAAGGGAGAGGGAAAAACAGGAAGAGAAAGACCAAGGATAGAATATCTAGGTGCAGTTACGAAGAAGAGGCCTTATCAAAGTATTAAACAGCTCTCCTAAGGGAGAGAAAAGTTTTAAAATGTCCATGTTGCCCACCAACGTATGGTTCAGGTGAACAACAAGAAGAAAACTATTGAACCTTTAGAGGTCAAAATTGAGAGGACATTTATTGTTACTTGAAAATAACATTATAAAATTACATATGTAGCCCTTTGTTCGACGATTTTCTGTCAACATCACAATCTCATTGTTATAGAATTTGTGTAGTTTCTGATCAAAAAATTATGGTATGTGATTTCTAGAAGCCTCTTTTGAAACCATAGATAGGGGATAATGATAGTTTGATGGTGCGAGGTCCAGACTATATGAATAATGCATTGAAACCTCCCAGACAAATTCTTTCAATATCTGGCGGATCATTAAAGATATGTGAGATCTAGCGTTTCAGGGCGATATCCGACACGATTTATTTCGACCAGCTCCGTCCTTTTTAAATTGTTAGCTGCACTTGCGTTATTTGTCAACAGTACAGTTATGAGTCTTTCGTTTTGTCTGCGGCAGTAGCTCATGATCCACGATGTCAGCCCAATGCCTCACAAACACACAACATACCTTCCTGAGCGTTAGTGTGGGGTTTTGTATTGAGTGTGGAGTTTCTTCTCACTTCGACAATGATATTTTCCCCATATTATTCTGGTGGGTTATCCATTTTCTATCATTTATTGTCAACCACACCAGAAATGGCTCGAGTTCGTAGAGATTCGTAGAAAGAAATTCGGTCGAATAAGTTTTTTTTTTTTTTAAGTCAAACCATGTGCATACAAATGTCGAGCTTCTTTCTGTAGACAGCTTTCTTCAAATAATTAACACTGTTTGATTATGGATATTGGATCATTGGCGATAATATGACTGCTGATAAGCAGATCTTTCCTGACTTTTCTCAGAAATCATCCTCTTTCCGGAGGAACAAGAGAGCAATAGACTCCTTCCGACAAGCACTTCAGAACATTTTATTCAGGAAAGAAATTTTAAAAAAAGAGGAGTGAAATAACTAGCTATTTACTTTTCTTTACTTCTATTTATATGTAAAATTTCCACTAGTTAGGACTGACTGTGTCTCAGGGATTGAAAAACAATAGAAAAATTATGAAACCAATTACGTTGTAGTACATACTTTTCATTTTCATTTTGTATTCCATGTATCATTTTACATTTGTGTGTTATAACAAAGAGATTTGATACACATATTTCAGAAAAGTTCTTTTCTTATGGAATTAATAATTTTTCTTTATTTAGATGTTTGTTTATTTACGAGGGAAGCCATAAAACCTTTATTATCACCATGATAGAGATGAGCTAGGACTTTACAATTTGGTCCTTGTCTACACATTAACCTTCTATTGCCTTACATTTGTCATATCTATGGATGCGTCTGTTAAGAGCCTACCTTACTAAAAATAATACAAATTTTACCATTTTTCTTTTGCTTGTTTACTCATAAGTGAAAGGAGGCAATGAAATGCAAGTTACCACAATCATAGATAATGTTATTCTACAACAGAAAATTTGAACCTAAAGAATTTTTCAGACTTGCTAGCCATAGAAATTACAGTGTTGCCAGAATAACAATTCTGCGAAATCTAAGTTAAGACAGCGACTAAGGGGACGAACACAACTGCATTTGATTACGTATTATGTTGTTTTGGTATCCTGTGAATGGCGTTTTAAATAATATTATTGTTTAATTTTAATGAATGTATGTTAAAACTATTTTGTTTATCACAAATTAAATACAACTATTATTTAAAAAGTAGTTCACATGATACCAAAACAACAAGATACGTAATCAAATGCAGTTGAGTTCGTTACTCTAGCCGCTACCATAACTTAGATTTTGGGAAATTGTCATTCTGACAACACTCTAATTTCTATGGATGGCAACACTGAAAATTCTTCAGGTTCATATTTTTTTGTTGTAGAATAACATTATCTATGATTGTACTAAGTTGCATTTCATTATCTACTCTCACTTATGAATAAACAAGCAAAAGAAAAATGGTATAGATTTTAGTATTATTTTTAGTAAGGCAGGCTCTTAATATCATCTGCTGCTCGGTGTGCTGGTATATACATTGTCCGATAATAGCACATTTTTCGGGAGCAAACCTCCGCTTCGATAGCATTCCATAACTTTTCAAACAGGTTCCTATGATATGTTCCTGTAATTATAGTCCATTTTAAAAAAATAATTAGTAAAAATCGCATGTTTATGATCCAACACTATGGTGACTCACAGTGCTCTGATTTTTATTCCCCCTATTAGAAATATGCTTCAAGTACCGATAGAAAGAATATTGTTTCATATTACTTTAAGGAGAAACAAAACAAATGAAATTTGTTTCTCGTGTTCGTATAAAACATTTTTCATGCACCATCTTGTCTTTTGAACGGTACAATAGGAAAATAAAAAAATGAAGTTAAAATACTTCCATACATATGTTATATTCGTTCAATGCTTACATTGTTCATTGAAGCTCGAATTCTGTCAGCATAAATAATTTTAGAAGCGTCATTTCGAGCAGACCTCGTTCTTCTACTATCGTAAGAGGTAAAAGAAAATGACAATAGAAAACAGTTTGAATATTTGAGATACTATATACAAAGTATCATAGTAGGTGGTTTATTCTTTAACATTGAAAACATCTGAACTTCATACCATTCAATAAGGAAATTTTTGTCTTTCAAGCAAATTAGAACACCCATTTCATATGCGCTACGCAAGAAACTATATTGATTCATTACTAGGTCTGAATAATATATGAGAACCAAGTGTGTGGAAAATGTCAAATGAATACAGAAGAGTACATAATAGCAAGACAAATATCACCGTAGCGTGGGAAGGAAGCGAAGCATGAAATAACTTATATAACCTTCATTAACCTACATTAACATGACATTATGCATATAATAATAGGCAGACAATGACTCACAAGTACTAATTTCAGTACAACTCATTTCGTCTCATTAACACTTTCAATTCTAAACCCGAGTAGAATTTGTAGAATGTTATTAATGCAACTGGACGGAGGCCGAGCCTACATATGTCGCGGATTATGCGGAGTGCGAAATCCTGGTGAGGTTGGGGGAATTCCCCACTTGATGTTTCTTGGAAGAAAATCCCTTCACTAATAACTACGTGGGTCAGTCAGAAAGTTAGTTGCACTCATTCGTAAATACTTTCAGTCAAAGGCTTTTTTGGTGAAAGTGTGTGGCAACACTGTAGACATGTAGCTGTATCGTGTGACCTAGGCAAGTGGAGGTGTTATGATAATCAGTCGTAAACATGTCTCAAGAGCTGCAATTGGCGTCCAAATTGAAAATGCGTGCAGTGATTCGTTTTTTGTGGGCGAAAAGGTCTAAACTGAAATTTATCGGAAGTTGCATGAAGTGTATGGTGAAAATACAAGTTCACGTCAAACTATCGCGAAATGATGCAAAATGTTTGAGAACGGACTTACAGATATTGACAATGCTGAGCCGAAAGAAGACCATCACCCTCCTTATAGCCCAGACCTTTCACCGTGCAACTTCCACGCGTTTGATCCCATGAAAGAGGGACTTTCAAAGCGACGATACCACTCGGATATCGAAGTGAAAGCTGCAGCCCAAGAATGGTTATCGGGCATTGGACGGGATTTCTTAGAAGAAGGCATAGAAAAACGTGTGCCACGCATCGACAATGCTTAACCCACAAACGCCCAAGACCAGTTTTATTCGTTAGCAACTGCCTTGAACAATACCGTGTTACATCGAAAACCTGAGAAGAAAACTGAACGAAATTCGTACAACAAGAGAACGGGTAGTGTGCCTGAAGTGGAACAACGGGGGTTTGGCTAACTGAATGATATAGCCCATGTAACGTAGTGAAAAATAAAGTGGGTCACTGGTGGCACAATGAGCGTTTGTGGGTTACGGAGGCAATTATGTTGAAAAGTAGATTCTAAATGGAAATTTAGGATACAAATAAGGTAATTGTAAAATTTATATTCTTAAGAAGTGGAACTAACTTTTTACTGATCCTCGTAATAACACTAGAGATTGAATAAAATTACACTATTGTGAGAAGTTCACAAATTAATTCTGCTATAATAATTCATATGTAATTAACATGTGTTTCATCTTATCATATAATTAATAGCTAAACTACTAGTTAGCAGTATTCCTAATCTTACATAATTTAATAACTATGGCACTTCAAATATGTGAATGGGAAATCTTTATGTTGAAACATCCAGATGCGAAGGGTCTTTATATTCCTATCTTCTCTCCACCCCTCACTTCACTTCTACTGTTATGATTTCGCACCCACGCATTATGTATTAATATTTCAGATACTTTTTCGGCTGTGTGGAAAATATATTCACGTCTCAACTACAAAAAAGAAATCTTATTTGCTTAATAACTGGCTATGAAATTGTGAAGATCTAACATCCTAGAGTTATTGTCAAATTCTTGTTTTTCGGGCCTTAGGTGAATGTTTAGTCCTAAATGTTTCTTTTCTATAGCAATACATACAAATATGTAAATTGTCGAAGAATAAATAGCGAACATCGTAGCACTTGCGCCCAATGATAACAATAATTAGCATAGGTTACATCTTTTATATAATGATTACGTTTTTGTTGTAAAAAAGAAAAGAAACTGTAACTCAAAGAGCATTTGTTTTATTTTTATTAGAATAATAAAAAGTATTTTATTTTTCATTAGTATAGTTTTATTTTTATTAGTATAATTTTATCAGATAATTTAGAAAACAAATTTCTAGGAAAACGTAAATTCATTCTGCTGTTATTGCACATAGTGTGCTAGACATACACAAATTTGTGCGCTTATGATTACTTGATACCTGAACAGGACTTGGTCGAGCAGAAAAGCAAGAGAGACACACAAAAAAATGCTTTCTTCTTGGTGCATGAAAAATTAAGATGTCAAGACGTCTCGTTTCAGCCGAGATGATCTCTTTCTTCTAAGGGGATTCCTTTCCAGAGTTCTTTGATGTGTTTGGACGTGTGGATTGAGTGTTTCAGCTAAGAGCCTTTTGCTCTATTTTTGTACGTCTATTGATTAGACTCTTCAAGAGATATTGTTCCATAAGTGTAACTGATATTTACCTGAACTTTCTGTTTTTCTTACTCAGCCTGTGCTGACTTTTCTTCTTATGGTTTTAAAATATGCAAGTTAGTGAATCAATGAATTTACAATGAATGCATTCTACTTACCTGTACATCAACATTTGGATCAAAGATATTAGCGCTAACAAAGTGAGTCAATCATTGTGAAGTACGGTACAGAAAATGAAGAGGTATATATGCTAGAAATTACTAACAAAGAATGAGAATGCATCAGATAAATGAAAAACACAACAGATATTATCACGAAAATTAGGACACTGAATTGGCAATTAGCATGTTGCCCTACGAAAAAAAAATGAAGATCGGTAAACAAAACCATCCTCTATTGGATATCAATAAAGAATAAATTTTTAGGAAACATCCTCATACAGGTTGTACGATGACGTAAAAATATCAGACCAACCTGATAAATAATTTTCCAAGATTGATGGATGTAGGGAAGAGTTGAAAAGACGTCCACCAGTGCGTGAATTGATAGTGGTTGATGGTAATATACCTATTTCTATCTATCTATCTATCTATCTATCTATCTATCTATCTATCTATCTATATATATATATATATATATATATATATATATATATATATATATATATATATATGGTAATAGATAGATAGATAGTTAAAATACATACTGTTAATGTTCATAGTGATAATCGTAAAATAATGTTTTACTTACGTGTTTTCTCCAATTTGTTTAGCATGCTAGTACAGCAAGCTACTGCTTCTCGACAGCATTGTCTCCATTTTGATTTTCCATCTTCACTTCGAAAAGATGCCAACAAAGGACTTTCGGGGTCCGAGGCATTTGCAGATACCTGTAAAGACAAAATAAACATAATAAAATATATATGTATCTATTAAATTTCTTTAAAAACAACTACTTTTAGACTTTTAGGGTCTATATATACAGTATATATGTCAGTCTGTCGACAGGTATCAGAGCAAAAACGGTAAAACAAATAGCAAGGAGTGTTTCTTTTCTGTAGATTCAATGTCTCAAAGAAAGATACCATATCCTTTTTTAATCCTCTAATTACAGCGGAAGTGATAGGAAACAATCTTTTCCGGTTTCAATGTTAATTACCATAGAACAAGAACTGTTTCAGATAACGAAAAGGCGGTTTTGAAATGGCTTCAGAATCCCAGGAGTAACTTCCATTCCCGCTCTTTTCACTCCACTAAAGCTGAAAGTTTTAGAAAAGTACTACCACTTCCGGTTTCGATATGGATCTCATTAGATCGAAAACGGTGAGAGATAGCTACTTTGTGAACTCAGCGTTGCAAGAAAGCTTCTTTCTGATTTCTTAATTCTCTATTCAAACCAAACATGATAGTTCTCTCCCTCGGCCCTACCTGTTCTATCTCGATTTACCTTTCTAGAAAAACCGGAAGCTCTATAAATTTGTTTCAACTTCCGGTTTCAATTCTGATTAACTTAGAGAAAACAAGTAAAAACTAGCGAAAAATTGTTATATATGGTTTCATCTTCTCAAGAAGAGATACTATCTTCCTTTCATCTTCTTGAAGATGTAATAGGTGGAAACTATGCTGACTTAGGTTAGTGCCATAGGCTCTGATTGATGAAGTTTTAACAACAAAATTGAGAGTAGTAATGTGAAAGAAGATTTCATAATCAATGGTATCTCGAGTTTTAAAACTTCTGTTTTTACAAAGATCATAATAGTTTGCTATAAAGTTAAAATTGCCGTTTGAGTTTGACTTTTATAGAACAAGTCTAATAGTACTATGTTAGCTGTTGCATCAAATATGGTACTACTTTACTACAAATATGATATTATAGTTGCCACGAAATACTTTATTATGCGTACCTGAAATTGAAAAATTCTCTTTAATATTATAGAACTAAGTTTAATTTTCTTTCATCCTTTGTTTTACATGTTAAGCTATGTATATACAATGATATGTTTAACTGACAGAGAAATCTAATCCCAGCAGTTTATCTCCCTCAATCCATTTTTATGACACCTTCTGGGTTTTAAATACATTATGTTTATGAATAGAGAAGAATTGTTTTAGTTTACAATATGTACAGTTTAAACAACGTATTTTATGTGTAATAAGTCCTGGCTACCCTTGTCAGTACAATAAAGCAGGATCACCGCTAAAATTTGTATTTTCTGCGAGGAAAGCAAAGAGTTCATAAGCGAAAATGGAAATTCATGGTTCCCCAGGAAGAAGTAGTCGCACAATCTCTCTTTCACTTCTCATTGTGACATTTCAATTTCCGTCACCAGAGGCGCTACGTGTAATATCTTTCCATTAAAAGCGACTTTTGGGGAAAACCAGACCGTTTCCTTCGTAATTGAAGGACACGAAGTGAGAGGGGAGCGAGCAAATGAATGAATGAATACGGCTGAAATTCTCCAAAAGATAACTAAGATTGCTGACGACAGTGAAGAATTTTTCGTTTTCATTCTTTCTTTCTTTTTCTTTTTCTGATTAAAGGAACCAATTTGTAAACTTGAGTATTACCATCGTTCCAAATGGACTTTCTAGAACCTTATGAAAAGAATTTTCGAGGGTTGCAGATGCAACGCCTTTTTTGTATGCGTTTCAAATGAGAAAATGTTTTCTGAATGAATATTCAACCAAGAGCAAAGACTAGTTTTCAAATAGAGGAAAATTAGCTGGTAATTCAGTCTAACTAATTAAAGCCAAAAGAAAAAAAAATCTAAATTGGAATCTCAGCATAATGAAGCTTTTTAGTGTTATGATTATATAGATATTGATTTTTCCATGAACATATATGAATTCATTGGGTCATAAATTATGGGATCCCTTTTATGACTATAAATTGATTGGATTATAAAATATGAGACCTCTTCCACTCAGTGGCGTATTTAGGGGGCTTCAGGTCTTAAGCTCCCCCGAATTCTTACTTACTATAGTAAAGTATATGAAATATTTTGCAGAATTTTCACATTTTCAGGCAAAGCCCTCCCGAAAGTTAGCAAAGTTCCACCGAAACAAAATCGTAAATACGCCACTGATATAGAAATTGATTGCGCTGTAAATTATGGAATTTATTGCGTAAATATATAGTAATTCATTCCACTCTAAATTGTGGGGTATCTTACGAAATAGAACAACTAACATTAAACAATTTTCTATAGAAAAATGTATGCAGTAATCGTGTATAATAGAAAACTAGTTCAATTTATTTCATTTAATATAATCGTAGAAAAGAGTTATGCTATTTTAGTTTAGTGTCCACTTCCAAATCCATATTAGCTTTTTTTGGGGGGGGGATATGGGGCGATATTTATTTATTTATTGGTAAGTAATTTCTTACAGGAAAAGAACATTCGCATTTAACATAAGCTTACGTAATTACACACTTTACAAATATTAAGACACACAATAAAACAAAAGAGAGAAAGATGAAAATAAAAGTAGGCATACAAAATAACAGTACATCCATGAGAAAACACAAGTGAAAAATATACTTGTACTAATTCAGTCAATAGAATATACGGATATACAGATAAAGGCTTGTAGAGGCTATAACTCACCTCTTTAGGAGTTGAATGAAAGGAAAACACAGAATATAATCTATTTCTGGCAGAAACCAGGATACAATAAAACTTTTTAATAGAAAGATGATAACTCTTTAAATTTATTCATATTATAATCTAAAACATACATATGTTTCCTGTAGTAATCTTTTCCTTTTTGTATACTAAAAATTTCCAGCGTAAACCAGCAGGGGTAACAGTGCTTTTTAAATATTTTGTTCTTGGGCACATTGCTACTGATAATGACATTTAAAATGCCATAACAGTCACTATCTGCTTGATTAACATCCTTTCTCAGGAGTAAGTTGGTCTAGTTCTGTTGGCTTAAAGAATTATATAAATTGAGGAAATTAGCATTATCAAAATTTTGTACAATACTAGTTTTATGTTTAATAGGGAAATAGTGCTTTTAAGGTTCTAACTGGCAATTGCTGCAGATGGATGATGTTTGTGTTCTTCTAATATAGGACACATATTCCTAGATAAGCTAACTCAAACTCAGTGCTAGAGAGAACTACTAGTATGTCAAGATTTCTACAATATGCATTTCTTACTGACAATGAGTTTAAATTATGAAATGAAATAAAGCTTGTCAAGGAATGCACCGTGTAACAACTCAATTGGGAAGTCTCTAATAGAGGGAATATTAAAATCGTTAATTATGATAATGTTTTGAAATTATATATATCCTATTTCTCCAATTAAAAAAAAAAAACTCAAGTTATCCAAATAAGTACAGATAACGACCACTAAAGTTCATAATTGACTTTTTGAGAACATGCTGGCCCTAATTGTTATATCACATGACTAACTTTTCATTTAAAAAATACCACAGATTTCAAAATGGCCGATTTCAATATGGCGGCGGAGGTTCGTGATCTACTCTGCCCATTCTTCTTTTGCCAATATATGAAACTACCACCGTTTGCATTGTCTATCTTTCACTATTTTCACGATTCAACAGTTTATTTGATGTATTTCAATAACATAGCATAGCCCCTCTCCCTCCAACTTTGATCCCCTTTCCCTCCGTTTCTTATAGCACTCAGCCGCTATAACTTTGTACGTACACATTTTCACATCCTCTATCATGCGCACTAAGTCTCATTCTGCAACTCAATTCATCCATTTGGACCCTTTACTTCTTAGATTAAACTTTTGATCTCATCAACAGTAGTGAGAGTGTTTACAAGGATCAACTCCTGGACTTTATTTTAAAATAAATATCATGCATTTTTTTTTCAGGCAGTGTTCGTTGACAGAACTATTAGAGTAAAAAGTTTACATGTGAGGATAAATTCAGAAGAAACTTGGAAAATACAATACATATTGTACCACACGTAAAGTATCGTACGAAAGTGAAAATATAGCATGCTGTTTCGGCGTATAGACCAGGCAAAATCCATTTTGTAAATGAAATATGAACACTGAAAAACAGTGTTACCAAAATGTTGACACAAAAGATAGCTAAACAAGAGGTGAAATGACTCAAATTTGGGGTAAAAAGTCGCTTAAAAAAGTTATTCGTGAAATCCGTTGTCTATAAGCATTGTCTTAAAGTTGTAGATGTAAAATAAACAATATGTTCTACTCACACCTTTGTCAACATAACGCAACCAATCCTTGAATTCAGGGATCATTTCACATTGTTTCGGGTAGTTTTGTTCATATTTTGGAGTCAAAATAGTTTCAAAATAATTAACACTACAGCTCTTACGATATGGAACTCTTTTAAAGGAGAAGCGCAGAATAATTAAAAGCTTCCAAAGGACGAAATATGACGAACTCCTACTTCGCTTTTATTCACGCATGTATAGCTGATGTCGTTGCTGTCGGTAATGTTGTATTACTTGCTGTCTCTCAACGGAAGTTCTGTGAACTAAAGGACAACAAGTTTGTACTTGTTCTCCATTAGAGGGCAAGGGTAACAGTTAACAATGCAGGATTGTGGAGGAGTGGGTACGCTGTATTCCCAAACTCCTCATCACTTCCACTAATTAAAACAAAAAAACAGAAAGAAGAGAACATTAAGACTGTTTTGAACTAATATTTCTTCTCTACAAATTAACAGGTTGTTTGCAGCAAAAAGTCGCTAAATTTAAAAGTAAGTAGCTAAATCGTCATTTAAAAATTACCAAAAAAAAAGTCACCAATCGGAAAATTATCTTTTCTCGCTATCGTGGAGATCGAATCCCCCAGATTTGGCGATTTTCCCGCAAATTGGCAACACTGGTGAAAAATATAAGATCATCAGAGACTGTGTGATACCAAAAATTAATAAAGGGTTTCCCTCTACCAGTGAATTATTCATACAAAACTGCACACCTTGTCATTGATCAAAGACTGAGAGTTAGAAATTCATGACGAGGGACATTTCTATTGTCAACAATTGGGTAACAGCCTAGATATGAAAACTAATGGCTGGGAAATAATCTACTCATTAACTGTATTGAGTCGTTGTGGCGTGTTTGATATCACAATCCAAGCCAAATAACTTACGGCAAAAACGTAATTGATAGGACATCTTTAACATTTAGAGAAAGGACATTGACTTACCAAACTTACACAAAATATTGGTCGAAAGAACATACAAAAAGATTTGAACGGCCCGTACTAAGTAGGGACAATCCAAATGAAATCGACCAATTTCCAGGTCAAAGGTTGCTGACAAAATTTATTTATTTTCTAATTTTTTACTTAAGATTGCACCAGATTCAGGGAGTTGAAAACGGGTATTCATTTACTTTTTTAGCCACGCAGGTTTGTTTGTAACGGTCATTTTGTAAAGGCGCCTGAGCGTATTTTGCACTTTTCAGAGGATTCCGTTAAACGCTGTAACTCTCTAGGTTTTAAAGATAATGAGTTCAAACCAAAATCGTATGAAAGTTAATGGAATGGACAACATTCTTTGTTCTGTGCACGTTGGGACGTACTTTAGAACGTTGAAAGAAAAAGATTTGAACATTGAGGTTGGAAACCTAGAAATTGTCATTTTGGAATGTATATTTTGAAACGAAATAAATAAGATTCACCTTGAATTTTTTGTCTACATAAAGACTAGATAATAGACAACGTCCCAAACAAGTTTCAGATCTGAGAACCATATACATGATTTTTTGGAAATTTTTAAACTTTGCGAATTTTCAAAAATCGTGTATTTTCACCATCAAATATCTCAGGGAGGACAGAAGTTAAAAGTCTCAAATTTGCACAAAATAGACCTTAAGAAGTAGGTAAAATTACATAACTAAGACTTGAGTAGTTTCTGAGTTATAAGTTGTTGCAATGATGTGATTCGCGATTTGAACAGCTGAACAAATGTACAGGTTTTGTGTTGATAGTATCTCAGTCATACAATTCGTCTATGTTTCATCAGAAAAAGTGCAGTCAAACAGCAAGAAATTCGAGATTTGCTACTTGTAAAATAATTATCAATGGCAGATCATATTATAGTTTTATACCTCTGACGCAAAAGCAAATCAGATGTTACGAACACTCAAAATCAGATGAATTTACTGATTGCAGTACTTCAGTACTTCCAGAACCTAACATGTTGTTATGTGCACCTAATGATACCATAGCATGTACAGATATTTATGATGATAAATGGTGGATTGGGAGAATCAAAGACATCAGTCAGGAAAATAATGATTTTTTGTTCACTTTCTTCATCCCCATGGCCCAAGAGCCTCTTTTAAACTATCTACTGATGACAAGAGTGTGAATGCCAATCACTAAGGTTCTCCAGAAACTCACACCCACAGAGTTCACATCTCCTACAGGTCGTACTTTCAATATCAGTGCCAAACTCTGTAAACAAATTAGTCAACTGTTTAACTGTTCAGCGCTATAGGCAGAAACGAAATAACAGAGGCGTTTCGTTTTTTATACGAGATTTGATTCATAATATATACATACTTTAACCATTAAACATTACTGTCCTGTTATTTTGACTTTTGCTACAAGGTTTATATCCACGCCTCACGGTGTTTCATGATATTAAGTTCCAGTAAAGAAAAAAACTTATAACTCAGAAACTACTCAAGTCTCAATAATGTAATTTTATCCACTTATTACTGAAGAACTATCGTCTATTTTGTGCCAATTTGAGATTTTTAACTTCTGTCCTTCCTGAGATATTTGATGGTGAAAATACACGATTTTCGAAAATTCGCAAAGCTTAAAAATTTCCACAAAGTCATGTATATGGTTCTGAGATCTGAAACTTGATGTGGACGTTGTCTATTATTTAGTCTCTACGTAGGCAAAAAAAATGAAAGTGAATGTTATTTATTTATTTTTTTTTCAAACTGTACATTCAAAAATGACCATTTCTAGGTTTCCAACCTAATGTTCAGATCTTTTTCTTTCGACGTTCTGAAGTACATCCCAATGTGCACAGAACACAGAATGTTATCCATTCCATTAACTTTCATATGATTTTGGTTTGAACTCATTATTTTTAAAACCTAAAAAGTTACAGCGTTTAACGGAATCCTCTGACAAGTTCAAAATACGCTCAGGCGCCTATACAAAATGGCCGCTATAAACAAACCTGCGCGGCTAAAAAGTAAATGAATACCGGTTTCAACTCCCTGAATGTGGTACAATCTTAAGTAAAAAATTAATAAAAAACTAAATTTTGTCAGCAACCATCATTGGTCGATTTCATTTGGATTGCCCCAGTACCAGTTATGATTTCAGGGGGTGGCTTGGGGAAAAGTTCCCTCCCGGGGCAAATCTTTGATAGTGCTTAACAAGGATTATCAGTATATTCGCAGTACTACAACTTTAACACTCTATGTATAGAAATTACTCTCCTTAGATAACCGTCATAATATCAATAATGTCTTGTATATAACTAGACTTATAAGAAGATTGTTTTTTAAAAATATATATTTGAATTGCCCATTTTGCTATAATTTGTTCACAACTCTACATCTGCAGAACTTCTTGTATTCATATAAAGCATACATTTATATTCCAACTTCTCTTAAACTTAGTGTTCCTTATTGCTTTTCCTCCTAAGCTTAGTGTCCCATATTTCTTTTTCTTCTTAATTGTTCTTCTTATCTTCTTCTCAGAGCGCTACGGTAGGACGATATACGAAGTACAAGTTTTACATCTAAACAGGATACATTGGTCCAAAATATTAGCATTTTGCAGTATTACTTACGTCAAACAATTATAAATTTTACTTCAAATCGTTCGTAATAGTGTCAACAAATATATATATGAAAAATAATATAATTTTTTAACAAATTATATACATTATTTGTATTTTTATTGCATCTCCATTAGGAACTCATATAGCAGCGTCTTATATAGCCTCACTACTGAAATGGACGCTAAACTCTAATCAATCAATGAGCTAAAAAAATGTATGGAGTAGAGAACTCACAGGCTAAAAACTGCCTTATGAATTGTCATGACAGAATGCTTATTAAGATAATATATTAGTTGGGATATCTATTAATTGCGAACACACGATATTATAGGAGATTTTGAGGAAATCCGTAAGTAAAACAAGTAACTGTGCTTTTTAAATTGTAATGCAGCTTGGAGATGTAAGTAGATACGAGGCAAATATCATGCATTCGATTTCCTGTCAGTGACAAATGCCTATATCTCGCTTTTTCTCCCAATGTATGTTGCTTGTTCTTTCTTTATAGTATGAATACTATGTTAAGTGCTGTGCACAGTAAAACAAAAGAAGCGTACATATCATGGGGATGAATGGAAACATTATATTACATGAGCACTGTAGCAGTTTATTAAACAGTCTTGGCAAAGAGAGAATGGCTTGTCTTCCTGTCTGTCAATTCAATGCAGCAATCTAATTTCCGTTCCTTACTCTCTTTCAATGGATGTTCGCATTTGTGATTGGTTACTGCTCTACTCAATCATCTACAAAAGTTATGTGGAACTTGACAGTTCTGGAGTAACAAAATCTAGACGCATTACGCAGTGCAAACAAAGAGTTGCTTCAAAAAGCCTTTTTTTTTTGACAGTCGACGTAGAATGCAAACTCAGAATAATGTCATTAATAATGACGTTTTGTAACTAGCTTGAATATCTATCCCTGCCTTAACTGACTAATAGTGATTTAGAGTATGATGCAAATGTAGGTTAATTTCAGTAACAGAATTCATACCAACAAGACTGACAAAGGAAGACGCCTTAAATAAAATTGGCGGAAGAAATAATAAGTACCGTAGTTCATCTGTCTGGTGGTGCCAGACACCAGGTGATTGGATGATATGGTATCAAAAATACAGATATACAGAATTCATGAAAAGAAGTATATGTTAACAAAAGAAAACTATATTGTGTATATTAGCGCTTAACTTTATTTTACACTACAAGTTTAATACATCTTACAATATAAGTTTCATGCACTTGCACAGCTACAGACGGTGGTCAAAATGGTTGAAATTAGCGGCTAGACATGTCACAACAGTTTGAACAACATCGGTGAATATGTTCGTGGAAACTGAATGAACACGCACGTGCCACTGTAATTTCTTGACGAAGGTTCTCCAGCATAGCAGGTTTCTTTCGATACACGACTCCTCCAAATGTGAAAGTCCAGACGTTCAAACTTGAAATATCACTATGAAGTAGAATTCTATTTCTCAAATGTCGAACGTTCACCGGTCATTTTCTTTTATTGTCATAGTCATACCATATATGAGAGTTTTGAGAGTACCGACATTTATTGAGAGAACATCATACTACCTACTTTAATGATTATCAATTCAACTTCGGAAACAATACGCTGACATAAATTATTAAATTGTAAATTGATTTATTTTGACGTTCTCTGTATACATGTGCTAAACCAAAAGGAAAGACGAAAGTATTATATTGTAATATCAAAACAGACTGGGACTATATTTTCGGTAGAGTAATGGGGCGAGAGCTGCACTTCATAGGATATAGTAGCAAAATTGCTGCCACTTTGAACACCCATATTGGACTCAACTGGAAATTTTTTGAATTGGATAGGGATTGTGCGATATATTGATCTGGGATAGTATTTTAAGGAAAATACATATATAATGTTTTTTGGTACTGAGTCATTCATTTAAGAGTTATTACCTGTGAAATGAGAAATTAACATACTGCAGAACCTACTCAACACGATTGATTTTCTATCCAATACATAATAATCTTATTTTCCAGTGAACTTGAACCCGTCTTACTAGGAAAGGTAAAATCTTTTCGAACATTTGCGAACAAAACAATAATTCCTCGGACTTTGCACTCATCTCGCTCGAAACAATTAGGTGTCAACATGATATAGATAGAACCACAGTATATGTACCTTTCCTATTCTAGAAACAAACTAGCCTCTTTTAACAGAGGTGGAGAAAATACAACGAAATGTTTCAAATTGAAGTGCTGTATCCTTTAGCTTCAAATTAGGTACCACAAAACACTTTCTGAGATGATAAAGTAAACATAAATGGAAAAATAGTGCTTACTCACAAAATAATGTTGCATGATTGGAGTTACTATGCCCAGTATGATCTCTTTTCTCAATTAAGATTATCTTCCATAGAGATGATATTGAGTCATTCCATATTTATAATGAACCTTACGAATAGGTACGTCTTTATTGATTTAGGGAAGCGGTCTTCTAACCAATGATCAACACCGACTAGCGAGCAGCACTAACCCAACCCGCCACGGTTTATTTTGATTAAATTGTAAAATTTACTAAGTGAATCATATAAAATAACAAGCAGATAATATTTTTATACGACCAATTAAGAATCACGTTAACTGGCATACATAATGAACATTTTAACTGTATTAGATTTATCCTAAAAATTTACAACAAGTGACATACATAGGTAATTCACATAATGAAATTAAACATTATAATTATGATTAATTATATTTTTGTATTTTTAACGATCAACAGACAATTGTTTGCAATTATGGTATAAATTTACTAGTGGAAATTATCACGAGGGACTTCAAAACTCATCATTTAACTTTAATCTCTACACACACACACACACACACACAATATATATATATATATATATATATATATATATATATATATATATATATATATATATATATATATATATATATCTAGTACATCCGCTCAAATCCGAACTAATTGGTGCTGAAGCCTGTTCGGATTACCCGGGAAATAATATTACGTACTTATTTCGTCACTGAATTGGCGGTAAAACGAGTGAGGTTAGACAGGGTGGCCCAGTGGTCGAAAGAGCAGTGACCTTGACTGGCGGGTGTACAGTGTACACTCATGTCCAAAATGATTGTCGCATATCTATAACTGTCTTCTTGTAAGAATATAATTAAATAATGATTTTGAATAAGCATTAAGTCTAAAAATGTTAAAACCTTTAAAAAACTAAATTTGTGTGATTAAATCTATTTGGTTTTCATTTCAGTTTCGATAATGTTTTCTTTTCACACAGATAAATAGTTCCAAAAGTGGAAAGATTGCCACAAGCAAATTTTTGTAATTAATCAAACTGTCTGAGTGGATGATTCTTATAAAATTTTAGCAATGGTGATTAAATATTTTTCTTTTAAAATATCGCTACACAGCAAATTAATCATTTTCATTTGAAGTTTTATATCAAATGGTGAGGGGTTCTATCGAGACCCAAAATTTATATTTAAAGCCTTCAAAGCTTCAAATTGCAAAATGTACCGAAAATGGAGTCTCATTGCGAGTTTACTGACTGAATTTTTGGATTGTATTAAAATGCCTGAAACATTTTTTTCAATTGGGATCCAAATATTTTTTTTTCAATTAGGATTGAATTTTTTTACGAAAAAACTTAATGAGAGTGTATAAATCAAGCAGAAGCTGGTTTTCTCCTTGCAATTTTTAAATTAAGTCATTCATATGTTTAGTTAATCTATATAAAATTCTAACTTCCATAACTACCACTCATTGCTGGGTGACTGAGCCAGAGGACGATTCTTTCCATTCAGGAAAATTTCGATGATGGTTCGAAGCTGTAAAATTTGGGTTGGAAATTTTCCGCTGCTAAGTAATATGTATAATATGATAAGTAATTTTTTTCCAATCTCTTCAGTAATCCCATGGACTTGACGATGACTGAGCATATATTATCTGATATAATTTACAGTTGACATGGCCAACTTTAAATTTTCTTATATATACGCGTACAACCATTTTCTGCACAAAGACTGTTGACGAATGATGCAATGTACGACTAATGGTTATAAAACACTGTTGTTTTCTACGGCCTTTGATACGAGAGCAATAACTTAATTTTTTCCACACATGTTTTTACTACCATTGGTAGAGACACGTTTTATTTTTTCCATTGAAGATTGTTTTTCTGAACAGTATTTTCAACTGCTTCAAAAATGTCTTCTCTTGTGGTGCTACGAATATCAAAAAAGCTCTTCGTTCATTTAACAATTTTTATCTATTTCTCGAATAAAAATTTGCAAATTTATATGTAGCAAAATACAATTTTAACTAGCAGATTATGGTTTGTATTTTACTGATAGTGACACATGTACTCTTTACGAATACATCACTTGTGATAGATTCAAAAATGTTTATCTTCAGAATCTTAACGGAAGATGAATATTAGTTTCTCATTGTGAACATTTTTTCTATCGCTGTTCGACCTTCATTTGATGTTCTTATGATCACTAGATAGTATATATTGTACAAGATCGACGAAGTTCATTCTATCGTGAATAGACTTGGAGTGGTGAATAGATTTTGGCAAGCTTAGAAGAATGCACGTGATTAATATGAAACATTATATTGCGCAAGCATCCGGTTCCAAAACTATGCTATGCATAAGTTTCGGACGTCTCATAGAATGGATCTGTCCATCTGTTGAAAGATATCAGAGCAAAAAAAGGTATCGAGAAATGATTTTTTGCATTCGATTCAACACCTCAATCACATCAATCAGTGCCCAAAACACTCTACAAAACACAGAAGTGGTTACTACTAAATGTAGTAATACTAAATTTGCCACTGGAAATTTACTAATATGTCCAGTTTCAATATCAATTTCCATAGAGCAAAAACGTAAGAGATATCTATAAGCGGTTTTATAAAATCGATTGACCAACCCAAGAATAAATTCAACCTCCTACCATAACTCCTTATTCAAACCGGAAGTGACAGAAATAAACCGTTTTCGATTTCAATGTTGATCACCATCGAACTAAACGGTAATAGATAGCGACAAGCTGTTTTTCCCAACCGATTCAACGCCTCGAAAGAACATATCATCACTATTCGCAACCGAAACCGGTAGTAGTTGAAATTTACTAGTATTTCCAGTTACAATGCTTATTTCCATAGAGCCAAAATGTAATTGACATCGAAAAGCGGTTTTCTTGATACAGATTCATCGTCCTAAGAATGGATTTTATGTCAATTTTTTATCTGTCTGTTGAAAACGGAAGTGATGAAAAACTACGACTTTTCGCTTACAACACTGATCTCATAATGAATGAAATGAAAATAGATAGCGATAAGTAGTTTTTTTTTTAAATAGATCTAGCCCACAAGATTATGTTCCACCTGATTTGATTATTCTATTGCAACAGGAAGTGATAATAGCAATTAGAACTGTGGGTTTTAATATTAATGTCCATAGAAAAAGAAACAATAAGAGCTCTCGAGTAATGGCTTTTGGATATGGATTTAGTGTTCGAGGACCAAGTCCTATCTTTGATATTATTCCTTTGCAACCAGTAGTTAAAGAAGTTGGAGTACCGAATTCGCAACCAGCAGTTACTACTTGAAATTTGAGTATTGAATTCGCATAGTTTCAAGTTCTACAGTAGTTTCACACTGTGAAACGAAACTCACTTGTTGGGTATCAAACTAGGGGCTTGAACTAGGTCAAATTTTCGAAACACAAACCTGATACTAAACCTGGTTTTAGAACAAATATACATGGGACAAACCTGATGTTAAAGCTTAATTTGAGGCATAAGAAATTAAACGATAAAACAGTGATTATCTATGTTCTAAATGCAATCTACACTTAGGGATGTGCTAAAAAAAATATATATATATATATATAAAGGTCGAAAGTTTTTCAGTAATAAAGAGATTTACTAATTTAAATTATATACTGTATTCAGGACAACATTTCAGATAAATTTGTAAAATTGTTTTTTTTACTTAAAACATTTATTAGCGAAGTCAGTCAGAGACACACTTAAAGCTATCATTCTAACATCCAGATGACAAGACTGATATGAAGGGAAAACTGGGAAGCCTCAATGAGAATGAGTGAATTGAAAGATTCGAATGCGAAAACCTTTCGATATTTATGCGAAAACACTATCCGTTTTTCTTACCCTATCCGATAAAATTATACAGTGTTATATCTATGATTCAGAAATGATGTGGTATTTCTTGTAAAGGTGACATGCGTGTTTGATTTTACAACAAAGTACAAGAGTAGCTATTCTGTAGACAAGGAGCGCTATTGTTCAATCATTACGTCACATACATATATTGCATCAGTTATGTGGTATATTGTTAAATAGAACCACTTCTTACGTCAGAAAAGTTGCCCACCCTTCTTTATTGCATGTAGCCTTAAACATTGCTTCGTTCCCCTTGAAAGGAATATAGGATATTAGCACAGAAGCAATAAAATTCAGTTCCACTGTCCCGAAAGAAAACATTTTACGAAACTACATTGTTTGAGAAGAGCCTTCTAATAGAAAATGAAGAGAAAGAAAGACAAAGAAGGAAATTTGATGAAAGGTAAATATATAAAAGTGAATAAAATGGAGCTAGCAAAGACGAAAAGAGGAAAAGAAAAATAAAACTTAAGGAACAAATGGAGGATAAAAAAATTAAATAAAACTGAGAAAGAAGAAATCTAAAAACTGCCATGACAGTAATAATAATAATAATAATAATAATAATAATAATAATAATAATAATAATAATAATAATAATAATAATAATAATAATAATAATAAAGAGAAAATTAATATAGGGAAGACAAAGCAAATTAATAAAGATGAAAAGAAAGTAAATGAATTAAAACAAGGAAGAGGGAACTAATACTGAGAACATAATAGAAAGAAAGGAAAAGTGAAATAAAATATTTCAGTTTAATGTCTCACGATTATGGCCTTTAGTCTAAGGGAGACGAATGATTAAGGCAAGTGAATGATAATGGAAAAATTGTTGGAATAAAGAATGTGAGAGGAAACGGGAGTACCCCGAGAAAACACTCAGACACGATGTTGTACACCACAAACTTACTTGGCAGGGGACCCAACCAAGGACCCCACACGCCAGAGGTAAGCGCTCAACCATTAAGCCACCGTGCTCCCTTAAAAAAGAAAAGAGCACGATGAAGGAATGGTGGAGCACTTTTCTCTGATGGAATGAACCCATAGTTCCAGCCCAGACTATGTAACTTCGTACTAAACAACATCTTGTTTCGTGCTGATTGTCCCAATGTTCTTCCGTTTCCTTCCACGTTTTTACTCCATTATTACATCCATAATTATTAACTTAAATTATTCATCCAGCTTCTTTAGTTCATCTTTTAAAGATTGAGCACAGTTAAAATTCCAAAGGTTCTCTCACCGGGAATCGAATCATGATACCATGTAGGGGAGAGGTAGATAAAATGATCCCCTTAAGACAAATTGGTCCCCCGATTAAATTGGCTCTAATGATCTATATTGTCATAATTGTGTCGGTGGAATAAAGCGTCATCTCAGGTCTCCAACGTGCAATTTTGAGCTTTGTCAATAAACATCTTCGATATTATTTTGACACAAATTTGAACTTATTGCAAAAGGATCATTTTGCCTTTGGGGTGAGTAAAATGATCCCTCCATTGAAAATAATAGAAAAATCTTTTGTACTTACAAAAATGGCTATATTTAAAAAATGGAATACAAGGTGTAGTAATACTGTGTTAAAGTATGTTAGTAATAATAGTATTTATAGTTTGTTAAAGTAGGCTAGTATATTGTTCAATATAGAAATTAAGTTTTTTTGAACACTTAGTTCTGTTATGCTTTTTTTTTTTTTTTTTTTTTTTGAGTCAGCTTTCTTGTAACCTAAGCGGCAGGACACATGTCACACGTCACACACAAATAAACTTTCATCATCAATACCAGCATCAGTTCTTCGTTTTAAAAATAATTGCCTTCTTTATTTATATTCTTTTAATTTTGGAGCAGCGGCTTCCAGAACAGCAGGCCTAGAATGGTTCGATGAGTTTTGTTGTACATCACTTAAAGTAGACCTGTCACCAAGGACTTCATTGTCATGCTCATCTGGATAACTTTGAGTCAAATAAACAAAAGCGGTAAAATGACCCCTAAGAAAACCTAAAGTAAAATGATCCCGGGATCGTTTTGCCTTTCCATATGGCTTCCATTAAATACGTTCTTGTGTGACGAAACATGGAGAAGACTTCGACCTGCATTGCTAAATGTAGAGACGTTTCAACAAATAATGTCTCATTTATATTCTAATTCATGCGTTAGTACAAATACAGCAAAAATAAACTTACTTTATAAACAATGTTATGAATTTTTTTTTTTTCGTCTGGAAGACTAACGAAACGTTTCTTATCGAAAGAGAACTGATGAACATGGACAGCTTATTTTATGTGACGGAGCACCCACATGATAAGATAGGCAGTGCCACCAGTTTCCACTGTAGGAGTAGGGGATCATTTTACCTGCATGGATCATTTTACGCACCTCTCCCCTACACCAAAGACAGGAAGGTTTATCACTGAGCCACCGCTGTCTCAAGGAAGAGAAAGATAGAAAGAAGCTAACAAAAGTATTGTACCGTAAAATGTCTTCAAGAACGAAGATTTTCACGCTTTATAGGAGGAGTGAATGCTTTGGACGTGACTGCAAGTAATTTTCTCGGACTCAAATATCACTTTGAAGATTGTACATGTCTAAGAGCGTTAAACTTGGAATAATTGCTCTCTTTAAGAAAGTTTAAGACTATTTATTATGCTTAAAAAAAGGAAAAAATGTTACCACATTTAATTTGTCTAATCTAAAACAGTTAATATCTTATATCTGTCAATTTTGTATTGTGGTATTATCTTCTCTTTCCTAATTACTTTATGAAACTGTTTCAGTGATTTCTTCTGTATACATACATACATACAAGCTGAACGTCTTCTGAAGAGGTTTCACGGCACAAAGCTCACATGTTACGAGCAAACAAGATTACAGGTAGTGGAGGAAGCAAGTTCCAATCAAGAGATTTTACTCATTAGTGAATAGACAACTGAACATTGTATTTTAACCTAAGTTCAACCGTGATCGAATTAAGACCAAGTTTCTTCTCTAACGTCAGGCAAGCAACTTCGAAGCTTCATTCAGAAATTAGTTCTCAAATGGTCACGAGGTAACTCTCTCATCTCAGATTAGGAATTCTCTTTCAGTATTCCCACCGTAGTTAAACTAAATTCATTTTGTGTCATTTGCGTAATTGTTGAATTTCGAACCCTTTTAAGTTAAAAATTGTTGGCGAGGATCGATAACGACTACACTAGCAAAAGTAGTGGAAACTATCTACAGTACTTCTGATTTTGCTGAAGTGTTAATAGGGCTTTCATATCAAGACTACCTCATTTAGCTCGTATTCGAGGTGTCATTCAAAACTCTCCGGCCTGGTACGGAAAGAAAAAGAGAGAAATTAGATTTCGGTAAATCAGAATAACCGCAATCACTTCCTCAGCTTACTTGAACATTTATACACTGCTGTCTGTGAAAATTGCAACACCAGGAGAGACATGTTAGTGGAACGAAATTTATGCCACATATTAGTTACATGGTTATACTATACAGCACCTCTAATCTCGATAAAATAGTATGTTGTGAAGGATTCACATGTTTCAACCACAGTCTCTGTATCAATCATGCCCAACTGAATACTCTGTAAAGTCACAGTTACTACTTGAATTCTAAGGAAACACTCACAGTGAGCAAGGAAAAGGCAACAGAACTTAGCGTTGATAGAAGACGGCGATGACAGACAAACAAAGCGTAGTCGATGGTTTTGCATTTAGAATACCCGTGAATTCGTGACTAATCGAGCATTACAAACACATTTATTGCATTTTATTCAACCTAACTCGTTCCTTCCCTTTTTCTTCCTGGCTCTAATCATGAAAGCCTGCTCTGGCGAGTTCAAAATCATTGTTGTACAAATCACAACACTGAATCATATAAATATTTACTGAAATACCACGATGAACAATGAACTATTCATACTAAGCACATGTAAAAGGATGGACCTGGAAAACAATGATTAATGGATTCAGGAGACTTATTGGGACGTTGCGACATCCATTTAGTTGGCCCATAGACTGAAGACCCTCTGCATTCTATAGATACTTATCAAAATAATAGAAACAACTGGTTGAAAACACATCAGGTACTTGAGTTGACAACTGTCAGGCGGCGACTGCAGCACTGGCTGTTGGCTGTAGTGTGTTAGGGCAAACTCCGTACTATATGAGATTAAGCAAATCTACACTATATAGTAAACTGAGCAGACGATGTTAGTATAAAATGAGTGATCTCTTTGATTTCCAAAGAAGCAAATTTGTTGGTGTTTGTTTATGTGGTGCTAGCGGACGAAAGTGGCAAGTGGAGTGTGTTACGTATGTGACGAGGGGCAGCGTCCAGGATTAAGACAATTAACAAAACTCACAGCAAAACCACATTGACGAAAAGGAACAATGGTCGGAAGAAAACTTCAGTGACAGGATCAGCCGAACATTAAAATGGATTGTACGTAACTAAGAACTATCGTGTGACTGCAGTGCAAGTGACGAAGGAACTCAAGCAACTTGCTCCCATAGCTTGTGTCGACAATCACAGTCTGCTGCACATACAAGTTTGGCTTGCACGGGCGAAACAGCTGATAAGGGTCATAGCATATTTAATATGATGTCAATTGGGCTGCGGACATGTAACATGGATCGCTGATAACTGTACCTGTGATATGGTCAAAAAATGATTTATCGTTCTCCGTATTTTATACCAAAGGCCGTGTTTATAGATGTCGTACGCTTGAAAAAGTGTAAAATCCGCAGTGTTTCCACCTAACCAGAGAATATGGCCGCGGTTTCTTGGTTTCCAGTACGTTTGTGCTGAGTGGCCTTACCAATCGCGTCACTGCTCGTGATTATATCGCCTTTTTAGGTGTCCATGTGTACAATAAAGTAAATCCAGGTATTGCTCCAGACTCTCCAATATACATGGAATTTAACTTTCTTATTAGTATATTATATTACTCTGGTAAGTTGGACCTTTTCTGGTTTTTCGATTAATTTGATAAAAGCTGTACCCTGTATATACAGGGTATTTCAAAACAACACCGGCATCCTTTGGGAGGTGATGCCTGACACCAAGATAAGACAAAAAGCATAGACACACCTCGGTGAACAAATGCTTCCTTTCGGAGTTGTAGGCTGCGGAAAACTTTAAAAATAAACTTTAAATATCCATAGCTCCAAAACTATGGGATCTAGCACAGTCGTGTCAAGACTTCACTTAAGAACTAGTATGTAACCTATCCAAATGTCCAAGTTTCAGAATCCTAGCAGCAATGTTTATAGAGTGCGTTTGGCTACGGTCATATAATTTGAAGTACTCACCAACTACCTCTATAAAAATTGTTGCAGAAGTACCACAAGGACACTGAAACATGGGTATTTGGATAGGGCATATACTAATTCCTAAGTGAAGTCTTGACCCGACTATGGTAAGTCCCATAGTTTTGGAGCTATGAATCTTTAAAGTTCATGTTTTCATGTTTTCAGCAGCCAATAACTCTGAAATGAAGCATTTGTTTATCCGGATTGCTCTATACTTTTTGTGTTACCTTCGTGTCAAGAATCACCTCGCAAACGTTGTCGGTGTTGTTTTGAAACATCTTGTATATCTACTTTACAGACTGTGAAAAGACCGTAAGTAAACTTTCAACTATGCACTACTAGACCTTGAAGGATGGATGCCTTTGATTGAAATAGACAGTGGACTGCTTTAATACAGTATTTTGCAACTAGTCAAATAAAATAGAGAGAGAAAAAAGAAATGAGTAGATAACTGAACGAAAGGAAATAAGTAATTAACTCGAACGCCCATCTATTTATAGCAATTCTAGAATCAACAAGTGGCTCTATGGAAACTTAAAACAGAGGAAAATAAAGAGGCAAACAGTTTCCCAGGAAGCACGCTTCAGTCCTGCTCCCAAAAATAAAGAAAGACGTACATAGAGAATGTATATTAAAGAATAGGAATAGAAAGAAAAATAGAGAGAGAAATCTTGTAAAAGAATAAAAACCAAAAAAAAGTTTCATTTTCTGAGCTTCCTTGCTCAACTCTGTCGCATCTAGTATTGATTTCAATGAGTGAAGATCCATGTCAAACGACGAATGAGGGAGGTGAGGATGTGGGGACAGTTTGAATTCTCTCCTCTGATTGGTACGATTGTTAATAGAGCGAGATATCTTTATCACGCTTCAACTGTTTCTCTGCTTTAGCCATTTTCTTCTTTTCAACATTTTTTTTTCAAGGCTTTGAGTGTAGAATATAATTTATCAATGTTTTTATGCTCAGATTTTTTTTTACAAGTTTAATGGAAGTGAAAGTTAACAAAAACTAATGGATTTACAAAAGAATGAATTATCTCAAAGAAAGTAAATTTGCATTAGAATCATGTCATATTTTGTAGTAATCTGAACAGTAAAATTATGATTAGCAATATTCGAGTTTTCATGACAGTGTGAAGAGGTAGAGTGTATTGATCATCAATAAATCAGAGCAGAAGTAGTAATATTACTGTATATTCCTAATAGTATAATATTGAATATGTACGTTACCATTAAGATTTTAAAAAAGCTTTGGGACTAACAACCAATTGTAAAATTAAAAGTAATAGGGTCTATTTATGAAAATCATGATTTTTACCAGTTGCACTATCTGCATATGGATAAAAATAGATTATTATTATTATTATTATTATTATTATTATTATTATTATTATTATTATTATTATTATTATTATTATTATTATTATTATTATTATTAAATCTGTACACAAATACAATGTAGAGGTACAGAAAGGAACAAACAAGGGGATTGAAGAAGTATTATCGCGCAACGCTGCGATATTACTTATCATTGAGCATAGTGTGCTGATAATTTGAAGTCGAGCACTGAGAAAAAACCGTATGTGCCGTATGTAAAAACGTAGGTTAAATGTGTAAATCCTGTAGTTATTGGACTTAACGTATAGCAGACGTATAACTGAAAAAAAAAACTATATTTTATACGTACTTTCCCTATAAGTGTTCCGAATAAAAGTACTTTCCGTACGAACGAAACAACTGTATATAGGCGGCCAGGAACTCACATACAGATGTACGTATGTAACATATAGTTGACGTATATAACATATGCATATGTATGTAATATACGGAAGACTGTTAGAAGTTAGACATCCTGCAACAGCATGATGTAACAAAGTGGGAAAGTATATAGCATATGGATAACGTAAGCTCCGTTCTGATTCTGTAGCAAACATAAGGATTCTGTATATTTGTACAATATGTCGCTGTCCGGATAATGGATTTTTCTTGACGGTAAGATGAACAATATGCGTCATTTGTTTGGAAATTACTAGTGGAATGTATAGGCTCTATTAGTTGTATAACTTCTCGATAAAAGACCTATGGGGATTCCGAAAAGAAGGTAAGTATGTAATTTAAACTTGAATTTTAGGGAAGCGGTCAATAATAATCCTTATTGAATTGTTCTGTTTCTGAGGTCATGAACATTTGAGTTTCTTACAGTGAGAGAGTGGAAGCAATTTTCATATTGTTCTAAAGAAAATGTATTTATTCCAAATTTTCGTGCCCAGTAATATCCTTTAGCTTCATGTCACATTGAATAACCAGTCATTTCCTACTAAAATTGGTGACAGAAAAATGTGTATTTCAAGTTCCTATCATACCAATTTAGCTTTGCCATGTACAGTTTTGAGTCTTTGTGTTATATGTTCTTACCGAGGTTATGAAGGACAAGGCACCAACTGAGCTCTAAATCAATGTAGTTGGAGATGCACATATCATCATGCAAAATCAATAACCACAGTATTGGCTGCTGCCCCCTACACTATGCCACTAATTTCGATCGTTGATACATAAAGTAGTGGTAGTTGGGGCTGCCAGATCTTAAGTTTTTCTCGTAACTTTTACATTTCCTGGGACATTTTACGTTAAAGGTTTTTAATTATGCCGATAAACCCTGTATATAGATAACACTACTCAAACTATTCGCATTCTTGTTATTGCTGAGGAAGGCTTTCATAACCTGAATTTAGATCTTTAACTAAAGAGTCAATAAATGACTAGCACAAACTTCGAGCCAGTGTTTTTTCTACCTAACAAATTACTGTTCTTTACGCGATTTCATTCAAAGTTTCATTTTACAAATGGGACACAAATCTTCCTTAGTTGCATATTAACTACGTTCAATATGAAAAAAAAATGCACTCAGGCATCTTTCTCTCTCTCTCATATCTCCTCTGCCTTCCTCAGCCTTGAATTGGTTGTCTCCACACACCGGTCAATTTGCGAATAGCCTAATATGGCTCTTAGCTAAGTTCACTGGTCATTTTAAAATTTTAGTAAACAACTTAAAGAGAAGGTCGGACATCAAAAATGTAGAAATTAAGTTAGATAGTACCTGCAAAGTGTTATTACGCGAACTAATACTAATAATTGATTTCAAGATCCTTCGTATATTGTATTAATTTCGGCATCCAACAAGTTCAACGTCATAACTACATAACCAATTTTATACTTGTAACTAGCAGCGTTCACCCCGCTTCGCTGCGGTCACCCCGGAACGCAATAAACTTTGTTACTTAGATAATTTTTACTTTTTCGCTTTCAAGTGATATGATAAAAACCATAGAAGATTGCAGTAAATGTTAACATTATATCGCCTGTCATTTATGTTAACCCGCCCCGCTTCGCTGCGGTCACCCCCGAACGCAATAAACTTTGTTACTTAGATAATTTTTACTTTTTCGCTTTCAAGTGATATGATAAAAACCATTATAACGCCTGTCATTTATGTTAACCCGCCGAGTGACACGGTCATGCGGGTTGCATATAAATACGTTTATTTTTATACCTATGATGAACTAACAAAGGATTTGTACGTAATGGACACCTGAATGGTCAATTATCTCAAGACACTGGTAATTGAAAATTAAAGTGATATGATAAAAACCATCTAGGGTCCAAATCCTAATAACCCCCCAAAAATAAAAGAAATTGGTTCAGCCGTATTAGCGTGATGAGCGGACAAAGGATTTGTACGTTCTCTTTTATATATATAGATTAAAGAGGTTTAGTAATGGTTATAATACGTTTTTAATAACATTTTATACATACTACCTGGTTCATTTGCTATATTTTTTACATTGTTCATTGTTTTGAAGTTATCACTAAAGAGCTATTTCTATTTTCCACTGACTCCCCCCTTTCCCACACACACATACAGCTGTACAGAAAATTGACATCGACTAATCAATGTAGGTTTTCGTACTGAAGAAAAAGATACCTTAATCATCAAGCTGAGTCAACTCTTTCGAAAATTATTTCATTTAACATTAACGTTAATATTAGAGTATATGGTCAGAAGTACTTTTGTCGCTTTTAAAAGAACAGTAAGAGATAGAAACGCAGTTCTTAGGAAGTTTCCAAGAGACAATAGCAAGGCACATCCAATGGTACTAGAGCAGGTTTCCGGAAAGTTCCGGAACATTGCTTAAATCGGGATGAAATTTGCTTCAAATCTAGTTGCAACATTAACACAAAAGCCAGATAAGACAATTTGATGCAGCATTTGCCTGAAACGCAAGGTTGAAAAAATATTGTAAAGTAAAAACAATTGTGAGGTCGAAAAAGTAGGCAATTAAATTAACAAATATTTAGGGATGGTACCGAGTCCGAGGCTAGTCTCGACCTCGTCTCGGACTCGGTACCATTCCTAATTGAAGGTCTTATATCTGGAGAATTACATAGTGTTGCCAAAACCAAACTATCACTTAACTCAATATGATGTCCTTATTATGTAAAAAAAAAAAAAAAAAAAAAAAAAACGATTTAGTGCCCGTTCAAAAATTTTGTTGCCCCTGACCAAAACTAATTATTGTCCAAGATCCCAATCTTTCGATACATTTTTTTTTTTATCATTCCCAAAACTTTTGGTCAAAATCGCAATTTCTTGATCTATTTTTTGGATCATTCCTAAAATTCTTGTTTGTGTAGATAAGATACGTCTATTTTCAAACAAGTTCAGCAAATTCGATCCCGATTTAAGGAATGTTCCGGAACTTTTCGGAAACACGCTCTAGTACTATTAGATGTGCTTTGATACTGTCTCTTGGAAACTTCCTAAGAACTGCGTTTCTATCTCTTACAGTTCTTTTAAAATCGAGAAAAAATACTTCTGACCATATACTCTAATGTTAAATTGAACATGCGATAATTTTCGAAAGCGGTGACTCAGCTTGATGATTAAGGTATCTTTATCTTCAGTACGAAAACCTACATTGATTAGTCGATGTCAATTTTCTGTACAGCTGTGGGGGGGGGGGGGGGGTTCAGTGGAAAATGGAAATAGTTGTTTAAAAAGAGTTGAGGTGAGTTTAACGAAGAGCCTCAAATGATTGGTTAAACGTAATCACTCTCACGATTATGTTATATTAACAAAGCATTCATCTGCAACGTTTTCTTCATGTGCATGAGCAACATGCAGAAATGTTGTAGTTAAAAGAAATTAAACGAGAATGAGAGAAAAGGTTTTACAGTACCCTCTTTCCTCATGAGTACGAGTAGGCCCTACCTTATAAAGTAATTAAGTACAATGTGCAATACTGCAGTTGCAAGCGATCTATCCGTACAATAGAAAGCAAGAATTAATGTTGAAGTCTCATCTCCGGGATCCTCACTCTTGTGTCTAGCAGGTGGTTTCTTAGACGACGACTGGTCTCCTTGTGAGATACTCTCACCATCGATCAGAAGAGAAGCATCCTGGTTTCAGCAATTAATGACCTTCGGGGTCAAGAGAAGTCTTCGCATGAAAGAAGATCCACCAGGTTGAAAGCGACAGAGAGAGAGAGAGGGAGAGAGAGAGAAGAAGCATGAGAAAAGAAATGCTCAGCTGACACTTCCACATGAAACGGGAAGAAACGGTAAAAGCATCTTTTATAGTTCTTCTCGTTGTTTCATTTCTCTATAAAGGAAACAGAGTTAATTCTAAAATATTACTGTTTGTTTAAATGGAGCATAATAGCTAATACTAAATATATACTAAGAAGAAGAAGAAAAGGTATTATGATCAACAGTTTATGCAGTACGTCATACTACAAAAAAAAAAAAAAAAAAGTGATTGTTCACCGCAGTGTTCTAAGTGGAATAAAAAGCAGAGGCGGTATGTTGTATAACGATTTTGATTTGACATACAAGCTATCTAAATGTTGAAACGCAGTGAGGGTAGGTTGTCTAAAAGATTGCATTTCTGTTTACATAATGGCTGAAAACCATTGGAAAGCTTCTCTGTAGTAACGTCGGAGGGAAGGGGAGATATGAAGAGACTTTGATCCCCTCCAACAACTTTCTGAATATATATATATATATATATATATAATATCCCTTTATGTTGTATTATAGAGAGTTATAAAGAAAAATGTTCAAAAAACCGAATGAGGATATTAACACTTTCCTACGGGGAAACTCGACTGTACGGTATTCCAAACACCCGGAAGGCCCGCCCATACAACAGACAAGCCCTAAATTTGCCTATGCTCAAAACACAGCATTTATATGCAATAAAGCAAGGAGACCAAGAACACACACACACATACATAACAAAGAAACAATTCAATATGACACATCAAAATATAAACTAGGTGAACTCCTTCGAAGACACTTCATTTTAAAAATAAAAGGTAGGAAAAAAATTAACAAAAATGTCGTTGTTGTGAACTTAGAAATTATTTCTACATAAGAAATAAAATCTTTTTAGGTGCAAAGCTATTCGTCAATTATAGTGTATAAAAATGGATTTTAAAGGTATTTTAATCATCGAAAAACCAGAGACGGTATGCCTTCATCTCTGAGAAGCCAGAGGCGGTCGTCTTCGACAGAAAACTGAACAGGCTCCAGTGAAATATAGTACTTTTACAATCTCCAGCAAAAGTAGATACCCATGTATATAATTTCGTTTCTCAAAACATATTACTGTGTACAAACTGTTCTGAATGCAGTTTACTAAACCTTGAAAAGAAAACAGAGATCTGATAGTCATTTCTAATAACTTTCTTGCAATTATCCGGGAGGAAAAGGCTTCGAACATCTTATCAATAGGTCAATAAATTCTTGTGTATTGAACTAATGTGAAATATGTATGAATGGGAACTTTCTGTTTATACACGCGCCGACACCAATCATAAGAAATGATAAACACTATCCCCGTTTCTTTTATATTTGAAGAATTTGCTTCAGTGCAAAAATTTTCTCCCTTGGGTCACATTAACCTTCTAAACCATAACAGGAAAAGATGTTCGTAAGGATTTGTAAGAAATGAGGATGATCATATATGTAGGTATCCAACATACAGAGATAAGTTGAATTTTAACAGAATAGGAATAACATTCCTTCAATGTATGCAAGTTCCAAGATAGACAATGATAAACTTAAATGGTAATAAGTAATGTATGTAGACATATTATGGGAAAATGCAGGTTTCGCAACAATGATGCCAATTTAAGCAGGTCAAAGCTCGGAAGATACGGTAAGTCTATAATCTCATTCTCAACTAGCTGATAAGATTAAATCAAATTTTGTGAATAATGACTGTACATAGAATTTGCATTTCTTTACTAACTTGTGGAAAACTTATCTCACAGAGCAACCGCTGTGATTCATAAAGTGAATATAGTTCTGATATTGAAGAATCTTCCAGAAAATCCCACCTTTTCATACGTACTTTATTGTCTACTCTTATCCAAGTATTATTATTATTATTATTATTATTATTATTATTATTAGTAGTAGTAGTAGTAGTAGTAGTAGTAGTAGTAGTAGTAATTGCTATACTTAAGTCAGTGTTCACATGTAACTGAATACTTAGTGCGTTTAGTCGCAGGTTTCATATCTTGTTACATAACTTACAAATTTGATCCAACATCGATACGCAATTAGGGATTTCTTGATTTAGAAGATAGTGATCTTTGATCTACGAGGGCTAGTTGATAAGTTAATGAATCTACCTATCAAAGAATTATACAATTATGATGAATGTATTACATGTTGTGTTATTAGTACCTTTATTATACTTCACACCAAATACCTTTTCCTGACCTCCAAATACCTTTTTCTTTTCCGATACCGGAGAAATCACTAAGACTACATGACGCCGCTGATAAAGCACACACGATAGAACAATGTGCAAACATCCGATATCTGTTCCAAAAGGGTTTATCGAGTAAAGCAAATTCATCAAGATATGTATCAAACACTGGAAGAAGAAGCACAATTACCCATAACAGTGAAGCGTATGTATACAAAATTCAAACGCGGTTACCAAAACGTCGCAAGGAACCACTACCAGGACCGCTAATGACAAAAACATTAGGTTGCCTAATCTGATTCTCAATGATCACCATAAGACTGCAGTAAACATCTCTAATACTGAGTAAATTCGAAGGAAGAGTGCATAACAATACCAGCAACGAGTTATTGATGAGAAAGCTCATTGCCCACTGGATACCCAGGAATCTCTATCCGACCAGAAACGGCAAAGAATGGTGCTCTTGGAGCAACATCTGTAGTACTTTCACACTGAGAGGAAGAACTTTGTATTGCGGTTTGTGACATAAGACAAAACTTGGGTCTACCAATTTGACCCAGAAAAGAAGTAACACTCGAACGAATGAATTTACCAGTCATCCCAACCCGCAAGAAATTCGAAGTTCAGTTAAACATTTATGAATGAAGATGTCAAGCATTTTCTTCTTATGACATCTCACAAGAAAAGCAGCACCATCACAAGGTCATATTATGCAAATTTGGTTTGAGAAGTGCAAGATCCCGTTGCCCACGAGAGACATAAAAAATTGGAAACAGGTGTCAGTTTTCTTATTGACAATGTTCCACCGCACACACTTTCAGAACTGCTTTTCAGTTTCTGCAGGCATTACACAGTTTGACGTGTTGCTCCGTCTGCTACACTCACTAGACTTGTATAATCTTCCCCAAATTGAAGCAAAATTTGCGTGGAATACATTTTTCGTCTAGTGATTCAGTCATTGAAGCTCCTGCAAAATGGCCTGACGACCAAGACCAATCTTTTTCCTGTGAGAGGTAGGCTCAGTATTTGTCTGACCGCCCAAATAAAATCTCAGACGTATCGGCAATGGGAGTCAATCTGAAAAGATGCATTATCACTTAACTAAAGGCAGTTTGATCTGACCGTAGCACTTCGTAAACAGCAAAGTCAAGGGGTTTAGTTTTAGTTCAGTATAAAAACAGAGAAAACGAACGGAAATATGTGACGTAAATTAGCAACATTTGTAATCTTGTCTTGTATGATACATAGAACGTTGAACAAATTCTACATAAGGATTCAATACTACTATTACTACTACTACTACTACTACTACTACTACTACTACTACTAATAATAATAATAATAATAATAATAAAGAATATATTGTACACAAATATTTGTATTTACTTTATATACATTATTCATAACACTGAATGAAAGATGGAAGTAATGTAATACTTTTTGAATAATAGTTAAGACAAGTACAATCCGAGAGGGTAAATATTGCCAACACTTCTGTCACATGGGAAGTATAGGATTATGCGAAGAGCAACAAAGAGGTCTTGAAACATGACAAGAAATATTTCGAGTACTTTACAATTCGTTACTTGGAACTGTGTTTGTCTTCATATTCTGAGCCTGTCATGAAAAGATGTGTTTCTGAAGAAAAGGATCTTTTCATTGCCGACCCAGGAAGAAACAAGGAAAAGGAAAGTAAATCCATGACAAATTATACATGTCTCTTTGCATCTGGCTTAACACTATGACATCATAGCATTCTTCCAGAACGAAAGTTGGGAATTCTGACACTTGCTTTGAGACAAATTATTATGCTTCCTCTTCTTCTTCTGTGATGAATATTGCATGTCGTGCTCATGAATGTGGCAGCTAGTGGGTGTCAAGCTATGACAGAAATTCATGCTCAACACAAAATGGAAAATGCATGTTGAATTAATCTATCATGTTCAAGGTGATGGTTTGTTTTAAAGAAAAATAAATGTCATGGACAAAGAGAAAACTAAATCAATTCTGAAACAGTAACAATTCGTGAAGGAAATGAGGAAATTGTTAGCTTCAAGTCAAGTCAACTATAAGTGTAGGTTTCTTACAACTTCGATACTAAAATTTTGCGCCCATCCGCCCTTATTTGTTCGTATTTAGTATAGATCAAACAATTCGCTGCAGGTGCTTCCATTGAACCACGAGGTACAATGATACCAACCTGAATCCTATTTTGTTACTGAAATTCTCACCACTAATTATAACAATTATAACATAGAAAATTAAAATACTGTCTGTCTGTTGTTTTTGAACATTTGAGTGATGTATCTGTAAATGTCGATATTCAATATTTATAAAATAATTTTCTTTAATCGAAAACAAGCAAATTTTGTTCTCAGAAATGCAATGTCTCCATCATACATTTGTGCTATCACTTTCTAGTGACCGCAATGATAAATAAATAAATAAATAATAACATTTGATATCCGAACACTTTACGTGGAATGTTTTAGAAGTCGGTTGCTTCTTTTTTACTGTTTTACTTTGTTTCTTTTCATTCATTAGTTTTTTATTTGCTTTCTCTTTTAAATACGAGAGCATAATTTGTACTCCCTGTCTTTTGATTTTTGAGAATCACACATTATTAAGTCATTTCACGATCCATTTGGGTAGTAGCACACATTTCTTGAGATAACAGACAAAAGAAATTCGAACCAAACTTTGACAATTAACTCTGATGTCACCCTTATTTCTGATTTATGATGTATATTCGGTTCGCGCCAAGTGAACTTGGTGGTGGACAAACACTGTGTGCGTGGGTTTTCTCGGGGTTTTCCCGTTTCTTCCCAATTTCTTCATTCCACCATTTCATTCATTCCTCATCATCACTATCTCCTTTAGCCTGACCGGCATAATTGTGGAACGTAAAACTCTTAAGATTTCGTTTCATTTCATCATGTCTATTCAAAGTCGTACAGAGTTTTGTTAGCGTATATATATATATATATATATATATATATATATATATATATATATATATATATATATATATATATATATATATATATATATATATATATATATATATATATATATATATATTATTCACGAATATTAGATGATGTGTGTTATGAGCAGGGCCCGGATTTTGTTGACCTAAAATTTTCTAAAAAGTGACCTATAAAATGACACTACAATTCCTGTGAAATGACCCTAAAATTCACAAAAGTTGACTTTAAAACTTGCAGTTTTTTAAACGTTTATTTCATTAAAACATTGACATTTTTTGAATATCTATTGGATTTTAATTACCATTTCTCACTCATTTTCAAAAGTTTTGTTTCAGTTAGTTGCAGTCCATTGATCATTTGTGTCTTTGGTTTAAAAAAAGCAATAATATTAAAATTAAACTTTGACTAATTTAGTAAATAGCTAAGCATTTCATATTTGAATTACATATATTATATATATGCCTATGTCCAGTTAAGCATCATATAAACATTTTATAAGCTGTGGTACAACAAACTAATTCAGAACTTTGTAATCGTCAGAAAATTTAGCTCATACCTTATTCAGCATTGCAGTAGATAACTGTAAACATTGTTACGATTTTATTGAATTAGCAGCCTTAATTATATACAGAGCAGCATCTGTTACAAAAACAACATGGTCATGTTGGACACCTTCAGGCCGAAGTAGGGATATCGAAAAGTCTACATATTGTAAAATGGTTGACAGTTTCCAACACTTCACCCATTAGCAAAAATATTTTGCTAGGTTCGTCAGCTTTTATTGCCCCAACAATAATATTAACTATATAGCGTTCCTTCACATCACTAGTCTGTCTATAGGAACAAAAATTTTCTGAGAAGTTCATCTCTTATTTTTCTTATTGTGTCCTCGTTACACTTTGGCATGCAATATTTCCTGAGATTCGTTTCGTCTGGAATGGAACGACCTGTATGACGTTCCAGGAAATCCCGCAATTTGACATTGTTGAGTTTCTAAAGAGGAATATTTGAAGACACAAAAACTTCACACAACTCTTGTGAAAACTGAGGATTTGCCTTTACTATTCGAAGCACTCTTCACAAGTAAGAACTGCGAATACTTGGTTTTATGTTTGTTTTCAACTGCGCGTAAATGTTTTTCGCTTCTTATATGCTTTTGCACAGTGTATCTTTTCTCTGCTACCACTTTTACTTCACATACCTTACAAAACAATATTGTACCGTCAGTACTAAAAACATTCTCACCAAATTCAGAAACAATCTGTCTTAAATGAGAAGCTGTAGATGGTTTAGGCCTCGGCATTCTACATACTGAAAGCATCAATTCACTCTCGAGTTGAAACTAGGAAGCACACTTAAAGAATAAAAGTTCGCAAGTGTAGATTGTATACACCAGAATAATAGATAAAAACCCTGTTTAAAATCTTTGTACGTCTTCTAATCTATTTTTAGTTATTCACGTAGTCATATCCTTTGTGGTAAACAACCTAGAACTATCTGCTTTGGCCACTTACGAACCCCCAGCCCTCGTCAACCAGCTACAGCTTAGTGTTCATTAATTTGTTAGGAATGCAGTTTTTCCACCCAAATTATCAGGAAGCAGGAAAACAGATAATTTAACTTCGTGTTTTTAAATCCGTAAACAGTTTTCATTTTAAGATTTCCTTATGTAGAATAAAAAGAATAAAAAGATCATAAGTGACCTAAAAGTTACCTTAAAATATTAAAAATTGACCTGAAACTACAAAACGGCAAAAAGTGACCAAAAGTTGACCCTAAAAATTTATATTTTTAGAACCAAGAGTTGATGGATAATTTTTTTATTTGAACTTGCCTTGTTCTATGCGTAACAGGAAAAAGTTGACTTGTCAACAAGATCCGGACCCTGGTTATGAGACATTACATATTATCTCTACCCACAGAATGTGTTGTTGCTGGTCATTCGGCATTGTTCCTATTCATCATTGTTTCTATTATAATCCTATCAGAAAATATAGATAATAAGTTCATACAGGGACGGCATTAAGAGTGGGCGAAGGTGGGCGACCGCCCACCCGATGGATGGCCTCGCCCACCCATCCGCCCACCCCAACAGAAGTAGAATAATGAAGGTGACATTCTGTACTTCAAAAGCAATAGGTATTACTTTGGATTGCAATGTAAAAGGTTCTAGGACTCTGTTTAACTCTGCAATGAACAATGATTTTAAGACAGATACTTGTAGTAATATAATGATGCCAAAAGTTTTGATTAACCTTTAAATTACGCGGGCTTTAAATTCCAGGACCTTGTGAACTACGAAGCCATTTAAATCGATTTCTTAGGATTGGAAAAAATGTAAAAATAATCACTCGTAATTGCCGCAGACACATGAAAAAAACTTTTTTTTATTGAATTTCTACTTGAATTTCAGTTATTGATATATACGTGATTTTTATTGTTTTATGCATTACTAGCAGCGTTCACCCCGCTTCGCTGCGGTCACCCCGGAACGCAATAAACTTTGTTACTTAGATAATTTTTACTTTTTCGCTTTCAAGTGATATGATAAAAACCATAGAAGATTGCAGTAAATCTTAACATTATATCGCCTGTCATTTATGTTAACCCGCCCCGCTTCGCTGCGGTCATCCCGGTGCTGGCATATTGTAAAAGTGTCTGTAAAAATAAGCAAATCAATTAAAAAATTTTAAACAGAAGATTCAAGCTATTTTCCGCTGTATATCGCCTGTCATTTATGTTAACCCGCCGAGTGACACGGTCATGCGGGTTGCATATAAATACGTTTATTTTTACCTATGATGAACTAATAACAAAGGATTTGTACGTTATGGACACTTGAATGGTCAATTATCTCAAGACACTGGTAATTAAAAATTAAAGTGATATGATAAAAACCATCTAGGGTCCAAATCCTAATAACCCCCCAAAAATGAAAGAAATTGGTTCAGCGGTATTAGCGTGATGAGCGGACAAAGGATTTTGTACGTTCTCTTTTATATATATAGATTAGTATTGTTATTACTGTAAAGTTCCTTTTAGAAAAGAAAACTAAAATTTCTTCTCCCCCCTTCCTCAAATATACTGATAGTAATATGTGTTTATTCCTTGAATTCCGTTATTTGACATCACAATCCATGCAAACCTTCCTTTCTAATTCCAGTTTTTACTCCAGGAGAAAATAACACGAAAAAAAATAAAAGTTACATGGTGTATCTAGTTTTAAAAGGGGATTTTCCCATTATTTCCAGATAATTCGCAAATTGCTGTGGACCAATAAAGTTAGCACGACTAGAATTGCTAATATTGTTTCCCCTAGCATGGTGTAAACATGATTGGTAGCTTGTTCTATTGGACATGAGTATAGGTGACTTGCTTTTATTCGAGCTCATTTAATTACACATTTCCGTATTTCGTTTCTCCATTAGCAGTACAGGCTGCTCGCGTTAACCCAAACCCACCGTAATCCCAACTCTGCGCTTGTCCGAATGACATTTAGCCGGCGGGGTTGATATTTTTAGACTGATTGCTCATACAAAAACAGTTGTGAATTATTGGACTAGATCAGGTAACTTTTCTTGAATACAAGAGTGTGTCAAATGACTTTTGAATATTTAACTACATATACGGTACTGTGCACGTTTTAGATTAGAACTAACCTTGAAAATATTAGTTTGTAACTGGATTTGTGGCTTTTGCGCACTCCCTTTTTACGCCAAACTATTTAATAACCCGAACAGCTCAAGCAAATATTCGGATTAACGCGCGCTTCCTGCTGTAATTATCGAAGATTATTACTGGTCCACAAGATAGATGAGAGGTTAGAAGAAGATCAATTTGGATTCCGGAAAGGAAAAGGCACCAGAGATGCTATTGATTGATGAGAATTATATCAGAAAGAATTCTTGATGTAAAGGAAGAATTGTGTTTGTGTTTCATCGACTGGCGAAAAGCTTTCGACCAAGTCAATTGGACGAAACTTCTGAAAATACTTAAAGAAATCGGAATCAACTGGAGAGATCGACGACTCATTCAAAACCTGTACATAGGACAACGAGTAAAGTTGCGCTTGAATGAAGAAGAAACCAATAGTGTGGAGATTGGAAGAGGAGTCAAGACAAGGATGTAGTTTGTCGCCCCAATTATTCAACATTTACAGTGAATGTTTAATGAAGGAAGCATTAATGAGAATTGGAGATTTCAAGATTGGAGGGTAAATCATTAACAAGATCAGGTATGCAGATGATACGGTTATAATAGCTAAAAACCGAAGGAGGACTACAGGAGATGATTGACAAAACAGTTCACACTGGAAAACTATACGGAATGGAAATTAACATCGAAAAGTCGAGAATATCCCGTGGAAACACGCCTTACGGATCAGAGTAGAACAAAGAGAACTTGAAGAGGTCGATAATTTCAAGTATCTGGGAAGTATTTTGACGAGAGACGCTTACTGCACCAAAGAGATCAGGTCAAGAATTGCCATAGCTAAAGAAGCATTCAACAAGAAAAGACCAATCTTAACTAGCAGGCTCAATATTGGACTTAAGAAGAAGTTGATCAAGTTCTATATATGGAGCATTGGACTGTATGGTTCAGAGACTTGGACATTACGGAAGTTAGAGAGGAAATATTTGGAGAGTTTCTAAATGTGGTGTTGGAGGAAGATGGAGAAGATAAAATGGACAGAGAGAGCAACAAACGAAGATGTTTTAAAACGGATAGAAGAAAAGAACACACTTCTAGCCACCATTCTTCGTAGAAAGGCCAATTTTATTTTGACACATCTTGCGAAGAAATTGTCTTCCTCACACCGCCATAGAAGGAAAGATGGAAGGAAAGCGAGGAATAGGAAGAAGAAGAACAAAGCTAATCGATGATTTGAAAGATAGGAGAAAATATTGGGAGTTAAAAGAGGAAGCTGAAGATCGACAAAAGTGGAAGAAACATTTGCAGGCCAAAATCTAAAATTGAGAAAAAATAAAATTCTCATTAGTCCCAGGACCTGCCGAAAGGCAGAATACTTAATAATAATAATTTTGACCGCATAGTTACCATGAAAATAAACACATGCGAAATAATAATACTCCTATTGACCTTCCAGTGTACCCGGTGAGTCGTGGATTCGATTCCGAGTGGAGACACAAGTGATTTGGATTCTACTCTAGGTCCCGTTCTTAGGACGTTATCATCGTTCCAGGGAAGGCTATGCCAAGCCATCATGGGTTCATTTTACCCAGGGACCGTTGGGTCAAAGATTGACCTTCGGGCAGGACACTGCATCATAATAATGTCCTTCTACTAATCGGTCATCGCTTCCTTTGTATATTGCTGAGGTGTCGTCAGTGATACTACACAGAAAATAACGGCTTCTAATGTACTATCTCTTTATGGTATTCAATTATTATGTATTCTTCCTTTCGGCAGGTCCTAGGACTAATGAGGACTTTTTATTTTTATTTTTATTTTTATTTTTATTTTTATTTTTATTTTTATTTTTATTTTTATTTTTATTTTTATTTTTATTTTTATTTTCAATTTTTAGATTTGAGACAAGAAATGTTTCTTCCACTTATCTCGATCTTCAACTTCCTCTTTTAATTCCCAATATTTTCTCCTATCTTTCAAATCAAAGATCAGCTGTGTTCTTCTTCTTCCTATTCCTCGCTTTCTTTCCATCTTTCCTTCTATGGCAGTGTGAGGAAGACAATTTCTTCGCAAGATGTGTCAAAATAAAATTGGCCTTTCTACGAAGAATGGTGGCTAGAAGTGTCTTCTTTTCTTCTATCCGTTTTAAAACATCTTCGTTTGTTGCTCTCTCTGTCCATTTTATCTTCTCCATCTTCCTCCAACACCACATTTAGAAGCTCTCCAAATATTTCCTCTCTAACTTCCGTAATGTCCAAGTCTCTGAACCATACAGTCCAATGCTCCATATATAACACTTGACCAACTTCTTCTTAAGTCCAATATTGAGCCTGCTAGTTAAGATTGGTCTTTTCTTGTTGAATGCTTCTTTAGCTATGGCAATTCTTGACCTGATCTCTTTGGTGCAGTAAGCGTCTCTCGTCAAAGTACTTCCCAGATACTTGAAATTAACGACCTCTTCAAGTTCTCTTTGTTCTACTCTGATTCGTAAGGGCGTGATTCCACGGGATTTTCTCATAGTATTCAATATATAGTATTATTTATGGCATTAAGTATCTTCTGAACCACTTACGATTTTTTTTACCTGTTTATCTTAGGTTGCAGCTTGTGCTATGAAGAGAAAGTTTAGGGCAGTTATTCTAACACTTGCTGAGATAAGTAATGAAAATCGCAGTCGCTCTTCTGAAGCAAGACGTCTATTGAGTGAAGTGAATTTTCAGTTTGTGTTTCAACTCAACTTGTTCACACTTTTTCTTGGAAAGTTGAAAAGATTGTCAGATTATCTATAAAACAAGGAGAGCACAGCGGCTGATGCTGTTTTAAGTACAAAGGGTGTAGTGGATTATTTTACTGAAATTCGAAACACAGTCGAGGAGTTCGAAAAAAATTGGAATGAGTCTTTGAGTCTTGCTGAAAATAACGGTATATCTCTAACGGCTCCAATGTCCAGAATACGACCACTGCCCAATCATTTACGTCAGTATATTATGACGAGCAAATATCAGTTGAGGAAGAAGATATCCAATCCCAAGAAGACTTAGGATATTTCTTCCTGTACTTGACAGAATACTTGAAGAAATGAATAGGCGTTTTACAGAAAATACAGGTATTCTATGTGGGATAAGCAGTCTTCACCCTAAAAGTGAATACTTCCTCTTATTTGAGAAAATTGAACCACTTGCACGTCATTATGGATGTGATGTCGATAGGTGGAACTGAAACTTTTCCCGAAAGCTTTGAAACGTTATGAGAAGGAAAAGCAATGCAAAAGTACCTCCGTTTCTCATTTACTGAAGTAATGGATCGTTTCAAAATTGCTTTCATGAAATTCACAAATTAGCCGTAATTGTTGCTATCATTCCTGTATCTAGTTCACCATGTGAGCGTTCTTTCACGTGTCTTAGACGGGTTAAAATATATCTAAGAAATCGAATGACAAACGGTCGCCCAAGCGCTCTTTGTTTCCTCTCACAAGGAACCCTAGGTATCTATCAGAGCCCGATTTTCATGAAACTTTGTATATAGAGAGAGTACCTCGGGAAACTCGCACAGCCAAAATTGTAGCTGCAGAGTCCAAGACGTTGGGACACTAGGGCCCTAGAAAGATCATAAGTGGAACGTCAGTACATTAAGGACATGGTGAGAAAATGCACGTTTTTCTTTAAAACTAATCATTGTAGCGACACGAAATAAGCAAACATGGATACGAGATGGTCGATATGATCTGCTAAAAGTTATAAAAAGAATATCCGCCATCTTGAAAGAGGCCATGTTGAAACTGGTGTGATTGGTGTAAATGAGAAGAGGGTCATCCGATGCATTAATTTGAACGTAAATAGCCACAAAAACCTGTTCGTGAAGTCTGTTGTTGGATTACATTATTTCTGTGCTTCTGGTCTGTTGGTGAAGTCTTTTGTGGTATTACATTATTCCTGTGCATTAGGTACAAGATGAGCAAACTGTATCTTATAACACTCAAGCAGATGCAGATTATGGAGCGCAATGAGTGGGATCAGTGCAAATAGAAAACCGAGCGAAATATAATTTTAGCACTACATCATTTGTATCACAGTCACCATGTAATTGGTGTGGATGTACTGATATGACGGGTTCAATCTTCATAATAATGTCATGGCTGATATTAACTAGTAACTTTTTATTAGACTTGACTTAATTCGAACAGAAATCAGAACGTCATATAAGTCCACCTTTAGCGCTCCATACCCTGCTCGAGTGTCATGACATACACTTTGCTTATCTTGTACCTAGACCACTCTACCAGAAGCACAGGAATAATATAATCCCACAGTAGACTTCACCAATAGGTTTTTGTGGCTATTTATTTATACGTTCAAATTAATGCATCGGACGACCCTCTTCTCATTTACACCAATCACACCAGTTTCAACATGGCCTCTTTCAAGATGGCGGATATTCTTTTTATAACTTTTAACAGATCATATCGACCATCTCGTATCCATGTTTGCTCATTTCGTGTCGCTACAATGATTAGTTTTAAAGAAAAACGTGCATTTTCTCACCATGTCCTTAATGTACTGACGTTCCACTTTTGATCTTTCTCGGGCCCTAGTGCCCCAACGTCTTGGACTCTGCAGCTACAATTTTGGCTGTGCGAGTTTCCCGAGGTACTCTCTCTATATACAAAGTTTCATGAAAATCGGGTTCTGATAGATACCTAGGGTTCCTTGTCAGTAGAAAGAAAACTTGGAATGAATATTGCTGTAGAGTATGTGGTAAACGCATTCGATGCTGGACATAAAAATCGACGCATTGCTCTTCATTAAACTGCAAATATAAAAATTTATTGTAAGCTTGTTCGTACCATGTGATCAGCCCTTCATAGTTTAAAATACATTGTTTATGTGAATCATGATGAAGTTTTGTTAATTGCTATTTACTTCTTTATCCAATTAACGAAAGGTAGAGTATTATCTGTTAGTCTGTGTTATTTGAACCTTCTTTTTTTTCTATGCATTCATGTGCATTCTTGGAGGAGAGGAGCTAAAGCTGTCTTGAACTTCGACTACACAGTACACGTTATTATTGTTTTAAAAAACTGGAAATAGAGGTAGTGTGTGCCACGCGGAATTCGGTAAATCGAGCATATAGCCACGAACTGCCGCAGCCCATCCTAAGTTCTGCATTTTTTTCAGTCCCACCAGCCGAATGCCGGAATTGTACCTTCTATAAGGCCAAGACAGCTGTTTTCCACATCCTTGTTCCTCCTCTATTTCGGTCTGAGCCTTAACTAACTACAGAGTGTAAAAATGAAACTTAATTATTGTCAAAAACATGTCTACATTGCCCAGTTCTCATTTCCATTGTCCGCCCACCCAGAAACTAGGTCCGCCTCTTTTCGCCCACCCTATCAAGCGTTTTTGTCGCCGTCCCTAAGTTCATGCCTAATTACAGAAATGTGTTTGTCCCTAATTTTGGGTAAAAGCCACACAACTACGTATTAATACAAAAAAATATTTATTTGTAATAACATATCAAGCTATGTACACTGTGTATATATTACTCAATTCCTTTACCATTTAAATTTGAGTTGTTCTCCACAGCCTATCTAACAATGCCACTGGTCGAATTCTATTGATTTAAATCTATCAGCTACTCAGGTTGATATAAAACAGATTTCTTTAACTCTCACAAATAGTTTCTGAGAAAAAAAGACTGTACCCTGTCTCATGTAGGCCTATATATTGTATATATTTATATTCTCGTTGGTACCCCATTACTCCTCGGTTTTCGTATATAAGCTCCAGGGGCCATATTGAGAAACAATTTTGCTTGTGATTAGTGTCGTATTAGGGATTTCGCTAATGTGTGATTATATTTTCCGCACTCAGAAGCACGTTCCTGATATTTACGATACTTGTCGAAAGATGTGAGACTTTTCCACAGGATTGACCAAATATATTATAAGAAGAGAGACACGTAAGACAGAAACGTGTTTAATATCCTCTATTATACAGTATCTTCTGCTAATGTGTTTGTACAGAACTGCGGAGAGGTTGTTACATACAGACATCAGTCATGTATACGTAACATAATCAAAATATTCCTCAATACATTTTTATAATCACGTGTTAGTCAAATTCTTAGTAAGACACTAATCACACGTAAATTTTTTTCTGAATTTGTCCTCTGAAGCATCCACATCTAAAAAGCAAAATAATGTTAAATTTATATAATTCTATAATAATAAAAGAAAACGCCTCAGTATGTGCGTCATGTTAAATTCAATTAACAATCAGTCGCATTAATAGATGTCTTTACCTGCGTGAGAGCTTGCCTACCCAACATAAATAGATGTCACTATCGTCCAATTCCTTGTTAAACTGTGTAGGCAATTTGCCGCTTTAAAACTATTGTGACGATTTAATTCCATCTTAGAAACTGTATTATTGCAACTTAACTGTTTCACACTAGGACAAGAGTCGTAACTACACTGAGGAAAAGAATTGTACTTAAAAAGGTAGGTTGCATGCCTAATTCCTGTAGTTTTTGGACTTAACGTACAGCAGACGTATAACTGAAAATGCACGTTTTATAATACTTTCCGTATAAGTGTTCCATCTATACATACTTTCCATGTGAAATAATATAGGCAGTCAGGATCTCACATACAAATGGACGTATATAACATATAGCTGAGGAATGTAACATAAGTATATGCGTGTAATATATGGAAAACTGTTAGATGTCAGACATGCTGCAACGGCATGATGTAACATCTAAGGGCAGTGCGTATGTAGCATATGAATAACGTATGCTCCATACTGATTTATGTTGTAAGCAAGAGGATTCCGTATATTTGTACAATATACCGCTGTCCGGAGAACGGATTTTTATCAGTGTAGCTATAATTAGATTTGAACATTAATATTAATGCTGCCACATCTTTAGCTACCTAACCTAATTATATGTACTTTATAGAGATATGATGTGGTTACTACAACAACTCTTATTTTGCTCACGGATGCAGAGGAAAAATAATATTTAATGTATTTCTTTGAGCTCTCGGCTATTTTCATGTACCGCTCTTTCATGATGTATTATTTGTACATTAATGTATTGTGGCCATTTAAGTTTAACTTTAACTGTATGATAGCAGTTAATTATTTCAACATGGACAGTGATGTTTGTTGTTTATTATTAGGGCTAGAAAGGAAACAACATTTATATTAGAACAGTGATTCTCAACTTGGGGACGCAAGCTATGACAAAAATAAATTGTGAAACTATAAATACAACAAAGCCATTGTAAGAACCATTTACAGTTTAGCTTTAACAGATTTCAAAACGCTACAAGTTTGACATTTCGTCTTTCCTATTCCTAATATTCAAGATTTCTACTTTATTAAAAACTCAATGATTAGGCAAATTATTATTATTATTATTATTATTTTTACAAAATTATCAAAAATGAGTTCAAATTACTATTTCAGTGTATAAGATGAAGTTCATAAACTTATCAAGTAAGGGCAAAGGAAAAACTCACTGTGATGGTTGACATTGCTTTTCCTTCACAATTTTCTTGATATTCGGTGATAAGTTTAACAAAGCACACGAACCCATACGCGATGTTTAGTTCTTCAGAGAGCTCTCGAATAGTCATTCGCCTGTTTGAACGAAACATTTGTGGCACTTTCTGCTGTTTTCATCTGTTTTTGAAGTCAAAGGAAAACGTTGTTATTCAACCGACTTATTGCCGCTTTTGAATCGCTCATACCACTTCCACTCGGGGGAGGATAAATCGGTCTTCGATGTCACCGCTTCATCACCGTACACTGATCTTTACATTTTTGAGCTTCTTTTTGCGATTTTTTTTTTTTTGCAACTTAAAATAAAACTGTATGATAACGCGTTGCTCGAAATCCATGATACGCAGACAATCTTAGCACGTCCTCACTTTTCTGCTCTAGAAGCCAACTGACACGTCAAAACTCGTTCAAACTCGACACTGACTATTCCAGAGGTTCAGACTATTGGGCTTACAAGTTGAAACGGATAAAACGCCCATAGGTGCAACTATATTCACCATATTTTTGATCATAACTCGTATTATTTTTTTGTCTCTATAGTCCATCTTCAAATTCTTCAATGCTCTGAGCATGATACTCCAATCCATATTATGATATCTTTCTCAATATATATCAAAGCGGCAATTACATACTTGTTTACCCTGAGGAGTTGATTATAATTAGACGTAAGCTCAGTATTGATTCTCATGTTCTTCTTTTGCTTCTGAATCCAAACTAATTATCCGGATTCTTTCTTCTGCATTCCTCTTCAAAGTTTGTGGTATAATTCTACAAAATATCTTTGACACGTGTGAGAAAGCTAAGTGTTCGATGTTATTCTAGGAGAGTGTATGAAAAACTAATGTTTCCTCGTATAATGTTTCGTAATCAGCAGCGCATTCTAGATGAGTTATTACTATATTATGTATGAGGCCTTCTATGTGTTGTATGTAACACTTTATTGTATGTTTTAGATTGACTGAAGGATGCCATGAATTTGATTTATTGAACAAAGAGCTGTGATTGAGCTTCTGGCAAGAGGGAGTTGCGTCCCTGTAGAGATCTATAAGAAGCTAACAAATGCCTATGAAGACACTATATTTTCGACGTGAGCAATATCAGACTTTGGGTGGTTCAAAGAGATTTAAGAAAAGAGTGATCGATATCACAAATAAACTATGCAGTGTGTGTGTGCGCTAAGTGGCTAAGTGGTAAAGAACTCACCGAAGTCACGGGTGCTAGGCATACGAAAGTGTTGCAAGAGCTTCTGGCCTCTTTCGAGGCACATCAAAAGGACTTTTCCCAAGGTTAGGTCACTGGAAATGAAATATCAGCGATCTGTATGACCCAGAGATTGAAGTGCAATCGATACAATGGCGCACATTGGTTCTCCACGTCACAAGAAATTGAAATTTCCAAGATCAGCACCGAAAGTGGTGACAGCAATCTTTTGACACGAAAAAAATCTGTGTTACCGCTTAAAGTGAAAATAGAAATGCTTGATCGTTTACGCCTTGGAGAGTCGTTTGCATCCATATCATGATCATTCAATGTCAACGAATCAACTGTATGATCGATAAAAAAATCCGAAGATAAAATAAGGTTGTCTGTAGTTTCAACTTCACTGTCAGCGAAAATTGTTCGTGATCCAGCAATAGAAAAAATTGAAGTGGCGTTGTCATTATGGATCGAAGACCGCAACCAAAAAAGGGTGCCCCTGAGTGGTCCAATGGTCCGGGAGAAGGCAAAGCGTCTTTACACTCATTTTAAAGAACCTGATGGTAGTTATAGTGGTGAATGTACAGATGGAGGATTTCAAGCATCGGAAGGTTGGTTCAATAAATTTAAGGTGAGACAATCATTGCATAACATTAAAATCGTTGGAGAAGCTGCATCTGCAGACACTGCTGCAGCAGAACGATATCCAGAAGAATTTGCAAACTTAGTAGCTGATGGAGGATACAAATCTGAGCAAGTATTTAATGCAGACGAAACTGCACTGTTTTGGAAGATAATGCCAAACAAAACATTCATTTCTAAAAGCGAAAAGTCTGCTCCTGGATTTAAGGCAGCAAAGGATAGAGTTCACTGCTGCTATTTTTTAATGCATCTGGAGATTGTGTCATTAAACCACTGATGCTTTACAGATCGTTAAATCCTCGGACTTTAAAAAATCAAAACAAGAACGACCTGCCAGTGTTTTGGCGTGCTAATAAGAACACGTGGGTTACAAGCGCTATTTTGTATGACTGGTTCCGGAATTGTTTTGTTTCTGAAGTTGAAACTTATTAAAAAAAAAAAAAAAAAAAAACAGAATTTAGACTTTAAAGCAGTTCTCGTTTTGGATAATGCACAAGGTCATCCTCGCGAACTTGAAACTATGCATCCAAATATAAAAGCGACATTTTTACCTCTCAACACGACGGCTTTGCTTCAACCTATGGACCAAGGAATAATCCAGGCCTTTAAGCTCTATTACATTAGACGAGCCTTCAAAATCGTATTGGATAATATGGAATGTAATACTGATATGAATATTATGGAATGCTGGAAGAAATTTGACATAGCAAAATGCATCGTAAACATAAAACAATCATTGGAAGAACTGAAGCCACACACATTGAAGTCATGCTGGAAAAAACTGTGGCCTGCTCTGACTGCGAAAAATGACGAAGAATGTGTGCAAATTCAAACTTTGACTGCAAACATAGCCGAAATTGCGAATGGAATAGGACGAGATGGGTTCGAACAGATGGAATCAAGTGACATTCAGGAATTGCTTGAATCGCAAGATGAAGATTTGACTGAAAACGACTTGAAGGAAATGTTAAATTCACAGCCCATTGAAGAAGAGGCTTCAATAAGCACTGGAAATGTGACATTTAATTTGAAAAATCTTAGTGAAGGTTTAAGAATGGCAAATGATCGTTGTAATTTCTTTATGAAAATTGATCCGTCTATGGAACGAAGTCTTATTTTTAAGAGGCAAATTGCTAATGCCACTGCTGAATATCAGTCTGAATTGAAGGAGCTTTTAAAAACTGCCAAGCAAGAAAAAATTACAAAATTCTTCAAACCATTGCCTAAGTTTGAAGATAATAATTAATCAATATGGTCAAAAACTTCAATTACAGTAAATTGATTTTTTTATATATGTATTTGTTTTTTTTATTTTGTCACCTAAGAACGTAACCCTTATAATCCCATATAAATTACCATTCCGTATTCACGGTTTCTGTATTCGCGGCATATTTATGGAACATATACCCCGCGAATAAAGAGCTTCTACTCTACTATATAATTATTAAATTATTATATTGGTATACTATTATTATCTTTATTATACTTCTATATTTAATCTACCAAGTTTATCAAGCCTGGAAAAATATGGAAACAACAATAAGCAGCATTTCAAGCCAGAGGCGGATCAAGTCCGGGCCCAGAGGGGCCTAGGCTCCCCAGTTTTTTGAGTGTCGAAAATAATTCAAGCTATTATCTATATATTTTTGAAAGTTTATAGTGAACTCATGATATACTTATTGTATAGTGAGAGGTGGTATGCGATCCTTGATGGGAAAGCCAATTTAATAAGGTGGGCGCTTGTGAGAGAATGGAAACAACTCCCCAGAGACGCTTACTTGTATCTTGAGAATGTGAAACTCTCAGAACACAATTAGTCACCTTGAGCCACCACTATTCTTGATGTAGACCGTAAGGTCTCCCACTATATTTCAGACAGTGGTTTTCTTCCCCAACTGGAAAGATAATCTGTCTTCGTGGGTCCCATGAACTACGCGTATTATGAAGGAATAATTGCGGTAGAGACTAAAAAAAAAAGTATTGTTCTGATAGTAGATTTACAGCTTGTATGACACAGACTGATCACACGTTATCACTGTGATGATGCGAGTGGTAAACAAGTCCCACAAAATTATATGGTCGAATTCACAACACTTATGATGAACATTTCCTGTGTTGGACGTCTTCAAAAATAAAATAAAAATAAAAAATAAAAAATATTTTGGTAAGTTCCGAAATAGTTTCAACATTGTCAGAGAGAGTATTAAAATTGAATAACGTGAGCTCACTGATCTGTCAGAGAGAAGTTTTGAAGAATACTGTTCATTGTGTGTATATCGGTTGCACTGAACACCTTCACTTATCAATATATAAATGTTCTTGTAAAGTTTATATCGTAAGATACTGTCGTTAGATAGTAGTAGTAGTTTGGAGTATCACGAACATCCCCTGACCATCTCACGACAAAAAATGAAACAAGTTTAATATTAATTAGTTATGCTTAATAAATCGACTATCTCACTCCCGGGTTCAATACTGGTAAGCGTATTCGTACCATTGAGCTAACATGATGCCTAAGTCGATAGGGTGATATATAGGAGATATGCCCCTTTTTATATATATAAGTATTGTAAAAATTACTTAAAGTTGTACGGAGTTCATCTTTGTAGTTCCGTATATCGGACCGAAGTATCTTATGACCCGTCAACCTTAGTTATTCAGCTGCTAGGAGTCCCAAAAAGGTAGACACCCTTTCTATGTGCAGTTTTCTTTATGAATCAACGGTTTTGCCCTGATAATAATGTCGGCTTTCTTAAATCAGGTCATGACTTTGAACGTAAATATTTTTTTACATGGCATGTAGTGAGAGTGTTGAATGTCTTACCACATACATACATCTTTTCTGAACAAACTGATATCTTTTGACACACTAACAATGCTTTATAATATATGTACGACTAGGGATGCATTCGAGTCGAGTCGAGTCGAGATTTAAGCCTGTCTCGACTCGTCTCGAGAAAATGTTGTCTCGACTCGTGTCTCGACTCGAAAATATGTTTCTGTCTCGACTCGTGTCTCGACTCGACAGTCTTTGTCTCGACTCGACTCGAATTCGAGTCGAGACGTCTCGAAAATTCGAGTCGAGACAAAATGTACGAGTTAAAATATACGCACACATCAGCCAGACCATCATGGCTACCTACCTAATTGTCAGTATGTCGACTTTTGGCATGGATAAAAACGGCGACACGTCTTGGCATACACGCAATGATCCTTGATAGGTCGCTGGAGAGAGCTGGCACCACATGTGCTCACTCAGGTCACCTAATTCCCGTAATTTCCGGGAAGGGAGGCGATGTGTTCTGACGTCACGTTCAATCACATCCCACAAGGGACACCACTCAAATGTCCGGCTCCAATTTCAATGAAACTTTTTTTGCTGATAGAAGGCATGTATGCATCATTACTTGTGATGACAAATTTTTGCCATGGTGCATGTTTTCTATTTTTTTTAAAATAACTTTTAAGAATTGTGATGTGGTTATTAGAGATTACTACAGAAGTCCCTTACTACCCTTTGTAAACGGAGCGTTAATGAAGAAAAGTGAAGAAAAACCATGTGGACACATATAAGTCTTGGGGGGAAGTCGTATGGTAGATATGACCTTGGTGGCAGCCATCTTGAAATCCGCCATTTTGAATTAAGGTCAAGTTTTCAAAATGGGAATAGGGTAATATGATACATAATTTCGGGCTAGTATTTAATTAGAAAAATAATGGTGAGGTTAGTTTTAAGATACACCCATTTGGGGGAAAGTTACAGGCATATTAATTGTTTTTTACTTACTGTGTGCGTAAGTCCCTTCTTACTTTCATCTCAAGACCTGTAAATCGATCGCAACGGCAGAGCCCGGTTTCGCACTAGTGTTTAGAAAGCTTTAAACTCACTTGAGGCAATATTTGTGGATTATTGTATTGTATTTTGCCTTTAATTAAATTTGAACCCACTTCATGATCTTGTGTAAAGTATCACTAAAAGAGAATTTCTGTTTTTATGGAGAACGTAAGCATGGCAATTATAAAAGGTCAGTAAGGTGCGTATGTATTTATAAGAAAGTTTATTTTAGGAGTCTTTTGTGGTTCCGCCAACCTATTCTTTAGTTGTTTTTTTTTCAAAATACTCATATCTCATAAATAAAAGAGCTATTATAAAATCTCTTACCACTATTCTTTAATACTTATAAAATTTTATTTATTGTAAAAGCACTGGCGAGATATTTCTTATCGCCCACTAAAATTATGGTGGAGCTCCTTCGTGGCTAACGGTTAGCATACTTGCCTTTGGCGTGGGAAACCTGGGCTTGATTCCCGGTGTGAGTTCATGTGGTTCGGATACCACGTTAATCAGTAGGTCCACGTCTCACATAGCCTCGCTGCTGAACGGGACGTTAAACTCAGAATCAATTCAACTCAAAATTATGGTTTTGACTTTATTATGATGTCATTAGTTTAAACGCCCAACTGCCCAGTAATTATAAACATTGACTACATTATAAAATTGTAATTTGTGACGACTAAAATATTAGAAATTAAAGATTATTCTTTGGGTTTTGGAACATTTTGAACAACGTGAAAAAACTGGTACTGCACCGATACAACACACCTTTTGGATTTGTCATAACATGTCTTACATAGTTTTGGTTCGATTCTCAACACGGACTGCAACTACCCGTTAAATTGTGCATCCGAAAGGCACTCTTTGTTAAACCTCGCTTATCACCGCTCATCTTAATAATATATATAACTTCACCGCAAAGCAAATGTTGCATTTCTCTCTTTCATCCTAACACAAAACAAAACTAACCACAGCTGTGACACGAAGGAGCTATTTCGAAAAGAAACAAGCTGTGCTTCATAAAGATGTGTACCAAATGATAGAAGTATAAAGCATTGTTTTCTTTCCTGTTTATTGATATCAGTTGGTGTTCTTAATGAGTTTACTCATTAGTTTAGAAAGAGTATATTTGGAATTTGGACATATGTTGTACGTATTCTCCTGAGAAATTGATGAGACCAGAAAAATTATAAGGACAGATGGAATAGGTTTAAGCGCATCTACGTGACTTTATCAAATATTTATTCTCCATAATGGTACCACGCGGAAAACTTGGTATAGGCCTACTTTTATCTTTGCCTCCCTCTGTTAGCTGTTTCGTATCATATATATCGGATGGTTTTGATATTTCTTCTGATCATTAAAACAACAATGGTACCTGTGTGCGTGCAGAAATGCAAAAGCACAAGGTAACTTCCTATTTGTTTTGGAAACAACAAACCCATTTCACGTGTGCGAGAGAAATTGAGCACAGCGAGATCGGGTCTTTACTCACGGTCAGTTCGCAGCAGAAGTCCATGGTAAAAGATTTGGCTATCTCGAAAACACTCGCAAAACCCTACACATACAAAAGACTGCGCTTCAAAGAAAGTTTAAACACAGATGTTTCAATTTTCTTTTAGCATCTTTCTTCAGCAAAATAGTCGGTTCATTGTATTCGAAAAAGGGAAGAGAGAAAGGGTGAATTTATATTTTATGTGGGGGGTAACGTTGTAAGTAGTATAAACAATACATATTGCTTCCGACTCTGTACTGAAGCACTTCCTTTAGCGGTATATCACTAGATCTATCCTGACCATCATCCCACCTGAAGTTGTAAAGTAGAAAGGGACAGAAGTATTCAACATGACTGCGCACTTGAGTTTCAGTTCACAATACGAAAACCAGTGAGCAAGTAAACAGTCTTTTGTAGGATCGTGTTTTACTTCTTGAATTTATTTTTGAACATTTCTGTGAATTCAACAACAGAACGCAGTAGAAATACGGACTAGTTTTTACTCCAACCATTACTTTCGCTCCAACCCAGGGATGCCACATTTATGATTTCGTACTAGATTTAGTGATTTTACTATTGAACTAGTGATCTAGTACGTACTTTGGGTAAATAGGCACATTCTAGTGATTTTTTTGCATTTTTTTTTCTGATGCAGACAAATGAGAAGGAAATGGTTCTTAAAATAAAAGGAAAAAGTATATTGCAGTTCAAAACAAATGTAGAAACCTTAAATTATTTTTTTCTTTTCCCTCTGACTGAATGAAACCCCTGCTGTGTAACGACCTTAGGTAAACAACGGCTATCTTTGGTCTGCTACCTCCTTTTGTTAGCCGACATGAGATGGGTAACTTTTTTTTTCTGGAAGAAAGTGAAGAAATAATTATCCAGTACATTTACGTTTTGTCAGGCACACAGGCGCAGTCTGTACTTGTTTCCTAACAAATTTTAGCAACATAACATAAATGAAACATATGTACCAGAAAATAGAGGCAGTACAAACGGAAATTTTCATCTGTGACACATTTGATGAGAAATATAGTTAGATGTCACGTGCAAGCACTCTAAACACGTCCTATCCTGTAATTCTATTCGTATGTTTATGTAGGTGAAACTGAGAAATCAAGAAACAATAATAACTGGTTTTCTTCCAGGGGAAAAATCTAAATGTGAAGGGGTGTTACACTGGGACTTTAATTGCGTCCTTTGTACAAGATTAACAAGTAATAGCAATTTTTTAATTTATTTTAGTTCTTGGGGAGAGGAAGATGGAAGCGAACCCTCGTAAGGACCTCTGCAAGGAAACATGAATACTATCCGCCACTGTTTGTTACATTACACAAAATAGTTTTATATATATATATTGAGTTTTAGTCAGGGTTTTCATTCTGCAGGAGAGGGGGGGATAGTAATACCTGACGAACATTTTCTATTCTCAGAGTGTTGCAATGATAGCATTTCCTCCATTATAACTTGGCCAAGCTAGTTGCATTATATGTAAGGATTAAGTTAGCCTAAAAAGCTTAAATTTCTATGGCTGTTTTACTCTGTACCCATGTTTCTCATTTTCGGTCTACGGGACTCTGTGTCCGGAAATTTTCGATGGCTTCCAAGTCGGAAAATAAGTGTATCAAAGGCATATATATTATATCTATGGTTATATGAGGCATGGATCTACAGTTTAAAGTGGGATACCGGTAACAACTTCATGAGCTTCCACCGTAAATCGAACCAGAGTCTCCCGCGATCAAGGCGTATGTGTTAACCATACAGCCACGAGGAAATTCACATAAACACACACACATATATATTGTTGAGTTGATTTTGACTTTACCGTCTCTTTCAGCAGCGAGGATATATGAAATGTAGACCTACTGATTAACGTGGAATCCGAACTACATGAGCTCGCGCCGGGAATTGAACCCGAGTCTTCCACGGCAAAGACGCGTACACTAGCCGCGGAGTTCACACACACAGAATCAGAGTTCTCACACACCAAGGGTGAGAGCTGTGCCACTGAGTCACAGCGGCCACGGGGCTAGGTCGAGTCCACTTTACGTTCATAGTTTCTTAGTACATAAATGTTACGATTATGAAATAGATTTTCCTTAACGAGCTGCATAAAAACAAAAGCTTTCGAAATGCATTAAACAATTAGCTCGATTTGAGTGTGAACTTAAAGTTATATCAGAGTGTAAATACGGATACGCACCAAAGCTCGAAAACTTAATACACTATTTCTCCTATATAGTCAGCATGTATCAAGCAATCGTTCAGCTTTCATTTGAGAGGATGGAAATCGAAGGCCCCTGAACAACTATGTTACTAATGTGCGGAATGTATTTATCTTACAGTGAACTGCTTTGATGCCAAGTGGCCTAACTCCAAAATTGAAATTTTCCAGGAGTGAAAGTTGAAGTTCAATATCTCATGAACAATCCATATTTCTTTTATGTTGGGAACCAAAACTATAACTACTGTATGTAGTTCATTGTTTTATAACTTAGTGTTTACAAAAATCCTTTTAAAATACATATTCATAGAAGTGAATGGTACTTATCTGTACTAGTTCTTGGCATCCAAGCAGTCCATTTATTGTAATACTAGCTTAATATACCTATTCTTCGCATGGGGGCTGTATTTGAAAATCAACACCTGTGGAAGTATCACCATTCATTTCAGTGACCGCGAAAACTATGGATTTGACACTAGTATCAATCAATATGGGCTATTTATACATGTCTCGGTATTCCTCACCCGCTGACACCCGGCCCGCATACAGTAGTAGCTGAATTTGCAAGTCATCGCTGATGGAAGTGTCACCATTGATCTCAGCGACCGTGAAAACTATGGATTTGACGCTAATGTCGATCAATTTGGATTACTTTTACTACATGTCTCGCTAAACGCCCCCTGAGACCCCCTGGTTCCAATTTTGACAAAAACGCTTCGCCTTAGACTGGGACCTGGACCAAGGTATCCGTGACCAAAATTTGGTAACTCTCGGTCAACTTGTCTGGTCCCCAGGTCGGTCCCAGTAAACGTCCCCCCCTAGACCCCCCTGGTTCGAAATTTAAAAAAAAACGCTTCGTCTTGATCTGGGGTCTGGACTAAGGTACCCGTGACCAAATTTTGGGGACTCTCGGTCCACTCGTCTGGTCCCCAGGTCGCACACAGACAGACAGACAAACACACAAACAAACTCTTTATTTTATTTATATTAGATAAGATATACTATGTAAAATAGTCTCGTATCATAATATGTGATTTACAACAAATGTTACATTATATATTATCCGAAGCTCGTGATATGCTGCAACATATTAAAGCCTCAGAATAGTTGGGCAAGCGAATAATCCAGAAGTTACGTAACCATATTGCGTTCATGGGAACGAAAACACAATAATTATAACTATGCTAAATTACTATAGACTACCAACTGCTCATTCAGAGAATTTATGAAGTTCACTTTATCGCAATAGTTTTATACAAACTAGATTTAGACTACGGATAATAGTTTTATACAAACTAGATAATCAATTATTATTATTATTATTATCATTATATTTGCAGTACAACCAAATACAACGACATTAACTATTAGTTCTAATTAACTGAATTGAGCTGAAAATTAAATCTTGATCTTTAACTATTAATTTTATGCGTTCTGTACCTTTCTGAAGGAATAAAAGCTGGAATTGGTTTCAAGGCTGTTTCTGAGTGAATACTTTCTTCAAAATAATATTAAAAATTAAGAAAGATTTTCGAGACATTCGAGTCGAGTCGAGATTTTTAAGAGCCGTCTCGACTCGACTCGTGTCTCGACTCGAAAATTCGAGTCGAGAAATACGTTTGTCTCGACTCGTCTCGAATTTTACAAAGTGTGTCTCGACTCGAGCGCATCCCTATGTACGACATTAAAAGAAAAAGCATAATTAAAATCTTTCAACTTCTCCACTCCACAAATGACAAACTTGACAGGTGGAGACACCTATGCGAAAAAACAGGCAGGTTGCCCAGCAGAAAAAAACTGAAGGGATGTAAACACAATACAAATTTCAAGTTATTTACACTCATTTCTGCTTAGACATTTTTTACAGTTACTGTTTAAACATTATAACACAAAATATATTTAACAAGAGCAATATAGTATAAAAACCTATTTACATTGTCATATGGAGGGGTACTACACTTTTCAAAAATATTGGTGCATTGACCAAAAGGGAACATCTTCCATTTGCAGACGAACATTGCTCGCACGGCCCCAAGAATTGTCTGTAAATAGTACTTTTAAATGGCACGATTAAGGGATATAATACTTTCGGAGATAGGACATACCGTTCTGAGAAAACCTAATTGCTATTTCGATGTATCCAAGAAGTTTTAATTATATTTAATAAACAACTTAGCCAAATCACATTTTCAAATTTTGTATCACTATGCTGCTGGCTGGCCAGGTCGGACAAGAGGGGAGGAGAAGCAACACGTATGAAGTGGGGAAAAAAAAACGTCATGAGCAAAGAAAATCACGAGTTATTGTTCACTGAAAATCACATTAGAATGTTACTAAAATACAAAAGAAATGTTCTCGTCTTCCTGACGCTGAACACAAGTGTATCTAACTCGTAGTTAAACCGCATTAGAGTTGAAGTAGTAGCATTGTCCTAATATAGGTAGCTTAAAATAATACCATCTCTGGACCTGAGTGCCATGTTTAGGTGGAAACAGTTGTATTCTCCTCTATGATGTCCAGGAGTATTTCGCTGGAGGCTAAGTGTTTGGTTAGCAGATGTGAGATGATTTTGAAACTTTCAAGAGAGAGAGAGATAGAGAGAAGGAAAAAAAAAACCAACAACAACTCGTTGCTTTTGCGAATCTAATATTTTCCTAACGAAACTGATATGTTAGGCGCTTATAATATGTAGAATGTTGGCTGTAATACTCTTATTTACATGAATAATATGCTTAAATGATGTAATATTAATAATATTAAGTTATAAATAATATATAATTTGCATTTTGATATGCAAACTTATTGATAGCTGATTTGCCTATCAAAATTCAAATTAAGTACGCACATGGTATATATACTCCTAGTCTGGGCTGGGTTCAGGCTGGTCCCCAGTTTTACCTTCAAGATCCGCCACTGCTTCAAGAGCAATAGAATACTTATTCGATCTTTTTTCACCTCTCACTCTGACCAAACCCAGGCACATCTGGTCTTCTCATGGTCAGGTTTACTTCTCTCTCTCTCTCTCTCTCTCTCTCTCTCTCATTAATAAAATTAATTTTCATGCGGAAAGCTGGGCTAGACTTGAATCGAATCGAGCTATAAAAATCATGCATATGTGACATTAGTCTTAAATTCAATTAAAACTTGCAGTTGGCATCCCAATAAAAGTTATGCTATAAGTTGGTTTCATCCACAGGAGATATGTTTTCCAATAGTTTGGAAATGTTATATCAGTATTTCAGAAATTAAAGGGGAACGGACAAAATAAGGAACCAAACTAGAAGCTAACAACTTCCTGTAAACCAGATTTGCTTTTCTTTCCTTTTCTTTTTACATTAGCGTTGCACAAGTTTTAACAAGTGTTAGACAAAGTTAAATTTGTTCAGCAAGGCAGCAGTGTTGTGAAATAAGTTTCACTAACTCAGCCTTTATTGTATTCCTGATTACTTGGGGTGACAATGTAGAATGTTTGCTATGAATCTTCGTGCAAATTTAGTTTCAGAAATATATGGGGTGCTCAGTGCACAAAGGAATCAAGTCCATTTTTTTTTGGTCATTTTAGACAATTTCATAATTAAGATTTCTACTTGAAGCTCTTTTCAGTCCTTAAAAGACTCATGTTTGTACTTTTTAAATAAATCTTATAAAGTAAAAAAAAATGTTCACTTTTCCATGTATATAAACGGAGCATACAAACTGTATGTCTTATTTTCTCATAATTTTGGTCACTGGCTTGAATGTCTTGTGCTCTGGGCGCCTCATAGCCATTTCGGAATCAGGACTCAGATTCACTGTGTTCATTAAAACTCGCGCTTACTAATGTCAAAGCAGCACTCTGTCTTTCTCTATATCGTACATCATACAATGACCAGTTAGAAATAACTTACGTACGATATGTTACCAAATATGTAGCATTTGATTAGTCCTTATGTCCACAACACAACGTTCATAAACAAGAGAATCAAGACCACCAGACCGAGAGTTAGTCTGCCTCGAGTGTAGGATGTAGAAGCGGGAGAAAGTGGCATAGTCTGACAGTAGCTCATCCCATACATTACAGCGTTCTTCTCTCTTAGATACGCTTCGATTAGCTTAAAACAGTTTCCCAAACGGTAACTATGATAAATTATCGAATTTGTTCCGTTTATTGATCAACACTAAACCCTGTTTGATTGATGAATTCTATTTGTGTCGGTTCCTGACTAGCTTTTAAGAAGAATTTGTAATGCTCTCGAAATATCTAAAAAAAAGTAGGGCGAAAAAAACAAAATTGTCAGACCTCATTAATGCATCAAACTCATTCTTTACCATTTACTAAATGAGAAGAAGGAAACAGGAAAACAGAAAGGAAAGAAGGAAGGAACTAAATTTGGTATCAAATTTAAGAAGAGGAGAAGAATGTAACAAGCAAGAAACTTTGCTGTGCTTAGTTTTTGTTTGTAACATGAGATACAAGCTACACTTTTAGCCTAAAAAGATTGAATTAATATTCCTTCAGTTTTTCCTGATTTTTCTTAAAACAATTTTGTACAACCAATAGAAAAACAATATACTTGCTCAATAAGGACTATAATTGCCCACATTTTTTTAATAGAGTGACATGTGATCAGCACACCTTTACTTCCATTGCTGTTCGTTAGTTCTGGCTTTGTTGAGCGGAGTTCGTTATTTCTAAAGATTCTCCTAACTCTTGAGAATACTTGGTCATCTGTGATTTAGTATTTACCTATTTTTTTTTCACAATTCATTTAGTTATATTTTCCTTGTAATCTTTTCTTGTTTATTACAAGTAGTATGAGCATAAAGAGCACGTACGTCACCGTTAGGAAAAGACAGAGAGCAATCTTCTAGTTCATAGTGTATCTTTTTCAAATATACAATAGCAATGTTTCTTTCAGAAAAATGTTCCGGGGAGCAAACTGCTGGCGCTATTCTATTTATTATTATATTATAGACGTATTGTTTTGGTCTCCTCCGGGGGCATTCTTAATGACCTCCAAAAAACAAGTCTGAAAGAAACACTGCACAATACATAAATAAGTTAAAAGTTCTTCCAGCAAAATAAAAAAAATGTAAATTATTATTATTATTATTGAAAAGGAACCACATATTTCTTTAGCATCACAAAAGTTCGTTCTTTTCCAATTTTCCCAAAACTAGATATGAAAATTTACCTTCCAGTATGTTATCTTGTTTAGCTCAATGTCATCTAAGGACTAGTATATGACATATATTTAGACATTGTTGCAATATCCTCTATATATGACGACAATCTATGTGCTCAGCTGCAACACCACCACTCAGCAGACGACGAATGTCATCATTCAACCCGATACGACCACCCACGAGGTCCAGCGAGGATTCACGAAGTTTCAACATAAAAGAAGGTGCAGCACCTTCGACTGCATCAATCTCGCAGAATTGATCACTTCCTTCCTTCTCTTGGCTGCGTCTCGGCTCTGAGAATTTCCCTAATCTTCTCTTGGCAGCGTCTGGGCAGTGATAAATACCCTATCCTCTCTTGGCTGCATTTGGATCCTGAGAGTAGCCTAATCCTTATCTCTTGGTTTGTCTGGTCCCTGAGGACTCCTACCATTCTCTTGGCTACGTCTGGGCCCCTGAAAAATTCCCTAACCTTCTCTTGACTGCGTCTGGGTCCTGAGAATTACCCTACCCTCTCTTGTTTACGTTTGGGTTATGAGAATAGCTTAATCCAGGGGACTCTTGATTCAGCTTTTCTGCTCTCATTTTTCCCAGGATACAGAAGGTCGATCCGCGTATATGTGTCCAATCTTACACCCGTACCCCTGACCACAGAAGCGACCGAACCAAGTGGTTAAACGCGTGTGCTACACCTGGAGGTCTATTCTATCGTCTGCCAAGCGAAACTGTGTATCGTGTGCATCATGGTTCCAAAGGTGAACCGTTTTTGGAAGGGCTACGTAATTGGACTTTTCCACGCCAAATATTCGGTTTCTAAAATTCAAAAGCAGTGCAAAGAAAATGCTTGTGCATTGGGTTCGACGACTATCAAGAACATAATCAAGCAGTATAAAGAAGAAGACATACCAGGTAAGCATTCACCCACTAAGGGGTCGAGGAAGCGAGCGTGTACCACAGTGACTCCACAAGTAGCTCAGAAGTTGCGGCGAATGGCCTTACAAGAAAATCCCCCTCCGCAACGTGTGATGGCAACTCGACTCCACATACCACAGTCAACTGTTAACCGCGCCCTGAGTGGGAAATTAAACCTCCGGAGGGTCTTTAAAAGTCATGGACATTACCTAAGTGCGGCCCATCACCGTGAGAGAAAGACCAACAGCAGGCGCCTCTATGAACGCCATCTATCTGGGAAAAAGTGGAAGTTTGTGACCACAATAGATGAGGCATGTGTGTATCTATCAGATTGTGGCAAAATTCGCTCGATAACTTACACTTCGCGAGATGCAAAAAGCCGTCCTGCGTTCATCAGTCATTACAAAGCATCTTTCTCGAAAGGATTTATGGTTGTCGCCGGTTACTCTTATCAGGGCAAGTTAAAAATTCGTCAGGTCCCTAAAAACTGTAAAATCAATCTGCATTCTTTCAGCAACATATACTGACCCCAATTTATACAGATCTGCCTCGTTTGTATGGGCATGCCATAAAGCAAGTGTATGTGCATATGGATAAGGCCTCCTCACATACATCTTGTTCTACCCAAAACTTTCTGAAGCAGATGGAGACAGACACCGGTATTCGTGCTATTCCATTTCATGATATACCAGTGAAATCACCAGATGCCAGTCCCATGGATTTCTGCGGGTTTCTACTGAAAAGAGCACTTTCTTCTCGTGGTGTCACTACTCTCGGGGGCCTGTGGAAAGCCTGCCGGGAGGAATGGGAGAAGATTCCACTTCCTGTACTTCGTAGTAGTCTTCTACAGTGGAAGTTACGGCGCAGGGCTATTGCCAGAACACATGGCCATCACATTGAGGCCAACCGATGGTGGTCCCATGGATTTTCATAAGGTTAGTGCTATTTCAAAATTGGACACATATACGCGGATCGACTTTCTGTACTTTGAGGTCAGTGACGTCACGTAAAGGTATCACGGTATTTTTCAACAGAACAAGTGAAATACTGCATAAACAATTACGCTGCTGTTTCAAGATGGGCACTATCCATCTTAATTGCGTAGTAGCTCATTGTAATAACAGAGGAAGCAATACAAATGAAATAATGTTCCATCTATTCCCTAAAACTGATGAACTTCTAAGAAGATGGGTTTCCCGCTGTAAGCAAAAGAACACTTTTAAACGCATGAATATGTTCTGCTCACTTTTCACTACAGGATTATTAAAGGGTTTGAAAAATGAGCTTCTAAGTTTTCCGCAAAAGTAATGTTTAAGATTTGACGCTGTTTCTTCATTATTGATAGCAAACTGGCATGGGGGAAAATAAACTAGATGCTAGTCAAGTTGTAAAACAAGTGTGTAACAACAATAAATTATTTCACTTTTATTGACATTTGTTTGTGAGGGCCTGAAAGTTAAGGAGTTTATGCACATAAAGCGAAATGGAAGGGGATACCAACGAGAATTTGAATATATACTCTCAAGTTTTGATAAGCATCTCAATCATTATTCTGGCAAAGTGCTCAAAGTGCACTTTGAGCAGAACATTCATAGGAACCTATTGCGAACCGAACTTAAACTAATCTTACCTAATCTAACCTAACCTAATCTTGTCTAAACGAACCGTACTTGTTACGTATAAATTACATTCATTTTATCGCTTCTCCAATGCCACATCGTGTGACAAAATCAGTTGTTCTGCTCAAAGTTCACTCTTACCATTATTCTTATAATTGAAAGGCTGACCAACTGGGGGGACTAAGCGATGAAAACTAAATTCCAAGAAATCGAAGGGTAAAGTGTAGGACAAATAACTGAAAAAAAAATTCCTTGTGGAGGTGGTTCTTTTGTGTATGTATACCACTCTATAGATATCTGAGCAACTTGTAACCTGTGATACATAATGTAAAATGTGTTGTATTGAGTAATAAACGAATATTAGTAATGTAAAGGACATATTTTGCAGTGCGATATCTGACAGTTTGATTAATACACACTAAATACAAAAGGACAGGGTAGATTAGATTTCTAACGTATCCTAACACAAAATAACCTAATTTGTCATTGCATACCCGGAATCTCTGAATAGTTTGAATTATGTTTGCTTTACGTATTTTACTATCTGAAATGCTCTCATGGAGAGGATTGGTTTATGGAAAGTATTTGAACTCCTTCCCCCTTAGAATTCACATTTCAATGAAAGTGCAATGACAAAAATCTATAATGTCATCCCTTCTCCACGCCCGAAGAGGATTAATTTGGATTTACACGGTATTGGGAGGGTCGCTATTCATTTCAGGGATCCCGATATTTATGGACTGGACACCAATTTCGGCTGTTTTCGATTATTTGTCTTCTTCGTATCTTCTCTCACCCCCGAGTCGATAAATGCTAAGATCCTAAGTTAGGTCTGGGTACATTAATGTACCAAAAATCATGAAAGCGTGTCGAGGAGGAGTTAGCAATCAAACATTGTTACAAAAATTTTTGTTTATATGAATAGAAAATGCTCTCCCTTCCGTTTAAAACGGAAGTTTTCAAAAACAATGGAACATTTTTCCCCTTAAGTTTAATAAGGAGTTTATATACAGTTTCATCTTCCTAACTTGAAAGGCTCGTGAGATACTGTATTTTAGGTACAAATTTTGAACCTCTTCTACCCCTTCGGATTCGACCTTTAATCAAAGTAAAGTGATAAAAATCTTAGTCAGGCCAGGTCAAATCACGTACTAAAAATTATAAGGTTGGCCCAAAGGTCTAGGATAAATTAGCGAGCAAACATTATATTCATTCTTATTGGTATAAATAATTAATCATTATTGACGGTATTTATTTATTTATTACGTTATATTGTCTCATCTGTGAGTAGAAAACTCTTTATTTGTATTTGGAAAGACAAGGAAGTTCATAATTATGTTTTGAACACAGTTTTACGAGTAAAGGGCGAAGTGTAACAAGCAGGCAAACAAAAAACTCTTCACCGATACCTCCACATGACGTCACGGGCAGAGAGCCAATCAGAACGCTAATCGCGAACTGGGGCTACCTGTTATTTTATATACCTTGAGCTTAATCCTTGTCTCTTGGCTGTGTCTCGGCCCTGAGAAATTCTACCACTCTCTTGGCTGCGTCTGTGTCCTGAGGTTCTCCCGAACTAATTCCTCGGCTGCGCTGAGTTCTAAGACAATCCTAACCATTCACAGACATCCATTTATCAAAGTAAGGGACATTATCAAGTCCTCTGACCGCTATTGTAAACGAGCTTGTAACATACAGTATTATAGGAAAATTTTGTAATAGTACGTAGGATTTGGACTTTCTCCCAAAACTTTATATTACATTTGTCTCTACAAATTTGCTTCAGGCAGGGTTTCACACTATTTTAATTAAACAGAAACTAAAATTTAGAAATTAATGATAATTTTAGGCTATACCTCATTAACCATACTATGTGCTGTCGTCTTGTAACTTTCATAATGGAGAACTTAATGAGAATATATATATGTCAGAATCAGTTTTGCCTCAATAAAAGGCATAATTCTGGTGCAGTATTAATTTCTAGTACATCATTCAAATTAATTATTTTTTCTACATTTTCTCAGCAACTACTCATACACTTTTACACTTACGGATATCATTTTATTCAGTTCTACAAAATCTACGTTGGTCTACGTTTCAAGTTTGAACATTTTTTTCTCGTTAAACGCTAATAAAATTTAGAATTTTGGCTTTTTCTCGATAGCTTGTTTTGATGTTTATAGATTTTTGTTTCTTTCATTCTACTATTTAATGTAGAGCTTATACTCCATTTAATCTTTCTAGAGATCTTATTGATCGTTGTTTTTAATTTTGAGGAATCCTTTTATGAGAAACGTGAGTCAGTCAATGTTCTTTTCATCATGGGAACAAGTAGTCTCGCCGATGACATTCTCATTAAGAGCTCCATCAATCAACAGGAAATTCTATGGCTGCACCGAAAATCAAACCCAAGGCCATATACAATAAATCAGTTGCACTAACCACTTAGCTACATAGAACAATATATATATTTAGCAAATAATATTGTATTGTCAATTATTTAGAAACGAAAGTCCAATCTTAGTATTGTTTTTCCTTCGAAGTAAAGATAATACACTTACTTGTATGTCACAGAATAAGTAGCAGTGTCATTTGTACACCACGTGAAGAAGTTTGGTTTGTAAAGCGTGATATTTTCTCAATTAATATTGAAGCCAGGAGTAACAGTAGATTTCTACCACTTCCAGTTTTAGTAGAGAGATTAGAGTGGAGATGGGATATAGTCAGACATTTAATTGATAGCAGAAAACCATTTATCGCTTCTTTATCACCGTTTTCACTCTATAACGATCAACGTTAAAACCGGAATTGATTGATTTCTGCTACTAATGGCTTGAATAGAAGGTTAGGAGAAGTGAAAACCATTTATCGCTCCTTTATCACCCTTTTTACTCTATAGCGATCAACGTTAAAACCGGAATTGATTGATTTCTGCTACTAATGGCTTGAATAGAAGGTTAGGAGAAGTGAAAACCATTTATCGCTTCTTTATCACCCTTTTTACTCTATAGCGATCAACGTTAAAACCGGAATTGATTGATTTCTGCTACTAATGGCTTGAATAGAAGGTTAGGAGAAGTGAAAACCATTTATCGCTTCTTTATCACCCTTTTTACTCTATAGCGATCAACGTTAAAACCGGAATTGATTGATTTCTGCTACTAATGGCTTGAATAGAAGGTTAGGAGAAGTGAAAACCATTTATCGCTTCTTTATCACCCTTTTTACTCTATAGCGATCAACGTTAAAACCGGAATTGATTGATTTCTGCTACTAATGGCTTGAATAGAAGGTTAGGAGAAGTGAAAACCATTTATCGCTTCTTTATCACCCTTTTTACTCTATAGCGATCAACGTTAAAACCGGAATTGATTGATTTCTGCTACTAATGGCTTGAATAGAAGGTTAGGAGAAGTGAAAACCATTTATCGCTTCTTTATCACCCTTTTTACTCTATAGCGATCAACGTTAAAACCGGAATTGATTGATTTCTGCTACTAATGGCTTGAATAGAAGGTTAGGAGAAGTGAAAACCATTTATCGCTTCTTTATCACCCTTTTTACTCTATAGCGATCAACGTTAAAACCGGAATTGATTGATTTCTGCTACTAATGGCTTGAATAGAAGGTTAGGAGAAGTGAAAACCATTTATCGCTTCTTTATCACCCTTTTTACTCTATAGCGATCAACGTTAAAACCGGAATTGATTGATTTCTGCTACTAATGGCTTGAATAGAAGGTTAGGAGAAGTGAAAACCATTTATCGCTTCTTTATCACCCTTTTTACTCTATAGCGATCAACGTTAAAACCGGAATTGATTGATTTCTGCTACTAATGGCTTGAATAGAAGGTTAGGAGAAGTGAAAACCATTTATCGCTTCTTTATCACCCTTTTTACTCTATAGCGATCAACGTTAAAACCGGAATTGATTGATTTCTGCTACTAATGGCTTGAATAGAAGGTTAGGAGAAGTGAAAACCATTTATCGCTTCTTTATCACCCTTTTTACTCTATAGCGATCAACGTTAAAACCGGAATTGATTGATTTCTGCTACTAATGGCTTGAATAGAAGGTTAGGAGAAGTGAAAACCATTTATCGCTTCTTTATCACCCTTTTTACTCTATAGCGATCAACGTTAAAACCGGAATTGATTGATTTCTGCTACTAATGGCTTGAATAGAAGGTTAGGAGAAGTGAAAACCATTTATCGCTTCTTTATCACCCTTTTTACTCTATAGCGATCAACGTTAAAACCGGAATTGATTGATTTCTGCTACTAATGGCTTGAATAGAAGGTTAGGAGAAGTGAAAACCATTTATCGCTTCTTTATCACCCTTTTTACTCTATAGCGATCAACGTTAAAACCGGAATTGATTGATTTCTGCTACTAATGGCTTGAATAGAAGGTTAGGAGAAGTGAAAACCATTTATCGCTTCTTTATCACCCTTTTTACTCTATAGCGATCAACGTTAAAACCGGAATTGATTGATTTCTGCTACTAATGGCTTGAATAGAAGGTTAGGAGAAGTGAAAACCATTTATCGCTTCTTTATCACCCTTTTTACTCTATAGCGATCAACGTTAAAACCGGAATTGATTGATTTCTGCTACTAATGGCTTGAATAGAAGGTTAGGAGAAGTGAAAACCATTTATCGCTTCTTTATCACCCTTTTTACTCTATAGCGATCAACGTTAAAACCGGAATTGATTGATTTCTGCTACTAATGGCTTGAATAGAAGGTTAGGAGAAGTGAAAACCATTTATCGCTTCTTTATCACCCTTTTTACTCTATAGCGATCAACGTTAAAACCGGAATTGATTGATTTCTGCTACTAATGGCTTGAATAGAAGGTTAGGAGAAGTGAAAACCATTTATCGCTTCTTTATCACCCTTTTTACTCTATAGCGATCAACGTTAAAACCGGAATTGATTGATTTCTGCTACTAATGGCTTGAATAGAAGGTTAGGAGAAGTGAAAACCATTTATCGCTTCTTTATCACCCTTTTTACTCTATAGCGATCAACGTTAAAACCGGAATTGATTGATTTCTGCTACTAATGGCTTGAATAGAAGGTTAGGAGAAGTGAAAACCATTTATCGCTTCTTTATCACCCTTTTTACTCTATAGCGATCAACGTTAAAACCGGAATTGATTGATTTCTGCTACTAATGGCTTGAATAGAAGGTTAGGAGAAGTGAAAACCATTTATCGCTTCTTTATCACCCTTTTTACTCTATAGCGATCAACGTTAAAACCGGAATTGATTGATTTCTGCTACTAATGGCTTGAATAGAAGGTTAGGAGAAGTGAAAACCATTTATCGCTTCTTTATCACCCTTTTTACTCTATAGCGATCAACGTTAAAACCGGAATTGATTGATTTCTGCTACTAATGGCTTGAATAGAAGGTTAGGAGAAGTGAAAACCATTTATCGCTTCTTTATCACCCTTTTTACTCTATAGCGATCAACGTTAAAACCGGAATTGATTGATTTCTGCTACTAATGGCTTGAATAGAAGGTTAGGAGAAGTGAAAACCATTTATCGCTTCTTTATCACCCTTTTTACTCTATAGCGATCAACGTTAAAACCGGAATTGATTGATTTCTGCTACTAATGGCTTGAATAGAAGGTTAGGAGAAGTGAAAACCATTTATCGCTTCTTTATCACCCTTTTTACTCTATAGCGATCAACGTTAAAACCGGAATTGATTGATTTCTGCTACTAATGGCTTGAATAGAAGGTTAGGAGAAGTGAAAACCATTTATCGCTTCTTTATCACCCTTTTTACTCTATAGCGATCAACGTTAAAACCGGAATTGATTGATTTCTGCTACTAATGGCTTGAATAGAAGGTTAGGAGAAGTGAAAACCATTTATCGCTTCTTTATCACCCTTTTTACTCTATAGCGATCAACGTTAAAACCGGAATTGATTGATTTCTGCTACTAATGGCTTGAATAGAAGGTTAGGAGAAGTGAAAACCATTTATCGCTTCTTTATCACCCTTTTTACTCTATAGCGATCAACGTTAAAACCGGAATTGATTGATTTCTGCTACTAATGGCTTGAATAGAAGGTTAGGAGAAGTGAAAACCATTTATCGCTTCTTTATCACCCTTTTTACTCTATAGCGATCAACGTTAAAACCGGAATTGATTGATTTCTGCTACTAATGGCTTGAATAGAAGGTTAGGAGAAGTGAAAACCATTTATCGCTTCTTTATCACCCTTTTTACTCTATAGCGATCAACGTTAAAACCGGAATTGATTGATTTCTGCTACTAATGGCTTGAATAGAAGGTTAGGAGAAGTGAAAACCATTTATCGCTTCTTTATCACCCTTTTTACTCTATAGCGATCAACGTTAAAACCGGAATTGATTGATTTCTGCTACTAATGGCTTGAATAGAAGGTTAGGAGAAGTGAAAACCATTTATCGCTTCTTTATCACCCTTTTTACTCTATAGCGATCAACGTTAAAACCGGAATTGATTGATTTCTGCTACTAATGGCTTGAATAGAAGGTTAGGAGAAGTGAAAACCATTTATCGCTTCTTTATCACCCTTTTTACTCTATAGCGATCAACGTTAAAACCGGAATTGATTGATTTCTGCTACTAATGGCTTGAATAGAAGGTTAGGAGAAGTGAAAACCATTTATCGCTTCTTTATCACCCTTTTTACTCTATAGCGATCAACGTTAAAACCGGAATTGATTGATTTCTGCTACTAATGGCTTGAATAGAAGGTTAGGAGAAGTGAAAACCATTTATCGCTTCTTTATCACCCTTTTTACTCTATAGCGATCAACGTTAAAACCGGAATTGATTGATTTCTGCTACTAATGGCTTGAATAGAAGGTTAGGAGAAGTGAAAACCATTTATCGCTTCTTTATCACCCTTTTTACTCTATAGCGATCAACGTTAAAACCGGAATTGATTGATTTCTGCTACTAATGGCTTGAATAGAAGGTTAGGAGAAGTGAAAACCATTTATCGCTTCTTTATCACCCTTTTTACTCTATAGCGATCAACGTTAAAACCGGAATTGATTGATTTCTGCTACTAATGGCTTGAATAGAAGGTTAGGAGAAGTGAAAACCATTTATCGCTTCTTTATCACCCTTTTTACTCTATAGCGATCAACGTTAAAACCGGAATTGATTGATTTCTGCTACTAATGGCTTGAATAGAAGGTTAGGAGAAGTGAAAACCATTTATCGCTTCTTTATCACCCTTTTTACTCTATAGCGATCAACGTTAAAACCGGAATTGATTGATTTCTGCTACTAATGGCTTGAATAGAAGGTTAGGAGAAGTGAAAACCATTTATCGCTTCTTTATCACCCTTTTTACTCTATAGCGATCAACGTTAAAACCGGAATTGATTGATTTCTGCTACTAATGGCTTGAATAGAAGGTTAGGAGAAGTGAAAACCATTTATCGCTTCTTTATCACCCTTTTTACTCTATAGCGATCAACGTTAAAACCGGAATTGATTGATTTCTGCTACTAATGGCTTGAATAGAAGGTTAGGAGAAGTGAAAATATAGTATCTATTCTTAGAACGTTAAATCATTTAAGAAAAAGCTTCACTTCCTTATCTATTTTCCTCTATGAAGATCAATACTGATACCAAAAATTGTAATGGATTTCTATTGCTTCCGATTTTAGCAGAGTTAAGGATTGCAATGAAATATATTTTTGGAGACGCTTAATCCGTAACAGGAAAGTTGTTTTTCACCTTGCTTCTAGCTCCATATTTTCCTTTTAATCTGACTTGAGCCTTCAGGGTTAATGACAGGCACACATCAAATACATCGCTTCTTCTTTTATACTTTTTGGAACATACTGTGATTGTTGGAAGGATATCATTATCTACATAGTGTCATTTGAGCTGGCAAGCTATCCATAAGCCCAGCTTCATCAATGATAATCACGTATGCTGGTAGCTCAGTGTCAGAAAATGTAAGACCTTGCTCAAGGATGGCTCCAAGCTCAGATTTCTGACAGTTGTGAAGCTCCCTGCTATCACTAAGAACAGCAGAAAATGTCTGATTCTTGTGACGAAGGAATACCTTCCGATCATATTTACTAGTCTGACAAGAGATGAACAATTTGGAGAATAGCTGGCAATCTTCCTTAAGTATGTTATGTATTGAAAAACTGGCATGGCTTACTTCTTGTTTGAAGAAGTCAATACGATTTCTCTGGCTCTATAATATTGCTGAAACATAGTATTTAATCTTAGTATTGCTGAAAGCGTAGTATTCGATACAAAGGACTTAGAAATCAGCCTAGTGTATTAATTCCATTGTGTAATAACTTGCTTTCTACGCCGGAAATATTCAATCTTGAAACAATAGCCGTCATCTTGAAAATAAACTCTTCAGTATCTATGAATTTTACATCTGTACTGCTAAGAATGTAGTATTCGATACGAAGATCTTCGAAATCGGTTATATGTATTAATTTTGTTTTATAATAAGTGCTTTTTACGTCTAAAATATCAACTATTTTGAAAAAAGTTGCTGAGTTCTTGAAAATAAACTTTTTTTTTTTTTTTTTGTAAATTCCACATATGTACTTCTAAGAACAGTATTCGATACTTGCCGAAGGTATTTGTAGTCGGCTCAGTGAACTAATCATGTTATATACAATGCTTTTTTGTTCTGAATATCCATCATCTTGAAAACATGGCGGCAATTTTTAATATGAACTTCTATAATTATGCACGTGTCTTGTCTTGGGGGAAGCGAACGGGGCGACGGCTCCGGGCGCCGAAGTAGGGGGGCACAAAATTCGGGAGGAAAAAAGAAAAAAAGGAAAGAAAAAGATAGAGTAAAAATTACTTTCAATATTACTAGCATGTTCTTAATTTCTCTTCCTGCTTTAGGAAGTGGTCCTATAATGTTAATCATGTTAGGAAAATGCATGTGCACATACAGTATATAAAATGGAAGGAAAAAAGTAATAAAAAGTGCTCAAAATCAAGGAAACGCAGGGTTTATTTTTGAAAATTTTCTTGCGTTTGACATTTTTGAGATCAATGTTGTAACGAAGTTGATGCATAATGTTGAAAAATAGTTTAACTTTACCAACAATTATTTGTTCCAATGAACTTCAAAATCAGAATGCTTTATTAGCCTGATTTTTTAAATCAATTCAAAAAATATGTTAAGTTATGGCTATTTATTTTTATTTCTAGATATTTTCTTAATTTTTTTTCTCTCGGCCGTGCACCCCCTGGGAGCTTGCGCCCATAGGCCCGGGCCTATTTGAAAATCCGGACCTGGGGAAATTCCTCCTTATTTGCCGAGGATTTCGTACCTTGATACCCATACCAATTTTGGTGTTTCCATTCCTGAAATATACAATTATCTGGTCCACTATTTATCTACATTGTAATCTTAGTGCTTTTTCTTTCATTAAGTTATAATTGCTGCGCTCAATGTCAAAAATTGTAGTTGTCGTTGTGAAGAGGAAAGAATTTCAAATGCGAAGCAAATCAATTAGCATCGTATCAATTTGGTCTTTCTTAAAATCACCATTCATACTGCTTTAAGTCCCTTTATGGTAGGCAGAGTACATTCCAAAGTACATGGTAAATTATACGAACGTCAATCAATTTTTAAACACATTTATCGTTCTTTGACTTGTTTACATTTATATTCCACTGACTTTAAATGTGTTTATTGAACCAAACCTAAATGTTATATTTAAAATCAACCACGAAATCTTTTGGAAAACTACTTTTACTCGTTTGATAAACTTCTTTTCACCAAACGTTTTCAGTTCTGTTCTGTTCGAAATCTATTGGTTTACATTAACAATGGTATTTGAACTGCTATTATACCGCTCAATTGTGGATTTTCTGTGACCTGAAACGCAAACCGGAAACAAAGCTGTATCAAATTGTCGACATAGTTCTTTTTCCTATTTTTTTCTTTTTAACTAAATGTATGTCGATAAACATATATAAGTTTTTTGTTGTTGTTGTTGTAATGAGGTTTCCCGCTTCGAGTGTTGTTGGTTTGTTTAATGTTAGTTTGTGGTCAACTTTGGTTCTGTAATAATATTAGTCATAGTGGTTGCTTTTCTTTCTTTTGTTTGTTATTTGAACTGGGATGTATAGTTGTTGAATTTTCATTGCAAATGCTGGGTCATTGCATGCTAGTAGTTGTATCACACAAGTGTGTACCAAGTAATCAAGGGACGAGTAAAGGCATTCATTGTGAGGTAGATTCCATGCTGTTTGTTTCCGACTAATTTGTTTGTGTGTTGAGACATTTTGTTTGTGTTATCCACGACATATATATATATGAGAAAAGGTAGCATTGAATATACTCTGAGTGTTCACTGAATTGCAAACACTCCTCCACACAAGAAAGTGTGGCCACAAGTCTAACTGATTACATGACCACCCCGACTGGCGGTATTGTGGAGAAAGAACATACTCGAGGATACCATGTTGGCATACAGCACACCAGGCCCGTAGCCAGTCCTAAAAAGGTAGTGGGGCCCCGTAGAAGTTAGGGGACCCATTCAACCATATTATAATTCATTTGCAAGCCCACCGTGAACATTTTAGGGCGTCCAGCTAAAATTCAGGGGGGGCACCCTAGACTTCCCGTGGATACGAGCCTGCAGCACACTGTTATAATCCGAAATGGACAGGATTTACCAGCATTCCAATAGGACACGGCTGTGGGTACTCAAGCAATAGGTTCGTCAATAACAAAGACAGCGATACTTGTCGGATGGGTCACTTCCTGTGTAGTGAAAGTATACAAAGAGGAGAAGGAAAGTGGGGTAACGAGCTCCAAGAGACTCAACTGCAAGGGCGTACGGAAGTTCAAAACGTGGGACGAGCATCGCGACAAACAGCTTGTGACAGCCAAACGAACAATCGTTGTCCGGGAATTACATGACTAATACAATGGTGGACACACAACACCCATACTTCACGGAACTATACACGTACACTAGCACGCATGAAGTTTCACAGCAGACGACCCATTCGTCACCCACTCTTTATGAGTCGTCACATCATGATTGGTCTCAGCGCGTGACACGTGATAAAGCGAAGTGAAACCATTCGAGTGTGCAAATAGATGGTAGAATAAATCTCGTTGGCAGAGTGTGAAGTCGTGTTTGTGTAGTGCTTAAGGTGTGGGAATGGGTAAGCGAAGTGGACAGAAGGACGCAGAAAGAAGCTGCCATTTCTTTCAAAATGTGGGTAACAGAGATCGGCAAGTGGCGTATAGCCATTTCATCAGTGAAGGGATTGTCCGAAATACTATTTGTCGTATTCTACGAAGGTTTGAGGACACCGGTAGTACATATCTATATGCTATTCATTTGTTTCTGGCATTTGGTGATTAGCAACTTAAATAAAAGCGACTATGTATTTACTTCATTTAAGTTTCTTGGACGACTGTTTGAACATTGATTTCCGTGCTTTTTTTCTCATTTGTGCACACCGACTACCTCAGAACACGTCAGTTGACGGTAATATTAAAACTTTCCACACACCTGGTGTCAAATCGAAGGTTGGCTCTTTCGTCGCAAGTAGGAGGCGCTAACGTGTACTAATCGCAGAAGATTTCAAGCTTTTCTCTGAGCTTACTGTATTATGCCTATGTCTATGGTCCAGTATGTGTATGTGTTCTTATAGTACGGAAGGTATAACGTCGTTGGCTTCCCGTGAAAAGTTGTAGTGACGTTTACGAGGAGTGGCCAGTTTGGTTATCCGTGGCTCGCTGAGCGCAGTAGACGGTTGGTGGTAATTGGCTACCCTCTTACCACACCCCCAGTGACGAGCAGGTCCAAGCACGGGAAGCCAACGATGTTATACCTTCTGGACTACAACTCATTTAAGACGTGCAGATTTAACCTTCAAAGTAAGAAGGAAGCTCTCTCTTGGTATTAGCTCAAATGTCTGTTATAAAGTTGGCTTCACTCCATTTTTCGGATACTAATTAGGGTGTACTAATATTCACTGAGTGCAGTAATCGTTTTTGAAATCTATTTCCATGACCAAGAAGTGTCGCCCGTCTATCTAAGTTAAGACCTTCTTGTGATGACTGTGACCCCGTTTAAAATTTACTCGTGTTTTAGACCATTCTTTTGTAAACACATAGAACAGATACACCAACAAATCGACCAATTTTATTTACTGTATGTGAATACCCTCTATTTGCCATCATGCCACATTTTAGAAGGATTTGATTGCTCATGAACATTTTACTTCAAAATCAAGTACAGTGTAACGTCCAACATTTCCCAAACGTTTGCTCATTCTCCTTCATGGAGAAAAGCTGTTTCAAGAAAATACGCAAGAGCAGTAACTTCTAAGTGCTCTGTCATGTCACATTGAGACCACTACTTTTGTCGATAAACCACACGGAACTAAGGAGGAGCAGACAGGATTTTTTTTAAAAAAAAAAAGTAGCAGTAGTGACAAAGAAATAAGTACATCAGTAATGTTGCCGATGGTTTTGCAGCATACAACTCGAGGACCCATGTCTACGGATACACTGCAACACTTATTTGTTCTATTCTCTTAAATTATACCCTACCTTCCTTCGCTTATTGTATATCTGTCTGTTGTATTTCTGATTGTAAAAACGTGTTCCTACAGTACATCTGCACTGAGAAAAAAAAATGTAGGTGGCATACTTAAAAACGTAGGTTACATTCGTAATTCCTGTAGTTTCTGGACTTAACGTACAACCGTATATAACATCCTGCAGCAAACGTATAGCTGAAAAAGTATGTATTATACGTACTGTCTGCACAAGTGCAATGACGTCATTCGTGTGACGTTATCTGCAGTAACAAGTATATACGGAGGTAATATCTAGCTTTGTGACGTCAGGGTCGTATGTAGCATGTGGGTTAATAATGACGACATACACTGACTATCAGGACGGAGCATGATTTCAAGAAGTATGCAATATACGTTCTGTACGTATGTTTCTTGCGTTCAACCCCGAGACAGCATCTATATTGTACTTGTGCCCCATACGTACGACTAGATACAGTATACGTATTGTACGTATGTATTATACAGATTTTCCTTATGTCGCACACAGCTTGTCCAGATACAGCATACAGAATATCCGTATGCACCATACAGAGTGCATATATGTAGCTTACAGACTGTCTGCATGCAGCATATAGATTATACGTATGTCGCGTACAGGTTGGCCATATGTAATGTATAGATTGGATGTATATAGCTAATAGGTTGTCCATATGAAATATACAGATTTTACCTGTATCGAATACGTATTGCCTTCTTGTAATGTATGGATCGGACATATGCAGGATCTAGAGTGTACGTATAGTGCACCATTATTAAAGTGCTGCAACATACTGCAAAGTGCATGATACATTCTTACTGTAATGTTGTCAAATATTGTTTTACTCTGTATGAAAACAAAAATAGCTTAAAATATGGTTGATCTCCTTTGTGCCAATAATAATAAAATTAACAATACTACACTTTTCAAATCTTAGTTTGGAGCAGTGAAACTGTCCAAAGAAATGTATTTACCTGCAGGGTGTCCTATAAGTTTGGGCTTCCTGCTAATTCGTTGGAAAGCTACTGCAAAGTCAAGTGTTGAAAAGTGACACAAGCGTTAATTTTAAAATTATGGGCACAAACTGTATTAAACTATTTTCGTTTCCATACAGAGTAAATCAATATGTGATATATTACTGTAAGAATTTATCATATGGTTTGCAGTTAGTTAGTTGCAGCACCTCAATAATAATGCAAAATGCACAGCCTTATACAATCCTATATTCAAACTCAAACAAGATTTACGTACAATCATTTATTAAGCTGTTATCATCCATTGCTTGTACGATATAAAGATTATTTTACCTCATTCTTTTCCTTAATAGTATCTTCTACTAAAGTGCAGTTGTTACCACAAGAGGCCTGAATAGAATTTTCCAGAAATAACTTCTCTGTACATTTTAATTAACAGGTTTTTTTTTTTAAATGTCGCAATAATTAAAAGTGTGGTGTCAGCCGGAAACGCATTCGCTTACAATATTATTCCTACTCAGTACTCGCCATTAAAAATGAAACACCAAGAAGGAGAGTGGGTAGATGCGCCAAAGTTCCCAGGCCGATACCTAATAGTAAGTGCAGAATACTCTTAAACGTTCGCTGTATTCGCTGTGTGACAACGTGGTGACAGCGGAGGCGTTGTGCAGCCATCGACTAAACATATTTATTCTTCCCTGCTATAGACATTCTGCAAATTTGGACTTTCCTGGATGCATCCTTCTTAGTGCAACATTTTAAGGAAAGAGCAATTTAACAGTCTCATACATTGCTTAAAGAAAGAGCAATGATTCTCAGAATTACTCGGAAGATATATATACACAATAATTTAAAACGGTTATTTCAAACTTTGCAATTCAAAGCACGAAAAGAACTATAGATAAAGGAACACTGATTTTAGCCAAATAGTAATTAGTAAACTCAATCACACTCAGTACCATTAGTTGCTTGGTGTTATCCGTAAGTCAGAGATCACGGTATCTCATTTCGTATAGATTTTTGCATTTGTTTAACGCTAAAAATGTATTTTATCGCTAATTGAACCCAGTACCATATATATACCGACAGGACGTACCTTAGTCACAAGGTGACATGAGTGAAACACTAAACTATTCGATTGACACCTGCGGCCTTGTCAACACTAGAGAAAGTTACAAAGTGATTAAGTAAATACGGAACATAGTTCATACAAAGTATAGCGATGTATGAAGTCTCCGTTTCATACGACTTGGATAAAGGATACATCTGAAATAGCAACAAAGAAATATATAATGATTTCTCTGGATAATTTGGATTAGTCCAGAATTCGAACACACACACGCTGGTAAGTCCAACATTTTTTTTTTTTTTAACTTCTTTCTTCGGATTCCCAATAAAGTTGACTACTGAAAAGCTGAGTTATAGATTCTGTATTAAAACAACACCTTCGCTAGACATGTTCAGTATATACATTGTCTTACATACAGAACAATACATTAGTTATTAATGCATGTCTGAAATAATAGTGCTTCGTATAGAATTTTACTTCATCCAATCGCAATAGCACAAAGATAAAAAATATTGCTAGGGATAATGTTCTTATTACAGAGAAAAAGAATTAAAATGACTTAACATTAACAATCATTTTCTTTAAACAGAGATAATATTTTATTATAATTTATGGAAGAAAGAAATAATTTGTAGTACAGTATCTTTATTAGGGTTATATATTCGTACAAAATAATGTAAGTACAACTGAGTCTGTCTTCAGAAAGGGCGTACTTTTAGCCACAACCTACACTGCTTCTTTTGACTGTCTTTCAAGCAGAATCCTGGTTTGATGCACGAAATACCTGCAACAAAAATCAGAAAATATTTAAAATGTTATATTCAGTGTGCTTAATTTGGTTGTACTTAACAATACAAAGTATCTTAACATTTTTGAGATTAAATGGACAAAATCTGTTAGGTCAGGTATGGACTTTTGGGTTGCACGTAGAAAAACTATGAAGTGTTTATTGATGCTGAACAACAACTCAAAATGTATTACCATTCAAAAGTAAGTGGGTACCTCAATGGTGTTCGGGCTACCATGGGGTACCTAATGTCTGTATTTTTTAGATATATGAAAATATATGTCTCTAAAATGTAAGGAACTGACATCTGTTTACCGAAAACCTCAACTCGGTAAGCCTTATGGATATCGAGATATGGGAAAATAAAGAGCGACACTACAGAACTGTGGAGTTTGCGTACTAGATGGTGCAGTTTCGGAAACGTAATTACGAGGGCTTACAACAACCTCAAAAGTAGTTTCAATTAAATACACTACACACACGCCCTGATGGGGGTTTTCGGGTACCATGATATTCCCAGAACTCTCATTTCTAAATATTCTAAAATATGTCTTAATAACGTTTTAAAGAACGTTAGAGGTGTGTGTTTACCGAAACCGCAAGTCGGTACGCCTAACAGTTACCGAAATATGGTGAAATAAAAAGCGACACCATAGGTACGTGGAGCTTGCATATTAGACAGTACAATTTAGAAAATTAATTAAAATATGACTATCAAGATATTGTCAAATAAAGGGAGGATCCATATAGTTATGGGGTTTTCGTGTTAGGTGGTAAAATTTCCGAAACCGGTCATGTAAAGTTAATAAGCATCAGTAGCAATTTCATCTTAAAATAATTAGGTATTTCCATGGAGTTTAAGAACATCATGGGGTCTACCAAGATTAAATTTTAAAAGTTTTGTAAAATATATTTTGACATTTGTAAAGAGTATTAGAAATATGTATTTACCTAAAAGTTCCAGCTAGTACATCTAGCAGCTAGAGAGACACCATACAATAAAATCGTATTAGATCTTGAAATTTCAGAAAACAATTATTGATCCTAACAAAAGTTAAATAAGATGGTACTTATATGGGTTAAGTGAGAACCTCAGACTCGTCAGTACAATTTCGATCGAAAGATTAATTCAGCTCTAAATTTTCTTTGGACAATTCCAAGCGTTCATCGGGCTCTGAAATAAAGTGAACATTTTTTGTCAATATCTAATATAGCAAGCGAGATATAAGGAATTATGTATTTTATGACGTCGTAAAAATAGAGACCCACATGGATTTGTACTTTTGAGTATTTGCTGTAAGAAGAAGAAATTTCAGAAAACAACCGTATATACCTTAATAGACAATTAAATGGGCGGGGGCACAGTGGCTTAGTGGTAGAGTGCTTACCTCTGGTGTATTGGGTTCTTGGTTCGATCCACGGCCAAGTCAGTTTGTAGTGGACATCGTATTCGTGGGTTTTCTCGGGGTACTCTCCTCCCACCTTTGCATTCCATCAATTCTGTCAACAACATTCACTTGCTTTAATCATAATCTCCCTGAGACTAAAATGCATAATCGTGGGTCGCTACACTGAAATATTTCCTTTTATTTAATTTTAAAATTAAATAGGGAGTTAAGTATGATCGTATTTCTATGGGTTAAGTGAATACTCCAATAGTTTCTGCAAAAAAAAAAAAGATTAGTTAAATACCCTACCACTAAGCTACTGTGTCCCCGCCCACTGAATTGTCTATTAAGGTATATACAGTAGTTTTCTGAATTTTTTTCTTTTAGGAAAGACCCAAAAGTACAAATCCATAAAGATCTCTATTTTCACGTCATAAAATATATAATTCCTTATATCTTATTTACTATCTTAGATATTGACAGCGAATTTTCATTCTTTTGCACAGCTCGATGAACCCTTGGAATTGCCTGAAGAAAACCTAGGACTGAACTAATCTTTCGATCGAAATTGTACTGAGGTACTGATTTAACCCATAGAAGTACCATCTTATTTAATTTTGTTGCGACCAATAATTGTTTCCGAAATTTCAAGCTTTTATTTCACAGTGTTTCTCCAGATGTTAGATGTACTAGCTGGAAGTTTTGGGTAAATACATATTTCAAATACTGTTTACAAATGTCAGATTATATTTTCAAAAGCTTTTAAAATTTAATTTTGGTAGACTCCATGATGTTCTAACACCCCATGAAGATATCTAATTACTTTAAGATGAAATTGCTACTGGTGTTTATTAACTTTCCATGACCGATTTCGGAAATTTTAGCATCTAACACGAAAACCCCTTAACTGTGTTGGTCCTCCCTTTATTTGACAACATCTTGATAGCCGTTAGTCATATTTTAATTCAATTTCCGAATTGTAGCGTCAAGTATGCAAGCCCCACATACCTATAGTTTATTTTCCCATACCTCGGTATCCATAAGGCTTACTGAGTTGCAGTTTTCAGTAAAAAAAAAAAAAAAAAAAAAATCAGTTCTTTACATTTTAGAGACATGTATTTCCATATATCTAAAACGCAGAAATTAAGTACCGCATTGGAACTCCATTGGAGTACTCACTTACTTTTGCATAGCAGGGTAAAAACGCCAGTGGTTCTCACTTTAAGGTTGAAAACATACTATTTTGTCTCTTCTCTGAGCATCGTGAATCTGTCGGAGCTGTACCATAGTTGGAAAGACTCACTGATCCTTCCTATAATGACCATGTAGTTAGAATTAAAAAAGGAGTAGCCGTTGGAGGAAAAACAATATTTTAAAATCCTTGCACCAGTAGTCGTCACCTTACAATCAAAATGTTCCAGTAGTAGTCAGGATTTTCTACCAGTGTTCGTCACTCAAATAACTTGACATAATTTATTCAAAAACGCACTGTGTATCAGTTTAGGGTTAAGAATACAATATAAAGTAGTAAGCTTAATAACTTTGCATCACTTTTAGCACTCAAGAAATAAAATAAAAACGTTTTTACATACTTTTTAAAGCAATTTCAGAGAGAAAAATGTTAACTGAATTCAAAAGTTAACTGTATATCACTTCCACGTTAAGAGTACAATATTAAATACTATGTTTAATAACTATACGTCACTTTAAACTCTCAAGAATGAAAATAAACGTTTGTACATACATTTTAAAAACAATCTGAGAAACAAAATAAGTTAACTGAATTCAAAATTTAATTATACATCACCTTAAGCTTGAGAATACACTATAAAATACAGAGATTAATAAAAAATGAAATCTTTAAGTTTAACGTCCCACGATTATGCCGGTTAGGCTACAGGAGACGGAGATAATGAGAAATGAGTGAAATGGTGGAATGAAGAAAGTGGGAGGAAACGGGAGAACCCCGAGAAAACCCACGAGCACGGTGTTTGTCCACTACAAAGTCCACACGGCGCGAGTTGGGATCGAACCAGGGACCCCAAACACCGGAGGTTAACACTCTACCACTGAGCCACCGCGCCCCCCTGAGATTAATAATAATGCATTACTGAAGAATGAAAACAAAAATGTTTTAGCTACCTATATTGTATTTACATGTTACCGGTATTTCTCATTAACTTTTTTTTTTTTTTTGATACCTCATGATCAAGTGTAGGGATGCGCAAGAGAAAAGATTTGAGATTGTCTCCTCTCGAAAAGGTGCCGCGAAAGTTATGTCTCGTCTCGAAAACTGGATCCGTTTCTATTGGAAGAGCTCTATCTCGTCTCGAATTTCGTAACAAAAATTCTGTCTCGTCTTGTCTCGTGCGCATCCCTAATCAGGTCCATAGCCAAAAACTTCATTTCGGAGGGGGTTCGATAGGGCTTTGGGATATCCGAATTTAGATATAGATAATCGATATTGACAAACTATCGAAACTTGTTCGAAATATCGAAAAATACAGCAATATCGTAATATAAACAATATCAAAAATCGAAAATATAGAAATATGAAAGAGATCAAAAATATGGATATATCGATCAAAAATGGATATATGATCTTGGAATACGATTTGGTGGAATAATGAGGGAGAAAAATAATCATTGATTAAATATTAAATTGAAAAGAAATAAGAGCCTGACGCTCAAATACTTATCTATCCGGCACCCATCTTGATCCCCATAAAATATCATGAAGTGCTTGATTGATTCTAAACCCAATAATAGTAATAGTAATTTAACAACAAACACAGAATATATAATTTACGCACCTTGAAATGTAGAAATTAATGATTGTAATCCCCAGCTTTCCAATAGACGTTTGATTTCTCCAAATGAAGATTCGGATATCTTGTTTCTTCTCAAGCAATAATGGGTTACAATAATCAGTTGCAGTCCAAAGCCAAGTCACTAAGTTAAGCATGAAAATAAAGAATTCATTAGTTAGATGCATACAAAATCCTACGCATATAAATCCGAATCTACTTGTATTAAATTGTAAATTTAAACAAACTAAATTATACTACTTTGGAAAGCGTCTCCAAATATAATGTTTTCATTCTAAAGTGAAGGAATTTTTAAAATCGGATGACCCGTTTGCGCTGTACACTCGCTATGCGTCCAATGTGAAATGAAAATGCAACATTGCCATTTACCTGGACCCACAACGTAAGTGAGTGAAGTTACTGTCTTTTACGCTAACATGTCGATGGCCAGCCCCCGTTTCAAACAGTAACTTCATTCACTTATGTTGTGGGTCCAGGTAAATGACAACGTTGCATTTTCATTTAAAATTGGGTGCATAAAGAGTATACAGCACAAACATCTCGTCCGATTTTTTTAAAAAAGTGTTCACTTTAGATTGAAAACGTCATATTTCGAGATGTTTTTCCTCTTACATTTTGTTGTAACTCTGATAATAACAGAGTTATCCTATGTCAGGGAACGTTTGAGACATCCTGTATACATCATAAGAAGTTCCTTTCTAAATTCTACACGGATGTGGTTTCATTGAATGTGAGGTGGGTGATACACATTAGGCCTTTTGGGAGTACGTCACACGGACGACCGTAATTTTGTGTTCAAAATTTTTATGAATTGATGGGATATGTGATACATATGGCCACGGACTAGAATTTTCTCAGTATGTCAAATATGCAATCAGATTTCATGCAGCTTAATTTGGTGAAAAGCTATTGCCAATTGAACGTTACATTTACCTCTTTCTTGCAGATGTTGAACCATGCCGTTAGCACGTGAGGAATGGATCGAAATAATCAAACTGTGGGGCGGGAGGAGTATATGTGCAGTGGTTGCCGATTGCAGTCATCCACAATGTGACTCTGTGTCACATGTTTCAGTGTCACAGTAATTAACTAAATTTGAGAAGACGGGGACATTCGTGAACATACATCGTAGCGGTTCAAACTCGCGGAACCTTTTTCCTTCCCCATTTTGAACCGGTACATGAAAATGCCATTTTCTCCATGTTTGCCTGCGCCGATTTTGAAAATTCCTTCACTAATCGATTTCTCTCGTCGAGTACTACAAGAAACAGTTAAAATCTCGCGGGCCCTTTTTTCTTCCCCATTTTGAACTGATACATGAAAATGCCATTTTCTTCATGCTTGCCTGCGCCGATTTTGACAATTCCTTCACTAGTCGATTTCTCTCGTCGAGTATTACAAGAATCAGTTAAAATCTTGCGGCCCTTTTTTCTTCCCCACTTTGAACCGGAAAATGAAAATGAGATTTTCTCTATGTTTGCCTGCGCCGATTTTGAAAATTCCTTCACTAATCGATTTCTCTCGACGAGTACTACAAGAATCAGTTAAAATCTCGCGGAACCTTTTTCCTTCCCCATTTTGAACGGGTACATGAAAATGCCATTTTCTCCATGTTTGCCTGCGCCGATTTTGAAAATTCCTTCACTAATCGATTTCTCTCGTCGAGTATTACAAGAATCAGTTAAAATCTTGCGGCCCTTTTTTCTTCCCCACTTTGAACCGGAAAATGAAAATGAGATTTTCTCTATGTTTGCCTGCGCCGATTTTGAAAATTCCTTCACTAATCGATTTCTCTCGACGAGTACTACAAGAATCAATTAAAATCTCGCGGTCGTCTTTTCTTCCCCATTTTGAACCGGTACATGAAAATGCGATTTTCTGCATGTTTACCTGCGCCGATTTTGAAAATTCTTTCAGTAATTTATTTCTGTTGTCGAGTACTATAAGAATCAGTTAAAATCTCGCGGGCCCTTTTTTCTTCCCCAAGCCAATATTTTTGTATATTTTGAATGTATTCAAGTATGGAACAAAAGTATTATATAATTCCCTTAGTAGGTTTCTCAACTTAAATTTTATTTATTTTAATTATTTATTTTCTTGTGACTCAATATTTAATTGCAATCGTTCATTGGGGAGAAGGGTGGCCATTCTCAAATATATAAATATAGTATTCTTAAAATTTATGTGTTCTCGTACTATTAGTTTCTTCCACTAGACCTGGAAATTGAAAAATTAATACCTGGAAAACCTGGAAAATTCAGGGAAATTGAGTTCCATATTTATATATGAACACTGCTATTTACAATTTTTTTTTCGAATAGGGAGAACTGTACAAAAGGGTGTTTTGGGAATGGTATAACAATAGGTTTCTGGGAGTGTTGTTCGAAATGAAATCTTTAAGTTTTACGTCCCACTATTATGCTGGCTAGGCTAAAGATAACGGGGTGTTGTTCGCAGTGTTGAATTCAGACATTTACACCCGGGGGGGAATGTCAACTGCTCGGGGGAGGGTTATTTTTCTGTATTTTTTTCAAGAAAGCAGCATATTTAACAATTCCATTCACATACACATCTTACCTAATATTGAGACTAATTGCTGATAAATATTCAATGAGATTATAATTTTAAGAAAACAATCGTTTGATTTCATCTAAAACATTAAATAAAGACTGGCAAAAATAGTTTAGACTAAACTTTAACTGCTATTTACAGTAACTATTTTTATTATTTCCTATATTCAGTAATTACTGTTTGTTACTAATGTAAAAATTTTAAAAAAGATTTAAATTAACTGAAATATTTTTTCTCCTAAAACAAACATACTTAGGAATATCTTAATAAAAAGTTATCATTCTTTCTCACACTTCTGATTCTAAATCAAACATATTAGCCTTGGTTTCTTCACTGCATATACATCAATAGTTTAGTTGACGAAATCTTCAGTAGGATTAGTGCCGTGTCGTGGAAAATCAGCGCTTGGCGCGAGAGTATACGACGGCATCCCCGTATATATGAGTGAGGTCGACAGACCAGCCGCCAAAGGTGGGAAAATTTTAAAAAGTAAACCCTGCTTTTCCTTGATTTTGAGCACTTTTCATTACTTTTTTCCTTTCATTTTATATATGTCCACATGTATTTCATTCCTCTGTTTTTCTTTCCTTCTTTTTTCTTTTTCCCTCCCGAATTTTTCACCCCTTACTTCGGCGCCCGGGGCCGTCGCCCCGCTTGCCCCTCCCCCATGGAATGGCACTGAGCAGGATCTTGGCCACCTTCAATAGCAATCTTTCACTTATATACTATTATCATATTGATAAATTCTATATAAGTCTCTAATCAAGGAGGGATAACTGTTCCTCCCTGATCCCTCTAAATGACGCCCACTGAATCTCACCCTTTAACTGAATTATTTTTAATTAAAGAAAGATGTGTTTACTTTAACAATCGTAAAACACATTTACGTCTGTTACTTCCGATGCGAGAAATGGGATTTAGGCGCCCTATTTCAAATAATGTAGGAACTGTATATTTTCAAGAACTGAAGTCTGCTGACATGAGAGATTATATGGAATGATCGAAAGATCTTCCCTATCTTTCCTTTCGTATCTCAACCTGTGCTAGTGCTACCTACTAATATATAATATAGGGCGAGAGTATAGTACCTACTAAAATACAAACCTTTCTTCAACAGTTAACAATTTCATGTTCTGCCAAACTCAGTCATAGCGTTAAGAAATACAAGTTTTATTCACTATTTGGTATTCTATCTTAGATGTTACATGTTAACATTTATATAGAATGGGTCTGCGTCATTTATATGTATATTGAGAGATCGGATTTCGTCTGCACGTACACGGACAGAAAAGCAAATAATTGGGTGAAGTAATTTCTACATTTTGTGACTGAAATTTTGGGAGTTTCTCCGGGGGGGAATGAATTTTCTTCGGGAGGGAGATTCCCCCCGGGCTACCCCCTGAATTCAACCCTGGTTGTTCGGTGGGGGTCAATGTTGCCAATTTTGGGTAAAGTCGCTAAATAAGGGGAATTCGACCTCAACGATAGCGTAGGTTGACCATAAAATTTTCAGTTAAAAACGGGACAGGTTCTTGCAACCCTAGACTTTTAGATCTACCTTTGTTCTTATCAGTGCCTTGATATCAGATTTCCTCCTCTCTCTCTTTGTTACAGAACGGGTACTTATGAAAAAGGAAAGACACGTTGAAATTTGTTCAACACACAACCAACTGCTAAAACCTCTGCTGCCTTTCGAGCAGTACTGCGAACTATAGAGTATGTTTAATATAGGGAATTTCAGTTCAATTTTTGCCTCTTTGTTATTATTAATTATTAATACTTTTAAAAGGAGTAAAGATACTGGGTTTGTTATTTACTTCTTTCATTTACATAGAACGGGACGAATACTACTTTTTCCATCTACTGACGGGACGGCCGGGACACGCCACTAAAACGGGACTGTCCCGGTCAAAACGGGACGTATGGTCGCCCTACGATAGCGACAAAAAATATTTTTTTCCGATTGGAGACTTTTTTGGGTGATTTTTAAATGACGATTTACCTACTTACACATTTAGCGACTTTCTGCTCCAAACAAAATGTTCATCTGTAGAGAAGCATTATTAGTTCAAAACAGTTTTTACGTTCTTTTTTTCTGTTTGTTTGTTTTAATCAGCGCAACTGATGAAGAGTTTGGAAATACAGCATACTCACTGCCCCACAATCCTGCATTGTTATGTTACCCTTGCCCTCTAACGAAGAACAACTACAAACTTGATGTCCTTTAGTTCGCAGAGTTTCCGTTGAGAAACACACGTAATACATCATTACCGATAGCAACAAGATTAGCTATAGATTGCGTGAATAAAGGCGAAGAAGATGTTTGTTATATTTGTCCTTTGGGGTCTTTTAATTATTCTGCACTTTTTCTTTTACAAAAAAATGATCCCTGAATTAAAGGATTGGTTGCGCCCTATTTACAAAGATGTGAGTAGAACCAGCGGCGCAAATCTGTCTTCAACATTGGGAGGGGGGGGGGGGTAAGACCGTTACCATACTTTTTTTTGACGATGTCCAAAATACTTATGAAGTTGAAAAACAATGTTGTGGAGGATCAGAGTTGTTTTCAGCGTTGGGAGGCTGCAGATTTGAGGCTTATTCTGGGGGACATCTATTTTATCTCACGTTCCTTTGTAGCAATCGGACAAAAATAATCAAATTTCTCCCAAAAAACACATTTCAAATCGGATTATTGGGGAGAAGTCCCCCTCAGTTCCAAGATTGGAGGGGACATGTATCCGTCATCCCCCCCCCCCACGGATTTGCGCCAGTGAGTAGAACATATTGTTTAGTTTACATCTACAACTTTAAAACAATGCTTATAGACAATGAATTTCTCTATTATTTTTTATAGCGACTTTTCACCCAAAATTGGAGTCGTCATATCCCGTTTCGCAAACTTATTGCCAACATTTTGGAAACTGGTTGCGAAGAGAGCTACAATGGATGAGTCGAGTTATTTCGTCGCTTCCGCTGTGAACCTAAGTACAAGATTCCAAAGAGATTAAGAAAAAATGAAATGAAACCTTTGAGTTTTACGTCCCACAGTTATGCCGGTTAGGCTAAAGGAGACGCTGATGATAAGCAATGAATGAAAGGTGGAATGAAGAAAGTGGAAGGAAACGGGAGAACCCCGAGGAAACCCACGCACAAGGTGTTTGTCCATCACAAAGTTCATTTGACGGGGGCTGGGATCGAACCCGGGACCCCAAGTACCGGAGGTGAACGCTCTACCACTGAGCCACCGCAGCTCTTAAGAGATTAAGAGTCACAAACATAGTCACTTTCAATTTTGTAATATATATAGGTCTATATATTGCATCACTGACTAATAACTAAAATCCTTGGATTGTATATATAAAAGTCGCCCCCTGCCCGTAAAAAGCTTCATTCGAACTCGGAATCGAACAATTGCATCTGTAAAACAGTGCTGATTTGATTTTAACGTTCCTTTCAGCAGCAAGGCTGTATGAGACGTGGACCTACAGATTAACGTGGAATCCGAACCACATAAGCTCCGGCCGGGAATCGAAAAAATGAAATGAAATCTTTGAGTTTTATGTCCTACGGTTATGATGGTTAGGCTAATGGAGACGGTGATGAGTAATGAATTAAATAGTGGAATGAAGAAAGTGGGAGGAAACGGGAGAACCCCGAGAAAACCCACGCACACGGTGTTTGTCCACCACAAGGTTCACTTGGCGGGGCTGGGATCGAACCCGGGACCCCAAGCACCAGAGGTGAACCTTCTACCACTGAGCCACCGCGGCCCCCGGCCGGGAATCGAACCCGGGTGTCCCACGCCAAAGGCGTGTTCACTAACCACTTAGCCACGAGGGAGCTCATCTATAAGGCAGTGTAAGCAAACAAAAAAACGCACACTGGATGTTTGCGCAACTGAGGATCAAAACATTCTCAATGGAGTATGAGAAATAGTTAACGCCAATCAAAGTGTGCTTTTGCTTATTTATTACTTCGTTAATACTTAATTCCTTCTAGAAATAGTGAAACTATACTATGAAGAAACACTAATAAACTAATAACAATTACGTTGTATTTCTTACCACACCACGACCATTTTTACCACCCATAGAATTTGAACCTAGTACTATACTGCATTAGTCACGCCGTAACGAAAGATGAACATCTGGCACTCGTAGCTGTTGAAGCTACCTGTATATCACGCGGCCTGCGTTGGTACTCCTCAACATAAATACCTCACAGCCCAAAGCCAGGAAACATCACAGACAGAAGACAGGGGCACAAGCAGTGCCTGACACTTCACGAACTCTAAACCCGCCAAGACTCAACTCAACATGACCTTCAATTACGTTCTAGAAACCAAACCAATGCTAAGGCACAAACTTACCAACTTCCTATATGAAAACACAAGAAAAAAAATCTAACTTTTTTGGTTCCAAAGTGATGACATAACAATAATACTAAAAAGGTTTTAATTTTCAGTAACCCAAACATTAATTAACTAGGGAACATAACAAAGCAAAAATAAATAAAAAATAAAAATAAAAATAAATTAAATTAAAAAATAAAAATCTGACAAGTAAACTCTCCCTGACTATTTTTTTTTTTTTTTAAATTTCAGTGAGGCTGTATAATATGTTAGTATCTTCGTAAAATATATATATTTCAATGTAAACAAGTTCTTTAAACAAAAGAAAACTTTGTAGTAGAGCGCTTACCTCTGACGCGTTAGGTCCCTGGTTCGATTCCTGCTCCCGACAAATAGCCTTTTGGTGAACACTGTAGGTGTGGTTATTCTTAAGACTTTCCAGTTTCCTTACATTTTCTTGATTCCACCATTATCATGTATCTCATTGTCACCTTCTCTCTTACATTGATGTACAATCATGGGGCGTTAAACTAAAAGCAAAAAAAAAAAAAAAAAAAAAAAAATTGCAAATATCCTAGTAAAAATGAGTTTTCTAGACTACACAAGTGGCCCCGCGTAGGGTAGTCGGTAGCGCTCTCGCCTTCGGTGCGAACGGTTCCGGGTTCGATCCCGGGGGAGAACTCGGTCGAAAAAGTATCAAAAGATTTTAAGTCCAGCCATCCTGAATGAGGTTTCCTTGGGTTTTCCTCATTCACAGCAGGCAAATGCCGGAGTGGTACCTAACATATAGGTCCCAGGCCGTTTTCTTCCTTCCCCAATCCTTTCTTCCCTTCCTTTCCCCGGATAGTGTACTCGCCGAGGAAAGTCATCCCTCATATGGGGTAACAAGGCCATTGATGCCGAAAGCCCAGAAATCTAAATCCTAAATCTTCACTACACAAGGAAATTTCCGCGCTGAAAACGGTTTATTAGCAATTATGTTAAGCAGTCCTGTAGTAAATCTGCACCAAGTAATAAATCGTCACATATAAAATGGAATGAATAAACACATAACATTCATTTTGCTACCTTGAAACATAATATGTTTCAAAACATTAATATTCAAAGTTTTTTCAAAATTCAGATTCACCCATTCCATTCTCCTCAATCATTTACGAGTTACAATAGTAAGAATTGTAGTCATAAACTACATTACTTACTTAGTACTATATTAAAGCAAGTTACACTAAAAGAATATATAATTAATGGGAATATTTAACTAAAGTAATAGTTAACTATTGTACTTACCCAGGCTTCCCAGGTTTCCTTCCTCTCTTCTGTTCCGTTTGTAAACAACCTCGTTTCGCAAGCAAAAGACGGTAGTTCAATGACGTCAGCCATGGCGAAAGAAAGAGTGTCTATAGGCGGTCTGGATCTTACACACAGATGGACGTATATAACGTATAGCTGAAGTATTTAACATACGTATACGTATGTAAAATACAGAAGATTGTTAGATATCAGACATCCTGCAGAGACATGATGTAATATCTAAGCGGGTAAAAGGCAGTACCTATGTAGTATATGGATAAAGTACGCTCCGTACAGATTTCCTTAGTAAACATAACGAATCCTTGTATTTGTACAATATACCGCTGTCCGGATAATGGATTTTTCTCAGTGTGCACACCGGTCAGTCGGATATGATTGCATAAGAACTTCGATCGCTTAGCTACAAGAAAAATATCGTAATTTCCACCATGGACGTCGATCTTAGATAGGGCTATAAGAGGCCCGTCCCCTCTAAATTACTTTTAGTATTGAAATGGTCATTTATGTCTTGTTAGATGATATCTAGCAATGAAACACATATGCATGAATGCGCTCCCTCAAAAACAGAAATCGGTGCCAGTGACTTCGACTAAAAATAAAATCTCAACAAAGGAGAAATTGTAACCCATTCTACTTCAAACTTGGAACACTTTTTGGGGCTAAACTATTAAATAATGATACTACGGATATGGATTTAAAAAAGTTATAGGCATTAACAAGAGCTCATTGTTGTTTGTATTATTTCATTTCAGTGCGATTAAATTGTTTCTAGAGTGACTAAAGAATCACAAGTACTGAGTCACACTACCACATCCAATGAGAGAAAAGTGCAATTTCTGCAATTTCCTGTAGTTTGTTAAAAGTTAATCCGATTAGGTTTAAGAGCGAAGAACGGAAAGGATCGTGGTATTGGAAATTGCTCCGTGTTAGTTTGTGGGTAAGCGAGAGAAGAAGGAAAAAAAAGTAGAGAAAATCCAAAAAGTTAATGGAACAAAAGAAAATCCAAACAGTAGACCTAAAAATAGAAAACTAGCGAAAAGAAAAAGAAAGACATTGAAAGAAACGGAAAATATTGTTAATTTTTCTTTCTTTTCCTTTTTTTTAAAAAAAAATTCTGAGAACTTTATCCTTTGAAGAGACACTTTTTCCTTTGCTGATTTTTTGCGCTGTAAAATACAAAGGAGAAGTTTGTTATTTCTACCAAATGAGCTATTAACTCCATTTTTACGCTTGATGTGTTCGTTTGAGCGAGATAATATTCTATATTTTCTACACAGAAGAAAAAGAAAGTAGAATTCTAATTTATCATTATTTGTCTTCGTTGACCTATGAGCTTACCCTAACTGAGCCTGAAAAGAAATTTACATTATAATTTAAAAATAAAAAAATAATATCTGTGTTATTGACATTTTTTGGATCAAAAGATCCAATATATTTCAATCAAATATTTTCTTGTACGCCTTATATCTGGGGAACTACATACAGAGTAAACTAACTCACTCTATGGTCTATGGAATCCGGAGGTTCAATGCGGCGTTCACAAAAGCTCTCCACTGACTTCTGTCCTTAGCCATTTTCCACTTTGTATTCCTATTTCTGCGAGATCCATCTTAATATTCTTGGATTAGGTCTTCCTAATGGTCGTTTTCCGATTAACCTTCCAGTTAAGAGTTTGAAAGCGTTCCTACTTTCTTACATTCTGGCTACATGGCCTGCCCATGTGAGCCGCCTAGATTTGATGACCCTAACAATGTTCGGTAAACCGAATAAATTATGTAGTTCATCGTTATGAAGTTTCTGCCATTCCCCATTCCCGATCCTCTAGGGTCCGAATATTCGTCTCAGGATCTTGTTCTCAAACACTTTCAGTCTATGTTCTTCCCTCAGAGTAAGCAACTATGTTTCGCAACCGTACAGAAGAACAGGCATGATTATCGTTTATTTTAAGTTTCAAATTCCTCAACAGAATTCGCCACGACAAGAGATCTCGAAACGAATAATAACACGAATTCCCTGCTATTAGCCGACATTTAATTTCTTCGTCAATATGGTTTTCGTCTGTTAATATTGACCCTAGATACAGTGTAGCCAAACCCAAACTATCACTTAACTCAGTACTATGTGCTTATTCCGTAAAAAATACGAAAACTCGATTTAGGGGCCGTTCAAAAATCTTTTGGTCCCTAATCCAAAAACTAATTATTGGTAGTGATGAGCGCAAGAGTCTTGGTCTTGCAGTTTTTGCAAGAGTCTTGCCTGCAAGACCAAGACCAAGACCATACCTGCAAGACCAAGACCAAGATCATAGATGCAAGACCAAGAACAAGACTCTTGCGCAAGAGTCTTGCACAAGTACAGGTCAGTTGTAGAGCGTTCACCTCTGGTGTTTGAGTCCCTGGTTCGATCCCAGTTGGCACAATGTTGAGCTTTTTTGGTGGAGTGAAACCGTGTGTGAAGGTTTTCTCGGAATTTTCTCGTTTCCTCCTACTTTCTTCATTCCACCATTTCATTCATTTCTCATCATCACCATCTCCTTTAGCCTCGGTGTATAGTCGTGGAACGCAAAACTAGATATTATATCATTTCAAAACATAATAGTGGTGTTCTTCTTCCAAAACTAAAGAGAAATGTAGCATTGAATATCGGTAATTCCGTACACCATCGGTACCGACTACCAAGGCCTACTACTATGGCCTTGACTCCAAGGATCAAGCATCCGTTAGAGATTTTTAATGTATGCTCAAAAAATTAATATCGAAATAACATTTTCATGACATTGACAAAAGCTTAGTGTATGTGATAGCAAGTTTGATTTTCATGGGCGAGTGCTTATACGTTGAATAATTGTTTTTCAACATAACCTTTAGCCTTCTCAGATATATGTCACATGAGGATTGAGCGACATAACAGTATACAACAATAAATAATCCATATTCACATGTGAGAGTGATTTTGTACCGTTATTTCAAATAAATTAGTTTGATGCTGTGTTTTTGTATTTTTAATATAGCTCAAAAGTATTTGTATAAATTGAATTTACACAAAAGACATGGACAGTTGAGTCGTTTTCAGTTTTCACTCAAATTATTCTAAAATATTAAGAGGTTTGATTATAATCATTATTATTTTATTTTTTCTCTGTCGTTTTTGGCCAATATTACTAACATATCATCATCATCATCATCATAGCTATTCTGTCATTATTGGCAGGTCACTTGCAACTCAGAAGCTTCGATGTACGGTGGTAATCAGCTAGTTTCTTCGTCTTGACGTAGCAATTTTCTGTTTTAATATCTTTCTTCAACTACAGTCTCCTTTGCCCCCTCCCTCTCTTTCGTTCCACCATACCCTCTAACTTGTTCCTCATAATAAAGTTCCTCCTCAGCCAATGTCCTAACCAGTTTCTTTTCCTGCTCTTAATTACACCTAAAATTCTTCTTTTCTCCCCTACTGCTACTATTTCTAACAGCTTCTCATTCGTTTTCTGTTCAACCCAGCTAATTCTCTCCTTTTTTCGAAAGCCTCCAATATATTTTTCATCGCGTTATGTTCATGTTTCTGTTCCATACAGTACATATTTTAATCAGTAAAACTAAATCTCAATATTTAATTGTAAGTTTGTTCAAGACAAAGATTAGCTAATCTTGGTTGAAAATAAAAATTATCTGACGCCTTTAGAGTGTAAAAATAATTTAGCAATTCATGCTATTTCAGTAATCTGTGCCGTCTTGATTTTCTTTCATGCGTCTTAGAGGTGGCCTCCCCAATTTTTGGGAACCAGTGGAATATTGAATATGTAAGAAACATAAAAAGATTACGAAACGTTGTAATTTATCTTATAAGTAGCGAAGCGTGAGGACCCATTGAAAAAAAAAAGTTATCGCCTATGTTGTACACTATCATCATACTTACACGAAGGTAAAGTATATTACATTTAGAAACATACATTGTATTTCAGTTACTATTGGCATATTGTAGAATTTTTCCAGAATAAAATTTTCCTATGAAAAGCATAAGATTTCTTAAAAACAAGACTTGCAAGACTCTTGCAGCAAGACCAAGACCAAGACCAAGACTGGGTGTGCAAGATCAAGACCAGGACCAAGACCAGCCGAGTCTTGGTCTTGGTCTTGCATTTGATCATCACTAATTATTGGGCAAGATCGCAATTTTTGAGTCATTCCTAAAATTCTTGTTTAAAAATATTTTATTCGTATTCATTAATATTTGATTACCCTTGAATTCTATTAGAAGCGAATTGTAATGAAAAAATCGACAATAAAGTGAGACCATTATTTTATTGATAATACAGTAACATTCGAAAATGAATCAAATAACTTTTACTGCGAATTACAAGTAGTATAACTTATGTGACATTTCTGGGAGCATGGGTATATGTCACTGTTAGGGGTATATGTCAGTTAGAAGAAGACACTACAATAGATACAATATGCTAGAATAGCATCAACGAATGACAAACTTTTCAGTGGCCCCAAAAATTGATACTCATCAATATTCTCGAAAACTACGCATTAGGATTTTGTAGACTTCAACTAAATATGTCACGTGTATCATATTTGGACATTTCCTCCGTTATTTTATGCGAATTATGAATTCATTTCTGAATGATCAAAATATTGAATTATGGATAGACCTAATACGAGGAGAGAGCAAAAAGTAATGAGTACTATTGTTCCATTTTTGCTAGGTTGTAATAGCACGTTGCAAATTAGTAGGAAACAGGTTTAATGCTGACGTTAGACATTTCCTATTTTGGTGCAAAAAAGTTTGTTTAACAGAAAAATATCATTTGTTTCAGTGTTATCCGAAAATGAACAAGATACAATCAGATTTTTATAATCTAAAGGAAAATTTCTACTGAAATTAAGAAATTAAATATTGGAGTTTATGCTGCTGAATGCATGAACACAACAGCACTCTTAAATTGTATACACGCTCTTTTGGAGAGAACAAGATAAACCTTGCCAATTCATCTGATTTCAGTAGATCTGTGACTAACTTAATGCTTTTCATCGTGATAAGCATTTCGTCTTCTTTAGCTAAAAAGCATAAATGTGGGACGCTAAACTAAAAAGAAACTCAGAAATCTTGAAGTGGCAATGCAGAATTATTTACGAATTTATCTGTGCAGCACAGAAGCTCGACGCTTTTCGCACAATGAAAAATAATATAATTTTTATATACGAGCAATCGAACATTTCCAAAGTTAATACTCCACACTTGCTCAAGAACCGGACAATCATCCGATTAGTTGGTGCGTTACTCACACAAAGCACAGGAGTTTTTAGTTGGCATTGTGACGGAAACTCCTGAATGTTCTCCTATATTCCAGAGACATATATGTCCGGTATAGTATAAAACAAGACACCTTTTCACTTCCCAGCAGCGAAATTTCGTTCGGGGAGGTTTGAGAAAAAAACATTTACTACCTGTGGTACTACTTAGGTAATGAGTGACGTAATTATATATGACAGGTAGTGTGCTGCCACGACTGTAAATTCATATAGAACATACACTCTCTACAATATCTCTATTAAACTTTTGAAATGAAATTATTATTTTTTATTTGATGTTCCAGAATTTGTTCTTAGGAGATGGATTATTAATGAAAGGGAGTGATTATGAAATTAAATTTTGTGTGTTCTCTCACCGGGAATCGGGCTGGAAGCTATGCACATCACAGGCGCACGTGCTAACCATTAGACCAGCAGGGAGCATACGCACCACTAGGGATGCGCACGAGACTGTCTCGACTCGAAAATATGCTGCAAAAGTGATGTCTCCACTCGAAAAATATATATTTTTCTATTGGAAGAGCTGTGTCTCGACTCGAATTTTGTCAGGAAAATCCTGTCTCGACTCGACTCGAACGCATCCCTAAACACCACCTAAGGCTGGCCCTGATTGTAGGTGTTGTTGGTACAAAACCTGTTGAAGGTTGGGCTGCAAAAGAGGCAGTCATTAGAAATGTAATTTCTTGCAATTCTGCTTTAAAAAATCGCACAGTATGAAATTGCATCAAGCAATAAATGTGTGACGTATTTGTCTTGTACTCGTGTTAACTGACAGTAATCCTCAGTGTTCAAGCAGTCAAATTTACAATATCTGAAACATGCAATGCTTTTCCCGATGGGGTTCGTTGTATCTGGGAAAACTATGAATACAATCATTGTAACGCTATCAAAATTGTATTGTACCCTTCGTAAAATATAATGTAACGAATTTGCTTCAAATTATTAGAGTCTTTGATGACGACGCCCGCTCTTATTTGTCTCATACGTTCCAAATAGTAATCTCAAAGTCTGAGCCTGGTTTCTTTGTACCTTCATCTTTATGATAAACCTCTCGAAACGATTCATAGGGATATACTTAGATACTGCTGAAAAGTTCATTTGTCACATACAGATGATTATATCCTCAGAAAATGGATTTTTATTTACAAGTTATTCTAAAACTTCTGTCTTGTTTGGAGACATGTTCGGTTTATATTATGTTATATTGTGTACATTATGTACTTTTTCGCTATTTAAGTATACTTTTTAACTTTTGAAATTTCGGCCTAAAAAAAATATTGTGCTCTAATTTTCATATCATTCGTGTTATCATTATTCACACTGATCACTCTTTCACTGATCGACCAAATAGCGACAATTTGCGTTCATGATTCGTAATCTGAGTGTCCTGAATTCAAATCCTGGCAAGCCAGCATGTAGGCAGTAGGCATGTGTTACACGAATCCAAATGATTTGTTATAAAGGGGGTCAAGGAAAAGGTTTATAATTAATAAATAGACACAACATTCATTAAAAATCGTAATTTGTGTTCCAGATTTCGAAAAAAAATATTATCCATATTTATCCATTCATTTGTTTCATGTAGGCAAATTTATTATTATTATTATTATTATTATTATTATTATTATTATTATTATTATTATTATTATTATTATTATTAAATGCGGTAATATGTCAGTTCACTAACTGCTGTTTAATCATGCATATTGCAAAAAGAAAGAAAAAAAACGAACAATTGGAAGTAAAGCCTTATTGGGTTTCAAGTTTGAAACTTACTGCGATTTTGTAGCTATTTCATTCTCTACGTTTAAGTTCGTAACCAAGATTTATTACTACAAGTTGTTTCGACAGAAAACAATTTATTTCCTCTCCATAGAAAAGAACGAAGCGAGTAGAAATAGCGTCCATACTAACCGATATGACAAATTGCTTTGTGTGTGAATGTATGACAAATTCCACGGACGTTCAATTTTATAGTTTGTAAGGAGTAATAAAACAACGAGAACATTTTCACGGTTTTTTCTTCGACTTTGATTTTACAGATCGAAACTGAGTTAGGAATGCAAGCGTGCAAGCGTTAAATTAGATGGAGTATAGTACGGAGTATGCGTTGCGTTAGACAATTTAGTAGTAGATTTTTTGTAATTATGTAATTTATTCTTTGTGTGGTCTAACAGTGTTTTTTGGTTGATATTCAAGTTTTGAAACATCTTAAGGCCAAATAATCGTAGCTTTAGCCTAGTCTTTATATCAGTTTCTCCAAAAGAAAACATTGCTAGTTGAAGTTTTGTTGATACTAGTTGTCAACGGACTTAATCTTCTTCTCACCAACAAATAGATAGGAGTTTCCCTTCCACAAGCTGATCTAGTGACTTGCACGTACCCCGTTAGTGTGCGGAGTCCTGGGTTTGATTCCCTGTGGGAGAGCTTTAAACTCATTACGATAATTGAGGTTCCTTCTTAAACTCTAGGCCCATGTCTCTTATGACCTCGGTGCTGGAAAGGGACGATAACAAGTCCGAATCAAATAAGTTCAAATCAACAAATAACAAGTCCTAATCGCTGGAATTGTGATTGTGTGAGTTGCTAGGCTTAACTCTGTACTTATCCCTAAGTATCAGATCGTGTCACTGATCAGATTTGTTCTAGAAATCTGTTTGTTCTTCAAGTGCTTGTGGTTTGTGTGAAATGTTGAAAGATGTACCTTCTGCTTCCGTTTGAATTCATTTGGTATACCTTTTCTGAACCTCATTTCATTTTCTTGTTTGTGAAGAATTTTGAAGAATAACGTATGAAAGCCACAAAGAAGAAAAACGAAATGTCAATGTTTGATCGAAATTGAGTTATGGCTATCTGTATGTATGCCTTTAAAAGTAGAATCTAATGTACTACCGTAAAAGAAATGAAAACATTTTATCATTGCTGAACTTTTTTCTTCAGTATACTAAGTGTTTTCAATGTTCTCATAGAAAAAAGTGATATTTAGTTATTCTTCTGTGAGGTCTTCATATGTAAACAATAAAACATGTAGTCCAATCCAGGTGGGATAGATATCAAACCCTTTTTGATAACTTTAATGGTTTATCTTCAAGGTTTGTCCAGCCTACTTTCTGAATTTCATTAGGAGAAGTATTCATATTAAGTAACGTTAATTTGTACCTATTAAGTTCGATACACTTAATGTTAGTTTGCAAAATATAAAATACGAAAAACAACCAATATTTTTCTGTTGTCAAAGTTCTGTAATCTATAATTAACGATCCTACGTCATATGACGAAGAATATTCCATACCATAATTCCATCACTAACGCATCTCATGGTTGGCGCTATACACTTTGATTGGAGATGTTTCACCCAAATAATTTCACGGACTTATCGAAAGAATTAAATTCAGTGTTTCACTTTTCAGATTCGATTATGTAAACACAAGCGGAAACGCTATGCTCCGTTGTATTCGATAATGTCAAAGTTATATCCTATGATTCTGCCCAAACTTTGGAGGTGATATAATATTTTTATGTGCACTAAATTGTCTGTGATGATAACTATGTTTTTCTCGACTTTTGGATCTCATGTTGTAACGTGTGTCTGGCTCTACTGGTAAAATTCTTAAGTATAATAGCATGTCCAGCATTTTCTCAATTTCTGAATATGATTTTCTTTTCTAGGATAAATGCGTCAGCCAATTTTCAAACCTGTGTCTGTTTACTGATATCTTCTTACTGAACAAATAGTATATGTTACTTCTAACAATATACCTTTATTAAAGTCCATAAGCTTTGCCTTCATATTTCGAATTTCATATTTGCGACTTCTGAGCTGATACGTACACTGTAAAACTCATAAATAACTCATTGGGACTTAATCCATATTCTTTTGCAGGGTATCCAATTACTTTATGCGTAACTATTATATGAAATTCAAGTTAAATCTAGTTAATACACTTGGAATCTTTTAATATTGTTACAAGTTAGCTTTAGTTGCTACATTTATGGGTGAGTTCGTAATTTCAGTAGAAGGATTGCGTTAAGAAAAACTTAAGAAATGATAAATTTATGGGGTAAATTATGTCGAGTTCAAAACTTTAGAAAAATATTCTCCAACGTAGAAGAGCTAGACCAAATTAAAAGAACTGAAGTATTTGAGCTATCTCAACTATCGTAGCTCTATTTCTGGAAAGTAATAAGTAAAGCTAATAAATCAATAAATATTTTTTAAAAAAATAATTGGATAATACACATAATATCCAAGTCACTTCCAGTGGAGTTACCTTAGGTTTTATATTGCATGCATCACTTTTAGGATTATGTACGCAATTCTTAGGACTACGTATGTCACTATTAGGACAAATCACAGAGCAATACATGTAATCTACTATTTAATATATATTTTTTATATTGCAATGTTCTGTAGGTAGGTTGTAAGTAATGTACTTGGGAATTTTAACCGAAAACCGGTCAAAACCCCCACAGCCAAAACACCCATACTCAAGAAATGTCAAAACGCCCATACAAACGGTCATAACCCCCACACAAATGGACAAATCTCCCAAACACACGAACGGTCATAACCCCCACAGCCAAAACCCCCACACTCAAGAAATGTCAAAACGCCCACAAAAACGGTCATAACCCCCACACAAATGGACAAATCCCCCAAATACACGAACGGTCATAACCCCCACACTGGTAATCGGTCATAACCTCCAACGGTCATAACACCCACACAAATGGACAAAACAGCCACACATAGCAACGGTCACAATCCCCACATAAATGGACAAAACCCCCCACACAAATGGACAAAACTCCCACATGCAGAAATTGTCACAACTGCCACACAAATGGACAAAAACCCCACACAGTCGGACAAATCTCCAACACTCTGAAATGATCCTGGTTGTATGTTGCCCTTGTACTTTTTAATAACATTTTTTATTCCACTTAAACTGATGTTGCAACTATTCTTCTTGCACTGTTTTGTAATGACAGAAACACTAAAGTGGACGTCGTAAAGAGCCGCAAAAAAGACGTGCAATCACGATCATTTCAGAGTGTGGGTGATTTGTCCGATTATGTGGGGGTTTTGTCCATTTGTGTGGCAGTTGTGGCAATTTCTGCATGTGGGAGTTTTGTCCATTTGTGTGGGGGTTTTGTCCATTTATGTGGGGATTGTGACCGTTGCTATGTGTGGGAGTTTTGTCCATTTGTGTGGGAGTTTTGACCGATTTTGTGGGCGTTTTGACATTTCTTGAGTGTGGGGGTTTTGGCTGTGGGGGTTTTGACCGTTCGTGCGTTTGGGGGATTTGTCCATTTGTGTGGGAGTTATGACCGATCGTGTGGGCGTTTTGACATTTCTTGAGTGTGGGGGTTTTGACCTAGACCCTTTTAACCCTTCACTTTTTTATTATAAAAAGAATGTCTTATATTTTTCCAAAATTCTTGTAAATCTTTGCTCTGAGTCTTTAATTGTTTCCAGTGTAGCATAAGTGCGAAGTTTCTAAGCACATCATGTGATGACCTCGGAATAAAGGATATTTGTCTTAGCTCACAGCGGCTTCTGACGGGATCGGTTATATTTTATAGTTTACAGCAGCCCGGAAGTAGGTTTATCTTCGTTGCTCATAGCAACTTCGGGAGAGGTTTTGGAGCATTACACTCCGTATCTCATAGCAGCTCCAGGAGTAAGTATTAAAGGAAATCTCAGTAGCCCATGGCGGCCTTCGGAAAAGGTTTTTGGTAGATAAGCGATCAGCACTGGTACTGATAAGTTCTTAGTTCCGTCGTCCTCTTTTATAGGCATCCTCTTGTGGAGGGGCTGTCGGCTTTCTTCGTTGTTCTCCGAATCCTTTTCTATTTTTCCTGGAGGTGCATAGTCTCCTACTATGGTCTGCCACTGTTTGTTTATAATTGTAAAAACACGTGTTTGTAGTAAAAAAAAATATGGCTTGCGTATGGGTAAATGGATCCTTACAACATACAATAATTAAGTAAATAAATAAATAATCTTAGATTGTCAATGAACGACATACTTTCTAGCGCCATTAAAATTCGTTTTTAAAATCAATTTTCTCGAAAACTGCAAATGAGGATGTATCCTTAATCATATCATTTTGTTCACTTCAATATGATCTATGGATTGGTATATGTCTTATCTTAGAATCTAGTTAAATATAGTTTTAGAGGTAATCACAATTTTAGGCTATAATTTGCTAAATATACTGTCTACTGCTGTCTTGCTATTGTCATATTGAAAAGTTTGTTTTATCCTAACAGTGGTGTGTTTATTGTACAGAAATTTTTTTGATTGTCTCGAAAACTACGCATGCATATTTACACTAATCCATGCTATTTTCTTCAGCTCAATGAGAACTATCAACAGGGTTGCTAACTTTTGTAAATGGAAATACCAGACACCTTCCTGAAGTACGCATACTCTTAAGATTGTGACATCATCGCTCGTCAATAATATGAACAACCTGAAAATGGTTACGTCACATAAAATTAAGCGATTCGAAGTTCGACTTTAACAATTTTAGTTACGTTTGAAGCATTTATTAAACTAACCTATTTCAGTTTCCGTTGAGTCAGCCCTTGTAATTTTTGTAGTTTCCATCAATAATACATTGTATTTAAGACAGAAAAGTCAATATAATTGGCGACATAATTGTGGCATGCACAAAATATACTTGAGAAACAAGTCTTATCAGCTTCGCTAGGGCTGGTAATATCTCATAATGCCTACATACTTTTGCTGGGTCTGAATGCGATATTTAATTAGAAGATGTAGCTGAGGATGAAGCAGCTAGCTACGCTCTTCAAACTTTTGTTGACCTTTAGCAGTTTTGGTTAAGTCCAGTAAATTTTCCTGTCTTCAACTCTTCAGCAAACTCTGTGCACGAAGATCGTTATCAAAGCGAATTATACTTAAGCTCTGCTTTAAATATCTTAATCGACAAACGATTCTTTTCGTCACTCCAAAATAATCTGAATAGAACAGAGGACAGTACTAATAAGAGGGAAAATTATCGAACTTTAACGTCCGGTTTTGAGGTCGTACCGGACACCGGATAAAGAGGTCAAAAGCCGAAATGTCTGGTAAAATACCGGACTGTTGGCAACCCTAGCTATCGATTGGTATATGTTTCGTATTCAGATATCCTTTTCCCGTTAAACGCTAATAACTACATAATATTACAGAATGCGTTCTTTAAAAGAAATCTTTCAACTTTTTCACAATGTAATTCATCCGCTTTAAGTAGTACCTCCAGCAAAAGATTGTCTCTAGCAACATTGTTTAAGTTATGCGAGGCAAGTTGTCGCTTTTTTTATATTTTTATTTATTTTCTTTTTTTATATTTAGAGTTGAAGGCCTTCCATTATTTCCCCTGACGAACTTATAATTGAATCATCCACTAAGTTCATGATTCTTTGGTGCCTGCGAGTGACATTCTCAATTGCTTTGCGTCCTGTTGCATTAGTCGACCTAAAAGGCTCAACAGGCAACACGTCCTGCAAAAAAGAGCAACACAAAATTGTGTCTCTCGCAATAGTTTATTTCATCTTTTTTCCTCCTTTTAGTTATTCATTTCTTTGCAGTTGACAAACGAAAATCACTGTTGCTCTAATATATAAGTTTGTTTTCTCTCTCTCTCTCTTTTTTCGTAGCTTCACTTAGGAATCCAAATATTAATATGTTAAAGAAAAGAAAAGGCCTGCTGGTGGATTACACCGAAGATTGTAAACGAGTTTTTCGTGAGCTTCATCATAAAGTAGCTCAGTTTCAAAAACGAAAGCGAGAGTTGAGTTTAGCTCGAATTATATGCAAGGCCGGCCCCAGGCAATTCGCTACCCCTTACAATGTCATCATTTGCATCTCCCTCTTTCTTCAGAAAGAACAAATCTTAAAATGGATGATTTTAAGTATCCTACCCCATCATAAACAACAAGGAGAAAGGAAAGAGCACTCGCATTCAGAAACTCGTAAACACTACAAATACAAACTCGTTGTATCCGCATTTCTTTTTCTTTAAATAATAATATATTGCAAACACCCCTGTAGAGGAAAGATGGTTATCCTTTCTATAGAATTCAATATCGAGCTTCAATCTTAATATATCAGTTTGAAATTCCAGCGCAACTAGCTCTCTCATCTTTATTTCTTTAATCTCCTTCTTTATATGTTCAAAAAAAACTTGTTTTTATCTTCAATGCTAAGGAACTTGTTTGTGACAAAGACAAGACTAGTTTTCATATCAAAACTGTGATAACTAACTAAATGGAACAGGTGTTCGGTGTTGTTCGAGAATTGAGTTCTTGTATTTGACAACAATCAAACAATTCATACTGGGATTTACTTGACTTTAGCACTACCCATATGATCTTAAACTAATTAGACCTAAACACGATTTATGAATGTAGCGTTCAAATAGAAGGTCAGCTTAGTAAATTTAGTTACAATCATCATGAAGTTTGTTTCCAACAAGAATATGTTTATTTTAAATTCTATAATTATTACAAATTATGCCTCCCCATGCAAATGCACATATTGCACATATGGTAAAACCGGCCGTGACTATATGGGAATTTGAGAGTCAAAAAAGGCTCAAATTTCAGTTATAGCTATATTCATGTCCAATAATTATCATTCATTGTAATTTTGCTGTTTTCCGATCTCCGAGGAGAGTGAGATAAATATCTGCTTACTAGTCACAATGACAACTAAGTAACACGCGATTATGGAAACTAATAGCCAGGAACGGCAAGAATCTTCTTTTTAGATCAAAAGATCCAATATATTCCAATCAAAATTTTTCTTGTACGCCTTATATCTCGAGACTACATACAGTGTAGCCAAACCCAAAGTAGCACTTAACTCAGTAAGATGTGCTTATTCTGTAGAAAATACGAAAATTCGATTTAGGGGTCATTCGAAAATTTTGAGACCACTGATCCAATATCCAATATATTTCAATAAAAGAAATTTCTTGTACTCTTTACATCTCGAGAACTACATACAGTGTAACGAAACCCAAACTATCACTTAACTCAGTATATGTGCTTATTCCGTAGAAAATACGAAAATTCGATTTAGAGGCCGTTCAAACATTTTGTGGCCCCCGATCCAAAAACTAATTAGTGGCTAAGTACGCAATCTTTTGATGCATATTTTGATCATTCCTAAAATTCTTGGCCAAGATCTCAATAATCTTCTGATCCATTTTTTAAAATCATTCCTAAAGTTCTTGTTTTCTCAGGATATCGGGTTTTCTGGTCATTTTACGGTAGGTGGACATGGTTTGAAACACTAGTGTAGAGGGAAGATAGTATTGCATTTTCGTCGTTGTATTCAACGCTTAAATTAAAACAGGTTCAAATCCCAGAAGAGGAAGAAAGAGAAAATGTTAGTAAGTAGGTTTTCGAAGAGTGCAAAGAAGTAGATTTTAATAAGAAAGAATGCGAACACACAAACTAGAAGAATGTTCAAAATATGACTCAACTTCTCGACTAACTTGAAACTTCAGGCTATTGATCCTTGTGCACAGAAGGTTTATTCAAGATCTGGTGTTATATGAAATGCTTAAAGTTGATTATATTGGTTTCTGAAGAGAGATTCTTTTTTAATTGTCTCAATAAAAATAGAACAATATCGTAAAACAGATCTAATTTGTAATTTCTAAAAGGAATACAAAATAAATCAGAAAAGAGTAAAAAGGAAATAAAGATACGCGATTATTCTAATTTTAATTTTACATTGCATAGAAATGATTTCTTTTCGCGTCTCATGCAATTAGCTTTCAATCGTTCAACATTAGCCGGAAGCAAACATGCAGATAGAGCAGAAAAGAAAAAAAAACACACAACGAAACTGCAGACATAGGATGGAAACACACTGAAGAGAACGTTCTCATCACAAGCAATTGATTTGCTGAGATAGGGATGCCAGATCCTTCGAACAACGCCGAGCGAACTTACAAATAGAAGCAAGGACTTGTAACATTAGACTTTTTACCTCGGTATTTCAAACTCGCAACACCTCTGTGCGCGAGCTACTCCGATTTGTGTTATTTTGTTATCCAAGTATATATGAATCTGAAGAAGAAAATACCTAAAATGAGAAAAGGACTATCATAGACTTTTAGGGTATTTCAGATCCTTAGAAGACACCCTCGTGGTCCGCCCAAACGAGGGAACATCACCGAAAACTTCGCCCATAAAGGAAAGAAGGAAGAGATGATTGCCTAGCTGTCTACGATGCTGGAGTCCAGACTCATAATTGGTCGTCGCCCAGAGCTAATCTCCAATCAATTTAGATGCTTGATGGACTAAAAACCTTCCCACCTCAGTTTTCGGACTAGTGTCACTTAACAACATTCAAGAACTGTGTATTAGTGATGTGCTAGTGTGAGTGTTCATACAGATTACTACGAACTGGAATGGATGGAACCAAAGCCGTAAGTAGTATTCATTTATTGGCAAATCCGAGTCAATTGCAATTTCTATACATATACTCTCCATTCTGCTCTCGTGTCTGAATGTTTCCTTTTAGGCTGTGTTGTTTCCAATCTAACACCAACCCAAAATTTTGTCGGGAAATTAAATTTCAAATTAGATTCGTTTTAAGAAACAAAGGCACTCGCATTAAAGCCTCACACATTGCCTTTACTGTGAATGAATATTTCCTTTCTACTCGCACTTTTCCTCCTCGAAAACTGTGTACCTTCATTCACCCCAAAATGCTCTCCCAATAACTTAAAAATGAAGATACGTTCTAGGTTGCAGGTACGGAAACCTCACCTAGACAAGAACGTTCAATGTGCGCTGTGCCCTGAGACCAGGTAAGACTCAGGAGCATATGCACACAACGATATTATATTCTCTCATAACACATAAAGCTAAATTAAATATCCTGATAAAGTCCTTTTTTTAGTGTAAATGTACGCTTCGACTAATAAGGTTCATAATTTTGGATCAGTAGTAAATACCGTAATCACCGAAATTTTCACCATATTTTGAATCATATTTTGTGATAACATTATGTGGGAAGTGAAAAGGATGGACTGCGATATCATAAAGATCATTGAAGTAATATCACTGAACGGAAGGGAATTTTGGAGCTGAAACAAGAGGATGATACACAAGGCCAGACTAAGTCATCCATAGCCTCACTGCTAGGAATTCATGTAATTTTCTTTCCACATTCATTACATTTAACATGATATTTTAGTAGATTACACTACCTTCCAGGGTTTGAGGAATATATGCGAGGTATGTTCAAAGAGTATCGAACCTTATTTTCTTCCCGCGTAAATCAATGATGTGCGGGAGACTACCTTCGGTGTAGATGTAGAGGAGACACTCATGTGTAATGGTGATTTTTTCCCCACCCGCAGAACGCGTCAATCGCTGGCTGTTGGCGAATGAGTGCAGACGTGAGTGAGAGGTCGTCAGATTTTATTTTATTTTTTGTAAAAGAACAGAAAATTTTGAGTAGCGATATTACATCAAATTTTGCCAAAAACTTGGCGATACACAAGCGGAAACCATTCAATCGCATCGTACATTCAATTTAGAACGCGAATTTGGGCATGAGGAGAGTGTTTCTGAAATTTAATTCAGGCTTTCATCGCCGAACACGACATTCCTGTGTGTCGTCAGGCTCCATACTCACCTGACATGGCTCCGTGTGACTTTATTTATTTTCCAAGCTGAAAATGCCACTAAAAGGGGCCCGATTTAAGTCAAGAGAAGACATCATGCGAAATGCAATGGTACGATTGCTTACCCTTCCACAAACTGCGTTCTAGAAGTGTTTCCAACAATGGCGGGAGAAGTGAGAAGTAAGCACATTACCAAGTACACTAATTTTGAAAAGGGACTAGTGTTTCGGATTTCCAAATCAATAAATGTATTTCTGCTAACCAAACGTTCGATACTTTTTGAACACACCTTGTATGTTTTAATCAATTCTATATTAATATACCAATAAAGAAAACTTGAAATTGTTATGACGGTGGAGAAATTTCCCCCCAAAGCTCAATCTTAAATGATTCTGCTGACACACTATTTGCGTTCAGAAATAATGAAAAAAAGGTATACCCGGAATACAATCTCTACCAATAGCTATTTTCCGCTCCCTATCTGGTAAGTGTAATTTACGCTTAAGCTTGTGTAGAAACTTTAACCAATATGCTAATACTTAATATTTTAGTGAAAATTAATTAAAAGCACTATGATTTTTATAGATCATTTGTTTGCGAATTTTGTTGGAGATTAAGAGACTTAATCCTATAATCTGTGGCTGAAATTAGTGAAAAGAAAGAGGAAAGATCGATCGCTTCAATAATGGATACCATCATTAGTATCACTATCACTTGTGGACGAAAGATTGCTTACTGAAACTTCTTCTTGCTCCGTTACTAGGAAAAATACAAAAATGAAAAGTTAAAGGTGACGGTGCATTATTTATCTCCGCACTGATTAAATGTACAAATATTTATAATAAAGTAACTTGTTGGCACAAATTCAAATAAAGAATTATACTAGTAATTAAGTATAAATACTTAAACAGAACATGTTTTGCTCAGACACCATGATCGAGAAAATATATTTTTGACCGTTTTGGGAGCAAGACCAGGCCCATAACCAGAGGGGGGCTAAGGGGGGGCTGGCCCCCTAAATTTTCATGGTCCCTTCAGACCTCAATACGAAATTCTATTATTAATACAAATACATTTGTAGGAGAATTTTTAATGACTTGGTCCCCCTAACATATTAAGGCCCCCCTAAACCTCTGAGTCTTGTTGCGGGCCTGTGAAGACACAAAAAGAAAAGATACTATTGTGACTTCTAATGTCATATAGGAGTCCAGATGCTTTCCCACTGGTCTAGTAGCTACTGCGTGCACCTTTGGACAACGTTGTCCCGGCCGCGGAAAGATTAACAAGTCAGCTGCCACCTTTGTCCGATCAGACGTACTGGAGTTGTCTAAGAAAATGTCCTCGTAGGTCCGATCGGACTCCCAATTTCTAATAAGTCGAATTGTCATTAGAGCACTTATGTTATAAAGTGCTGCATCTAGTGTTAATAAACTGCAGTGTTTCTATCACATACAATATAGAAGAGACGCTGTAGGTTTTGTTTTTAGATGTTACTGATTAACGCCCCTAGGGGGCGCTGAATATCAGCTAACAATTATTTGCTGGGTTTGTAGAGCCGATCAGACTTACGTGTTGCTTTTTAACTGACATGTTAAAAGTTTAATAATGGATTCATTATTTATTCTAATTTATTTTGACAATACGGCAGTGTTGTGGAGTCATTTGCTGAGTTTCAGAAAAGTCTAGATCATTGTAGCTACTGTTATTGCTAATGAGATCACATTCTGCGCTTATTTCTTCTTCACTGCAAAAAAGACTACTTATTAGCACTAAAAGTAAGAGAAATTCATGCACATTTCTAACCCAAAAATTGCTTGAACATGTAATAATGAACAAATGACTAGCAAATAGAATTTCCAGCACTGTTGCCAACCTCGGCAAACAAAATTATCGATTTTCACCTTTAAAATTATCGTTTATTACAAAAAAAAAAAAAAAAAAAAAACTATCGTATACCTAGGTATTTGTTATGCACGTGATAATTGTAGAAACAAATATAATACTATGCTTTAGTTCTACCTAATTGAATATTGTTAGCGATTTTAGGATCAGGGAACGCACTTTTAATTACGTCTGTTAAGTAATGATCTGCCGTGTTCATAGAAATATTGTGTTTCGCCGAAAAAAAAAAAAACAAGCATTATTTGAGCTCGCTTACCTTGTGTATCCAAGATGTAAGAAAGAGACGCTAATGGTGAAAAGTGGAGTTTTCTTTGGGCAAACCCTATGAGTTTGACTGTACTTGAATTTTTTTCCCTTTAGCATGATTTTTTTTTTTTTTTTTTTTTTTTTTTACTACAGACGACTTAGCAGTAAATTCGGTTCTGGAAACTTTACACCGGGCTTTATGCACATTATCAATAACAGGCTGTAACTCGTCTCGAACACAGCATCAATTAACCACTCTTTTCTGAAGTTTTGTTTTAAATGCGCAAGTTTCAACTCACCCCATAATTACCTTTAGTTTCTTTTATGGAGTGGACGGCCCCTCAGGATCTCTATCATTTTCCATAACTATTTTACGTGTTCACATAAGTAATTAGGAAAACATTAATTACACGGTACATAATTTCACTTTCCGCAACCAGGTCCACACACCGATTCTAACTTTAAAAAAAAATCTAAAGGCGCTCTCACACACTCGCAAAGAACAGTTTTCTTTCCGACATTTACAAGAACAATATTTCCCCCTTCCCATAAATGTAATTGAGTTTAAAGAATGGAGGCTTGCCATTTGCCAATTCTCAAATTGTAGTTGATTTATTTTAGCGAGAAGGACTGTTAAAAACCTCAGTGTGTGTGTGTGTGTTTTATAATTCTTTAATGCACACCTACAATTTATTTGAATATTTTTCAAAAATTGCAATAATAATAATAATAATAATAATAATAATAATAATAATAATAATAATAATAATAATAATAATAATAATAATAATAATAATAATAATAATAATAATAATAAATAAAAGCGTGCGTTCTAAAATTATCGTATAGTCACCTATTATCGCAAGAGCATTATCGTATATCGTATTAAGGCTTAAATTAACGTATATCATAATAAATTATCGTATGGTTGGCAATCGTGGTTGCCAGTCCAACTGCAATTTATCCCCTTGCTAATAAGGGGGCGCGGTGGCTCAGTGATAGAGCGTTCACCTCCGGTGCTTGGGGTCCCTGGTTCGATCCCAGCTCGTGCCGTGTGGACTTTGTGGTGGACAAACACCGTGCTCGTGGGTTTTCTCGGGGTTCTCCCGTTTCCTCCCACTTTCTTCATTCCACCATTTCACTCATCTCTCATCGTCACCGTTTCCTTTAGCCTAACCGGCATAAGCGTGGGACGTAAAACTTAAGGATCTCTCTCTCTCCCCTTGCTAATAAACAAAAACCACACACCTAGGTCCAATCGGAAACCCAACTTTCATGCGCACGGATTAAATATGTTGCCTTGTTTCAACCAATATATGTTTAAAAAATATAGACAAACCAATAATAATGTAAACCAACAGTAATGTAGTGTACGTACGTTTGGCACTCTACGGGTGAACAATAAGTCAGTGGCGGACCTAACCCGCGTCTTCCCTAGGCCCCCCAGTTTTCAGTCACGAAAATAATTTAAACTATTATTTATATATTTTTGAAAGTTTATAGTAAGCTCATGGTATACCAATCATAATCTTGATTCTGGCAGCTCCACTCCAGTTTTTACTTTCTAGATCCGTCACTGCAATAAGTTCACCCTTGGCAGCTAACCTGTTAAAATTTGAACAGTGGTAAAATTCGATTCTACCTTAAACTGTAGGTTCACGTCTCACACAGTTACAGTTTTGAAAAGAGATATTAAACTTCAACAAATAATTTTACAAACTATCGATATTGAACCATAAATGTTGGTGCCCCTATTTTATGAATAATCACACTCCTGTTTAAAGAACAAAAAAAAGTCTGAAATCAATAATATTGCCTCCCTAGAGGTCGAGAACGAATGCACGAATGAATGAAAGAATTCCAATCAATATACAGCAGTGAAAATAATAATAATAAAAAAAAGCATGGGAAATTTTATTTCCAACACGGCTTGCTTATTATGTATACACCTACGTAGATATTTACAGAAAAAGAAGCGAATTGCAAAATGTATTGATTTGTTGTATAAGTTTTTTTTATTTTCCCGCACTACTAGTGTTCTGTGTTTTTGTTTATTTTTTTATTGCGTTTGTTGTATATGTGTATTAGAGAAAAAAGCGTTCTCAAAACAATTTTCGATGAAGCAGCCTCCATATATATATATATATATTGTGCGGGTATCTCTGAATTTCTACAATCTGAAGAAAATGCAATATTGGGAGAGAGTTTGGTTAGAAAGCAAGCTTTTATTTGGAGCACTCTCCCTTCTGTGTTTCTCTCAATTTCCTTACAATCTCTCTCTCTGCTTCTCTTTCTCTGCCGATGTAAAACCAGGATGCATGGTTTTCGGAGTGCAAATAATCAATATATACCCAACAGGTGGTGGCAAGTAAATTCAACAGGCTGTGTTGTGTGGTTCTCGGAAATACGCGAGTGTATTTTAAAGGCAAATTCCCAGCGCATATCATTTTTCATTGAATTTCTGTGAGGGAACGTCTAATATATAACTAGAACAAATCGAGAATCTTCGAATCTAACAGTATTAGTAAGATATTTTACTAAGCTATTATTATTATAATAATTTTAAAAGAATATTTTGCGATTTACCTGTGTTAGTTATAAAACCCGCACATGACGATATATGTATTGTACATGATCCACATGCATAGTTCCAAGCATTACTTTTGTTATGCTTTCTTCAGTGTATTATTGTTCTCAATTTATTGTTGGCAGAAGAAAATTTCCTCATTCCTATTTAGTTTTCTGCATATTTCTCTCAGTTAATTGCTTCGAGGACATTCTTTTTCTATTAACTATTAATATGAACGTAGATTTCTTTTAAAGAGTTTTGTTTATCAAATTTCTTTATTGGATCAAAACATCCAACATATTTGAATCAAAAATTTTCTTGTACGCCTTATGTGAGGAAAACTAAATATAATGTAGCCAAAAGTAAACTATCATTTAACTCAGTATGATGTGCTTATTCCATAGAAAATACGAAACCTCGATTTAGGGACCGTTCAAAAATGTTATGACCCCTGATCCAAAAACTAATTATTGGTCAAAATTGTAATCTTTTGATCCATTTTTTGTTTCCTAAAATTTTTGTATATTTATCTGTCCATCCACGAGGAAATATCTCAAGAATTGCTTCATGAATCAGGACAGCGGGCTCAGTGGTAGAGCGCTCACCTCTGGTGGGATAAGAACAAAATCTCCTGGCCGAAACCTCGCCGCCCAAAATCTTGCAGTCCAAAACCTCGCGTGGCCAAAATCTCGCCGCTCAAAATTTCTCGTGGTCAAAACCTCGCCGCCCAAAACCTCGCAGCCCAAAATCTCGCTAGGCCGAAACCTCGCTGGCTAAAATCTCGCCGGGCCAAAATACCGCGTAGACAAAACCTCGCCGCCCAAAACTTTGTGGCCCAAAATCTCGCCTGGTCAAAACCTCGCCATCCAAAAACCTTGTGGACCAAAATCTCGCTTGGCCGAAACCTTGCACAAGGAAACCTTTTCTTAAAATTTCCCCAATGAGTTTCTTAATACGCAATTCCCTATTACAAACAATAATAATAATAAAGAGAAAAAGAAGAAGATAGAAAATATCGTGTGTGTGTCTTTCTTGGGGTATTCCCGTTTCCTCCCACTTTCTTCATTCCATCATTTCCTTCATCCTGATCATCTACGTCTCCTTTAACTTACAAAACATAATCGAGCGACGTAAAAACTCAGATATTATTTCATACTTTCATAAATATTATTACATTTTGTTAGAATTTCCTAAGGTCACCGTCAAAGTGAAATAAAAACCATCCTAGGCTCAAACCCCATATATGTTGAAAATTTGATCGAGTCCAGTAGAGTGGTTCAAGAGTTATTAAGTTTCATTTATTTTTAAGTATCTCCCCCTCCCTTTCGTTGTGCCATCAAAATGAAATTATGAAATACATCCGAGGCTCGAACCTCATCTATGTTGAAAATTTCATCAAGATCGGTCTAGTAGCTCAAGAAGTATGATGTCATAAACATAGTCATTTTCATTTTTATATAGGATAGATTTTCAAAGCACGCGTTAGAATTTTTCTTCTGATTATTTTAATGCAATTATGTGTTACTACAAATTATATACATATGGCAATATATAGAGCATTCTACATCGAAGAAATCGTCGTGATGAATTTTTATACTGACGGCATTTCTTCCCAGGCGAGATTACGTTCCGCGTAGGTTTAGACCAGGCGAGATTCTGTATCCCAAGATCAGGAACGCGAGGTTCCGGCCAGACGAGATTTTGGGGCTCGAGGTTTCGGCAAGACGAAATTTTGAACCGGCGAGATTTTTGGCGCGCGAAGTTTTGGACAGGCGAGGTTTTGGTCCGCGAGATTTTGGGCGGCGAAGTTTTGGACAGGCCAGATTTTTACCCGGTGAGATTTTTGGACGCGAAGTTTTCGCCAGGCGAGGTTTTGGTCCGTGAGGTTGTCGCTGCGAGGTTCTGGCCGCGAGGCTTTGTACCCAAACCCCTCTGGTGCATGGGGTCCTTGGCTCGATCCCACTCGCGCCAAGTGAGCTTTGTGGTGGACTAACACCGTGTGCATAGGTTTTCCCCGTTTCTTCTCACTTTCTTCATTCCACCATTTCCTTCATTTCTCATCATCACTGTTTCCTTTATTCTAGTCAACATAATCGTGGGACGTAAAACTTACGTAAATATTTCATTTGTTTTCATGAATCAGCACCAAATTTGATCAGAATGTAGAGGGTTAAAACTTTAGGAATTCAGCTCGTTCTCGGAGGTGATACTCAAACCAGAAATGGTAGAAATTAGAAATCAACCAATTCTAGTTTTAAACTAGAGATGCAAGGGCTCGGAAAAAAACCGGCTTTTTTGGAAAAAAACTCGGTTTTTTCTGCTTTGCTTTTTTGCTTCGGAAATTTTGGGCTTTTTTCAAAATACTGCTTTAAATTGATAAAACAGACTTTGTATCGCTTCTCTATAACACAAAAAATCATTTAATTAGTGGTTGATGCTGATAATAATATAAAACATCGAAAATAAACTATGAATTTCGAAAAAATATTTCAAACAATTTTTCTTCAACATATTTACATTATGAATTCCACAGGATTAACCAATGTATATAATAAGAATTTTTTAACCTCCTATATACAAAAGTAAGCAGAGTTGGCAAGAACCGTGGTTGTTTTTGAAAATGCCAAAAACCCGTTTTTTGGGGGGTGTTTAAACCAGGCTTTTTTGGTTTAAACCAGGCTTTTTTGACTTAGATGTTTTGCTTTATGTATTTATATTACATATTTACAGAAATAGCCTAAGTTTGTTTCGCCTTGATGTTATTATGCAACAGCGGGGTTATGCCGGAAGAACTCCCATAAGCTTAAAGAAGTGCGGTCAGTAAATTTCGTAAGTTGAGAATCTCCCGCCCTAGCCATTGGGAAAATCCCGTCATTACTTGAAATGTAAGACAATAACGGGAAAATCCTGTTATTGCTTTGCATGTAAAATTTAAAGGTCAACGTACCATAATCAGTACGCTAAAACTGAGGTATTAAATTACAAATTTAGTACCGGTACGTAGATATCATTGAAAGTCCAATCCAAGCTAATGTTGGAAGCTACGTAGGCAATCGATAAATTTTGCCAATTTCTATCAATATATTTAAGCAATATTGGCTTCTTTATAAAACAACACGCATTTAGGCATGTAGAAATATACAATTTGTTTTGTTTCGTATATTTAGGCTTAACATCCTTACGAAATACCGAGGTTATCAAGGAGAAGACTTTCGCTTAAACTGACATCCGAATCGCTACTTGGGTTACGCATGAAAGAAGGATTGTGGTTCGACCGAGAATTGAACATGGGACACCTTGATTAAAAGGTGAAAGGGAAATAAAACTATTGCAGGTAGTTTGATATCTGGAAACGTTACCATGAAGTTCACACGATTCGCATTTTTCATTCTTTTTATTTTTGTGGTTTAAACCAGTTATTAAAAAAAAAAGTTGGTGTAAATCAGCCAACCCTAAAAGTAAACACTTCTTTTTAAAGAATACACAAATAACTAGCAAAATTGTATGTAGTATTTTTACTTCAAAATATTCCATACCCTCTTTTTGAAACAAAATAAAATTAAAATAAAACATAAGAGAAATACTTAGATTTATATGATACACTTAAAGGTTGAACATCTAGAGCTTTTGGTTCTGTATATTCTTGAAATTCTACAGTTAAGTTTTATAGCACCACCATCACAGTTTACCCAATTCTCAAGTTTTCTGAATTTTTAACAAGAGGGAATCAACATATCATTACGGAACTCCCCCCCCCCTAATCAAAAAAAAAAAAAGACTACGGAATATATTTAAGTTAAGCTAAATACAACTGCACAACAAACATGACTGAGTGATTAGCTTTTGCGCTTCTATCGGGAAGTCCGGGATTCAACCAGCATTCGACCATTCTGACAAAGCTTTTCTTCATTCCATTTGTGAATGTAGAAATAGTGCGTGTACTGTGAGTTGGCCGACTTCCTTTTTTATTGTTTTTAAATCGTTATTATTACTAATTACCAGCAGTGACGGTTTTGCGAAGGTTAGGGGGGCGGTCTTTCGGACTGAAGCCCGTTCCCCAAAGTTACGGAATGTCTGCAACAAACGAAATATCTATTATTTATGCCTTTACTCATAAACTTTAAGCTCCCGTCAAATAAAAATTACGAATGTTTAAAAAACTAAACATTAGTAAGAAACCCTTCCCAAAATACTTTTCTAAATCCGCCACTGAGTCTCAGTATAAAATGATTTTTAAAGTTGTATCCGGAAGATTATTGCTAAACATATAAACGAAATGAAATATTAGTTATGCCTGTACTCATAAACTTCAAGCACTTCCCAAATAAAATTAGGACTTTTTAGGAAACGAAACAATCAGAAAAAACCCTCCTAAAGTACTTTTCTAAATCCGCTACTGATTATTTGTATAAATTGGTATTCAAGGTTGTGTCCGGAAAATTATTGCTAAATTACTTCACAGCTACAGTATAACAGAAATGTGGAAGTACGGTTTGACGGATATATTGAAAAACGTACGCTTTGACGGATAAATAGAAAAACGGGCAAGTTTAACTTTTGCGCTAGAAGGTAGAGTACTAAAAGCTCTTAGAAATGAAACACGGATGACAAACTAGAGAAGAAAAAAGATCTCGATAACTCAAAAGCTAAAATAAAGTTAAATAGCCTCTAAAATTACCCTCAAATACTACATTCTTCATGTTAGCTTTAATTCGTAAAACATGTGCTCCATCCATCTTGATGGTGAATTTCAGAGCGAAATATCACATTCAGGTCATGGAATTTTTATCTAACTATAGAATATACTATAAGAAAGCTATTTAGATAGAAAAATCATGAAGTTGAAAAAAGCCAAAATTTCCAAAATTCTCGTTTTTTTCCCAAAAAAGCCGGCTTTTTATGTGAAAAAAACCATCGATTCAAAAAAGCCGGCTTTTTTGCATCTCTATTTTAAACATTGATCTCTATAGAGCATAAACGGTAATAGAGAGAAGCCATTTAGCAGTTTCCTGTCCTTGATTAAGCGTTTCAAGAATACAACCGGAAGTGACATAAATCCACTAAAAATTCCGGTTTCAATAGTGATTTATAGAGCAAAAACGATAATATATAACGAGAAGTGGATTTTTGTAATTGATTTATTGTTCTTAGAATATGTACGTCTTCTCTTTTAACTCTGTACTGAAGCTGAAAGTGGAAGAAATCAACCACCTGTGGTTTTAGAGTTGGTCATTAGGGTGGGCCGAATTTTTTGGGGGTGGGTGTTTCGATTGGCCGTTTTGCAGAAAAGTTGCTTTGTGTTAGTGGTAGTCAACACAGAAAATTTGGATTTTTTTTTGGTCAGCCCCTTTCTTTGCCTCATGAAACTTGAATATTTTTTATAGCTGCAGCTATGCAACCCGCACGACACTACAAAGAAAATTGTCCTGCACAGATTTTTCTTTTTTAATTTCGATTGGCCGGGCTATGGAAAAGGTATTTCGTGTTAGTGGTAGTCTACACAGAAAATTTGAATTTATTTGGTCAACCCCTTGCTTTGCCTCATCGGACTTGAATATTTTTATAGCTGCGGCTATGCAACCCGCACGACAAACGAAGAAAATTGTGTTGCATATCTATAACCTTTAGTTCTTTTTTACACTGATGCATTCTGAGGGTGAAAATGAAGCGGAAGAGAAAAGTGAGATGCGATATTGTTTCTACGTGGTTAAAAATGGCAACCAATCAGACGACGTTTCAATTCATGTTTTTCATATATAGCGTGAAAAACTATGTTGTCATCGATATATTGCAGCTTGTTTCACGTATATCGTTAACAATTTATCTTAGACCCGTTTATATTATAAAGAAAATTTTAATCAAGTACTCTGATATCAAGTAATTTTGATGGCTGTGCAATGTTAGGAAATATACATTTACCTACAACATTGTATACGACAATGATAATACGTAAAGCATTGTTTTATAAGAAGTCGGAAACATTGTAATTTTGTACACAGTCCAGTAACGATCAGCAATACCTTTCGGACCGTTTCAGAAGGTTTGTATGTCCGCCTGAGCTTCTGAAGAAAAAGCCTAGACCAATTGTCATGTCCCGATGGTTGTCGACAGCTTCTTGCATTCTTGAATTACATATTAGCACCGAAAATCCCGAAGAAGCACTTCGTTGACTTGCACAGTGTGTCAGCAAAGTTCTATAGTTTGGTTTGAAATAAAGCAAATTCTTCTCTCACCAGCGGGAAGCAACACTTATGGCTACTCGCTCGATCTGCATCTATTCTTCCAGAGGAATTAAGAAGAATCGTGTATACTGTGATAAGTTCCAACACTTACTTTGTACATTCTGAAAAAAATTGTTGTTGGCAATGATCACCACAGGAGCCAATACATTCGAGTTTTAGGATGGAGAAAAAGTGTCAGCAGAAAAAGAGACCAAGTCTATGTAAATTCGTTGTTCCGAAAGTAAACGTAGGCGCAAGTAAATATAATGAAATGATCAATTGGTTCTCAACGGGCGTCACCGAGTCACCATTAACAAAGGAACTTTCTTCGAACCAGATAGAAGAAAATATTAGAACGACGGCTACAGCTTCTGAGGAAATTCGATGTTTTCCGTACCATACGTACGCAGTAGAAAGGGTGATAAAAGTAGTTAAAGAAGCGTCAGCATCAGTGTATGGAGTGAATCGAAGAGATGAACTTATCAGGGCAAAATTTGTCTCGAAAAAAATGAAAAGTTTGACTCGCAGCATAACTCTCAAATGTAAATGAGCCCAGAAAATAAATAAATAAAAATAAATAAAAACGGAAGCAAATGGGTGGGCGGGTGGAATTCGATTTGCAGCCACCTCCTCGTGATGGGTTCTGGGGAGTTGCGTAGTTTATGGGCCGAAACAAGCTAAGAGCTGCAAGGGAAATTTTATTAACAACTTTTCATTACCTATATTTATAATGTGTTTTGTAAACATTAATACAATTTCTTCGTCTAATCAATTATAATTTTTAACCACATAGGAATACTGTATCTCATAGGAACCATATCGCTTTTCTCTTGCGTTTTTCCGGCCTCAGAATGCTTCAGTGTGAAAAAGAACCAAAGGTTATAGCTGTGCAGGACAATTTTATTCGTAGTTTCGTGCGGGTTACATAACCGCAACTATAAAAATATTCAAGTCCAATGAAGCAAAGGAAGGGGTTGACAAAAAAAGGAAAAAAAAAAAACATCTGTGTTGACTACCATTAACACAAGGCAACTTTTCCGCAACCCGGCTAATCAAAATCTCCCTCCCCCCAAATTTTCGGACCACCCTATATGTCATCTCATAGAATACAATCCGTAACAGATAGCGAGAAGCGGTTTTCTATAATCGATTAAGAATATACTTCATCTCCCAAGTATATACTTCATTTCCCACCTAATCTCTACTAAAACATCATAAAGTGATAGAAATTAACTACTTCTGGTTATAGCGCTGATCGTTATAGAATAAAAATATTAACAGATAATGCAAAGCGGTTTCCTACAATCAAGTAAGTGTCCCGAGAATAAAGGGTTGTTCAAAATGCGCATCGGTTTTGGATCGTCTGGTAAATTTTTATTTCTTAGTTGCCGACATTGTTTTGTATTGTTGCTCTACCCACAAGCATTCCGATAGTCTGAATTTCTCGCATTTCTTCAATTTGTGTCTAGCCATGGAGCACTTTACTATAGCGCAACGCGTGCTAATTGTGGAAACTTTTATCAGAACGAAGGTTATGTAGCAACTGTCAGGCAACTTCGTGCGGTTCTAGGGCGAAATGAGGCACCGAATGAATCAACAGTTCGCAGACTTACGAAAAAGTTCAATTAAAACGGGTTCAAGGGTGAACATTAAAAGTCCGGGGGTTCGTCATAGCAGTCGTTCTGAGCAAAACGTTAGGGCGGTGATTCGTGACTGTGGCTGTTAGTTAAAGAATTATTGATTTTAGTGAGTAAAGCAAAATTACTGTTATTCAGCAACAATAAAAGTAAGGAAAACCAGTAAGATTGAACACGAGACGATATGAAATTTTCTTTAAGAGATATGAGATGGGATAGAGATATTTGAATAAAAATAAATACCTTTTCAGAGACTAGACACCATTTTCACGACACTTTTACGAGACGAGTCAGCTTCAGTTCTCGTCTTGTACGCAACCCTAAAAGTCAGACATAGGCAGGTAAAAAAACAAAAAAAAAAAAAAAAAACTTACACGACGTTATCAAGGTGTTGTCTAAAGGTAGAAAATAATAATAATTAGAATATAATGTTAGATTCAACTTATCGGCATGGCTAAATGCTTCTCTCTTTTACGATTCTCTTTTTAACTAATTATACGTTTCATATTCAATATTTTTGATCTTGTTGAAATGTAAATATGGTCTTTCATTGGCTTTTTCTAATTTTAAACTTAATTTTCAAGCATTTATTATTATTATTATTATTACATCAAATACCACTCGTAAATGTTACATGCAATGATAAAAAGAAAATAACTTTTTTAGTGTTATCTTTTAAAGTTTCGCGTTTAAAAAAGTAACGTTCATCTAAAGCGCGGGGAAAAAAAAGAGTGAGAAAAAAACAAAAGCAAACTGATTCATGTAAGCGCAACTGTTAATTGAAACTTCCCCTTCCGGCAAATCAACTTCTTTCATTTCCTTCCTCCCCCTAAAAAAAGCTTTAAAAAAAGTCTAGAATTCTTGCATCTTCCTTTTCCATGTGATTTTGTTCCTTTATTTTACCCTTTGATAGAAAGTTTGAATTAAAAAAAAAAGAAAAAAATCTGTCGCCTGGAGGGTGCACAAAACATCCGAGGTATTAGTCTTTCTCCCCTTTGATGTGACCTCGAAGTCTTCTGTGAGCGTACGCTTTCACGAAATACAAAATTACCTTACGCCTAATAATCACGGCTGGTGTTTGCTATATTTTTTTCTTTTCTGTTATTATCATTATTGGCGTGTTATAATTAGAAACCATTACATAATTGCGTGGTTTTCTAATATTAACCTACACATTATCCAATATGTTCTTAAATAGCATTAGCGATATGAGAAAAGCCACTATCAGTTAATAGCTCTCCAGAATTTCATGTTGAATTTATGTCACATTTTAACTGTAAAATTCTCTCCTAATTTGACTCATTGTAGTGAGAAGAGAAAATTCTCCATTTACAAAAGTTATTATTCGTATATTTATTGAATTTGTTTTTCTTTTAATATTAAAATTAATCTGTGTAAATCACTTCACCAAAATCAAGAAAAATCTATAAATGATATAAGGTTCAGTATGAGACTTCAACACTGAATTATTATAACAAAAATTTTAACAAAAATATTACTGGCGTTAGGACTGGCCTACTACGACCCACTCATACCATGATTTTTTTTTTCACTAACTTGATATCATGCCCAAATGATCAATACTTGTTAGACTATCAGATATTTTTACTATTCAATGTTGAAGATATATGAGTTCCAAAATCAGAAAGACAATTGAGTTAAATTCTCGCAAAATGACGAATGCATTTCCGCACATAAATTATTATTTAGCCTACATCAATGGATCAGTTCTACTAGAATTTCTCATAGTTTAACAAGCACAAGATTAAATTCAACGTTATTGTAAAAAGGGACCTTAGTTCTGCCGTGTCGTGACAAAACGCTGTAACTTTGGCGGAGCAGTTTTGCGAAAATGAGCCGTAAAGTTTTCATCCGAAAATGTGATCTGTATCGTGTAGAACCAGTGTATCTTGACTTTGGAAACACGTGGTTACATGTAGTGTTACGTAAATGCATGTTGTGTGATTAAATTTGGTGAAAATTGATTGGTTGACCATTATTGCCTAGTTACACTGGTTCTACACGATACAGATCACATTTTCGGATGAAAACTTTACGGCTCTTTTTCGCAAAACTGCTGCGCCAAAGTTACAGCGTTTTGTCACGACACGGCAGAGTTGCACTTTAGAGTGTTCTGATATCAGTGACTTTATATCAGAGAATTTCCTGTAAAACGGTACATTACTCTCCCAGTATGGCCAAATATCTTTCAGCTGAGCTGCCAATGTTGAAACATACCACAATCTAAAGCAAATCATTCTGAAAATAACAAGAAAGCTTCATCTGCAAACCCAGAAACGAATTCAAAAGTTTAAGTGAGTAATGGAGGAATCTGAAAAAAAAAAAATCTCAAAGCATTTAGTAAGTTCAAATTTTAGTTTTCAACTTCATGCAAAGCGTTGAAGTCATTGTCCATGAGTTATTTGGGTAGGGAAACAATTGAACGTCAATACATTGTGTATTTCATGAGTTACTGTACTTTTACAACAGCAGTTTTATTTAATTCCACTTATCTCGTTTCCTTCCCTTATTTCCTTAATTTGTAAGGTCGGTTCTGGCTACGGAAATCCCACTGCTACTTCGTACATCATCAGACGGATATAATTATTCCAGACTCTGAAACTTATTTGGTCAATATCTTCCTCTGGCACTTTTACTTTCCTAGGTTTTCGAAGATATTCACTTTAAAACAGTTGAGTGAGCCTCACGGCAGGGGCGGATCCAGGACGGACTTCTGGGGGGGGGGGTTGTAATACTGCTACTTGGAGTTACTTTTAAGAACGTCAAAAAATAAACTATATATTTTATTTATATATAAAATAAAAAAGTTTCCTCTTCTGTGGGGGGGCGATTGCCCCAATCGACCCCCTGAATCCGCCCCTGCCTCAGGGCGGTATTGAAATGATGATATTGGGATGAAAATTTCCTAATCACAACCATAGTCTATTCCGGGTAGCCCACTTGGTAGATGTCTTACTGACTACACTATTGCACCTCTTTCCACAATGGGTGGAGAGCAGGATGACTCAGCGGTAGGGCGCTTACCTGTGGTGTGTTGAGTCCCTGGTTCGATCCCTGACCAAATAAGTTTGTGGTGGACAGCAACGTGTCCATCGGTTTTCTTGGGGTATTTCCATTTCCTTCCACTTTGTCATTCCACCAATTATTCCATCGTCATTCACTTGCTTTAATTTTCGTTTACTGTACTCAAAAGGGTTTAATCGCGGAACGTTAAACTGAAATATTTCACGAAAGATTTCTTTTCACAGTACAAAACATGTGTTTAATAAAATGTTAATAAAGTCACAGTTTTGAAGCGTCTGTTCGTTCTCCACTTCCACTCCAGAAGCCATAATAGCTCATATAGTAAATCTTATCTTCATTGCAAAGACGAAATAGCATTGCACATTGATGAACAATTCATCAGTACAGTATCTTACATTATCAAACTACTTATACGAGTATTTAATAAGAAAATTAAATAACATTACCTTCAGTATTACATTGTTTCAGTTCTTATTAAATTCAACATAGTACACGTATTCTACTATTTCATAGAAAAAATTAAAATATAACAAATTAAAATGGGAGTGGATCCAAGATAACAAAAAAACTTATTTGTTTTTTTTTGGGTTGTACTACTAACCGTTACATCTATAGCAGGACCGGTAGTATTATCTAGGAACTACTTAAATAATTCTTCATTTATTTCCACAAAATTATGATTTTGTGTTTTCAAGATTTATAACAAGAAACAAATTAAATATTATGTTTGTTAAAAAAAACCTTGCTGATAAATTTCATGTTACGAATTGGAATTAATAATAACTGGTTAATTAAAGTAGTAGGTCCTTATCAACAGCGAGCCTATTTAAGACGTGGACTCACAACTCAACGTATAATCCAAACCATATGAGCTACTACCAAGTGTTTAACTTTGTTCTCTCGCGCTAGAGAGGATAATAACAAAATAGTGAAGATATTATATACTCTGTTTTCAGCTATAGCATTTTATATTTACAATTCGTATAAAGTTTTTTAGTAGAATTTTGAAAATAAAAGAGTTGATAAAATGTTCCCTGTCTACCCCGGCAGGATTGAAGCCTGCAACATCGCCCCCCCCCCCCGAAAAAAACAACCTCCTTCAGGGTTTGAACAATAATTAACAAACTACTCGCAAAACTACTAGAGTATTTCTTACGCAATCTCAAATCAGCATTGTGGAAAGTGGTTCTCTGTTCCACACTGGGTTTTGTTTACACTCAGATACGACTGAGTTTGTAGCAGATAATTGGAAGTTACAGCTTTTGCTATGGTAAACATGTTTTTTTTTCCCCTCACAAATCACATTTTCTTTTACGACACAATATGTGACGTAAAACATGTTGAATCTAAGAAATGAAGGGGGCTTGGAATGTATTGTTCATAATAATAAAAGCAATAATAGAATTGTAATAACTATTACCTAAACAATAAAATTTGAAGAAGAAAATTAATTAGCTCTACTTATGGCCGTCTCTTCACAGGCCTTAATGGCTCATCGAAACTTAAATGAAAAGATGTTAACTAGCTAACAGTTTCTTTGCAAACTAAATATATTAGTTAGAGTAGGTAAGTGCTTACTGCATTGGATTTTTATGCAGGAGATCAGGATTCGAATCCCCGAGGGGCCGAACTTGCTAACATGTTTCAGTTTTGATTCCAATCCATACTCACAATGTCAGTGTGATAAGCGAAATCATCTTCTGCGGACAAGGAAAGGGATGTTGGAATGACGGGGAATTGGAAATGAATGAAATGAAATCTTTGAGTTCTACGTCCCACGGTTATGCCGGCTAGGCTAAAGGAACGGTGATGATGAAAAATGAATGAAATGGTGGAATGAAGAAAGTGGGAGGAAAGGGGAGAACCCCGAGGAAATCCACGCACAAGGTGTTTTTTCACGGGAGACAAAGATGTAGAAACTTATTTTCTTCAATTGTTCAAGACTTGATATTTTAAGTATATTTCAATCATTTTCTAACTTCTGTGAAAACACTGTTTTATTCCTCTTTTGTTGTATGTAGTATGTAGTGAAATAATGCATTATACATACAACGAGTCGTATATTTGATATTTAGGACTCATTGCACAACACACTTCAAACAATAGAGATTTATCTTAAAATGGAGATATTTTTGTTCATCAACTGTATAGCGAAGGCGTGTTTCAGTGTTTCATAGGCTTATCAATTGTCATGGACGGTTTGAAATGTAACATGTAAGTTGGGTTGCATCTGTCCAGGCGTTTGAGATACCAGCGAAAGTGCAGAACCCGACTTAATGGCTTGAGTTGATTTTAATTTGTTGAGTTGAGTTGATTTTAGTTTAGCGTCCCTTTCAGCAGCGAGGCTATATAAGACCGGACCTACTGATTAACGTGGAATCCGAACCACATGAGGTCCCGCCGGGAATCGAACCCGGGTCTCCCACGACAAAGGCGCGGACGCTAACCGCTTAGCCACGGAGGAGCTTCCGACTTAATGGGGTTATAGCAGTTAGGGTATAATTACATTTGTGGCTGACTGTACGTAATAGGGGTTTCCATTGGGGAAAATTGAGTAGCTACTCTATGTAAAACCACATGTATTGCATGGCTTAATAATCCAGTTTCACTAGCTGCCTGGCGTGTTGATTTTTCTGGGCTACGGGTAAACATTCCTTGAACTATCGCCACCATTTTCCTCCGATTATGACGTAAACGGGTGGTAATATTTTTCACGTCTTTTGCATTGCCTGTGGTCATTATATTTGTATGAAAGTTCTTAATTGTATCTGAATGAATTAGAACATTCACTGTAGGCCACCATTTATGCAATAAAACCATCGATTTCCATATTTCATAACGTGCAGCAATCTCAACTCGCTGTGTACCACTGGCTCTTAATAAATATTTTTTGAGCCACAATATCTATAACAGAACATTGAATCGTAAATATTATTTATTTATATCTTCGTTTACAAACCGTTAATTTCTTAAACATCAATTCTTCTGATAACTTCGTAATCTATTACTCAACAATCTTACTTATTTATATATCCTATTACAGTAACTAAGGAGCAATGATGATCTTTACAATTTCCTTTTTTTCTTCTTCTTTACAAAATATGCTCCGTTGTCGCACCTCTGATCGTCTTTCTAATACCGGTACAGGTAAATAATAGTACAACAGTACAACACTATACAACATACCGTTGTATCTGATTAACAAATAAACAGTCCATCATTGCGTGTGCTGCTTCCAGTGGTCAATGATTGAACTAAATAAACCTTGCAATGTAAAATCTTCGTAAGTACTTTATATTATGGCAATCTTTCAAACATGAAATCAGGAATTTTATAATTTTTATAGAGTATTAAAAATACTTAGTTACGTTTTACCCACCCGTTATACAACATTCTATTTTTATTGTAAAATATAAAGCGGATTTGTCAATGATCTGTGTAAGTTTTAAAGGGAGATCAATTGGAATACTCCAAAATATTATTTTGCCTTTGAGACTAATACTATAGATAATGGGTCAAAAATTAATACGTTGAAGATAAATGTACATAAACCACGTAACAACGAAACTGTATGAGATGAAATCTACTTCTTAAAGTGAAATTCGATCAAATATACGGATTAGGGTTGTCTATGAGATTGATTTGAGGCTATCTCGTCTCGGAAAAGGTCGTGAAAATAATATAAGAACTCTGTCTCATCAACAAAATGTTTGTCTCGTGGACAAACATAAAACGGATCCGAAACTTAATAAATATCCTCATTGTTAATAGAATTCAATCTCTCTCTCTCTCTCTCTCTCTCTCTCTCTCATACACACACACACACACACACACAAATAACCATTTGGAAAGGAATACGATTACGATTTAAAAATTACGATTAAAGCTGTATGGAGTTTATTGTGGACATATATTGCCACCGAACACATTGCAGACAATTAAAACGATGAGTCTAATTTAATCTGTATAGTAGTAGTAGTATAAAAGTAAGCACTATGCATATATAGTGCTACTTTAAAAGTCTACGATAGAAACCTTCAAATAGGTTCAGAAGAATTGATTGGTTAGAGCGGTAGTTCCCAACTTATTTTGTCTGACGACACACTTCACCGAACGCCTATGACATTACGATCCACTTGTTTGATTTTTATTATTAATAATATAAATTATAATAAAGTAAACCTAAGTTTCGGTAAAGTAGTGGGTTTATGTAATACTGAGCGTTGCTACCTCTGCTGGAGGCGTTCACTGGTATATTCTGTATCAAAATTGATTTCAGCAAAATGTTTCATGAGCGCCCCTTTCCAGTCCAGATCCACAGTTTACGGTATAATCCGAACCGTCATGATGGGTTTAAATTTCAACATTTTCTCACCGGGAATTGAACTCAGAACCTTGTGCATCAATAGCACGAACACTTGCCATTAGATCAGCGAGGAGTTCTAGATTAAGAAGAAAATAGAAAAAGTATGCCAGATTCTAAGAAAATATATAGTACTAATAATAATGAATTACATTGATTTTGGATAATAATAAAATAGAATTGTGAGTTTTTGTTTCTGTGAGGATGAACTATATACTTTCTTTTTTTAAAAAATAAAAGATTCATAGGGTTAATTATTTATTGACTAGTTTGGAAAACAACTCACTATTCAGCTGCATATATACTTCAAAGGATTTGCAATGATTAAGATAAGAAGAACTACCAGTTCTTTATGAAGAGAGAAAAGATATCTTAGAAGAGGTTAAGTAAAAATGAATCTTTATTACTTCTATTCCTTATATATATATATATATATATATATATATATCCAATATATACAAATAGCAGCAGTAGGTATCTGTGATGGCAGCAGAATGACTTTTGGAGGTATTTTCATAGATAGCATCGATCAAAAAGAACAAAAGACAGAACTGAAAAGAAAGTCAAAAAGAAAGAAAGAATGTAAGACTTCTTTTGAGTATAAAGAAGTGGTTGTTCTTTTGGGTGGTGTAGTTTCTTCCTTAGTCACTCAAGAAGCTATTCAAAACGGAGGAAAACCGAGTGAAAGAAAGAAAAGAAAAAAAAAACACTTCTTTGTTCATAAAGGTACTGGTAAAGAAGTTTGGAAGTAGAAAAGGCAAAAGATCCTAATAGAAAGCGAGAGATAGATACTCATCCCAGGAAAGCTTTTCTTTCTCCTCTTCTTTTACCGAATCAAATAGATGAAAACAAACAAGTTTATTTATTAAAGAATGAAGGGACAGAAAAGATTAAGGAAACCGGATATCACGATTCATACATATTTTAAGCTTAAATATACATATCGATAAACCTTTTATATATACTCTTATATATATATATATATATATATATATATATATATATATATATATATATATATATATATATATATATATTTATATATACAGACACAAGTGGGTTGTTTGAAATAAGAAGTTTACCAGGTGTACCGGTTCATAATGCAGATTTTGGAAGCAAAGAAAATACGATAATTGCAAGAGTCACATCGAAAGTACTTCATTCAAAATAATGACCATCGCTAACAACAGATTTTCCCCATGTTCACTGTAAAAAAATTTCATAGGTAAATTTACAAAAGTACGCTGGCAATTGTTTGCCAAGTCTCTATGTAAATCAGTTTACACCTATAAAGTAAAATTACTAATATGAATGGTATATAAATTACATTTTTATCAATTAAAAAAATCATATTTTCTTATAAATTTATTGAAAATTTGTAAAAAAAAAAAAAAAAAACGCAAATTTTGTAATTTAATCTAAGGAAATGTATATCAACTTACAAAATGAAGGTTAAATGATTTTACACTGATATTTGTAATTTAAACTACAGATTTTTTTTGGAGTGTTTAGGTAATTTGTGGTTACTATTCCTATAGAACTTTGTTTAGGAGGTAAACCATTGTCCTGCATTGTGGCTTCTAGCCGACAGCGTATTACTAAACTTTGCTCAACGTTACTTTATTCAGCTCAACAATTCCAATCGTCCCGGCGATTTATACCGAAGCGTTAAACCTTCGGCCCAACTGGTTCGCCACGGTGTCCAAAAGACACGGAAAATTCAGTTGTTGTCAGATTATCCATATTCGTTTTAAACCCAGGAGCGACATAATTGATGTCTACCAATCACAATGCCACGATACGTAAAGTTAGAATGTCTAACGTGAAATACAAGCGATTAACTAAAGTCAAGAACTATTGAAAAATATGTCGATACAGTATGTGGAATTTTAGATTTTTGATGATATCTCGGACGGGATGAAAATATTTATTTTTAATAAATTTGAAATAATTATTGTAAATAAATTCAAAGTAATTCTTATTATCAAACAATAATATATTTTAAGAAATGTTTCAATATAAGGCAAATTGAATGCAAATTTACACTATTGATAATTTTCCTTTCGAATTGAATGAAGAGCTCCTACCTGGCTAAGTGATTAGCGTGGGCGCCTTTCGCGTGGGAGACCCAGGTTCGATTTCCGGCGGGAGTTCATGTGGTTCGGATTCCACGTTAATTAGTAGATCCAATTCTCATATAGCCTCGCTGCTGAAAGGGACGTTAAACTCAAAATCAACTTAACTCAACTTGAATTGAATCTTACGTGGAAATCCAAATACAGAAAACAGCCATATTCAAATGTATAACATAGCTAGCATTCTAGCATCCTCGTTGTGTATACAGTACGCCAAAGCCCTCCAGAAGAAAGACGAGTTGATAACTACATAATTTCCTTAATCTGTTAATATTGTATTTTGGACAATGGAATCAGAAGTAGAAAAGTAGTGTAAGGCGTGTTAATGTATTTGCAAATACTCAACCTGTAATCATCCGGTAGGGCGTAACTACAGAGCACAAAATACAATAACTTAATAACAATATTTATCATCAAAACTCCAATCTAACTAAAAGAGAATCATTTTATCAAAAGGTCTACAATTACTAATTGCAATTTGATTTTTCTGTTTAATATCGTAAGCACAATTTACGATAATGAGAAGATATCCAAAACTTTATATTGAAATTATATATTTTTCTCAGTATTATATATGTACTTAACAATGGTAACAATGAAAACTTACTCGTAAAAATGAACATAATGAATGCATTTCTAAATACAATAAGAATATGAAAACTAACTCAAAGGCCGGTAGCCAGCCCAAAAATATTAATCAAAGATTAAGAATATATATAATTCTATGTATATACATTACGATGTATCACTTCACAATAATAACAATTCATACCTTTTTATTTTAAGATTTCATTATGTGAAATGTGCTTAATGGTGTTCACTACATATCAAATTAGTGTTCACTTTTTTTCACAGATTCACAGCCGTGACTACAAATAATGCTGAAGTATCAAACTTGCATACACCAATATGATAGACTTAATGTACATTGTGTAAACTTTTAGAACAAGAGCATAATATTCATAGTGTGTAACCATTCGCTAAATAAACCTTTAGATTATCAAGATAAGACATGATATGCCAACTCAGGAATGCATAATTGAAGTCAACGTAATCAATTCTCTGCATGCAGTTCTACCAGTTAATTGTAATGGAATTTTGGTTATGTGCTCAACTATTTCATGATTATGGAATTTTATCGCATGATGGGAAAAGAGAAGGGAAATGAAGGATTCTTCCCCGAATCAATTCCTTCACAAATCCATCGTAAACGTTGCGATATACCACCATAAAAAATCTTCCTTAAAGTTAACTTAGATGTCTAAGTTTACCGGCAAAATCTTGTGTAACTCGAATATTATATTTATTTTCCACTATTAGCTGCCAAAAGGAACAACAATATATTTACTTTACTTCTGGAGACGAAATGTATTCCTCTTAAACTTGTTTCGTAATTTAAAATTACAAATTTCAACTCACATTTTACATATAAAACTTGGTTGAATGTGTATTATTTTTAAAAGAATTTTATCAAGGATCTTATAACATCCTTGAATTTTATGGTAAGAAAATCAGAAGTAATCAGAATTTCTTCTTCTTCTGAAGACTCCAATTTTAATTCGCTTCGCTAACACAAAATAAAATTGATCGTTCTCAATGATAAAATGGTTAATGTGCTAAATTATCATGTCATTTAACGAAATATTTATTTATGAAGTATTTGCCCTTGTACGGAATATTGTAAATTATATTTACAGATTACCAAGTTGTCAACAATGAAAAGAATTTTAAAAATTCACTTCAAGAGAAACAATATACCATTGAAACGTTCACTATACTGCAAAGCATATTATATACAGTGTGATTATAAATGAGTTGTATCTTTCGAAAGAAGTGTACTTAAATATTTAGCAAAATAAATTGCGGATTTAAAAAATTTAAAAAAATGGTTAATTATTGAAAAAGTGTAACGATGATCTACAATGAAATCATACAATGATACAGAAAGAACACACTTCAGAACAAACATACTAAAATAGCCGTAGGGCGTCACAAGAGGTAGCGCATAACGCCATTTAGAGACCTTTTCCATTTTTTCGTACGTTCTGAAGTGCTATTTAGTAAGTGCTTGAAACATCGATCGGAACAAATGATAATCTAAAGGTGCAAAGTCTGGTGAATACGATCAGTGAGTTACTACTTCCTAAGCAAGATCCTTTAATGTGCCTTTAACTGGTTTTGGAGTGTGTGATGATGCCTTATCATGAAGCAAAATTACTTTGTCACGTCTTCTGTCTCATTGTGGTCGTTTTATAATTGAAGCTTGATTCAAACTGATTATTTGTTGTCGGTTGCAATTACTACTAACGGTGTCACCTGGTTTTAGAAGCTCATATCACACCACACCTTAATCACCCCATAAACACAGAGCATTGTCTTCTCTCCGAAGCGATTTGGATTTACAGTCGACGTTGAAGTTGATTTGGATCAACTCATGATTTTGTGCACTTGAAATTCCCAATATAAACTAACATGTCATAGTAAGTCAGTATTTGATGCAGAAAGGACTTCCTTTCGTGCCGTTAACGTAAAAGTTATCTGATGACTTTTCGATTTCCTATTGTCTTTCGGACAATTGTTGTGGGACAAAACCATCTTTTTCCTTTAAAATCTTTCCCATTGCTTAGTATAAACGATCAGAAAGTGTTTACTGATGACCGTTTAATCTTTCTGTAAGTTGTTTTAAAGTTTGACAAGCATCTCCATTTTGGTCAAAGGTAATCGGTTGACCTGGCCGTTCTTTGTTATTATTTTATAGGATCGAAACCACCACTTTTGAACCATTTCGAGCCCAGAGAATCTTGGGATGGAGCATGTTCATCGTAAGCTTGCCGAAGAAGGTGTATTTTCAGCAGCACTTTTCTCGGGAAGAAAGTAATGAATTAACACTTCTCATAAGCGCAAATGCTTTTTGTTTGGCACGAATGTCGCATCGACATGTTTTAATGCACAAGTAGCTACGACTTCAGACTGTTTAACTTACAAAGTTTTGAAGAATGTCACTACAACAAAATCACATATAAGGAAATATCACATCGCAACTCCAGCACAATCTATTGACAAAAATCCGAATTATTAATCCGACTGTTTAGGAAAAGTATAATTTGTAGCGTTGTTATAAGAAAGTTTACCTAATCATTTCTGTTTCAATATATCTTTATTCTTATACTTAGGAGTGATAAATTTCTTTGACAAAATGAGGTACTTTTGAAACTGAGGTATCAAAACATTCTACATATGCTTGCTAGAGCATAAATTTTAGAAGAGAGGTGTGTAATCAGTGTTTCTTTCTTTCTTTTTCTTTTCTTCTCTTTTCTTTTCTTGCCTTTCTCTTTTCGAAGAAATAAGACTGTACAGTCATACAATGGCGGATACATGATATATCGGCCATATTGTTCCTTAGAGGAGGCTGCACTTGAACATTAATTGCTCAGAGACCTACACTGCACAAGAGTGAGATACAATAACAATTTACTTTAGGTGTTGCATGCACCTTACATATTGCAAACTACGTGCTTCTATTATTTTGATAACCGTCTGTATGTATCGTAGGTATTGTAGTAGACACATTTTCCTCATGACTTCTTGTCATGACTTTATAATTTTCCTGATTTTAATGAACAGAATAACACAGTTTAAAACATCGCAATGCGCTATTAAATACTAAAAGTAACAATTTTTGCCTATATACTCATATGATTCAGTTCTTAAACAGACTTTTCCGTAAGGTACAGAAAAAATGGGCAAAATATAAGGTTTTATCGATTTCAGTCCAAGGAAACAAGAAACAATCTTTCGAATTGTGAGGCAACGAAATTGCTCAAATACCTGGAATTCATCCTAAACGTGTAACTAATATTGCTCAACGTAGTGTGGAGGCCAGAAACGCAGAAATAGAAAAGTGAAAAAAGTTATATGCAGAAAAACAAAAGAAACGAAGGAAAGTATCTTAGGCAATCTTTGAATATGCTATCCTGGCTGTGTTTGGCATTTTCCTTTCTTGGATTCTGGGGCTGAAATCAGTGATACTGCATTATCTTCCATTTTGCTGTATCTTAAATTGTATTAAGGAGAACGATACAATTAAAGCACAATTGAAAAGGAATTGAAGCAATACAATACAGGAAGAGATAAAACAGAGTCCACACAATCGACTTTCTTCACTTTTATTATGATTGCTTTTAGAAAACAGGCTGTATTACCGTGTTAGTGGACGCCAGGAAAGTTTAAATCGATTCATAAAGATAAGAGTTTTTTCTAGAAAGCATAAGCACACAATAAATACGTATGATATAATATAAATGTTATTTTTATACAGGTATGTTAACGGATAGTTTCTCATTGCTCCGTAATGAACAATCTTGTTCAAAACCTTCTGGCCATCCATTTGTTTTAATATATCATGTATTTTTTATCCTCAAACTAATATAAATCAAACAAGTGTTAATTATCTATTTAATTTCAACCCTATCTTACGTGAGATTGTGAGGGTGCGCCCTTAGAAAGAAGGTTGCAGGGGAAGGATTTTTGTTTAACAAGGCTACACATATATACACATGAAAATTAATCAGAAAGATTTGTAAAGCTCTTACGGAGATAAACATGAATTAATGGACATGGATTTAATGTCTCATTTGAGTTTTGTTTATTTTATTCCCTTTCTGCTTCGAAAAACAATAATTTACAAGGTACATTCAAATTACAACACCTCCATTTTTTCTCAGAACTGGTAACAGATAGAAACATGTAGTTTATTTTACAATACAGGAGCATTCGTTGTCAATGCGTGACAGAGATGGCAACAGCGTACGGCACAGAGAACTCTAGCGGCAGCGGCTCTAGGTTCGATTTTCAATCACGACCTTGTGAGACTGTTAAACGTTGATTCGGTTCGCATAAGGCAAAGTTTTTTTTTTTTTTAAAACAGGCCAAGAGTCCGGAAATTTTGTACCGGCTCGCAGATTGGCTCTGCACGACTGTACGTATGGTAGTAGAACTTGCAAGCCAAATGTGGCGTCATTGAGTTTGTTTTATCGAGTACTGGTTATTCTCTAAAAAAAAAAAAAAAAAAAAAAAAAAAAAAAAACAGCAGTAACAACCAGGGCTTCAAATTCTCAAGTAATGCTTAGGACTATTTGAAAAGGAAACTAAATCTGAAGGGGGCCCGAACTGACATATGTCTTATTTATATTAAATATAGTAGCTTGAGTTTCTCAAGGCCCCCTTCCCTCCCTCCCTGGGCAAATGAACAAGGAAAGGCATTTATCACAACTGCGGAAAGTGATGAAAGTTTTGGATAAAAATCGTGAAGAATATGAAAACTTCTGATGCCGGAATAAGCTATACTTTAAAGCATGTACAGGAACTGAAGATTGTGGGAGGAGGTAACAAAAATAATTATATTTGCAGTCGTGAACAATGATTAATTTGTACCTTTATAATAACTTATAGCCAAGGGGCAAAAGTGAGGGAGTACGCGGCGGGACGTCGTCCGCCTACTTTCAAAAAATAACTATGGCGTCCCCCCCCATTTCCTAATCAAAATACAATGGGAAAAGATAGGCACGGGGGACGGATTGACGTCATGCGTCCACCTACCTTTTCAGATCCACTTTTACCTCTGCTTATAGCAATTACTGTTCAGAACTATCTGATGCATATAAAACGGTGCTTACACTTCCTTCCAAACAAAATAACATGTGAAAATATTTTTTCTCAATATTCAAAATTAATTAATACAAGATACTTAACCGAAAAAAAAATATGTTTTGAGATGTTTGTTGGTTCTGAATAAAAAATTAAGTCTCCATGAATTGAATTATGATTCTAGTGTTCAACGATAATAAACGTGACTGCTTCTTTCATAGGTAATTGGACATATTTCGCTGTGTCGCATAGTCCCATAGAGTGTGCTGCAAAAATTTTAACTCTTGAAAATCATGAAGCATTTAATAATTAGTTAAAATAAATTTTGAGGCAGACGGTATTGACCAATGCCTACAATGGCAGCAACAATGCTCAATACAACATAGAGTCTTTATACTTTATAGAAACTTATAGGCTGACACTACTATAATTTACCTTGTTATTAATAAGAATTTAAATAAGTAAGTCACAACGTCGTGGATGTCCCGTAAGTTGTGGGAACTACTGCTCCGCGTAAGCAATATGTTAGTTTTCTATTTCGTTTTGTATATACACATCATTTCTTTGTTTCATATATATATATTTTACTTTCAACTAAAGTATTTGAACATTATTGAATTAATAAAATGATGTCATAAGATAGTTGATTGTTACAAATACTTATCTGTATTATTATTTATATAAAGTCCAGTATGTTCATAAAAGGCCAAGGAAGTCAAGGAATGTACATTTTAATCCATATGTAGTAACAATGATATTAGGTTAGTTAACTACTTATGCATGTATGAAGAAGTGCATTTTAATTTTTTGTAATATATATACTGAAATAGATGGGTACAAAGGACATAAACCGGAGAGCTGGTAAACATACTTCGTTGTTTGATAATTACACATTTGGTTTTAGTTGGTTAAGTTTAATTTAGTCTCCCTTCCAGCAGCGATGCTATATAAAACGTGGACCTACAGATTAACATGAGTTCATAAGCTCCACTTGAAGTCGAACCTGGATCTCCAAAGTGAAAGACACATACATTAACCATGTACCCAGAAGGAAACTCGTCATCACAAATTGATTTATGTTTATCGAGTTATGTGCGTATCAGGAGAAAAAACGATTGATAAACGACATTATTTATGTTCTGCTGATAGCATGTAAGTTTTCCCTAGGAAGTGGTTAAATATTGGATACATTGTGTATGTTAATTAATATTTGAGTTCTCTTTAAAAGAAACTTTCACTTGCTTTAGTCCACTAGGAATCTCATATTCGGTCAGAGTATTTTCGGCTTAAAAAATGAGTATTTTGGGAATGTGACTTAAGGTTACAAAGTTGAAATACCGTACCGTCTGCTTGATCAGGCGGTGATTTAAACTTCCTCTTCACTGAGATGTAGTATCGATGAACAAATTTATTTCTAAATTTATAGAAGCTGAACCATGTAATTTATTTTGATTTAGTTTCATCTATGTACCTATCACACTACTTTGATAAATGAAAACAACTAAGGTTACGTATGAAAATGAAATTTAATTTCAAAAGTGTTTTGAACGTATGTATGATGCCAGAATATAATAATTAACGTTATGTTTGTCTGTTAAAAAGAATGGTAGGTGACGAGAAAGGAGATGGAATCAACATTTTTATTAAAGCCCTGAAAGACCTTAATGAAAGAATTGGTCTGATATTCGGTGAATTACCGTGTTGCTCAGGAGCACGATTAGTATTTAAGTCTCTCGTGAAATAACTTGCGATAGACTGCTGTTTCAGTCTATTTGGTTGAAGTTGGAATTTCATTACGGATTTGCGTTCAATATTCTCCTAACCAGAGTATGCATTCCGCACTCTGGGCTACAATACTGGATTACACTGAAAATGGAAGTAATGTTGCCACCAGGCAGTTTCTGAAACCATCTTTGTGTACATTCTCCACGTGTATGTTTTTCATCATTCTTTTGATACTACGCAAGCCTTCACATTTTTATACAGCTTTAACTTCATTTTACCCCATAAACTTGATTATATTCATTATGGCTTAAATATTTCGTAGTATATCACTCTTTCGTAGTATATTACAATTTGGGTTTCTGACTATGTAAGAAACATTTGAATTAAAAGTACATAAACGCAAAACAAACCTTACAAGTGAAGAAAAAGGATTAAGTAAAAATTTTGAATATAATTTGAGAGATGAATATTAGGATACCAAATCCCTGGACTGATGTAACAGATATAATATTTTACAACATATTTGTGCTGAGCGGAAACTATTCACAAATATATATATACCAACAAGCAAAATGTAGTAGATATAAAATGTACCGAATGTAACCAATAAATGTATTTGGTTGGTGCGATAAAATGTCCGGACAAGGTGCGTCACTACCAAAGGTTTATAAAAAACTATAATATTTAATTAATCAAAATAGTCGTCGTCTGCAACTACATATGTTTGTCATCGGTAAGCTAACGATTAGATTCACTGGCGAAAGAGTCTGTGATTCGAAGAAGCCCTGAACCATACGCACACCACCCGATCATCATGACGGGAAGCACGGTGGCTCAGTGGTAGAGCACTTACCTCTGGTGCGTGGAGTCCCTGGTTTGATCCCTGCCAAATAAGTTTGTGGTGGACAACATCGTGTCTGTGGATTTCTTGGGATACTCCTGTTTCATTCTACATTATCATTCCACCAAATTTTCCATCATCATACACTTGCCTTAATCATCTGTCTCTCTTTGCCTACAGGACATACACGTAGGGCTTTAAACTGAAAGATTTCATTTTCCAATCATCAGGGAAAGTCTTCTCTCCCAAGAAGTGATCGAGATGCCGTTGGAGAGATATAGTGAGAATAGGATAGGTGAGTTCATACCCTAACACATGGAGAGTCTGCATCGTCCTTTGTGCAAAACACAGGCAAGGATTATCGTCCAATATAAGATCAATATATTTATTAAACATTGCCGGATATTTGCAGACAACTTTGCGGTGCATCTCATGGAGTTCAGCACTCTAACGATTTGTATTGATGGTTTCACCTCACCTGAAAAAGACACGATCAATCACTCCCACCACATGTTCCAGACTTCACCATCATACCAGCAACAACTTCTGTGGATGGAGAGGTAGTTTAGGATACCGTCCTGGACTGTGCTGACTCCAGTAAATAGGCTGAGGTACGCTGATAGTCAGGATGCAGTGCGTTGTAGAGTAAAGTTGTGTGAAAGTGCACGATGGAGAACGCAATTGGGAATGATTTTTAAAAGCGAATTCAAACTGGGGCATTCTGCATACTAAGCAGCAGAAAGGAAACTCAACAGTGCATTTTGGACAGAAATGATGAAATGAAAGTACTATTCGCCATTGGTTTCTCAAATTTCATTCCGGTGAGACAACGTTGCGAAATGAGCCCCGTGAGCACAGACCATCATGTTTGGATGAGCTTCTGAGAACACCGTGAAATTAGACCATTACAGACGGGGTAGAACTATATAATACCACTATCGTTTTCCTTCTTCGTGCAACCAATAAGTTGAAAAGGTTGGACTCATGAGCGTCATATGAATTCAAACTGACCGACAAGAATCACCATCTGGAGATGTGCAGTTCTCACAGATTAAGATTTTCTGCACTGATTGTCCCTTCTGTTGAAATACGGACTTTCTACGATAGTTGTAAATTTTCAACATGGCAGTTTGGTAGTAATCAACGTCAAAAACAGTGTCTCAAATTATCCTACCCGCAGATGGTGCTGTTGAAGTGGGTGTGCTTCATCATGCATTTCTTTGTCAAGGTGAAACCATCCATGCAAATTGTCATATTCGCAGCCCAAATTTCACTGAAAGTGAGCTCCTTTCAGGTTAAATGGTTAGCGACCCGGGGACCCGGCGTGGTAGGACTCGGTATGGTTCGGACTCTACGTTAATCATTAGGTCCCGCCTCATATGGCCTCACTGCTGAAAGGGCCGTAAAACTTAAAATCAACTCAACTCATTCACCGGAAGCATACAACAATGGTCAACAAGATGGTGCAGGATATCCATGAGTTACAGCATTAAACCCTAATCACCCATCGTATTCTGCTGACATCTCTAACTCCGACTTCACCTTTTTCGGTCACTCGATCACTTTTAGAGAGAGAAAACGATGCGGTTGGGGATCTCTTCGCATAGTAGACTCCAGAATGGACATTTCCACCTTTTTTTTTTATTCCACTGTAAAATGCTTCAGAGCTAGCTGATTACGGGAAACACTTCTTGTCTTTGCTCATGCGTTGATTCTAAGTATTCAAAATTTGCGTTCGAAATTTGGTCTATTATTCGTGCCTTAAAAAAATGACCTCCATGTTTGTCAACGGCAGTTATCGGTTCAGGAGAAATTATGCGCTGCTTAGTAGGAAAACGGCTTAGAGAAAGATATGGTGTATGTTTATGAAATGTCTATGACTTTGCTATTAAACGAATAATGAAAAAGTAACAGAACTTAAAGTTTATTTCAAAAGTAATTTTTTGTTTGTTTATTTATAATCAATTAATTAAATATGTATGAATATCTAAGAACAAGTTTATTTTGCCCTAATTATTCACTAGTAATAATTCAAGATTATACAACAAAGTATCTAACATATGGTTCTGAAGTATTACTCAATAATAAAATCAATGCATTGAAAGTAGCAGTAAGACACAATCATTACCTATGAACATACGCACTATCCAAATTATTAAAGTTATTTTAAAAGCTATATTGTATGCTACACGTAAAAGCACACGAAGGCAGTTGTGATAGTGGTTTTATTTAGTGCCTTTACATAACTGGACATTGTTTGCAGCCTAATTAATGTCCTCATGATTGGATAAGAAACCGACCTTACGGAGCGAATTTCCTTCATTCTTAAGAAAACATTCACGATATTTTGACAGTAGAGCGCACGGTGATTGGATAGTAAAGTGCTAATTATTGATACGCTAGTTCGTCGTGAATTCGATAGTTATCAAGGGGAGCAAGAGGAAATTTACGCATGAAAAAACATTTCTCCAAGTAAAAAGAAAAGTATAAATTCTTTACTGAGTTCAACACAAGGACGCACAAATTTACGGTGATAATCACGTTCGTGAGCTTCACGATCACGTTCACGTTCATGAGAGGTCAACATTGCTATTCTTCAACTACTGTACACATTAACAACATTATTTAACCATAATATCTTCGGGTTCACCGTGTTTTTCTCTAGCCAATCTAACGTACTCGTGAATTGCTTAGCCCTATATTAGTCCATTTGAACATTTACAGATCGACTAAAGTGTTTTGAACACATGAGTTAATATTTAAACCAACAAATATGGTAACACAGTAACTGTAACAAACTAGTTATAATTCGCTGATTACTGAATGAAATGAAAAATTTCTAGTTTCATTTCTCACGAATATGCTCTGTTGGCTAAGGAAGACGAAGATTCTATTGATTATAAAAGAATCAATAGAATTGCCATGTAGAAGGAAACGTCAGATCGCAAGAAAAAACACGGGTATTATGTTGTTCGCTATAAATGCATATAACCTGGGATCATACAAGGAACCCATCGCACGAGAGGTGAGCGCTTCATCACTGTCCTCTGATAACGAATGTTTGTGGTATGTCATGACGAGTAATAAACACAATATTCTGTTGCAGCGAGTGACGAAATATAAGGGAAAACAATCTATACTTACGAAGTTTAACAAAGGGCTCTTCAAATATTTATTTTTATGATCTCTTTTCTTAGTGGACATCAGAAAACTACAAAATCCAATGCTTTCACGTTCTAATCTTTTGCAAGTGTACCACCACATACCAAACATTCACACTGAGAGCTGACTAGAGTAAAATTATAGTATGTTCGTGTGCTCAGAACACCATTTCGTGTGAAGGTATTGAAAAGAAAAAAAAATAAAATGAAATCTTTAAGTTTTACATCCCACGATTATGCCGGTTAGGCTAAAGGATACGGTGCTGATGACAGATGAGTGAAATGGTGGAATGAAGAAAGTGGGAGGAAACGGAAGAAACGCGAGAAAACCCACGAGCACGGTGTTTGTCCACCACAAAGTCCACACGATGCGAGCTGGGATCGAACCAGGGAACCCAAGCACCGGAGGTGAACGCTCTACCACTGAGCCACCGCGCCCCTGTTGAAAAGGAAAAATAAAGTACCAAAGTAATAATACATATAATACATAATGAATTCGTGGAGTACCTAATGAGTTATCCGCTAATGTTCCTCCTCCTCAGGCTCATAAAGTCGCTAGTGCGAGTTAGCCATGACGACTGAGAATACGAGTCTGGCGCCTAGATAATTTAAATTCTAAATATGTAAGCCAATGCATCAAATTATGTTTGTATTGTTATAGTGCCTAGTTTTGAGAACTGATGCCTAGGCTAGAAGAAAAATTTTCAAGCATTGGTTTTGTTTATGGTGCTTTTTCGGCAGCCTATCTATCTGTCTACCTCTGTTTACTATAGTTCTATTCAACTCCAAAACACCTGTGACCACGAAAGCATTTCCCTCGTGGTAATACAATAAAACAAAAAAGACACTATATACTGGTAATACAATTTTTATAGTATGTAGAATAGATGTAGCAATAGTGGGTGATAACTAACTGCTAATATGTACATTAAATGGTGGAAACTTTGCAAAATATGTAATGAGATACGGATTTTTTAAAAAAGAATTAAAAGGTTTTTGGCAAAGAAAGTGCTATATTTGTAGACTTAGTATAATAACATGGAGATTCTCCACATTTATAATGTGTATGCCGACAATTTTCGATGTGTACAATCAAAGAGTTTGAAAAATATATAGGATAAAATAAAACATGAACTTTCAAAGCACTGGGAATCTTATTTTTAAAATAAAGAAAAGCTATATTTGTAGCTATAATTTTGGCTTATTCTCAATCTGCGTGTGATTTATTTGAATTGATGTAGAAATTAGACTTCTAATATCTCTGGTCTAATAATGAAATAATTCTACTAATATGTATTTAATATATTTGTAATGATTAGAACATTATCGATCACTTTCAGTGTATTTTAAATTTAGGAGAATAGTTTTATTAACATGTTATTTTTATATACGGAAGGTATTTTACTCATTTTGCCATTTTTTCTTTCGGTGTTCCACTAAATATATCAGTAGTTTACTGTAAGAAATCATAATACGAAAGGATTCCTTTAAGCTTTCTATACGACTCAGTGAGGGAAACCGCTTATATCACTTCAGTTCAAAACATTTGTTACCGTAACGTAAGCAGTGCATTTTTGAATTGTTTGAAACTTTATATCTCCGTAACTAAGAAATATATTATTATTATTATTATTATTATTTTAATTTTTGGTATGCGTTATATTGAAGACAATTTATACACGATGGTTTCATTAAGTTACAACTTTTGGACAGAAACGAAATGTTCATTTTTCCGCTAAAGCAGTGCTATTCAACCTTTTTTTCTCGCGTACCCCTAGGCACAGTTCGCCATCTAATAATGTACCCCTGAAGCAGTTTAAAAGAAATTAAATCCAAATGAACTTATTAAACTTAATGTACATGTTCTGTTAATTAAAATGGGAGACCCAACAAGAGGATAATGAAAACACTATTTACAGGGGGATAAAGTGCACATCAAAAAAAAAAAAAAAAAAAAGGAAAATTAACATGGAAAATGGGAGACATCGAGCTCTACTGAGGGGATTTTCCCCTCATCATCCCTGATAATTCGCATACAGGAGAATGTTAAAAATTAAAAACTAAAAGTAAGTTTAGAACTAACCTGTTATTGTGATGACTGAACTTGTTTATGGACGGCAACTCTACGATTCTTGGTCAAATCTTCGAGAGTGAGAGAATCAGAGTTGTTTCTGGACTCAAGCTATTTCTGTGCTTCGTTTCTATTGATGTTAATGCAGAGAAACCCTGTTCACACAAATATGTTGATGAAAATGGAAAATGTTGTGAAATAGCATTGATCATTCAATAAATTCTCCAACTATGATCATTCAATAAATATTGGAAATATGCTTATTTTAGGATTACGTACCCCCAGAAACATTTTCGCGTACCCCTAGGGCTACGCGTAACCCCGGTTGAATAGCACTGCGCTAAAGTATTCAATTGTTGGCTGAGTGATGGAAACAGTGTGTGACTGCTGATGACGCTTGTAGTTTCCCCTTCTTTTTTGGTCATTGTTTGCTTTGGCCTTTGGAAATGACGAGCTTGATACGGACATTTCATTTGCACTAACCTAATAGAGAGGGTCAAATGGCCTACATAAAATCACTCAGAATTGAAATTTTACTCTCAGATATATAACATTCATAAAATATAAACATTTTTCCAATGTGACTTCCACATGTTTCTTTCTTAAGTTCAGAGTAAAACATAAAAATTATCTTCCGGGATATTCAACTTTTGTTCTCATTTACTCTCTCCAAAGATACTATTTTAAAAGTTAACTATGAAATGTTATAATTCGTTGTTTGAGCCTCGGGAAGTTTGCAGAGTGCTATTATAAATACAACAAAGCTAATTACGGAAAATATGGCTTCCTTTTCCGAGGAGAACCGAAGTTACAAAATGGGAGTTCCGTCAGAGTTAGTCACAAGCACTAAATATTACTTCTCTAGGAGAGATTTTCAAAATGTTGATAAACGTAAAGAATGAGTATATCTTATTTATTTTTAAATTATTATACCTAGTAATTTGTGTGTTTTGCCATGTGTGTTCAAGTTATAGACCTATGGAAATGACTAGAACTATATTTAATAGTTAACTAGTTCATGGTCAGGGTTTGGTCATGAGAATGGGTTATGATTAGCCCGAACTGAAATATTTCATGTTAGTTTCAAATGCTGAAAAGATCTTTATTATTGTATTTGAGGATATTTTTACACACTTTTAAAAATAACTGTTCAACTTATTACCAACAAAGAATCATGTGAAAATTCCTTAATATCTCTCAAATACGGTAGCCTATAGTAGTATAACACTGAACCATAATACGAGGAGTTCTTAGTTCTATCCTAGTTCATGCAAGAATTAATCATCCACCCCCTTTAGCCTAAACAGCGTGCAGCAAGGAGTTCTTGCGTGATTTCATTTTCCTTAATAACACTTACTTCGAATATTACGATATGCTTTTGTGTAAATATATATCTGAATAAATCCAGTAGAGAAAATTCAGTTGATATTTTATGATCATTAGAGCTAATGTTCGCTGGAGTATATTAGTCCAGGCCTATAAGCCATTGATTGAGTTACAAAAGGTGAGTTTTCCTTTTATAATATTTTAATTTTTAGTTGATAAACAAATGCTGGCTTATAGGCCTGGATAGGTTGTTTTCAATTCGAATGAAAATGAAATGAAATGAAATCTTTGAGTTTTACGTCCCACGGTTATGTCGGTTAGGCTAAACGAGACGGTGATGATGAGTAATGAATAAAATGGTGGAATGAAGAAAGTGGGAGGAAACGGAAGAACCCCGAGAAAACCCACGCACACGGTGTTTGTCCACCACAAAGTTCACTTGGCGGGGGGGGGCTCAATTCGAATGTATATTGCTTTCTTTCTTACATGAAATTCATTAGAAAAAATAAAATAGATATTCAAAAAAGATGCCCATTATAAAAATGAGTCTACAAAATATCTTGTTTCCATTGAGATTATGTGATTGAATCATGTGACAAAACCTAGTAATCCAGTTTAAGTCGCTAGTTTGCAACACCAATATTTTCATACCGTGCACAACAAACGAAGTTTTCCTACTATACAGGGCTGGATTAATTTATCTGGAGGCCCAGGGCTAGAAAATAGTACGTGGCTCCTGCTGACTTCACCTGTCTCATTTCTGTGAAAGTGCAGTAGGAAAGTTAAGAGAATATGTTCTTATTTTTTTAAAAATCATATTTTATTTTATGTTGGTGGCTGTATCATCATGATTTTCTTTTTCCTGAAGGCCCGGGGCTATAGCTACTAAGCCCCCATTAATCCGACCCTGTTACTATACAATATTTACTTTGCTTTTCTAGCAATAAATCGTTTTCTTCTGTTTTCGTTTTTAATATGATTCGGACCAATAACCAAGTTCATTTATTGTTTATTATTGGAGTTGTTTTTGATGCAAATATGTAATCTGTCATCTTACATTATTTTGTCGTACCATTAAGAAATAAATACTGAACAAAACAATCAATGGATTAGGGAGTTAAATAACAATAAATTAGCAGGTAACATAAAGGAAATTAATAACAATATAACTGGGCCATAACACATTATATGTTAAACATGAAATATGCTATATGTTGTTGGCTAAAACTCAGAAGGAAATTTCTCGATGGTAAATAATACTTTAAATTAAAACAATTTCTTTGCTCGAGAAATATTTGTTGTAAAACCTTAATAGTATACTTCCATTTCAGACTATTGTGAAAATCGTGAAAATGTGCTGTTATGTCAATATGTTTACTAAAAATTGTATAAGCAGCACTTCCCTTTAACAACAATTAATTTTGGGTTGATAAGCAGAGCCTACCATTTGGCAACGTCATTTCAAAATAGTTTTGTGTTACAAGCGTTCTTTCTCACTCGCATGAAAGTCTTATGTTCATAAATGAATTTACATGTTTGGACGAACTTTCCTTGTTACATGCAAATAACAAATGAATTGAGGTTTGTACAAAAACAATAACAAAAAGTTTTGTTTTAATTCAATTTGTAGATTATTCCAGTTCAATGCCCTCATATCCATACAACGTCTGTTAAATCCAGGAACCCTTTTTCCCACAGGAGATACGAGAGAATATTATGAAATTTCCAGATTTTGTATGCACGGATTAACTGCAGAGGAAATGGATAAAAAATAAAGATGTTACTACTGAACGATGACATTCCACTAATAATAATAATAACATATTTTCATATAATGGTCCGTTTTTCTTTTTTTTTAAAATTGCTACCAAAATAATAAGCTTTCATTGGCAATTGGGTTGAAACTAGGACAACGAAACTAAACTTACAAGCTTGTTAGTTCTATTCAACATTGTTTATACTAATCGCCGAGATAAAGTTATACTCTACACGCTTGCGTATCGGGTTACTCTACCTAAGTAATTTTTCACATTTCTATTTAGTATGTGAAGTCAATCATTCGTATTGTAAAGTACCCAAAATTCAAACATAGATTTTGGAAATTTATTTTAGCTATTGTAAAATAGGGAATCAATAATTAAGCTATTTGTTTCAAGACATAAAAACAAATAACGGAGGCATCACACTACAGTTATAGGAAGTTTTCCTATAAGAAAATAACAAAATTAGGTATTTTATAAGGAGATTTGAGTTAAACTTTAAACTACAACCAGGAAGTGTTTGAATTTCGAAAGGAAATGAGGCTGGTTGGCATGAGGAATAAACTCGGGGAGTTTGGTTTAAAATCTGAGAGAAAAAACAACGTTAGGAGATCATTAAAGCTGAATTGGCCAGTGAGTATTACAACTGTTTACTAGGTTGAATAGTCATAATGGTTAAGTGTTTATACCATTAGCCTACAATTGTAGTACAATTTAGTAGATAAAAGTTTCTAATATACTAAATTATATCAGTTTCAAATTTGTAGCACACGTTAGTATTGTAAACAGTGTTTCGTACAGTCGAGTATTCAGCACATTATTATAGAATGCCCAGAGTAGTCAGACCTCACTGAACGTTTAGGGCTTAAATTTAGAACGATTACAGTGCTTTTAGTGAATGTATTCCCGCCTTTATATATTTTCTAGAAGTTGTTAATCTTATCTAAGGATTTTCCTTTTAGTCCATGACTGCCTTACTGTCTTAGTATTAATACTTTGTGTTAGGCTTTCTTGTTGTTGTTTACTATTTTATCTTTTTACATAGCCATTGTTTTAATTTTTACATTTGATACTTATTTCGATCTATATTTGATCGAACATTTATTCCTTTCCGTCTGCCTTTGGAAGTCATGCTTTTCTTCATTTTTTAAATTTTGTTTTGAGAGTTCTTTTATCAGCAACATGTATAGTCATTGGTCACTTTGTGGCGTTAACAAACAGCCACTTTTGTTGGTGAATGTATTTTCAAATGTTTTATTTGTGCTTGCCTGGTCACAATATGTTTAACTGAGGCCACTCCAATCATTAAACCAGTTTCGTGACATTTTTGCACTATTCGGTTGCACGAAAAATATGTATGGGAAAGTCATGATGTACTGTACCTTCCTCATTAACGGCTCATTTTAGGTGGAATTTCACTAATACCAAAAGACTTCGGCACTTGAAAGCTGAAGCATCATACTGATAACGTTGCCGATTTCATGGTCTGTCCTCAAATACAGAGCATCGTTGCCAAAGCAGTCGTGTATAAAACGACCGACCTTTTGTGCATATACACTTGATAGTATACGTTACACAACGTGAAAAATTTTGTGTTGCATTCATAGATGGGAATAGAATTTACTAATGTATAATATTCTATGATGAAAACTATAATAATTATTTTTGGTTTTTGAAAATAATATTATAGTACTTACCGTTTTGTCGTTGAAGGTAAGCATAAGGTGACGAGATCCAAGTGATGCATTCCATTTCATATTTGGAAAGAAATATTCTTCCATCATATATAGGTAACACAGCGTGCATGTGTGCAATTCAAACTCAAGTTCAGGGAAGAATTTGTCATTTCGAGAGCGACAGCATCTCGTAGGTCCTTTCTGAGTGTTGCACTCTGGGAAGTCTGATATCGTAGCTGTTGCTTGGATGTTTAGAATCATTAGGAAGACGAATATCTGAAAGAAAAGAAAAAACTTACGAGGTGAAAGATGTATTTTAAAACACTAATACAAAATTAAGAAATTAGTATGTACAGTGAAATAAGAAAGTAGAAGATGGGATAAGAAAACAGGTACATTGTTTTTATTTATTGAACAAATTCCCAGATACAGCATAACTTTGCCATTTTACACAGGGAAATGTAAACAAACAAGAAAACAAAAACAAAATAAAACAACAATAATAACAAAAAGAAACAGTGTCAACAAATAGTCCAAAAGTAATATTTCTCCAAAATTCGTTTAATTACTCTTTCAGACACAGGGTATCTCGAAAAAATGACCACATCAATTGTTAGATGATCATAATTTGGTATTCTGTAAAAAAGTAACCTCTGTTTAATTATCAGCCTGGGGCGGTATTCCGTGTTATGCGGGACACGTAAGGATAGTTCCTGAAGTAATGTTTCCGATCTTAAGTTTCCATTAACTATTTTATGCAGAAATTTCAGATCAGAGTTATTTATGCGTACTCCCGGAGTCTGGATATTAATATCACAAGAATTCCTCCTTAGGTAATATTCGAAGTGCGGGAACACGAAAATGTATTATAACAATAAGGGAATTGAGAATAGAATCAAGTCTATAAAGATGTGTAGGTGCTGCCATGGCCCATATGTGAGAACAGTATTCGATCTTGAGCGCTATTAGAGTTTTATAATAAAATGCTAATGATGAAACAAAGTGTAGTTTAGTAAATAGATCAAGAAACCTCAACATATGCATTGAATTCTTAAGTATTGAGAACGTGAATTCCGAATCAAAAATGACATCAAGATCATTATGACTAACAAAATGTGTAATAAGGTAATCGTTCATATGGTATGCGCCGGGAATAGGAGACTATTTCAGAGTAATGGTAATACTATCACATTTCTTGCTCTTAAGTTTCAAGTGCCACATTTTACACCAGCCTATAAGGTAATTTATGTCTTCCTGTAGGGCAATCGTGTCTTGGAAATACTATATTTCTCTGTATAACTTACAATAGTCAACAAGAAATAGAAGATCATTAGGATGAGCTGATAAGTGTGAATAAAGGTCATCCATATACAGGACATATCAGGGGCCCAAGTACACTGCCGTGAGACACCCCTGAGATCGTAGATTGGGGATTAGAAGTCGCCTCTGAATGAGCAACTCACTGTTTACGGTCCTTCAAGTAGAGAAGTTTGCCATGTATATTAAACCTATTGGAAAGGTTGTGGAGAAGATGAATATGACTGATAGAATGAAAGGCTTTGCAGAGGTCAAAGTAAATAACATCTAATTGAGTATTGTTATTTATACATTTAACTGTACAGGAAAGAAGAGTACTAAAGTTTGTGAGACTTGCGCTTTTCGATAGAAAGCCGTGCTAAGTGTGAACGTAAGGTGATATGAATTTAAGTAGCCTGTCTTGATTATTTTTCATGTATTTGATAAGGTTATTGGAGATATGAAGCAACTAACAATGCAATAACTTAGGTAGCATGAAAGTTCATACTGACACAAACAAAGGTTGCTATTATCTGTAGGTTGCATTCTGTGCCAATGTAATACTATCACATTTTGGATTTTTGTTTTATCTACCTCTCAAAGAACCAGGCAACCCTTCTATTCTTCCACCTTCATTCTTAATCCCCTCAAAGGACTGAGTTACCTAGTAGAATTATTCACAACGTTCACCAGAATTGTGCAAAATATACTCACGAACAGTGTAGCATAAAATGAGTAGTTTCCACGAGCAAGATCAAAGATAACTGAGAAGTTCATGGCTATATGGTGAGCGGCATAGGAGATTTGTGTTCCTTTCCCGGCGGGAGCTCATATGGTTCGTAACCCATGTAAAGATGTATGTTCAAATCTCATATAACCAGTGCTGAAAGGTTCTAAACTACAAAATGAAATGTTTAAGTTTTGCGTCCAACGGATATGCCGTGTAGGCTAAAGGGGACGGTGACGATAGAAAATGAAAGAAATAGTGGAATGAAGAAAGTGTGAGGAAACGGGAGAAGCCATGTACACGGTGTTTGTCCACAATAAAGCCCACTTGGAGCGAACTGGGTTGAACCAGGGACCTCACGCACCAGTGGTGAACGATCTATTACTAAGCTACCGCAGCGCCTGTTCTAAACTACAATAGAACTAACCATTCAAGTATAGCTGATAAGGGCTAAATTGAAACTCTAACCGAAGATCAAACCAGAGCCTTCCACACCAAAGGCATTATTATTATTATTATTATTATTATTATTATTATTATTATTATTATTATTATTATTATTATTATTATTATTATGAAATATAAAGATACAAGTAACAGTGCAAGAAATTCTAAACTCTCTTAAACCGCAAATAAATGTAAGGAAGGAAACCGTTAACTACCGCCTTGCGATACAAGAAAAAAAAAAAGAGATCCACGCTCGAAATCTGGGCCAATATGATGATCTAGACTTTCTGTGAATTTATTACCAAAGTAATAGCAAGTAATAATAGAATAATAATAAAGAAGAGATAATGATAGGAAAAGAAATATGATAATAATGATTCTGTATTTAAAATGCAGACATTTGCTATATTTCTGTCCATAAAATGAAGAATAAGTGTTGGTTTAACATGTATGGTCACGGTTCATGAGTTATTTGAAGCCTGAAAGCAACTATGCCAAAGAGCGATGAACATAAAAACTTGATTGTTTTTGGTTCTGTTTACTCCTAATGGGCCATAAAAGTTTAGACAAAGCATCTATGGACAATGGAAAATAAAAGAGAACAATTCCAAACCTTTAGCAGTTGTTTTCAAGATACATATTTTGCATGAGAAAGTGTAAAATTTTATGAAAATATTAACAGTGGTACATTACAGAGAACACATGCAATATTTTGATGATAAACTGATGACATTAACAGTTTAAATGAGCAAAATGAAACTGTGTTTCAGTAATTGGTATTTATTTTCAAGATAGGAGCAACTCATAATTTTGAAAATACAGCTATTTTTTTTAATTTAATGCTTATTGATGTAATTACTTTTTTCCTTCAGCTCTGGAGAGTTTAATTTTTATATATCTCATGAATAATTATTTGATTAAGAACAATCATGCTCCAAATTGGCATAATGTGAATATCCAATTAGTATATAAATGTTATTTTATAATTGAAATTGATTCTGTTTAATAGTGGGTTTTCTTTTATAATCCTAATTTGGAAAAGTCAATTAAGTATAAAAATACTACGAAATAATAATTTCAACTACTATTTTGTATTTACTTCTTCTAGCTTATAAAAATGACATCTTTAAGTATTTTGATACCTTAATATATCAAAATGTTGGAAGAATATTTAGTTGTTTTACTGCTCAGTAAAGATGAATGTTTATTTGCCTCCTATTCCAGTCCATGGGCGATTCCCATAATTTGTAATGTAAAAAGTCATCGTTGGCTTGTCACTTGTAGTACAGTTTTATAAACACAATTTGTAATATTTAGAAATTATCATTAACATACCACATCGTAGCACAGTTTTATAAACATAATTTGTGATAGTAGAGATTATCACTTTTTTGTTACGTTGTAGTCCAATTCCATAAACATAATTTGTTATATTGGAGATTATCATTGGCATGCCATTTCGTAGCACATTTTATAAACATAATTTGTTATATTGGAGATTATCACTTGTTTGTCACATTGTAATCGAGTCCATAAGAATAAGTTTAATGTTGGAGATTATCACTTGTTTGTAGGGATGGGCACGAGTCGAGTCAAAGGTAATTTTCTCGAGTCGAGTTCCGAGGCGAGTTTCGAGTCGAGTAATTGTTTTTGATGTCGAATTTTGAGTTGAGTCGAGTTTGACATTTAGCTCGCTCGTTCAGCTCGTTTTAGGTCTTTTGATATCATGGCCTGAATAGACCGGAAAGCAAAAGTCATGAGAAATATAAGCAGTAATGTAGAATACTTTTATTGTTGCTCACAATAATGTGGAATACTTTTACTGTTGCATTTCGTCTCGTCTCGATAACGTGACGACAATAGATTTTTGTAACGAGACAGCCTCAAATGTCCTTAGCACTAATATAAGTCTATACTGTAGTTCTTACCATTAAGGCTGAGACCTGCTCGGTCGAATTTTTGAGCACAAACAGAAGCCAAACCCTGGCAGTGATGTCTATCGGGTCGGCTCGGCTCAACTCAGCGAACAGTTCGAGCAGGCTCAGTTCTGATGAAACATCGGCTCGGCTTAACTGAGCTGATGGCTTGAGCCGGCTCGGTTGGGATGAATCACCGACTCGATTCAAGTGATCCATTGGCTTGAGCCGGCTCGATTGAAACGAATCCTTTGACTTGATTCAATTTGGCTCAAGTGAGCCAATGGCTCGAGCCGGATCGGTTAGGTGAGCTGCTGGCTCTGCTCAGTTCGGCTCGATAGTGAATGAATTGTGAGCCTAGCCGCTCGCAGCGAGACCATATGAGATTGGACCTATTGCTTAACTAGGAATCCGAACCACATGAGCTCCCGCCGGGAATCCAACCCGGGTCTCCCACGCTACAGGATCGTATGCTAACCGCTTAGCCACGAAAGAACTCTTGAGCCGTTGACAACCCTAAATCCGGGCCGAGTAGTTTTGAACATGTTTGACTTGCGCTTTATAACTTTTAACAATTTTTGGCTCGAGCCCGAATACTTGCTTTTCCGGAACTCAAACCCAAAACCTCGTGAATGATGTCCTTGCCTCCTGAAGACTTCTCGACGACTGAAGTCGGTAGTCAACAGTAAACAATATAATTTTTAGTATTCAGATATCTTTATAAATGTTGTTATTCTAATATTATTATTATTTGTCAAATAATGACATTATGTAGAAAAACACTTCTTAAAAAATCGTTTCAGAGCGTGTTGGTAAAAAGGATGTAGAATAAATATTCCTTTGTAAATCAAGAGGATAAACAATTGCTCACCCACGGGGTTGATATATCAGATACATCTGCTCATCTTTTGTGCATATCTCCTAAAAAATACTTTGACATATTTATGAGAAGTCAAGTAGCCGTGTTTTTTCCATTTTTCTTTCTTTGTATAGTCGGTATTGCAGAGGATACCTGAAACGTATGGGATCCGCAAATATGCAAGTCGCACCAGTTCGGAAGTTTATAGTCCTTTCCAGGGTTAAGGCTGTGAGAATAATATGAAAAAAAAATGCTTGTTTATAACACAAAAGGACATCAGAAGTGTCTTTCATTTAAGACTCCCAAATTTTGCCCCGAAATAGTGGTTCGTTCTAAATGCATCGGATCTCTCTTTGTCTATAAAATTTTATTGCAGTACTTGTATTTCACAAGCTTTTCTTTTTTCGAACGGCATTTAACAAAGGAATAAATATGGGCTTGTCCCTCTGCTGGGGTAGGTTGCAAGAGAATGCCGCAACTTCCCTCGTATCTTTCCAACTCCATAATACTTGATGAAAGTTTGCTGTTTAATTCAATTTCGTTTTGTATCTGTGCCCTATGCCCGTAGACATTGAATTTGCGTGGTATCCTTAACCCTTCATATGTTTGTCCATTGTTGCCAGAGTGTACGATAGCTATCTAAACATAAGTTAATTTTGTGCGGTTGATAGAAAATAATTATAAAACGTACGATAATTTTAAGATTGGGATACATTTTCCACGAGTATTTTCTTCGTGCATAAGGAAGAATAGCTGTTTGTGTGGAGATAGACAGGAACAAAAGAGTAAACAAAATAACACTTTTCTTTTTGAATTCCTTACCGCTTCAATGGACAAACTTCAGGCCAGGAAGGTGACCATAAAATCACAATGAATTTTGCCGCTTTTTTTTTTTTTTTTTTGGTAAGTGAGGGGACCAAGTGCAGCATTGTTCTTCCCTGTCTGTATCTCTGCACAGGAAACAGAGGGCCCAACAGAACAGCGGTACTTACATCAAATATTGCGAATTGATGATCCTAACTGCTTTTCCATTTTTCGCTCACATTATACAGCGTTCATCCTTGGTTACAAGTAATATGTAGAGATGAGACAAGAAAAAAAAAAAAAGATTCTGATACCAAATGTTGTAGTCATGGTGGGAATACTTAATTCACAAATATTCACAAATCTTAAGGTGGAATTTCTTTCTTTATATTTAAACTATACTTTTATGAAAACAGAATATGGAAATTAAATATTACTCTCGAGATAGAATAAATATAGAAGGAATACATTTATGTGCATCACGTACACACACACAGACACACAGACACACACACACACACATATATATATATATATATATATATATATATATATATATATATATATATATATATACATACACTTCGTGTGTACGATAAATACGATAATTTCTTCTCATATTCGACAATTTTTAGTTCATATTCTGTCGATAAATTTGTTTCTGTACTCTGGCAACTGTCTGCTAGTCCCTTCCATTCTCCTTGGACCAGCCTTAAAACTACATACATTGTTTTGCTCGTTTTGATTGTATAATCTAAGATAAATAAAATAGAGTTTGTTAGTGTGTCTGTCTGTCTGTGTGCGGCTTGGGGACCAGACGAGTGGCCCGAGAGTTACCAAAATTTGGTCACTGGTACTGGTACTGGTACCTTGGTCCAGGCCCCAGATCAAGACCCCAGGTCAAGGCCCCAAGCGTTTTTGTCAAAATTCGAACCAGGGGGATCTCAGGGAGGCGTTTACCGGAACATGTAAAAGTAGTAGAAAATGACTGATAGTCGAATTCATAGTTTTCGCTGTCGCTGAGATCAATGGTGAAACTCTGATCGTATTAACTTCGAAATTCACCCTATTCGGCTACGGGCCGGGGTCACCGGGGAGGGGTCGAATACCGAGACATGAAAAAGTAATCCAATATTATTGCCCAATCCATAGCTTTCGCGGTCACTGAGATCAATGGTGACATTTCCATTTGGGATGACTTTCAAATTCATCTACCATTGTATGCGGGCCGAGGGTCAGCGGGGGATGGGGATAACGAGACATGTAAAAGTAACCAAAAATGACCGATATTAGTGTCAAATCCATAGTTTCCACGGTCGCTGAAATGAATGGTGATACTCAAACAGGCGCTGACTTCCAAATACAGCCCCCATGCGAAGAATGGGTAAATTCAGCTAGTATAACATAAAGAAATCATGAAAGCATGTTTTATTCTATTTCATTCTATTGCAAATTCATGTTTAAATTAAATTCCCAAACAAAGGTTATCTCAATCCACACTTTCAGAAGCGTAAATTAATCTTGAGTAAGGGGTTCATTCCCCCCGACCTCATCTGGCAACGGTTCTGATGGTCCTCCGGAATATAAACCCGGAACCTCGTGAACGATGTTCTTGTATCCTAGCATTCACGACTGCCGAGGTCGGCAGTCATTTAGTTTTTAGTATATTTCATGTTTATACAATGTTGTTTATAATAATAATAATAATAATAATAATAATAATAATAATAATAATAATAATAATAATAATAATAATAAGTTGTAGTAGTATCATTGGTAATAATTAGGCCCTATATTGTCTATGTAGGATACTAGAAGAGAATACTTGAAACTACACACAGTTGGATTTGGCTCGTTTTGGCTCGAGTCGATTCGAAACTCGACCTAAATTCGAGTCGAATTTCGAGTCGAGTTGGAGGAAATTTTTCGAGCCGAGTTCTCTAGTCGAGCTCAAAGATCTCTGTTTCGAGTCGAGTCGAGTTTCAAAGAAAACTCTCTCGTGCCCATTCCTACTTACGCAGTTTTATATACATAATTTTTGATATAAGACGTTATCATTGACCTATCACATTGTATTGTTGGCTGGTAATATGTCTACGCCTTATCGTTTTTCACATTATCATTTATTTTTTGTACAAAACACTTTTATTTTATTTTATGATATTAATGACCAGTTACTGAAGCTAGAGTCATTTTTGCTTTTAAATGTGTATTAAAATATTTGGGTCAGGTCCTACGTCTTGAACACATGATTAACTAGTAAGTGTTCTTGCCTTTGGTGTAGGAAACACGGGTGTGATCCCCAGTGGCAGTACGTCTGAACCTAATCTAATAAGGAACTGTAAACAATGTTTCACTGGTGACGGAAGTTTCAAATTAAAAATAAAAAAAACTCAGTAGCTAATACATGTTGTACCCCATTGAATATTGCAAGTGACAACATTTTTATGAGCACGACTTCTTACTTTTACATAATGAGTGAATAATGTATTTATGTTGTCTATGGCCATGCCAAATAAAGAACGGTGAGAAATATATATGGGACATTACTTTTTCTTTAATATACAGGACTGTCTTATTCTTCATTTCGTGAACAAAATTAAATTGGAGGCAGATATAAATATAGGCTACTGTAGAGCCACAGTGGCGCGCCAATAAGATGTCCACTTACTAACGGTTAGATCTCTTCCGATACACTAAATAAAATCGCAATCTCTCTGTGGCGGTGTCTGACCCACGGCGGTAATTTATCAATGCTGGTAGTAATTTTTATATCTGGTTGCACATTTCTTGCGCTTCTCTTAGCGCTTGCTCAACTTGCACTATAAGTGTGTATGAATTTTTCACATATTACAATCTCAAATGTGCAAGTGTTCTTCGAGGAAAGACGAATAATGTTATTTCCTTGGTCTGCCCATCTAACATAATTATCTGAGATATGTTTTATCGGCGTTTTGTCGCGTTTCTCCAGTAGACAATGTGAATGCGTTATGCGAATGTGTTTGGTATACAAGCAGCATAGCAGACGATCCTTATTTGATTCAATGTCAAGAAGCATAAAAGCTGAGATTTGCACGTAGAGGCTTTATGTGGTACTGTACGATACTGACGACTTATTTAAGTTAGATATATTGTACAGTCCTGATGGTTGATTTACATTGCTATGGTGAGAGTAGATAAATGAGTAAATAAATATATGATAAGTGTATATTAACAAAAAAGCATTAAAAAGACAACCAGAACTACAACAAGCCATATAGGTCACATTATTTGTAGATTGAGAGCATTTAGTTGTTTTTAAGTCCGTCGAAGTAGTTGCACTTTAGGACTTCAACCAACTAAATTTAATATCTAGAATCTCTAGAAGCCTAGTATTGCCTTTTGAAAAAGCACCACTTGCAAATAAATGAAAATCAACAATTTACTTTTTGCAGTCTACGAAGTTGTTGCTAAAGAGAGATAATATGAAATCATATTTATTTACATGTAGCAGGCACGTAGCCAGGATTTGGTGAAGGGGGGGGGGTATGTGACATGAAATACTGTGGTCATCACACCACGGGTTCGATCATTCTAAACAATTTTACTGGAACATACATTAGTTCGTTTAGCCAGAATTTCGTAACGGGAAGGGGGAGGGGGCGTGACAAAATTCTGAAGGCCCAGGAGCTCGATCAATCTAAACTACTTTACTATCAACATTTATTGGTTTGTGAGGATATGTTGGTAAGTATTTTAATAAACTATGAAGAAATCTCGAGTAAAAAAAAAGTATTAAAAAAAAACGTATTTTACATCCTTCCTCTGTTTATTCAAATATAACAATTTTCCTTTCATTATGACCTCACTAACTATAAAAAGTACATATTCACTATTATAAAAAGTACATACTCAATAATGTCTTGTAAAATATTTTGCAATATCTGCGTTCCTTTTTCTGTTGAATTAAATGTTAACAGAACTTTCTCTCCACATATATTTTTATTTTTATTTTTCCGTCAACTACTGTCTGTTTCAAATGACAGGTTAAAGGAGCAATAGAAAATTGTTTTTGAAATAACATGTTTGATATTGCAAGGATGACGAAAAATTATGATAAAATATGTCCACGCTGTTACACAACGGCACTATGCTTTCGGAAGCTTGAAATCTCCCTGACTAGTAGCAAAAATTCTGAGAATTCCGCAACTTTTCTAGAAATTTCAAATTTCCTGATTCTTCCAGGGTATATCGCTCACCTCGCAACTATATATTGCAACTAATACAAATTTCCTCATAAGAAAGAGTAACCAAAAGCTTCCTGTAGTTTATTTTTAACGCTGATCCTTCTTTTTCTAACTTCATTTTGTTTTATCCTTCCCTAATTTTTTTCACTTCTGGTCTCGAAGGGGGGGGGGGTCCGGACCCCCCGGACCCCTTTCTTGGCTACGTGCCTGCATGTAGTCTCTATGACTTCGACATTTTTCTCATCCGAATTTTGAAATTAATGACAAGAAGAAATGTTAAAACGAAAAATATTTTTTGCAGCGATCTACTGCTGTCAATGTACTATGAATTGTGCAAAGTGATCATGATTGTATATGTTGAGTGTAACATTCTCTTTTAGTACAAGGTTTAGACAAGATGTACAGGTACAGATTAAATGTAGGGTACCAAAGTGAAATCACATTCTAAAATTGAACTCAATTTTTGAACACTAGAATATTTTTGAGATATTGCTGTTCTTACCCTAATTTTAACGGCTTATTGCGATTGTAACAGTTTGTATGAATTGAAATTATCCAGCAATCTCTCTCTCTCTATGTATATATGTACACTGACTATAAAATCTAAGACTGCTAAGTGCCAAAATGAAACCGTTGAGTAAAAAGCACAGATTTTACTTCAGAATTGGTGGGACATATAGCCACGCGCATTCTTTTGGCGATTATTTGAATTACTTTCACAGTGAATAGTAGAGAGCCCGTTTTTCACTGAGCAATGTTAGGCACATAAGCCACATATTGACATTAAACCTAACTTTTCCATTTTTGGCGATAAACATGGATTTTATTTTCTGTTATATTATATCTAAAAAAAGAAGACCTGAGTGACTGACTGACTGATCAACGTCCAAGCCGAACTACTTAAGCCAGAAACTTGTAATTTTGAGAGTGCACAGACTTTGTGATGTAAAATACTACTAAGGAAGGATTTTTGAGAATTCGACGAGGAAGGGGCGATAAACATGGCAATTATTATCATAAAATGCTGATATGTTCGAATTTCTGAAAGGTAGAGACATCCCAGATAGCATGTAAGCTTAAATCAAGGGTCGCTTTCCCTTGATTTTGGCTTAGCAATGTACAGTTGATGCGACAAGCGACAATCAACGTTTATTTTAGCTTGTTTTTAACTTGAAAAGAAGCTTGAATGCGACAAGCGACAATCAATGTTTATTTTAGCTTGTTTTTAACTTGAAAACAAGCTTGAATTTATCAACTTTCTACTAAGCCTATTTCAAGCTTGATTCAAAACGCTTGACGTTTGTCGATTGTTTAGCAAATGGAGCCATCTGTAGGATTGGTGAGTAGTTTGATTTCTTCCAAAAGGTAAACAAAGGTAAGCTATGTGTATGAAATGTAATAGTAAGCCCTACTTTAGTTTTAGTTACAAAATAAAAAGGCGATTTTTATTTTAGACTGGTGCGCTGAGCGCTTTTAGGATAGTATTACTTCATTACTTTTCAAATATGGATCGAATTTTATGTTTATACCTTTTATGTTGTTTTCTTTTTTTTAAGTGTGTTCATCCGTATAATGTATACCATATTTAGCCATTGGATTCTTTAAAGTCAGTGATGGCTCTTGACAATTAGCATCAGCATAGGCGCCCGAAGGGGAGGGGTGGGGCCCGGGTCCCCTTTGGCTTACGAAAATGTATACGTAATATAGGAAACCATGTATATTAAATACCAGGCGTAATATAGCAACCATGGAGATGGGTCCCTCCCTAGAGAATTTTCCTCGGACACCCCTGAATATCAGTACAAAAATTAGAGGGTTAACTTCAGCAGACGGCTTTATAATATTAAAAATTTATAGGTGGAATACTTGATAACTGTTAAGGCATTGCTTTAGCAGACGGCTGTACCATATTTATATCGATTTTATGGTCATTGTTCACTAAATTTGAGATAATACTGTTACATATAGAGAATTTTGGAACTTGGGGGCCAAAATCAGGTAAAACCACCGTGTTTACAGAAGAAATGAGTTGGTGTTACGTAACCGTAATTACTAACATAACTAACCACACCTAACCTAAATCATCAAAAACAGAAAATATAGGAAGAAAGTACGAATTCAGGTAAAATCACCATGTAAAAATTATTGCTGATATTTTATGTATTTTTCCACTTTCCTCGTTTATGTGCATGTCCTCCGTCGCTGACACGCCTGCTCTCTACGGACGCATCCCCTCGCTCCGCTCGGGACACCCAGCTACACTCCTGCCCTGACTCCGTTAGATGGCATTCGTGCTTTTTTGTGGCCACCTAGCACAAGTTGGTTCGTGGTTTATGCACTAGCTTCTCATTTAGTATATTCTACAAAGAGGAACCCGGAAATGCAATGTGTGAACATTTGGTAGAACCATCTGCTCGAGTAATGCCCAAGTATCTTAACCCAAACTAACTTAACCTACCTAAACCATAAAAAATACAAAATATATACCAAGAAAGTACAAAATTTAAGCAAAATATTGCCCCCCCCCCCAGTTCAAAAAATATGCCGTTACATAACACTTTACGTAGCATAGCTGAGCGAGCGAAGGGGAATAGATGCCCCGCAGGGCTCTTTTTTTTTCTACTTTTTAAGTTACACGCGTTTGGCATTGCAACCATTGCAGACGGTCATTTTCCAAAGCTTTATATGTACTTACTGCCATCTCATGCCTTGCTTGTATTCGTCTGCCTACCGCCTTGTCAATTAGATCCACCATAACATACTTAATTTTCCATTTCGTAGGATTCTATATAATAGATACGATTTATGAAGTCTAAACACATTAAAATAATTTATTTAATTAGGTAGAGCCATCTGCTAAAGTTAACCCCATATTAATAATGAAGGTAGTTAAATGATAATGTAAGTGTTTTAAACTCAATAAATTGTATGTGCAAATGAGTATACATGGGAAAGTAAGTATGTTATGGTGGAGCTATTTGCCAGGGCGGAAGGCGGTTGAATACAAGCAAGGAACGAAATGCCAGTATATGTATGTTGAGTTTTGGAAAATGACAGTCTACAATGGCTGCAATGCCAATCGTGTGTAACTGAAAAGATAAGGGGAAAAAACGAGTCCTACGGGGCTTCTGATCCCCTCCGCTCGCTCAGCTGTGGTTCGTGAAGCGTTTGTAAAGTAGTGCCCCAAATCTAGTGAAAAAATCAACAAAATCGATTTAAATTTGGAGAGCCGTCCGCTAAAGTAATGAAAATTACGTTTTATCTCTACAATCGAGGAGAAAACTGCTTCGAATTAATACATTGCCTAAGCCTTCTTGTTTTAGCTTTCACCGATACATTAAAAATTTTAACCGATGTGGCTTCCCCAAGAATCGGTACGGATGATACTTAAATGCAGCAAGCAAGTCTGGACATTTCACTCATTTTAGAATGCATCATGCTTATCTTTCGTTCCTTATGTTCTTCCATATTTATTCGGAGGTTGGGAGCAAAATTGAAGAATATAAATACTTATGTCCGACTTTATTTAGTAACAATTACTTATTCTAAGGTATACTTCATCAATCTTAGATTAAGTGATATCCTCATTTCATCGCTTTACAATAAGTGCAAGGAAAGGTTCGATCGGGTATGGACTTTTGGGTTTAGGGTAAAAGAACGATGAATTTCGAAAAATTACTTATTAGATATTAATAATAATTCAAAATGGATTATTACACGAAAATAAGTTGGCATATTAGTTTGAAGTTTGTTAGGTAAGAAGTCGAGGGTGTAAGTTTGAAGAAAACTAGGTTTTTCGTTGCTTACATTTTTATCTTTTTATCCTCTAAAAACAGTAAGTTCTGTCTCTTAATTGATTTTAGTGCTTTTGTTTACTTTTTTTTCTACCAGGTGAATGACGTCTGGATCTAAAATCTCAGAAAAATATTTGCAATCTGAACGGATGTAATAAAGAAATAACGCTATTTTTCAGGATTGGCCAAAACCGTGTGTGTTTTTTTAAAACTTTTTTTCACTTAAACCGGAATGTTTGCTTTACACCAGTTTTTTTTTGTTTGTTTGTTTAAATACGTTTACCTTAGATTAAAGTGAAGTAACCGTTGCCCCCTTTTTTTTTAAGAGTAAAGGTAATTTGAGGCTGATAATTCGATTGAACAAGGTCGCAACCTCGAGAAATGAACGCAACTCGCTCAAACTAGAGGTCATAGGTCAACTAGTTCTGCAAATGATTTGCCATTACATCATAAATTATTCAGCAGTCTACTCCTTCAGCATTGGTTAAGCTTGAATTTTCCCTGTCGGAGGCATGATAGTCCACAAGTTGAGTGGGGGTGGGATTCGTGAAATATACTTTTTTAACTTGTCTCTTTAATTGTGATTTTATTTTATCAAGTTTGGAGTTCCCGGGGAACTGCCTGTAGTGCGCTGCCACACTAGCAGACGGTCAACAAAACTTTTCCACAGAAGCTGATTAAGTGTCTAAATTTATAACATTGGAAAGTAGATCGACGAAACAGAGATTTCTATTAGGTTTGACTGGTTTGTTAATAATAGTAATAATAAAAAGTTTTATTTAGAAATATAGTATGAATGGTCCAGAACTATTAGTCACTTCCTGTATTGATTAGCAAATTAAATTAAGCCTATATTTCTGACTGACTAAATTAGATCTTCTGTACTATATAGTCTTTTAAAATTGTCCATTGATTTAATCTGTATAACTATAGAGTGATTCCATTTTGCAGTTCTTTCCCTTTTGGTTCTTAAGTGGCTCCTAAAATATTCACAAGTATGCAAGATCACTGCAACGTATTTCTATCAGTTGACCTCCGTGGATGATGGGTCTGTGGATTTATCGCCTTTGTTATCAAGGGATTCTGGTTTCGAGTTCAAATGAAGAACAATATCTCTCGAGTGCATACTGAGTAGTGGTTCGGATCTCACTTTAAGCTGTAGGTCCCGTTCTTCATAACCCCGCTGTTATGTCCTTAACCATAGAAAGATGAAAGTGGGTCAAATTTGCCCGCACTTTCTTTTTCTCTTTGCCCGAACAAATGAATTTTACAACGTTTGAATTTGTTTGTATTTTCTTCTGTAATCTAAACTTAAATTTAATTTTATTAGAAAGCACATTATTGTGGTATTTTTTTAGCGCAGGAGACTAAGTACATTTTTTTTTAGCAACTTAGAAATGTTAAGAGGAGTACAGTTTTACTTTGAAAGGATCATGTAAACTTATCTATTCTTTGAATGGATGACTAAATTAACATAATCTACTTTTATACATTGAGCAAACGTAATGCTCTCAGGTTTAGTATAGTAACTTGTCTACACAGGCTAATGTATTTCAAGCTACTTCATGTCTGCTAACCAAATGCGGTAGTAGTCTGTACTGGGACTTGTAATATTTCCTATTAAAATAAAATTTCACAAGTCTTAAAATAATTTTACAACTCACATTTATTAGTAGCAGTCATTAAATAACTTTAAAATACATTAGTAGGGTTAAAATTGGAATTTACAACCACGAGCAAAATTGACACCCCTTAGTCTTTCACGTGACCAATTATAGTTTAGTCTTCCTAGGGTTAATGTTAAGATACACGGATGACTAATGATAGTGAATGATTATGAATGAATTAGTGGCATGAGAACGGGAAAACCCTCACGAATATGATATTGTCCATCATAAACTCATAAGGCCGGAGATTGAACCAAAGATCCGTCGCACCAAAAGGCAACGTTCTACCTCTGAGCAATCAACCCTTTCCTTCCGCAGTGCTGATTTATGAAGTCATACTCTAATGACCTGGTCATAATTCTGCAACGTAGTGGTCTTCTACACACGTCTTCCTAATTGTTCCCCACTTTTCCCCCCAAGATTTCTGATTAAATGAACAGCGAAATCATATTTAAATAAAATCTTCGAGTTTTGTCCCACGGTTATGCGGGGCAGCCTAAAGGAGACGGTGATGATGAGAATGAATTAAATAATGGATTGAAGAAAGTGGAGGGGAACGGTAGAACCCTGAGAAAATCTACGCACACGGTGTTTGTCCGCCACAAACGTACACCCATGTCCAAAATTATTGTCGCATGTCTATAAATATGTTGTTGTAGGAATAAAATTTGATAACGAATTCGCCCTGTATTTCTTATAATGTTGGTATGTGCATAATCGGCAAAGACATGTATGTGGCAAATTTCATGTCAAAAGAGCAGTAAATAAGAACAATAAAACGAAAATAAAACTTTCTTGTCCATTTGTTTTACTCATTCTAATTTATGTGCTTATAATTCTTTCCCTATAAAATTTTCCACAAATATACATTTCTCGATTATACACATAGTATCGGTATTAAAAGTATCCTGCAAAATCATTATCAAAATTATATTCTTACAAGAAGACAGTTATAGATATGCGACAATCATTTTGAACATGAATGTACATTTAATTGTTTCAATGGTTTGTGAAATAATATATTTTCTAGTTATATTAACGCCTTCAAAACAATATTTCCTAAAATTTATTGCAGATATCAGAATGGTATTTGGCCAAATGCAATCTACTTTAGCTGACCTTAGTGAAAGAGTATCTTCCGTCGAGAAGAAGGTCGACACACTTCCAAGTAATGGTGTGAGTGTGAAAGCAGAGTCCATCAACGAAGAATCCGAACTTCCTGGCCTTCTGCCTCTGCGAACGTTGAATGATTTTCAAACATTTGAGAGCAAGCTTGAAGAACCTAACTTCGGAAAGAAATATGTAAGTATTCTATCAAACCTGTACAAGTTATGAAGCAGGTTTGAAATCTTTGTTATATCTTTTAATTTACGTCTTTTTGGAACATCTCTCTTTTGACTCAATGTTAGCATCAACTCCATTTTTGCCAATTTAGCCATTATCATCTGCATTAGCTATGGACTATAATTTTGGTCAACTTGCCATTCATACTTGCTAATATAGCGGCAATTACATCTTTTGCAGTCAATTAGTCTTTTTTTTTGTTTTTTTTAAGAAAATATGAAAAACCTAAAAAAAGTAGTTTATCTTGGTATTTTTCTAATTCTTTTGTTTACAACAGCACTTACATTGTCACAGTAGATTAGATATCTTTTATCAGTCTCACCTATCCGTCACGGTAAATTGGGATTCCTGGATCTGATTTCTCCATAGTTAATTTGTTTGATTAGTTTCTAGTGTATTTTTGCTTTGGGTGGAGTTTTTCTTGTTGAGATGCGTGCAAGTGCATGTATATATTTTTGTGATAAATCAATAGTGTTATCAAGCCATACCCAGCATTAGAAGTTGAAAATAATTCAAGAGATTTTATTACTTCTAGTCAATGAAGGAACAAATTGTATAGTGAAACTGTTTGATTTGAGGATATCAAAAGATAAATAATATTAGAACATCTTTGTAAACTAGTAGACTTAAAATACCACATATATAGTTCCTTTATTCCTAAATTCTGTTACCTATAATTTAAGGTAAGTTGAGCCATTTTTAGCTAGTTTTTGTGCGTCATTTAGCTATTTGCTGACACTACTTGTTGGCAGCACTGATTAACCCACTGTTACTTGTTACTTTTGGAAGTTATGTAATTTCCATATACATACATACACAAACACACACACACACACACACACATATATATATATATATATATATATATATATATATATATATATATATATATATATATATATATATATATATAGGCTTATATAGTATTTTTTTCTAATTCAAACGGACAATGGTCCTTTTAAATAACCGCTATTCCGATATAAAGCTGAAAGTTACCAAATAAATCCCAGGCAAACAGTTTTTGTTAGTCACGTAGCCCATTTGATACGGCCTTCCGTGAAACTCAGAACCCCACGCCTTTTTTTTTCACACTTCACATTACGGTATCTAAAAATTAATCTAGTTTCATTCATGCTTCGTTTTTTTTTCCACTGGTAGAAAAACATAACAATACGGACCCTTATATATATTGTTTTTCTTTTTGATTTCAGCATGCATTAGATCTAAATACTTTCCTTTCTTTCAGGTAAAAGTATCACTGTCAATTGGTGGTAAGGATTTTAAAAGGTTTCGCTCACAATGCAATAAGAAGAACTTTGTGCGACAAACTCGCAATGGAATTCTCCTACTCTGGCAGGAAACCAAGGATCATGAAGCAAAAAAGCACACCTTTGGGTCCAACCAAATGTGCAATAAGATCAACAGTAAGTTGATTTGAAAAGTTGTACTGAAATATTTAACTTTATTTATTTATTTATTTATGCTAGTAGCCATACAAAATTCCAGTTTGCTAATTATTAAGTCTTACTTCTCTCGTACTGGACGTGTGTTCTCATATTAGTATGTCCCAAGCAATCAGAAGTAATTCTTCATGAATAAAGTATGCTTTGAGTACTTTAGGATTCTTTTACTGTCAAGTACTAAAATATGTAAATGTATTCACCCTTACTGGGTGAATATAACATCTGTATAGAATGTATAGGAAATTCAATAACTGATCCAACACTTTATGTTGTAAACAAAGCTTTACTGGCAAAGTACATATTTAAACAAATCTTTGCTTGAAAAAGCATTCAAAAGAATTTGTAAGGTGTACGGAAAATCTAAAACCAAATAAAATTACAAGGTAGGAATGATTCCAGGGCTAAATAAAGTCAATAGTGTCAACGAATTTAAATTGAAGTACAGTGTAGGAATCACTACTGTGAATTATAATTTTGCACCAGACTTTTCGTGTATACCTGTAAATTTGATACTGTCTACCACACGAATATAACTTTGTTGGGTTGGCAACACTGTTAGTCTGGTAGTATTACATAGTATGCCAAACTGTCTCCCCTGCCGATATTTTAAAGGTGCAAAATTCCAGAGCTCTTTGTCTAACACTGGAACGCAGATAAAACACTAGAAGAACATAGCTTTCGAAGTTACCATAATTCCAGTATAAAAAGAGAAAAGTTGCAGGCTTTCAAGACGGCGAATAGTCAAACTTTCGTCTTTCTGTCGACTTCATCTTTCAATTTTTCGTGACAACGAAGTTAGCCAAAACCTAATGTGTTTTTTTGTAGTGTTATTTAAGGTGACTTTAAACGTTGACTCAAAACCATATCACCACTAAGGGCACCGGAAGAAAGTCTTGTTACACTTGTATCGAAAAATGTAACTTTTCCATTATATAATATACCAAAAGTGTGGTGGAAGATAACTTTCTATAGTACCCTTACATAAAAATCACAAAATAGGGGCCTAGCTTAGGTGACTTGAAAAATAATATAGGAATTAGTTTCAGCTCTAGGTATCCATGTTTACAAACCATACCATAATTCCGTAAAGCTATTTAAGAGGGAAATTTATTTCAAATGACAGCTTTTTTTTAAAGAATAAAAGTCGCTAGTATTTGCTTGAAATTCTATCTTTCTTTTCAGCTGCTGTTCGTAAGATGTACACCGTCGCAACAGAAGAAACGGTGAAGGAAGTATTGGGTGTTTGGCTGCAGCAGGCGGAGCCTAGACTACTGCGTAGGTAAGTATAGTTTTACCTATTTTCCTTACAATCACGAGAGAGATCGGAAAGTTCTTACCATCACTAAATAAGCTAGGGATCTACAACTTAGTCCATGGACGCGTTCTTCTCTACATATACGTTTTGTATTCACTACATTTCTCACATCTATAGGTCACTAGATCAATATCATATGCATAGAATTCTGTGGATTTGGAGGAAAAAGAGATTTCCACCGTTTCAATGCCTCTTACTTTCCCGGACCCCAAGATATGAACATCTTATTATAATAATTGTAATCCTTCCCTTTTTCTTCCTTTTAGGATATGTATCATAAAACGCTTTTGTAATAATTTTAAATGAGAAGTTACTTCCATATTTCAAATCTTAAAAGATTTAGAGATACCGACATTTTATTAGAATAATTGTAATCCCCACCTTTTTTTCTCCTCTCCACATCGTTTCTTTCCCTTTTTACTAGCATGTCAAAAAAGAAAAAAAGGGCCGAAACACGTGGCAAAGTATTTTAAATCAGAAATGGAAATACTGAACTTCAAATCTCTCACCTTAAGGGATTAAATACTTTACTATAATAATTATAATCCCCATCCATTTTTCTTTCCACCCCCCTTTCTTACCTCCGAGGCATATTTCAAAAGCGCTTAAATTCTTATCTACTTATTTTAAATAATATGAAAATACCAAATTTCATGTTTCAAACCTTCATAAATTCAGAGATTTCGACATCTTATAATAATTGTAATCCTCACTCCTTTTCTTTTCTTTCTCACCTTTTTTTCTTTTTTTCCTTTGTAATGAAATATCAAAAACCGCTTAAATATGTCAAATTATTTGAAATGAGACATCCGAATATCAAATTTCAAGTCTTTAACCTTAAGGAATTCGGAGATATGGTCATATTTTAAAAATACGTCCCACACCTATTTTCCTCCCCTTCCTGTCAAATTTGCAAAAATCCTTCCTTAGTGGTATCCTACGTAACAAATCCCATGTACTGTCCATATTTAACTTGTCTATCTTAAGCGATTTGGCCTGTGCAAAGATCTGTCGGTCACTCAATCACTTAGGTCTTTGTATTTTATATAGCGAGATGAGTTCATTTTTACGCACTCATGTATTAGTACACAGTGAAATGAGATGAAATGTTTACCTTGTATGTATTTATTATTTTATTATCCTTTATAATTTAGCAACTTGCCTGTTACTTTCCTCGGAGGATGGAAATTTTAACTAAAATCGAGATTCATTACTGTTTACATTTTTATTTTCTTGTCTTCTGGAAGAAAGTAACTCTGTTAATTTTATTTTTTGATTACTCCTATCTGCTGAATGATTTTTTTTATTTTTTTTAAGAATAACTTTTATTCCTTGATTAATTTTGGTGTTGATTACTTCTTTTCTATACTGCAGGAAATTTCATTTTTTGAAAACTGCGATGTCAGAGTAATAGAGAGATAGGCACTTACTGTTATATTTGCCTTCTAAAAACATTTCCTACCTGCTGCATGAAAAACAGAAAGCAACTAACCTCTTTTTTTCTTGACTAATTTTAGTGTTATTTTACATCTTTTCTATCTACTGAACGAACTCATCTCTTGAGAGAAAAACTACAATACCACCCTCTTTCTTGATTGATTAGAGTTAATTACTTCTTTTCTATAGTAAATGAAACCATCTTACATTCTGGAAAACTCTGCAATACCATTGTAATAGAGAAATATGCAATTGCAGAATCTTCCAGACGATAAGATTATTTCGTTTAGTATAGAAACAAGCAATAAAGTACTATAATTAATTAAGATACAGATGGTATTGTAGTTTTTTTTTCCTTCTCAGAAGATACGGTTTCATTCAGGAGATGGAAAAGAAGTAAAATAACATTAAAACTAATCAAGAAACAGTTTTTTTTCTAGAAGATAAAGACTTCAGCAGTTAGAAAATTTTGTTAAAAGACAAAATAATAGTAAATGCACATTTCTCTCTTACAAAGACATTCCCGAGTTTTCGGGAAGATAAGACTTTATTCAATATGAAAAAGAAGTAATCAACACTAAAATTGAACAAGAAATAAAGGTTAATGTTTTATCCACAAGATAAAGACTTCATTCAGCAGTGGCAGTAATAAAAAAATAAATTAAAAAAGTAAGAGTAGTTTTTTCCCCCCAAAGACCAAAAGATTTCAATAGGATGGAGCACGCCAAAGTATGCGTATGCGTAAACACTTAGCAACAAATTACCAGGAAAATAAATAGGGAGACATAGGTCTTAAAATGCATTCAGATTGGATTGAAGTAAATGAAGTGATTTTCCTGCCTTGTGCTATGTATACTGAGAAATGTTTCTGCTTTCAAAGATGGGATATAAAGAACTAGGTCGATAGGTCGCAGGAGTATTTATTACTTCTCTATAATGAATTGTGAAACGACGCTAATGACTCCGACACGACGTTCCATGAATATGGGTCAAATAAACTTAGTGTTACATTTACGGTAATGAGTCATCCCTTCTTCATTTGATATGTATGATGAAGGCAATATGCATGTCTTCCTATCAGTGATTCTTGTGTTTTGAAAGAATGAAACGTTGCAAAGATGTATTCCTCCGCTGTAAGGCTCAGGATTAAAATCCGTTTGTTTTACTGTCACAAATAATTCCAGTAAATTGTTGTTCAACACCTCTTTACGTATTAGTCACAGTAACTTTTTTTTATTTTTAAAGAGAAATATTTCATTGAACCTCTAAGGTATGTTCCAAACTCCTTGCAAAATGGTACGAAGTTGTCCGTGTACACGGTGCCTACTTTAGTAAATTCTACACTTTTTCCTGTGAATTGCGAACTACACTTTCCCATGCGTTCTGTTGTACGTGACGCAGGATAACGCCTTGTAGGTCATCATCTGTCATTTATGTTGCTCCGTGAAGAATACAAGGTATATAGGTTCACACACTTATGACCTATCTTTCCTGTGAATCGTGAGATCAGATTGCATTTCATACAAGGCATGGAGAGAAAATTACAGAAATAAGTAAATATTTGTTCTTCCATCTCTCAGTGATTTCTTATATCAGTGATTACTTCGTTTGTTTTTCGTAACGCCGTGCTTATACAACAGTACCGAGTGAGTCAATATGACATTTTCTGGATTTATCTCAATTGATGCTCTCAGAGAACAATGCATATTTTCAGCTAGGAAATTAGAAAAAAAGAACTTTACTGAAAATTTACTGGCACTAGAACATTGAAATAGATAAAGTGAATAAATACCATGCAGTGGTACCAGTGATGAAACGAGTAACATACTTCGTGACTCGTGATCCCGAAGTAGTCAAATCCCTGACCCTGTATGACCCAGACAGATTCGTGCGATCCCGAGACGACTTGATATCAGACTGTGGAAGAGTATGTTGTAATCTTATGAGTGATCGTCAAAATTTAATCAAATAAGGCTGTAAAACGTAAAATGTAGAATATAAGGGATGCCGCTAAACCGAAAGAGTGTTTGGGTAATGTTTGTGTATAGTAGTGTTTAAAATTACTTTATTAATTTTCAGTATGGGAAGATAAATTATATTGTATTTGACATAGTCAAGACACTTTGAATAAGAAGTGTCACACTACAAATCTAACATCTGAATAGGTGAGCTCGAATAGGGAATATTAATTCACTATAAAAAATTCTACCGTAATGCTATAGAGATCATATTTGGAGTGCCTCCAAGCCATGGATCACCAGATCTGAGAAACGAGTGCCAGACTCTGTTGCCTTGTGTGGCACTTACTTCAAAGAATAATAATGTATTTTAATGAGAGCGTATTTATAAGGTAAACAATATGAATGTTTTCTTTTAACTATGCAATCAATTACATGTTTTTCAGTACGTATTTATGATTGTTATTTTGCAGAGAACGAAGAAATTCAAAACCTGTAGTGGAAGGTCACACCGTTGAAGTTGAGGAACCCAATTAAGGAAATAAGTTAGAAATAATACAAAATATGTAAATAAGTTCAATAAATAACATTGTAATACAAGCTGGTTGTTTTCATGGAACCTTATATCAGTTATTGCGTAGAATGTAGGGAGAATTTATTTCAATTATGTAGCAGCAGGATGCGAAATCATATCAGTTATGATCGGGGAGAGATAGGAGTAAATAAATAAGTAAAAAAAAATTGCACTGGAAAGTTTTGAAATGAAGATTTCATATATTGAACATCCAAAATTATTGATATATGTAAGGTTAGGGATAATGCTTATCCACTAGGTTGTCCACTAACTGCACAGATTTACTGTAAATAGTTTGTATACTTCTGACAGTGTCGATGTCACCTTATCTCTCCAGTAAATTATTGAGGATGAATTTTCTTCCAAAATTTTGAAGTGTGGGAATGGCCATCCTCAGTATTTCGCACCCTGTGTAGCAGTGGTTCTAGGATTTAATTTATATTTCTTTCTTTCCTGAAATCTGATAATTTAAAAGTTTGCTTAGCCCTTGACGCTTGTCTAGTGGTGTACGTCTTTGGTGCGCCTAGGGTCGTGGTCGATTCCCAGTGGAAGACCTTACAAACACTGAACGCATTACTGTTCGGATTCTACAGGTCAGTGTCTTATGTAAAACTTCGTGCTGAAACGGGACGCTCAACTTCAACATCAAACTGTGGTTAATGGTAAACTAATTGGATGCTGATCTGCCAGGTCGCATAGTATATTCACCAAGGAACTCAGGAAAAGTGTTGCTTTCTATGTTGAGATAAGATACTAATCTCAATAGACTGGAGTATGGGGTATATATTCAACACCAATGTTGTGTGAGACATGGATTTATAATTTAACATGATATTTCAATAATGAATGTTACTCAACAGAAATAAACCTGAACCTCGTGCTGCAAAGACGCATAATGGACGAAGGAAAGAAGCATAATACAGATTGTGAAAGTATACATTATTTTGCTTTCATTTTGACCGAACACAACTATTCTTTTTCAGAACATTGTTTATGTAGGTTTAACAGTTCTTTCGTCGTCACCTTTACGTTTATTTTTGCAGGATTGTTGTCTATATGAGGTTAATTTCATTTTGTATAAGGTTTGATGTGAGGCCCAGTAGTGTCAACCTTGATACAGATTTGTTTCTGTACATGAGAAAATGATTCATCTGGTTGGCGTCATGTATAATGTTTGATGTGAAGGTTAGTATAATGTTCAGTGTGTAAGTTACATAAATGATGGTGTGTGTTCTTTTGCCATCTGAGGGTGTTTGGATATTGCCACCAATTTATTGGCATTCTTTTAAAAATATTGCAGAAACCATAGCTTACTACAATGTTTACTATTAATAGTAAGTACAGTATGGTTTCCCCTATATATATTTAAAAGAATGCAAATAAAGTGATGGCAATATCTAAACACCTCAGATGGCAAAAGAATACACACCATCATTTATGTAACTTACACATTGAACATTATACTAACCTTCACATCAAACATTATACATGTCGCCAAGCAGATGAATCATTTTCTCACGTGCAGAAATAAATTTGTATCAAGCTTTACTGAGAAGCTTGCAATAAACGAGACATATTAAGCATGTGCTAAACTTGAAGTGAACAGCTTGAAATAAGCTTGAAGTGACAAGCCTGTAGCAAGCATTATGTACCAAGTTTGAAATAGACTTGAGGTAACAAGCCTGGAGCAAGCATTATGTACCAAGTTTGATATAAACTTGAGGTAACAAGCCTGTAGCAAGCATTATGTCCCAAGTTTGAAATAGACTTGAGGTAACAAGCCTGGAGCAAGCATTACGTACCAAGTTTGAAATAGACTTGAGGTAACAAGCCTGGAGCAAGCATTACGTACCAAGTTTGAAATAAACTTGAGGTAACCAGCCTATAGCATGCTTTATGTAACAAGTTTGCAATAAGCTTGAACTGACAAGCTTGAAACAATCTTGCAGTACAAGCCTACAATATGCTTGTCGCCTGTCAACTTCGTCGCTTGAATCATCCTTGATATACGCTTACAGACTTGTCGTAACAAGCTTGGGACAAGCTTATATCCTTGTCACGACAAGCTTATATCATGCTTGTGGCAAGCTGTTTCTGCTATCTGGGATGATATATGATTTTTGAACATCAAATTTAAAATAATTAAAGACATGTTTCACAATTTTCCGATATTTTTCCTGGAAGGGGGGGAAGAGACTGGAACAAAATGACTGTATCTCGAAATCTTTTAAGGTTAGAGGGATTAAAATGATATTTAAACTTTACATTTCAAATAATTAAAGACGTGTTTAATCGTTTTTAAAATATTTTTTATTACAAAGAAATAAAAAAGGCTTGAACAAAGATGGAATTACAGTTGTTATAGTAAGATAGTCCTACCTCGAAATTCCTTAAGATAAGAGACATGTTAGTGATATGGAATTTGGTATATAAACTCCTTATTCAAAGCGAGTGAGAATATGCAACAGTGTTTCTAAAAAATCCGCTTTTAACGACTGAATGGGGGAAATTTCTAATTTTTGTTCCTCAATATATAAAAATGACCTCAAGATTGTCAGTCTTATCATCAGCGGAAAACGGAAAGACTATTAAAATTAGTTTTTTTTTAAAAACTGACTTAGCATTTGGGTTGGACCAATATTTATTTTGTCATTGCAGTTTGATTGAAATGCGTATTCTGAAAAGGATAGAGGTTTACATTTTTCGCAAAAAACTAATGCCATAAACATATACTTCCCGTACGAAGAACGGACAAAAAGACTGAAGTATGAGACGCGAGGCCGTCGGGCGAGCAAATTCGGATATATGTGGTCGAAGTTTCCAGGTAACTGAACGCTAGTAAATAATTTTTCAAGAATTCTGAACAGGTCTATTTTGCTACATTATATCATCTGTGCATTATACCGCTTCATAATAGAAATTTTATCGTTGAAGTTTTAAAAATGAAAAATAACAAAAAAAAATTTTCCCAAAAGATCGTCGTACAGAACATAAGAAAAGATTTCTTTTTCTTTTGTATGGAGGTATAATAAGTACGCCTACATCTTATGAACCTTTGAAGAGAATCATTAATATGAGATGTAAACAAAGTAGTATTTTAATGAGCCAAGAACAACGTAAACAGAAAATAATTCTAGAAAGAGCAAAATAAGAATTTAATAAAGCAAAGAACAAAACTTTCTTTTCCTTAAAAAAAAAAATGCCGGTATTATTAAGGAAAATGAAATCTTAATGTTTAGAATACTAAGACAGACTCTCAGAATATCACAGAAATACAAAAGAAAAATAATTATATATGTAATTCCTTTTTCCTTCCTGAAACAAATAGTCTTATTTATTTCTTCCTCATTCTCATGTGTTTAACAGCAAGTATTTCAAGAGATAAATTTTGGTGTTTAAAAATTCTTTTTCTCTCTTTAGAACATCCAATTAGCTATTTTATAATGTTGTTATAAAACTGAGTAAAAGTTTTCATTCTTATGAATCGTATTATAATGAATGAATAATACATATATTGTGTGTTTCTATGGAAATTTAGTAAATACATTGATTTTGAGTAAACTGGCACTATTGTGCGCGGCATCCAGATTGACTACTGACTTCGAGCGCTGTTCTTACGTCAACCAACTCTCTTCCAACGATGTTTCTAATGCGGTGGTTTGGAAATCGGATTCAGTCTACATGCTGTAGACTTTTAGTGAGATGGACTTTATGTAACCACATTTGCTCGTTGAAGTAAAGTTTCTCACCAAAACAAAGTTCAGTTCAATTCCAACTCAGTTACCGGCATGATAGTACAGCAAAGAGATCGATACCTGGATCGGTAGTAAAGTGAGAATGTATTCGAGTGTAGCATCATAGTGGAAAATGAAACAAAGTTTAGAACATTGGAACGTGTTAACATTTCGCTTCAAACTTGTAAAATTCCCAACTTACACACTTACAAATGTCTAGACAAAATCTATTGGAACGATGCTTTGTCGGAAGCACAAGTCTGCAGGTGGTGGAGGAACGACAAGTTGTAATAGGACAAGGAAAATGTGGAGGATGAAAGACATTCTGGGCGTACAACAACATGTAGCACTCCTGAAAATGTAGTTAAACTGAAGTCTGTATTGACTCTAACCTACGTTATGAGTGTGAGGTTAATCACAGATGTAGTAAATATGTGGAAATCAGATGTGCATCGTATCGCTTCATCTGAAGGCATTTTTGAGCAGGTAAGTATGTGGTAACGCTTCCCTACCTACTGCGTTGTTTAGTCCTGTTCCTGCCCGACTCCTTTGTGTTTTCAACGCTCAATGTTGGTCTAGATTATTAATTTCCAACTCAAAATTCTAGGGTGACAACAGAGTGAAGGAAAGTGAGGTAGGAATGAGGTAGGTGAGTAAATTCTTGCGTTAAACCAGTAATCAAAATCATGGACCCATTTCTAGTCTGCAAAACCATCGACCACGCTGTCGGTGCTCTTGTATGCCTGTCGCCACTGTTTGTTATCAACGCCAGGTTAATTGTGAGCTCTTTGTCGTCAAACGGAGCAGGAGAGAAGCAAACTGTGATATCACAGAGCATTCAGTTGTAAGTGATTGGTCTAAAAGAACTTGTGGACCATTTGAAAACTAAAGCAGCTTCAACTATGGTGTGATATATGATTTGATGATTATACGAGTTAAAAAAACCGTGAAATACACGGTGGAACAATGCGTTTCCACACACATTATTCCAAACACGGGGAACCATGGAGCTGACGACCCCTAACACATCAGGCCTAATGAGACGCATTCCATGTTCACTGCTGTCAAGGCTTACCTTTGGCCTACTTTGGATTCCCTTTTAAATCAGATCATATCTGAGTATTCTGTTGGGATCATATTTGGGAATTATGACCTGTAACATATTGCACATTATTGAAATAGGCTTTTTTGGATAACATATGTATGACTTCCTTTATGCTGATATAACTCCCCACTCTGCGATTTCTCTTGTTTAAGGTACCCCTAGTTGCAAAGTGGCTTTTTCCACATTTTGGGCATCCCAAGCAGTGAAACTAAGCAGTTTTTCCCATAGATTCATATAGAGTTCTTTCATTATCTTTGTATCAGGAATCACCTCCGAAAAATTGTCGATGTTACTTTGATTTAAAAGTTTAAGAGGTCATTCTGTATACCGAAATGCGAAAATAATGTTCATATGATCATATGTCCGGAACTGTGCTGTTTCAGAGTAAGAGTCTGCCGAAAATGAGAGGAAAGCAGCATTAGAGCGTTGTTTCTTCGATAAGTCATAATGTACTGCTGGTGGTCTAGGATTTTGTCATAGAAAGTATTCTTCCATTATCCAAAGCCGTAGACTGGGGGATTTTCAACAATCGCTAGAGAGATTCGCACGTCCGTTCGACCCTTTTTACTGCAGGCTTTTGTGAAATCCCTCCTGTCCTTTGCGCGATCATCTTAGCAGTTATTAAACACGTTCTCAATCTATGGTTTTGGATAGGCTGCTTTCTATGACAAAATTCTAAATCACCAGCTATATGTTGATAACTTATTGAAGAAATCCCGTTATAAAGATGCTTTGTTTTCATTGTTGGCAGCCTCTCACTGCAAAACAATGCAGTTTCACACGTATGTTTATATGAGGATTGTGTGTCTGTGTGTTTGTGTGTTTTGGTGTGCGGAATCACCTCCAAAAGTTTTAGCACTGAGTTCATTAACATCTTGTACAGGGTGGACCACTTAAAGTGACCACTGCTTATAAATTTTAAGCTAATTCACAGGAAAAAAAAGCTGATATTTTATAACCAGCAAATATTAATAAGGAGAAATAGTTTGACATACTCGGAAATACCACCAAATTAGTAGCGTAGCCATCTCAACATAAGGTTATATTTCTTTATTAATAGTACAGGTAAAAAAATGTCAGGTCAATATCAATTGAAATCAATATGTAAAACGGAAACTTACCATGTCACATTTTTATTTAATGTTGTCAACTAAGGATAGATGCTACAGCATCACAATATTACATTTTGCAGGACTCTACTATAACGCAACTGAGATCAACAGTCAAAGTAACGTAGTGTCGGATACTATGATCATGATATGATGCATTGCGAATAAATAGGACCAATATTACAAGGAATTGGAAAATTTGCTTTCTTTTTTAAAAAAGTGCTTAGGAAAATATACTGTAATATCTAAGACGTTATGTGGTTTGCAATAGACCAATCAATAACAATGTCCTTTACAACAACTTGATATCTCAAACCGCTCCAGAAATATGATAAACATGGTAAAGTTTGAGAAACTGCTTAAAATGAAGTATCTGTGGAAAATAATTGATGTCTTCCTTTGCCTCTACGTATAACATTACAGAGATAGTACTTGGTAGGTGTAATTGCAACAAATTATTCCTGCTGTAATTGCTCCTGTCCTTTTGAATTGTGAGATGCTAACGACAATATTATTTCTTGGCTTTCCATATCAATTTCGTTACCTCTTAAGACACTAGTTTCTAACCAAGATAGATTAAGTCCAGTAATATTTAATATACAACGGAAATCGATTCTGAGACAACACATGCTTAAGTAAATGTGCGCTAACTATTCAAATGTAAAAAAAAAAACGTTATTTCTCACTTCGCGTTTATCTTAATACCACATACTGTGTATTCACGTACGAAGAATTTTAAATGTAATATACTATATGTACAGTTCAGCTTCAAGTACCCTTTAGCTATATTTAAAAGTTTGTGTTGTCCAAACAAATAAAACATTGTTGATCACGAAAACGTGAAACTTCGGAACTTTATATTAACGAACATAAGAGATTAATTAATATTGAAGCATTTAACTAAGGAAAGGAAAGTTTAAAATTGTGTGTTGAACAGCTATGTTGTTTGGTTTATCTAGTGAGCTTCACAACCCTCGAGAATTTTTATTTTACTTTTATTTTTTAAGTTGACGTACCCTCATTCCCTGCTTTTTGAAGCTCTTCCCAGCGCCAGCGAAATGCTTACGTGTTGCTGTTGCAGATCCCAGGTTCTAATTCAAAATGTAAAACCTCATAATGCATGCATTATGTTCGAAAATCCACACAAAATGAGAATAATTTTACATTTTTTTGTAACAAAATTCTTCCTAGCCATGTAAACGTTCATTTCACGCAATGTACAGAATATGGCAATGTGCTTTTCGCCATGGGTGTATTGATCTATGTGACGAGATGGTACTGAACGAAACATTATTTAATATTGCAAATATCAACAATGTTCGAATAAGCAATGGTAAAGAAATTCAACGCTGGACATTGAAAATGCAACACCAGAAAGAAGACATTAGAGTGATTCCACACTTGCGAAATAGGTAGAGGATTCGTTATGCTGCCCTTTAACGTGTCTCGTGCACCGACATGCCCCGTGGAGACCAATAGCAGATAGATCAGGGGCCCACAGCACAGTAGTTGAAAAGTATTGCCGCGATGTGAGTACCTCTTTACGGTCGAATGAGGTAGCAAATCCAGTAGGATTGATCCTTTGACCATGGAAATTGCAACATATCGCAACTACAAATTATTTTATGAAACATTAGCATCCGTGTTGGATGGAATGCAACAACAGTGATGTTAATATTGAATATATAGCTCCAAGGAGACAACACAAACCTAACAGCCGAGTCATACCACAGACCGAAAGAACTAACCTCTGTACCTCGATTGCTATACCACATTGGATGGTCCCTTCCAAACACAGGTCCATAATTCAGGACTTTTATAGAGCAATTAGTATTCCTACGAACATTTCGTCGTCGTTCGGCAGAATGGGGCGAGATGAGGCATATCACAGAACACCCATCGCTGTTGCTTTCTTTAAAATCATAGCATAGGCATGCGCGTCTCATACAATGCCACTTACATTGTGCATGGCAAGCCGAATGGTAAGACATGATCTTCTCTCTGTAATACTTTACGATGGCCACATAAGTATCTGGCTATACTGTAGCAATAGACTGAACGACGTCTCTGGTTTGCATACCCACACGAATCCTGTAACTGATATAATTATAACGAGGTCAGAATTGCCAATTTTGGGGAAAAGTCGTTCAATCTAAGGGATTTGACTTTCAGAATAGTGCTAAAAAATGATTTTTCTGATTGGTGACTTGTTTTGTGATTTTTAAGAGACGATTTGGCTACTTTCTTAAAAATTTAGCGACTTTTGTGCTACGAACAACTTGTCCTTCTGTAATCAAGCACTAGTAGTTTTAAGCAGCTTGATACGTTTTTCTTTCTTTCTTTTTCTCTTGTTTATTTTAATCAGTGCAAGCGTGTACGAGCTCTGCAAGAGTACAATGTGATTACCTCTCAAGAATTCCGTTTTGTTTTCTGTTATTCCTTGCCCCAAACGGACAATGATTTCAATCTCTAACGTCCTTTAGTTAGCAGAATTTCTGCTCAGTTAAGAGGTATAAATATAACGGAATTACTAATAGTAAGCCGATTAGATGTAGTAACGTGAGTTGAAACGAAGTCCGTGTATTAAGAGTTATTTTTCTTTGCAGACTCACTCTACAGTTTTGTGAACTCATTTTTGGTTTCTTTAAAGTGAAATTGATTACCGGTATATGGTAAAGAAACGTATTGTATATACATTTATTTATTGTATTGAAAAGAAAATGATTGGTAAGGTAATCAATGGTCTTTAACCACCGGTAAGTGAAACGGTACCGGTCCACTACATTGTTTCTGCTTAGTAGTACTAGGGCTGTGATGGTTTGTATTTTAACGGTCCCTAACTCATCTCCGTCTTTTTCCAGTCCTTGAGCATCGAAAAGTTGAAAAACACTGATCTAAATAATGGTATATAATTGTAGTTACATATGATTTACAGGATGACTCATAAATCTACTTATTCATCTAGTCACTCACATAATATTATTATGTGTTCATCTGTATGCTGTTTTTCATTCTCGATACATAAATAATGCGAAGCCATTTTCTGAGAGAAGTTTTTCGCAATAATGCAGAAGTTATTGTGTCAAATACTGTGGTATCAGCTGCCCTTAACTCATCATTTAAGTTATAACGTTATTTAAACACAATATTCTATGTGCATTCCTAAAAAGTGACGTTTTACCACATCTTGTGAAGTCCAGATTTCTTGCGGAACAGTTCATGAGCGCTGGGGATATTTCAGAAGGTATTGAAGGATCACAGTTACTCATCGCACGCTACTTTCCTAATTTCTCTGTCAGCATCTCACAGTTAATCTTAAAAGTACTTCGCATTTTCTAACTCCGAGGTCCTTTTTTATAAAGATTTACACGGTTGATGACGGATTCAAGTTATCATTTCCTTTGAATTTATAGTAAGTTCAGTAATGATTGTTCCACACCAGCACATGTCTCCGACGATGAATTATGAAACATATTTATTTGAGAAAAAAAAAGAGTTTTGTATGAAATTTGTTAGTGTTAAATTCGGAAGCATTAAGGTGGCTATGACTCTATGTCTATTGTGATGCCATGTTCTAATAGTTAAATAGAACGTTATTCTAAGTGGTGTTTTGGTATATGTCGTGATAATGGTCTAATATTTGGACAATTCTGGGTTTGTATTAAATGACTACGGAACGTATCTATGATAAGTGTTAAATATTCGTAAGTGGAAATTAAAACAATTAAATTTATTTTTATTTATTTAAATATTTTCAGGAGTTAACCCCTTGTGTTTCAGATGCCATTTTCCTATGTGCATGCCGTAATACCAGGTTTTCATCCACTGTTAAAAGACGATTTAGAACATTATATAGGGCATAGTTATTGTGTACACGCGAGGAGAGAATTCACATTACTCATAAAAAAACGTTATTTGCATTGTAGAATACTTGGACTGGAAAAGGGAAAATTTGATGTTCAGTAGGAACTTTATGCTGCTTCAGGTTGGCACACTGACTGGAAATCAAAGACGAAGTTTTGTTTCTTTTTTCCGATCTCGAATTTGCAAATTGTTTACCGTCAAATCAAACAAATGTGTGTCGTAGTTGAATGTTCCTTCAGGGCTGTCATATACTGAGACAAACTTTTTTTTTGCGTTTCTGTCAGTAAGGTGCTGTCACCTAAGGAGAAATAATAGAAGTAAATCGTGCGTTGCATCCACTAAAAAATTTCATCATCTCCAGGGTTAATATGACCCTTAATAAAGGATACGTTTTCAAGACATCCCCATGGATGTCACTGATATTTTGCAACGCAGTATTTTATGACATCCACATGGATGTCACTGGTATTTTGCAATGCAGTATTTTATGACATTCACATGGATGTCACTGGTATTTTGCAACGGAGTATTTTATGACATTCACATGGATGTCACTGGTATTTTGCAACGGAGTATTTTATAACATTCACATGGATGTCACTGGTATTTCGCAACGCAGTATTTTATGACATTCACATGGATGTCACTGGTATTTTGCAACGGAGTATTTTATGACATTCACATGGATGTCACTGGTATTTTGCAATGCAGTATTTTAAGACATTCACATGGATCACTGGTACGCAAGAGATTAACCTTGAATAACGTTATATTGAGCACTTTGATTAGATATTGTGCCATAGCTCTTTATCAATAATATGTATATTATAGGTCGGCATCTGAAATTGTAAAGGAGGAAACACGACTTAAATTACGAAATCAGAAAATTTCACTAGGAGTTTGTTGAAAGTTGCTTGTTTCGCTTTAATTAATATTGTAATAAATTGTTATTCCTTTTGAAATTGATTCCTTTAATACAATAGCAAACTACCTTTTTGTACTAAGCTTGCATTCCGAAACCACTGAGGTGTTGCAATGTACCGTCGCGGTTGACTGGCTTGCTGCAATTAGTCTTTCTGAACGAGGAAAATCCTTAATATTGCCAGTTGCAAAATTTTCGTCTTCCAAGATAACATTGTTTTCCATGTCAGTGAGTCTTTACTGAAGTGGGATTAAATCGGCCATTATCTGTGAAAAGGCAAACTTAGAAAAAAATTATAATACACAAAGGCATAATTGAATAGTATAACAGAACATAATAACATGTAGATGGGGAACCTTGCTATGTTGAGTTAATTTTCACAGAACATTGTGCCTCATAATATTATGAATGTGACTTTTTAACCGCACAAAGACACATTCCACATGTGATATAAATAGATAAGTTTTACGTTATGAAACTCTTCATACATATATATACAAAATTTCGCGTACGCCATCCAGGCAATCTTTAAAGTTTCATAACAATTCGACGCAAAACCCATACTGAAACAATAAAAACTATTTGTCATATCACAAACTGTTGATATATGCATGAATTCCAACGAACCGTACTCGTCCACAGCGTGATATTGTTGATAATTGAATGTACACTCATGTCCAAAATTATTGTCGCATGTCTATAAATATATTGTTGTAGGAATATAATTTGATAACGAATTTGCCCGGTATTTTGTAATGCTCCACTATAATTGGCATTACAGTACTCGTAATTGTTTGTTAGTTTCTTGTTTATTGTTGTATAAAATTTAAAATAATATTGCGTTTACATCTTCATCTATGTTTAATAATGTTATGTATGTATCATAATTAACCTGCACGAGTACACAGTATATGGACGTATATAGTCAACTTGGAAGTTTGGTCTGGACCGTAAAGATTTTAAATTTATTCTGAAACAGAAAAATAACGAAAAAAAATATTCCCTGAATCGATGAACAACGAGGTTGCTGTTTAGTGATATTATCTGTGTAAATATGTATGTTTAATTTGGATTCCAATTTGGTAAATTAGTAAAACAAACCTCAAAACTAATTTTAGTAAAAATAATATTTTATCTGAAAATTACACTACGTAAGTTAACAGGCTAAGAAATTACAACAAGGTAAAGTTATATTTACTTCTTCTTAAGCCTAATGGTACTTCTGTGTTTTAAGAGGTTGCTGAATAATGGAACAATGAAATTCTGAATAAATCAATTCAGGGGTTGATCCCCTGTAACAATTCAGCGAACATGTGTTGCACCGTAATTTAAACTAACCTAAATTATCTTCAAAATTCTAGTTCTTACTGCTCGAAATTATGTTGGAAAAGCGTTTGTGTCCATATTATTCCACAGCTATAACATTCATAATATGAACGTGTCAGATAACATTAATCCTTAGCAGATCATGCATAATTTTCTCAGCAATCAATCTTACGTAAAAGGAAAAAGTTCAAGTTATAACCATTCCATGCATGTACTTTAACCCTGGTCAATGTTCTATATAAGCAGAATATAGTAACTCCTTTTTAAGTGAATACAATCAGTTAGCTAAAGCAAATCTTCGAAATGAATTCATCATCAATTATGGATGCAAATGAAATGTTATGAATAAATGAAGGAAAAGATATATAGAATTACGAATAAATATAGAGATTATGAGTTACGAAGTAAATAATTATAATTAAACAAATAAGTGGAGGATAAATAAGTAGAAACGTGAGTGACAAATAATAAATATAATATTGTGCCGGTGCTGTGTCATCAGTCATAGCTCAGAATATGAAATAAATAAATGCAATTAAATGGGGATGGAACTGATGCACAACACGGTACTTAACTGTAAAATTGTGGTTGAATTTAAATAAAATTCAAATGTTTCTAATTCAAAAAATGACTAGTAAGGGGAAAGGTGAGAGAAAGAGAAAGGTTGTAATTAAAGAATAGGAATGAGCACTAGCCTGATGTATCCAATGAAGCTGGCGTCGTCCTGGTCATCTGGAATGAATATCTGGAGAAGTCTGGATTAGCTGGTGACAGTCAACATCTGGATCTTAATTCTGTTGAACTGCAAGGGGCGTCGATAATGCGTCTTTGCGATGTTGTCCTTCTACATCCTCATTCTACTACTCTGGTGACAAACTTAGTGTCTGCGGCGATGAACCGTCAGAATGGTACTCTTTGTCTTGTGGAGTCGGTGGTTCTCCAATGGTGGGATCCGCTTCTCTCCGATGATCCTGCACCTATGCCAATCGTGTATTGAATACCCCTTGTTGTTCTGTTCCTCGTGGTTTTGTCCAACTCAAGAATGATGACTTAATCGGGAAGTATCAGGCTGTGCTCGAAGGTATGCGGAAAGGAAAGAAGGAAGCTAGTCGAGTTTATTTAACAAATATGCATTTACAACAGGTGTCTGAGAATGTACACTTCTAGTCAAAGTTTTCTTCAATAAGTTTCCAAAAGTTCATGTTTCTTTATATCAAATACACATTCACTTTATTTCCAATAGACAGATACTTCACACCCCCTCCTCAAAATCAAATTACACGAAAATTTTAATTTTCCGTAGTAGAAAAAGAAAGAATAAAAATATTGAAGAAAGTCCAAAAAAAAAAAAAAAATTTGTTCGTTAAAGGTAAGAGAGTTCTTTGTATGACATATGTATGTTTTGAATTAATCCTCGGACGCAAACTGCTGAGTGTATATTTCTGAGATTGTTCATGTAGTTCACTGGGTGACCTGAAGATATGACGACAGCGTCTCTGGGAAGATGGAAAGTAAGAAAAAGAAAAATAAACATTAGTGCTTGCATAATATCATTGTGAGTGACGTGTGTTAGTTTGGAGTTCCGTTAGTGCTCAGGGAAGGGAAATGAAAGGTAGGAATAATACTAAATTTAATTATCACTAACACAGATTATCAAAACTTAGATACGTATAATAAAAAAATCATAATCAAATAAATAATATTTCATAATCCAATGTAGACCTGTATATATGTATGTTCCTCTAATGCAGAAAATAACATCAATATCACACGTGACTAATACGCGAAAAGAAAAAAAAACGGTGTAATACTATCTAGCTAACCAAAGATAGTAAAGTTAGACTGCACAAGAAGGGTACTGATTTCAGTTTGAGAAAAATGAGCTTTAAGTTATTTAAGCTTAAAGCGTCCGTAGACTGGAAAAGAATTCCAAGATATGGTTATAGCCCCATATACTGGCTGTAATCAAACTATATGAAATCAGCACGACAGAACTATTCACCACATATAACCTACAACCCTAACTAACATATAAATCCTTCTTATCTTCATCTTCTTTCTTCTTTAATCTTGTCCTCTTCGGGCATCGAATGCTGGACATCAATCATGGCATCGAATCCTAGACATCTGAAAGGATGGAGCATGGTTCTTGCGATCTTGATTTCAATCTTCTTACATCTTCTTAATACATCCATCAAAGTATCTATCCATACGCGTGTCGTTGATTCTCTTCATTCTTCACATACTCACATTTAAAAAAAATAAAAGTAAGAAACTTCTGTAGTGATATGCTGTCCAATCAAACGAAATGGTACAATTCTTGAAGATACCAACATGTTCCAAAATTCGAAGTATTCCAAGTTTCAAAGTGTTCTAAGTTTTCGAAGTTTTCCAAATTTTCGAAGTGTTCCACCGGTGGATTTGGATGCACAATTCAAAACCAAGATAAACTAACTTCTAAGCGTGGCCAGTGCTAAAAGAAAGTTCATCATCCATCTACAAGGTGTTCCTATGCTCAATCTAATCTTCAAGAAAAGTAATCCACATACAAGTTACGTGCGGACAGACGGACTAACAGATTCTTCATCAATGGGAAAATATATGGGGAGTAATCGCTGATAAATGTCCCAATTCTCTCTATCATAAACACAGAATACGACACGGTTTACGTCATCAAGATGTTCCTCTAAAAATATTCTTGTTGTAGCCAAGGCAATTTTGGCAGCTTCTAACTTCGGAAATTTAAATGCTCCAGTTGAAATGTTAGGTAATACAATTGTAGATAGGTCATTCTCCAACATTACTTTAAAACAATTTTTGTACGTCTCTCGTAAAATCTTCTTGTCTGAATTCCGTGGTCCACATGTCATAATTACATAATTAGCAGGTAAACGATAACCATTGGCAATCTTCGCTTCTCCTGGCTTCAATGATGATATGGTCAAACATTCTTCTAAAAATTCAGATCCAGCTGCGTCTTGAATGGCTTTGTCTGCTCCACCTAAAGGAGTTAAGGTTTCATTCGCTGGATTTACTAAGGCATCTGCTTTTATATCCACTATGTTACCTTTATAAATACTAATCTTCTGATTGATGGCAGTATTACAGGCAAATTTCGGTTTTTCTTCTGTAGAATTCTTCCCTATAGTTGCCCACGTTGGTAGATTTTCGGCAATCACAACATCCTTAATATGAAGAGAAGGGATGAAAATTTCTTCTTCCAGACATTGTTTCCTGGGGTTGAAAATCTCTTCAGTTGGTGGTTCTTGATGGTCTTCGCATCTCGTCTTCTTCTTTTTCATCGTATGGTCTTCCGTGCAGACGTTGATAGGCATCTCTTCGTCAGAGTCTTCAAGGTGGTCTTCCTCTTCCGGGTTTTCCCTCTCATAAAACTTCTTCAATCTCTGAACTGCTATGCTGTCTATCTTGTAAGATCCTCGGGCGGTCTTATACTTAACAAAATACGAATTTGGATTTTCCACACGTTCAATTATGCCTGGACCAATAAACTTTCCGCTGAATGCTTTGGCGTGACCTTTTTTTCTTGTGGTGTCTAAAATCCAAACTTTTTCTCCTTCTTTAAAAGTAGGTTTCGTATGTCTCTTGTCAAAAAATTTTGTCGCCGTTTTATGACGTTTGTAAAGATTTTCTTGCGCTTTATCTCTAATCTCTTGTAATTGCTGTAAACGAATGGCATTGTCTTCGTATTGACACGGGGTATTTAAAATTGCCTGATGAAGTAACCTAGGTTTGAAGCCAAAAAGACATTCAAATGGTGAAATTTGAGACGATAAATTCTTGGTAACGTTAAGCGAAAAAACTATGGGCTGTAATAAGTCAATCCATTCTCCTAAATCTTTGTCACATAAAGCTGATTTCAATCGTTGTTCTATGTTTCTAATACTAATTTCACAAACACCATTACTATAATGCCCATGTACATTTACAAAACGCATGTTAGCACCAATCATAGCACATAATTCTTTAAATAGTCCACTAGTGAATGCACTGCCTTTGTCTAAGACAATTTCATAGAAAATTCCAAACTTTAAAATTACTTTGTGATAAAGAAATGAAGCCAAAGTACTTGCTGTAACATCAGGAAGGGAATCTGCAATTATGTATCTAGTACAACTGTCTACTACAACTATCATATATTTGTGATTTAACATATTATTGGGGGAATAATTCCCAGCTAGATCTATGTGGATGCGATAGAAGGGGGGAACGGAGGGATAAGTAAGCAATGTGCCATACGGAGAACCAATTTTCGATTTCGATACTTGACATATCGTACATTCTTTACACTTCTGATATATATATTTCTTCATATTGGGAAAATATACTGTTTTTACTAACATGTCATAGGTTTTAGAATAACCAGAATGAGATGATCCCAATGCAGACGTATGACAAGCATTAAAAACTTTATAACGCAAAGAAGTAGGAACTGCAACTAAAAATTTTATACCTTGAGAAGTTTTCTGCTTTCTATACAAAATTCCATCCTTAATAGTAAAATATAATGCTTGGCGTTCTATTTTAGGATTTCTATTTTCTTTCTGTTCCAACCAAGAAAAAATATCTTTAAAAAACGGATCTTTACGCTGTTCTGTTGCCAGATTTGATTCATCTAAAATTGAAAATGAATTTGTGGTCTGAGTAAACAAAATTTTCGGATCTTCTTGATTCTTTTTCTCGTCTTCCAAATCTCTGGGGGGGTTAGAAAAACGTGAAATGGCGTCTGCCTCTACGTTACTGGAGCCACTGATATGTGAAATAGTAAAATTATACGATTCGATTTCACTCAACCATCTAGAAATCTTACTTACATTCTTTGTTTGCTTCAAATAAATTAAACTATGACAATCTGTCTTCAAATAAAAATGACGTCCTAAAAGAAAATATCTAAATGAACGTAATGAGTACAATAATGCTAATAATTCAAGCTGATAAGGGTGCAATTTTTTCTCGCTAGGAGACGTTGCACGACTACAATAACTAATGGGAACTAGATTTGTATCGTCAGGTGAATTTTGAGGTTGTTTGATTAGACCAGAAAGAGCGTGTTTGCTGGCATCAAAATAGAGATACAGAGGATAATCAGGCTTGTATCTCATGAGACATGGTGCTGAAATGATGGCTTGTTTAATATTATTGAATGCTGTCTCCTGTGGTTCCTTCCAACGAAAAGGGGCGTCTTTTTTCAACAAAGAAAGTAACGCTTCTGCTAATTGACTGAAATTAGGTAAATACGAACGAACGAAAGAAGCCAATCCTAAAAAACTTTTAACCTGTTTCTTTGTTTTGGGACGTTGATAGTTGGAGATTGAATTAATTATTCGTTTCGAAATAGACAAACCATCTTTACTAACAGTGTGACCTAAAACATCTAATGAAAAATATCCCAATTTTGTTTTTTCTGGGGAAAGCTTTAAACCAATTTCTTTTATTCTTTGAAGCAACATACGAGTTAACTGCACGATTTCATCAAAACTATCACTAGACCAAAAATAATCGTCAACATAGGCAAATATTTTATCTTGTGGAAGACCTTCTAAGGTGAGTTTCACTAATCTGTTCATACCACTAGTAGATGTCTTTACACCCTGAGGCAAAAAATTAAAATGGTACGATCCCACGCCCGGAATCGAAAAAGCTGTAATAGGTTTAGATTCTTCAGTGAGCGGAATATTAAAGAAAGCTCCAAAAACGTCGCTAGAACATAGATATTTGCGTCCTGCCAAATTAGTCAAAATATCCTGGATAGGAGGGACCGGAAAACTGTCAGGAACCATTTTTTTGTTCAAAAATCTCCCATCCTGTATAAATCTATACTGTCCATTCTTCTTTTTAACAAGCATTACCGGAGAATTATACGGACTAATACTAGGTTCAATGATCTTACTTTTCAATAAAATATCTACTTGTTTTTTGATCTCATCCCGTAGATGAAATGGTATCGAAAATTGGGGTCGATTTACTGGAATATTGTCTACTAATTCAATTTTATGTTTATATCCTTTAGCACAACCATAATCAAATTCATTCCAAGAAAAACTAGAATAAAATTCTTCTACTAAATCATATAATTGCTGTTGTTGATGTGGCAACAATTCAGGGTTAACATTTACTCGATATTTATCATAACCTTCAGGAAAAGATTTCGTATCTACTGCATTAACTTGATGAACCTTATTGTTAGTGCTATTTTGTTTCTTGAAGTTGGTATCACTGATAACATTTTCGGCAGAACCCAAAACAACATCTTTTTTCAAGTAAAGTTTACTTTTGGTAGGATTAATCACAGATATTACCGGATGAATTTCGTCTACGACTGATTTACGCACAAAAATTTCTGCCTGCGTGTCTATTAATTCATTGGGAACTAGTAAATTGCGAGTTCCTGCAAGATCATTTACTTTTTTCAATGTAACTTGAACACTTGAATTTGGAGGCAAAACAACAGAGCGAGCCACTAAAAATTGAGGTTTATATAATTTTGCTATATGGTTAGAAATTTCTTCAAAAGAAACGTATGGCGGCAATTCAATTCTTGGAGGAATACCAAATTTAACAAAACTAAAAGAATTCTTATTGTGATCAACCATTGCAAGATGATTTTTCAAAAAATCTTGGCCAATTATGCTATTATACGGAAAATTATTATACACTCGAAAAGGATGCGTAAAATACTGTCCTCCTAATTTAAATTTCACTAAAGCGATTTGATCACTTCCTTGAGAATTTCCAGTGATACCACGAATAAAAGTCGTTCCTTTGAGTATTTTATGCTTATTACTTAAACTATTACCAGAAATTAAGCTAACAGTACTGCCTGAATCCAATAGAAATAAATGCGGCTTATTATCAATATATGCTTTAACATGAGGCAAATCAGCTTCATATTGAATAGGAACATAATATCGCTTACTATTTCTAACATTATTACACATATTATTGTCTACTTTATTCCTATTATTCGACTTAACATTCTCATTTACATTAACAGAAGCAGGAGGCAACGAATGAAAGGATGCGTTGGATGCATGAATGGGATTTCTTCGCTCCAAACGCGAATGCTCATAAGATTGTATACACACAGATTTTCCTTTGTGTGCGTGAGAAACTTTTGCGAGCGCAGTTTGTTGCACGAGATCTTGTAACTGGACTTTGATACCGTCCAACTGAGCTATCAATGTATTTTTTTCTTCAGGCTGACTTACAATTTCATTTTCGTTCTGAACATCTAAAGTATTTTCTTTTTGCTGTATAGCATTCTTACTAACAGGATGTATATTGTATTCGTTTGTTATTTCCAAGGACTTCGATTGCTGACTACGCATGCTGACAAGAAAATTAACTCTTTCTTCTAGACCTAAGGACTTTGCTAACTCAATAACAGTCTTATACGATTTTCTTACAACTACAGAGTAAAACGAAGGCAATAACCCATCGATTATCAAGTTAAGTTGTTCGGTCACTGGCATCTTCGGATCGTACTCGAGTATTAATTTCCATTTATGAAAAATGTGATCTAAAACAGATTCAGAATCTGACTGTTCTCTATTTCTCATGTCTTGCTCTAAAACTTGTGAAACTATGTTATCTTCATAAGCCTCTATTAATTTCTTCTTAATCTGTACATACATGAGATTATCATATTCTGCGGTTGATTGTAAAGCTAGCAGATAAGCACGAGCCCCATTTTCTAAACAATACGGCAACAAATGACGTTTCTGTACATCACGTAGGTTATGAAGGACAGAAAAATCCTCAAAATGACTAAAAAATGATTGAACTGACTCGTTCAATTTGCCGGAAAATTTGGGGGGTTCTACTAAACGATCCATAGCAGAAGACATAACACTAGTATTCTCCATTATATCTATTTTCAAAATCACACTTATAATAAATATCTTACACTACCATGTATATATATCCAACACCACAAAGAAAACAAAATATAATAACTTGGCAAAGTTTTCTCTTCTCACCCACTTATTATTCGATTAAAATACAACAAAACAAAAAATTACTCTAACAGAGCAAATGAATAAAGTAGCGAGGGTGGGCCGGTGGGTTAAAAATAACTCTACTTAATATCTGACGACAAACTAAAATTACACAGTACAAATTACTCAAAATTTGGGATCTTAAAGCATCTACCGAAAATTTAGAATCTTAATTTATCGAAATTTTAGGATCGTAACAAAGGCGTAAGCCTCACAGCATCTCCATCCATGTGCCGGTGCTGTGTCATCAGTCATAGCTCAGAATATGAAATAAATAAATGCAATTAAATGGGGATGGAACTGATGCACAACACGGTACTTAACTGTAAAATTGTGGTTGAATTTAAATAAAATTCAAATGTTTCTAATTCAAAAAATGACTAGTAAGGGGAAAGGTGAGAGAAAGAGAAAGGTTGTAATTAAAGAATAGGAATGAGCACTAGCCTGATGTATCCAATGAAGCTGGCGTCGTCCTGGTCATCTGGAATGAATATCTGGAGAAGTCTGGATTAGCTGGTGACAGTCAACATCTGGATCTTAATTCTGTTGAACTGCAAGGGGCGTCGATAATGCGTCTTTGCGATGTTGTCCTTCTACATCCTCATTCTACTACTCTGGTGACAAACTTAGTGTCTGCGGCGATGAACCGTCAGAATGGTACTCTTTGTCTTGTGGAGTCGGTGGTTCTCCAATGGTGGGATCCGCTTCTCTCCGATGATCCTGCACCTATGCCAATCGTGTATTGAATACCCCTTGTTGTTCTGTTCCTCGTGGTTTTGTCCAACTCAAGAATGATGACTTAATCGGGAAGTATCAGGCTGTGCTCGAAGGTATGCGGAAAGGAAAGAAGGAAGCTAGTCGAGTTTATTTAACAAATATGCATTTACAACAGGTGTCTGAGAATGTACACTTCTAGTCAAAGTTTTCTTCAATAAGTTTCCAAAAGTTCATGTTTCTTTATATCAAATACACATTCACTATATTTCCAATAGACAGATACTTCACAATATTTAATTACAAAGCTTAAGCTAATAATATACTATATATATACATATATATTCACGTACTATTTATGCTGCTTATACTTAGAACACCGCTTACGGCGAATAATAGATTGATCTGTGACATACCAACTAGTTACCAAACGCTGTGTGTTATACATACGAAACCTAATCTACTTTATTTACAACTGTTCAAATGCATGCTGAGCTTACTTCTATCACATATACTTGAAGCTACTGATTTATATTTCCAATTTCACGTTCATTATGCTGGATTAGCAGGTGCATGTACATCTAGATGCCTGGATAAATTTATAAGCTTCGTTTAATGTTGGATAATATGGGTCTACAGTAAAGATATATATATATATATATATATATATATATATATATATATATATATATATATATATATATATATATATATACATTGCGAATTTAATAGATTGTGTTAACTTGTGTTCGTTTATGTACCTGTTGTGTTTTATAATATAAATGATTAACCTAAATTCTCCTACTGTTATTTATTGGCAAACATTGTAATTATTACAGATGTTTAAGATATTTTGGATTTACTATGTCTATAGTCTTAATAAGAAATCAACTAGATCGCGTCTTCTTACGCTTGCGTTCACTCGTTCTCACGAACCAGATGCGTTTTTCACTCTAGAAGATTTTCCGGAATATCTCTGGTGGCGACCCTCATTTAAGAAATACATCGTTGCGCAATTCTACACTGTCGTCCTCCAGACCAGTTCGGAGTCACACGTCTCGAAGATGAACTCATCGAGGACTGACGGTGCGTGACCGGCTCACGAGGTCACGAGGCGTGACAATTTCTTATAATGTTAGTATGTGTATAATCGGCAAAGACATGTATGTGGTAAATTTCATGTCAAAAGAGCACTAAATAAGAACATTAAAACGAAAATAAAACTTTATTGTCCATTTAGCAACATTTTGTTTTACTCATTCTAATTTTCGTATTCATAATTCTTTTCCTATGAAATTTACTACAAATACACATTTCCTGAATACATAGCATCAGCATTAAAAGTACCCTGCAAAATCATTATCAAATTATATCCTTACAAGAAGACAGTTATAGATATGCGACAATCATTTTGGACATGAGTGTACAGCGTTCTACCAGTACCCTACATGTATACTGCCTTTCTACGTCGTTTCTTTTTCCAGGTAAACATTTCTAATTTTTAAGTGTAATAATATAATAATCATAATATGCTCCAAATCAATTTATTTTCTAACTCAAAGAATTCAAATATGATAACTTCATAGCTATGCAAACTATAAAGTTCATTAAAGCAAAAACAAAACATTTAAGTTGACGCTTATCTTAAGTTTATCAAATTGAACAAAAATGGTTATTTGGAACTTTTTTTAGGATCATGCTTTGCAATATTCTTCCTCATCTTGAATTGCGAGTTAGAGATCTTTTCGATACAATGTCCGAGTATTTTCCATTGTGAGAGACGACTATCTTATTTAGTGCGAATTGATTTAACTGCCCTCAATATATTCGCTAATTCACATACATAGATGGACACGCTTTTTAAAACACTATGTTATTAAGAAACTAGGAGAAGTCTCTAAAACAAAATAATATTCGAAATACATGCATTTATTTATGAAGATACAAATACACTTGGCAATCTATGAAATAACGTAATATGATGAATACAAGAGAATAAGTTCAGAAAACATTAAAGAAATAGAACTCCCTCGTAGAAATATGGTCAACATGCAAGCTTTCGGAGCGGTTGAATTTCCTTTGGAAACTTATGTTATTCGAGTACTCTATTAAGCAGTTCGTTGACATCATGTAGCTTTGGTGCTGACAGCATCATTATTAGGAATATTTTTTTTAAAAAAAATTGATTATTTAAGCCACTATGTAAAAATACAAAATCCAGTATTTGATATAGGAATGTTATCCAATAGCTCATTCTGGTCTATGCTTATTCATGAATATATTGTATCAATATAATTAAATCTTACAGTATACACTTCGTTTCGTATATAAATACGAACTTCGTCATTTTGGTTCTAAAAGCAACATAAGCCATCAATTTCGCAATGTTGCTGCTACTAAACGCTTGGTGACATACACGTTAAGTAAGTTTCGTTGAGAAGATATGAGTTTGGTAAATGAACTTCGTGGGAGGCCTCAGATGATCATCTGTGATATGGTCGGAAAGACACGTGTCGAAAGAAACCGCTCTCTGAGTGTTTTTAACCTTATAATATTGGTCTTTAAAAGAGGGTATAAGGTTAGAGTTAAAAGGAAATTTTGGCTCCAGAAAAACTGGAGATCCTTCTTTAATTGGAATTCTACGCATACTAATAATGATGTTTTACACTTAAGAACTTCAGATCATTAAATTTTAGTGAATAATTTCTGTTTCTGACCTATTTCTTCAAAGGTACAATCTGAAACGTACCTCATATGGAACATTGTTGGGGAAAATCACAATGCAGACCTACACTCGCCCAAGTCTCAACGGGCCACGGTATGGTTTAGTTACCTCTAGTGAGTGAGATCAATGGTTCAATTCCAGACTACATGAGTCTGCAACATCGTGTCTTTCTGGGTTCTTCGTGTTTCCCGTTTCCTTTCACATCTTTATTACACAAATTCCTTCATAATCATTCAGTTTCATTAAATATTCGCCTACCTTAATCTACAGGGAACGATTGTTAAACGTTAAACTCAAAGATTTTATTCTCTAAACAAGTCTAAGCAGTAAAACAATGGTGGAATCGAAGACCAGCTATTCAACGCAGTCTTCAAGAACCATATTAAACCATCACTGCACTACTTTATTGTCAACCTTTAAGTCTAATAATGCGTAAAACTTACAAGGAACAGACATGAACGTGTCAACCGGACATCCGAATCAACCATAGTCCATTCGATAAACATGACAAAGATATGCGGATGCAAAGAAAAAGTGCCATAAGCAACGGAGTAAGTCCCAGGGGCCCATTAACTCTGTTAGTATAAAGAAAATCGTGAACCCGCAGTGAAATAGCTATTACATCAACACTGTTCATTGGAAAGTCATGGTTTATAGTTCATTCTCTTCACCATGAAACAAGCTTGCCAGAGGTGCTATGTATTGGGGCCAATAACGTACTTCAACAGGGAAAATTAGGAGAATGTCGGGAAAATTCTCTCCAGGAATCCGTTCCATCAACTTTGGACCTCTCTGGAATAGCCCCGGGTAAAAGTACACAATCCAAATGTATCTCGAAAAATACTACAGGGGTAAAAATGTGTGTACCAAGTTTTGTATTGATAGACAGAAAGATATGGCAGAAAAGTTTGTATACCAATACAAGCTTTCCCCTCATACCTATTCTGTCTATCAATACAAAACTTGGTACACACACTTCTAAGTTAAATCACATCTGGAGCGTCTTATTCAATTTCTTTTTAACAAATCCAATATATCGGTAGTTTTCAAAGTAGGGGAGTTTAGTAGGCATGAACAACCATCAAGGAGTACAAGCTAGTGTAATGAAACGAAAGACAAGAGGATTTTTTAAAAATTTAATTTAGTGATTTATTTATGTGCGTATTTTTACCATGATTATCTAAACTTTGTATTGAACAAAGCTCTGACATTGAAAGTTTGCTTATCTATTGCAAATGTGTTTAGCAATATTGTTCAAAGGAAGAGAGAAAAATCCAATGGTACCCGTTAAAAATCTTCAATGGGTGCTTGAGCCTCGGAGGACCAATGTATTTGATGAAACCAGAACTGTATATTATAGTTATAAATGTTCTCTTATGTCTCTCTTATATTTTATGTATTGTGAATTAGCATTTCCTTCTTGTCAATCGATTTTTATTTTTAAATTTGAACATAATGTACTAACTAACTAACTAACTAACTCTATGGCCTATGGAACCCGGAGGTTCAATGCCGCGTTCACAAAAGCTCTCCACTGACTTCTATCCTTAGCCAATTGGATCCAGTTTCTACTTTGTATTCCTATCTCTGCGAGATCCATCTTAATAGCGTTTCTACTTTCTTCCATTCTAGCTACATGACCTACCCACCTAAGCCTCCTAGACTTGACGACCCTAAGAATGTTGGGTAAACCGTATAAATTATGTAGTTCCTCGTTATGAAGTTTCCGCCATTCCCGTTCCTCTTGGGTCCGAATATTCGTCTCAGGATATTGTTCTCAAATACTTTCAGTCTATGTTCTTCCCTCAGAGTAAGTGACCATGTTTCGCAACCATACAGAATAACAGGCATGATTATCGTTTTGTATATTTTAAGCTTCAAATTTCTCGACAGAATTCGCGACGGCAAGAGATTTTGAACCGAATAGTAACACAAATTCCTTGATTTTAGTCGACATTTAATTTAACATAATGTACAGTAACAAGAATATTAAACATTTGTAATGAGAGAATATATGAATGATTTTTGATGTACTAAAAATACATTTTCTTGACATTTCTAACTGTTAATATATTTTCACAGATAATTCTAGCAATGATACATGCTTTTCACAGATCCGGTCAATATTTTGCGAGTCCTGCTGTCTCTCCTCCTGCGTCGCCCATATTGAACCTATGCAAATTAATGACAGATAGATTTGTAATCTATGACTTAGAAAGAAAAGAAAACGTAACAGAGAAAGAAATGTTAAAAAAAATGGTTATACTTAGCTCATTAAACTACCCTTCTAACGGTTTATAATAATAAAATTTTCTTGTTACGACAAATTTTTCGGGATGTAATTTCGAATATTCTTGCAAGTGGACAAGAGATTATGTTATGGGTGTCACAAAACTACAATTTATCACATTTCATACATTAATGTTCGAAAGTGGAGAAGAAACATGTAATAATGACTACACCTCTATTTTCTTTCACCTTTTGGGAGAAATTTTAAAAAATTCATTCAAGTGAATGATATATTCGTATTGTGTGAAACAAAAGAACTCGATATGCAAAAGATCGTGACTCCATATCTAGTGGTACTAAAGAAATACGTAACAGTAGTAACCTCCTTCATCTTTTAAGGAATATATATTTTTTAAAACTCTGGCTCCTGTAGCACATTTAAGGGTTTTTTTTTTCAAAATTTTATTCTCGCAAGAGGTATTATAGGAAGAAGAAATTAACTCTTTTCTCTCTGAATGGTTAAATTTCAAATCAACTTCTCCTTTTCAGGAGTCTACTGTCTGAGAAGAACATTTGTATGAGATTTTCACATTATAAGACTAACAATTTTTAAGATTTGATGTTAATCGGTGAGTGAGCTTTTTTAAAGCTTTACAAGGTGAGCCAAAAACAGGTGTCTATTGAAAGGCGTTTATAATTTTTGTAAATATTATTTACTTTTCATGAATCAAATTTTATGAAACTGTGAAAAATTCTAAACCTATTGTTATGCTTCTTTTCAGAGATACAAGATAACTGAAAGTGGCAGCAACTTCAACTGGCTTTACTGTACCAAATGTGGTATTAAATGCTGCAAATGTTATTGAAATGTGCATAAACCTCATGTTAGAGTGCACCCAAAGTAATGTAAGACTATTAGGTATTGCCATTCCAAACTAATGACATCGGAGTCTCTGATACATACTCCCAAAAGTGGTCATCCAGAAAACATATTCCATATCCAAGTCAAAGGAAAACATCGGATTAGCTCAGGTGATGTTCACATGAGGTCCAAAAAGACAACACACCAGGTTGCTAAAGAAATTAGAGTAACGCGTCACGAGGTCCTAGCTGTACTAACGATTGATTTAAATTTGGTCCATGGGAGATTTATTTACTATTATATTAAAGTAGCGTACGTAGAGATCATATTGGATTGAGTTGCTACAGAGTATTCCATAGTTTCTAAAGAGTTTGGTTTACCAAAAAGCTCCTTTATATATTTACTCTTTCGTGCGTTTGTCCTTGGGGCACAAAATATTAAGAATATTTTTGATAGATCATCATCAATCTTGACCACAATATAGAATCAAAAGTTAGGAATTGATTGCCTTAACGCAGTTGATCCATCAGTCGATTCCAAGATGTGCATAATCAAAATCGATTCCCCATACATTCCTATGGGAGTAATTATGGATATCACCTTTGCTTGATAGGCTACCCGCAGTGCTGCTGAGATTAGCGGGTTAGTATAGTGCTCACGATGCAAAATACTAATTTATCCTTGGAATACTACCCTCAAATTAAAATAAATTACTTTTCACTTGATAAATTTAAAGTGTAAATGTTTTCTATTTTCAAATATTCAATCATTTTAAAGTATTCTTAATTTCATTTCGGGCAAAATGCTATGTTTAAATCTAAGCTTGGTAAAATTTAGCTTGTTAAAGAGTTTGGTTTAACCTAGACTAAACCAAAGTCTCATACATGGTGTAAACTATGACACCACTACTTGTTTTAAGAACATTTTGTCTGCCCAGACTATGTTCTATGTAAGTAGTTGGTTGGAAGACGAATAGTATTTGCCCCCTACACGTATTTTATATTACTTTTCCTTAACTATAAAGTAGATGTATTTCAACTTCATAACTACAAGCCTGTAATTCAAAACTGAAACTCGAAAATAAGTTAAATGCCATTGGAAAGATTAGCATACATTTTAAATTTATTTTTGCTTATTCAAATAAATAAATAAATAAAAATAAAGAATAAAAATAAAATAGGCTTTCCTTTACTATATTGCTTATCTAAATTGCCAGAGGCCGTGACCATAGGTTTGATTTTAAGTAAGCTTAGACAATATTATGGTGTTGACAATGCACCAAGAAGTAATTAAGGGTTATTTTAACTAACTGGTAAGAGGTAACCAAACTCTCGCATAGAAATAAAGAAATAACGTTGATAAGATTAGAAGTGCTTACCAATATCACATAAATAAAATCCTCTGTCCAACTCTAGTCATTCGTGGGTTCTGATTCTATGAAATTTTAATACAAGGATAACATAAATGATCTTCCTGATTTCGTTCGTATATTATGCTAAACGTATATGGCGTAGTGTATTGAAACATACACAGATAAACTCACCAAGCTGAAGCTGAAAGTGTTATAATTACTAGACATGCACTCGTTTAATCATACGGTACACGCCAACAAATTACTTCAAGTCTATCCACACAATCACAGCACATTCTAAACAACTCTACGTACAGTCACTTGAATACGATTCTTAAAGTGACCAAGACCACTTGACATGGGTGGTACATAGACTGCAAAGAAAACAGTCAGAAGAGGTTAGAACAGGGGACCGGAGATGCCAGTTAATTAGATACCGATCAACAGAAACAAATGGATTCCGTGAATTTCTTGTTGTAAATTTGGAATGTCAATCACACATTTCTCTTTTTCTAATGAAATCCTTATTACTGATTTTGCTTTATGGAACTCAAAGACGCAATATTCACGCTTATCTACGGACGTCGTAATTTCTCACAAGTAAACTCTGAGGGTCAAATTGGTATATTAAGATCTGACGATATCTGAAACTAGATGTGTTTCTTTTCATTCCACATCTTTCAATAATCTACACCTTGTATGTTTAATACAAGATGCGAATGAAATCAGGAAGATCATTTGTGTTAGTCCACTATACTATACTACTATACTAATAACAAATCCTAATCAAAATCTGAGTCATTACGAATATAGTTTTATTTTCTAAAATTCTAATCAATATAGTGTTCGATCAAATAATTTTTGTATATATATTTTTAGATAAACCAATTTATCAGAATGATGTCAGAAAGAAAATAAAAGAAAAATGAATAGAAGAAAATACAAAAGTACAGACAAAGAAGACTTTTAGGAATGATCAAAAATGGATCAAAAGATTACGATCTTGGCCACGAATTTTGAAATGGTCCAAAAATGTATCAAAAGATTGTCATATTGCCCAATAATTAGTTTTTGAATCAGGGGCCACAAAATTTTTGAACTGCCCCTAAATCGAGTTTTCGTATTTTCTACGGGATAAGCACATCATTCTGAGTTAAGTGATAGTTTGGGTTTGGCTACATTACATGTAGTTCTCCAAATATAAGGTGTAAGAGAAAATTTTTGATTGAAATTTATTGGATCTTTTGATCCAACAAAAGGAGATGTTGCATGTGTTCTGTGGGAAAGAAGCTTCATTTTTATAAAATTTCTATTATATATATATATATATATATATATATATATATATATATATATATATATATATATATATATATATATATAAAATAGAAATATAATCAGTATAATATATATAATCAGATTTCTGCATGGAATATTTATTTTTTCTATTGCATACTCCTAAATTATTCTCGTTACTACCTACTCAACGATAAATTTACACGGTTCCTACTACGGGAAGTCATTAATCTTTTATTTTCTCTTCTCGCCTCGCGTGTTAGCAACACTTCGATTGTTCACTAATGGAAACATTTATCTAAAGAACAGGCTACCCACTTTGATTACAACTTGCAGAATTAGCACTTAGTTAATCTAATGCTGACCACAAAATGGTTATTCTAATGGAGTAGCGTTACTGGTAATGTCAAATGGTTGTAGTACTGTTTCATTGAGCAAGAGTAGCTACTCCAGTCGATGAAACGTTACGAAACAGTGGGACAGCTATATATATATATATATACATATATATTTATATATATATATATATATATATATATATATATATATATATATATATATTGGATGTTTCAAAATGACATCAACAACGCTTGGGAGGTAATTCTGACACCAAGATAAGACAAAAAGTATAGACCAACCTGGATGCACAAATGCTTCCCTTCGGAGTTATAGGCTGCCGAAAACTTAAAAAAAGAACTTTAGTGGTCCCTAGCTCCAAAACTATGGGACCTACCGTAGTCGGGTCAAGACTTCACTTAGAGACTAGTACGTGCCCCATCTAAATACTCAAGTAGTTGGTGAGTATATTGGGTGTTAGGAAACTTTTGGCAATGAACCCTGACACAAAAACATGAAAAATATAATCCATCAGCTATAGCTCGCCTCCAATAGGTGGAGCGAGAAAATAAAATGCTTTATCTTGCGAGCGGAACGTCGGATCAAGGTCTGATAAATGAACGTAGTGATTAGTTTAAGCTTACATTAGATTACTGCACCAATGAATATAGAAAGGGGATTTCAACAAGATTAGCCTCTAAGCATGGAACAAAATTCATGACGTCTTCTGGAAACAAAAAATGAGGAATCAGGAATTGAAAACTGGCACCCATTTCATATTCACTGGTATATACAGGGTGTCCGGAATGGGACTGACGGTTTTCAAAAATGTATAGTTTTAATATGGTTAGAGATACAGAAGAAAAAAAAATGTGCATTTTAAAGGAGAACTCAAAAAAATTTATTTGGTCTTAGTTACAAGTCATTCTAACTCAGTGTAAGTCCACGTGAGCTCCATTTGTAACTCTTACAACATCTAGCCTGAATCAATCTCTCTCCACGTATTCTGTAACATTTGAGGTGTTACTGAAGCAATCACATTCCTAATACGGTTCTTCAGTTCATCAAGGTTACCTGCCATGGGGGTCATCACACATAAAAACATAATAATTACAAAAATACAAAAAATACCCTCTTTATTTTTAACTATACCATGTACGTGTTAAGATGAATGTACCAAAAAAGTTTCAAAGGCTTCATAGTTGTAACTTTTGAGCAACGGCACAATTGTAAAAAACCCTAAAACTTGCTTTGTATGCACATTAATGTTTGCCAGTGTAACATTTTGCAAAGTTTCTTAAGATCTACTGTAAGAGCAAAAACTAAGCTTTCATTTGACACCTGGATAAGCCCAATAACTTCAAAAGTATGGAAGTTATGATAATTTAGTTCCATGATGCTGAGTAAAATTGAAACAAAATTCACATTTTTCAAAAAGTTCTCCCTGGCCCATTTTTCATCCAAAAAATCGGAAAATATTAATTTAGCATAATTTCATTGGTATGTATGAAAATAATTTTCAAGAGAATCTGAAACATTGAAGCACAGTGCTCTAGGTGATTTGACGTGGAATGACCCATTTGTTCATCTTATTGGTCTATAATTTTCTTCATGTGTCAGTACGGGGATTTATATTCTAAAATCTTTTTGTGTTATTCTTATACACCCTATATTTAATATGCGAACCTGGTGCACTTTTAAAGTAAACAAAAAATGTATGTGGTTCCAAGAATTAACCCTATATTTATTAATATTATTTTTTGTAAAGTATTATGAGATTTTATTTCAGCGTGAAAATTGCCTTTTTACAAAAGACCATTTTGAGGCTACATAATTACCACATTAATTAGACACAAGGAAGAAACCATATTAGGAATATTCATATCCCCAACATATTAAAGAATATTTAATTCTCTTATTTTTCTGGACATAATTTATAAATAAAGAAAATACATTACCCTACAGCATTACCCTACAGGGACTCTTGCGGAATACTTTTTCTTATATAGATCGATGGATGTTTTTAAAATTAATGAACATTTTCAGCACCAACACTATATGTGATGTGAATCTACAGCTTAATCGTACAATGCATAGTGGGACAGATATGGGTCATAGTGGTAAGTAATATGTTCTTTTTCCTACATAACGGCGTGCAGTTGCTAATGCAGGTTCAACCAGATTGGAAACGCTCGAAGCTAGTTGTAATTCCACAGTTTCCGCACAGATTGCACTATTAAGCTTACCGGCACTTCCGTTATTCGTTTTCGTTATCTGTTGCAAAACTATTTTTTTCACAGAAAATAAAAATCTATCATGCATTTTAGAGATGACATAGCAGTAGGATCACATGAACTCCCACCGGTAATCGAACCAGGTTCTTCAGTGCAGAGAACGCGTTTCCTGTGTAGCGACGAAGGAGCTCACAGCCCTTTACCAGATCTAGTGGCTAGCACGAGACCTTTCGGTACACGGTCTCTCGGGTTCGATTCTTGGCGAAAAAGCTTCGTACTTTAGATGTATTACAGTAATTCGGATTCTACCTCAAACTGTAAATTCACGTCTCCAGTAGCCTCAATGCTGAAATAAAGAATAGTGATTTTTAACCATTTTAAAAATCTCCATTAGTATGTATAACAAACGGTGATCTTAAAAGTTCTGTTTGACAAGTAGCTTTCAAGCCAACTTAAAGGAGATAAACCAATATTCGATGATGGTGCTTTATAGAATAAAAAGATTTTAAAAAATACCACATACATTGCACTTACCTGTAATTTATTTTTGTCTCCAACGTCAATATATAATTAAATCAAAAAAGAGGAAAACGAATTTAATGTGCTAGTATTGACGCTCTAAATTAATCATTACTGTCACACTGATTAAGTACTATTGATCAATTGCACTTTAGAGTCAGTCATGTATTCATTATGTTGTATGGGTTTGGAGTTGGAGTTAGTTTAATCATCTTAATACCTTCGACTTCTTCTAATTTATAATTTTGTAATGGCAGAGACTCCACTACAAGCGAAATCTATTATAAAAAATGGATTTTACTACAGTACTACTACTACTATTATTATTATTATTATTACTATATTAATAATAATAATAATCTGCACCTTTTTAAGAAACATGTGGTGTTTTTCAACATTCTCTCTTTGTGCTATTAATATATATATATATATGAATTGAGCTTGCTTTAATTCTTTTTCTATTATATTTTTCTTGCATTTTAATGTATCTGGAAAAAAATCATATTCTTTATCGTTTTCTTTTCTTATCGATGTAATTTTTCCCTTGTCACTAACATTTCTTGAACTAGAATTTGATTATTAAATTAAACGTCTTCCGTGTGCGTCGGTACAATTATACTTTGATATTTGATCTAATCTATTTTTCTTTCAGCCTTTGTTTCCAAAGATAGCACAAGCTCTTTTTCTTTCCATATTGATATAGCAGAAATACCACTGTTTTCTTTTTCTTTTTTTTTATAAAAAGAATCTTTTATGAGCTGAAACATGATGTTGAAACAATTATGACGAAAAAATTTTTCTGTATTTGGATAATTTAACAGTCATTTATTTTTTTACTCTTCAAACTTTTTTTATTGATTTCCTTTCCTTGGCTTCACATTTCTTCAGTTAGAAAGTATACCTAATTAGTTTTCTCTTTTTCTAGTATCTCATATATATATATATATATATATATATATATATATATATATATATATATATATATATATATATATATATATATATATATATATATGCAATTTACTTTTTATCTTCTTCAGAGATTTTTCTGTCTTCTCTAAGTTTTTTATTCATATCTCGACCAGTTGCTTTCTTTTCCCCATTTTATTGAAATTTTCAGATAAACCAGAAGTAAAAAGAAAGAAGTCTCAAATTGAATTAAAGTTGGAAAGACTTGTTAGAGAATGTTTTAGAATTATTCCAAAGATTTTTTCTTTAGGTTATCTTTGAAAGGATTAACATTATTTAATATTTTTGTCATGTCTATTTTTATTGCTATTTTTATTTCTGGTAGAATCAGATTTTTTTTAAAAAATCAGTTCTTTGCTACATGATGTTGAATATGTAATACTAACTATCTTCTAGGTTTTTATTAAAATAATCACATATCAGAATACAAATTACAAACTGCTTTGGTATTCTAACTACAATTATTCAAGTAAAGCTGGTCAAGGGAATACAAGTACAGGATCCAACTTCTTCTCAATATTAAAGGTATTTACTTGAAACATCTAATTTCAAAAGTTAAACATTCGTTCCTATAGAAACATTTTCGCAAATGTATAATTTTGTCATTCTGAAACAGAAAAGACTGCTTATAAAAGAAGTGTTTATATATATAATATATGACTGTAATGGACAAAAAGTGTCTCAAATTCTTCACCAAGGAGAATAAATGAAAAAAAAATATTATATTCAAGGATGCTATAATATAGAGGATTTGCTCATATATATCTTTATCCTATTAAGTCAATGAAGCCAAAAAACAATAGAGCATCGGCACGTTTCATTGGCTACTCTATTTTCCGCCATCGTCTGGTTGGCTACTTACGTTTCCACCATGATTGTTGGCTCAAAACATTGTGATCTTATTGGGCGGAATGGGCAGAGTAGGGGTTGCACAACTTTGACGTATGGCTTCAAGATTTTGTTATAAGTGAAGATCCTCTATTTTAGAACATCCGTAATTAACATGTTGTAATTGGAAATCGACTTAGTGCAGGGGACTCTCGATTCAGCCTTTCTACTCTCATTCTTCCCAGGATACTTTGCGGTCGGTGATATTACTTGGAGGTATCGCCAAGGATGTTATATAAGAGAGGATCTGCCAATACCACAAAATCGTGAAGTCATAAGTTTCGGCCATACGTATCCTATGATTGGTGATTTTCTTATCTGTGAAAGGTTATTCCGGATAATTTCTTCTCGCTCCTATTTGTACACCCATACGTGCAGCATGAAATCTGAAGCAATGATTCAAAAATAAAGGACAGACACACTACATCTCTACATATGAAGATAGCAATGTTTTGAGCCAATATATATGGCGGAAACGCAAGTAGCCAATCAGACTTGCCAACGCTAGGTTATTTTTCTGGCTTCATTCAGTTAATAGGATGAAGATACATATGGGCAGATCCTCTATTTTATAACATCCTTGGGTATCGCAAGGTATCGTTCAAGAGAACAATTGAAATACTGCATATGCAATTACGCAAGTTGGTATACTGTTTCAAAATGGGCAAAATTCCCTCTACATGACGTTACGGACAAGGAACCAATCAGAACGCTATACGCGAACTAGGGCTACCTGTTATTTTGTATACCTTGGAGTTAGCGTGGAATATGGTGAACGAGGAATGAGTGTTTCTGGGTAGTGTGAATGCTTAAGATTTTTTTTTTTACAAGTTCTTAAAGTATTTCTATCTTGATCAATACTAACATTAAATCAAAATTAAAAGATGAGTCAGTATTCTTTTCCTGAAAGTGAAAGCACTGTAGGGTGAAAAATTTATGGACTTTATCCATAACTTGTACTTTTGTCAGAGAAGTCAGCTGTCAAATTGACAAGGTCACGAAGACGTGCTTATTCAGTAAAAACAGCAACGAATCAAACTGAAAGAGATTCCGCCATCGAGTTTTTCTTTATATATCATCAGGATTGAAAGACCACAAGAAATAATTTTCTGCAGCACAATTTCAACGTACAAATTCATCAACTGTGCATTAGAACAGTAAACAAAGACTGGCAATGTTGAATACAAATAGTCACATGCTCCGAAACCTGGGATTTTCAGCAACAGAAATCTAAACAAATAGTGCTGGAAGATTATCTTCAATCTGTCTCTTAAATCGACATGCACACACACAAACAAACATGAGTCAATCAACAATCCTTAGAATGAGACAAAAACTTCATATTGTGACAAGAATAATTAATAATAATAATAATAATAATAATAATAATAATAATAATAATAATAATAATAATAATAATAATAATAATAATAAAGCCTCCATTATACAGAAAAATCTAGACTCAAGAGTAAAGACGAATCTTCAAGAAACTGTACAAAAAACAAGAATCTTCAAGAAACCTTTAATGGTTTTAAAAGAAAGACGAGGAAAAGCAAATCTGGATTAATAAGTAAATATTAAATCCGATGGGTATATCCGTCTCCTAACAAGTTAATGTGAATGGTGGTATAATAACAAATGATAATAATCAATCATTCCAAAAGAAGCTAACAATCATAATTGTCAACAGGAATTGTCAAATTAAATATAGTACAATTCAATAGATGCAAATTGCTTCCGAAGTTGAATTGAATTGTCATTTCAATATGTAGTATCGTGTTTCCTCAACAGATGTCTTACTCTAACGAATGTCACATGTAACGTTTGACGTATGATGGTGAGACAAAATGACTGGTACACGCTTGACATTTGACTTCCCAACATGTTCAGCAGATTTAACACCTCTGGGCTTTTATCTATGGAGAACGTCGTTGTTGCAGGAAACCGGCTACTGTGATAAACATTCGTTAAGAAATTACAGCAGAGTGTACTGCAATAATTCCCATTAACACACGAATTAAAGTTACTCGAACAACAGCTTGTCGTTGTAATTTGTATCTGACAGCTAACGGGAATCTTTTTAAGCAACTTCAATAACTTGATAGGTGCAGGAAACTTGTATTCTGCTTTTATTATGATATGTATTAAATTTATGATGAACAATTAAATTTGGTACTAACACACAATGCACAGAATTATTGTGTAGTTATTTTCTTTTAGTTGACATGGAAGTCGCCATTATATTTTCTAAATAATACAGGCTAAGGACCTAAGTGCAAAGCGAAAGTAGCACTATGTTCCGCATTGCAAATCTTACAGTAAAATGAATACTTGTATTTTTTTTAAAGAAAAAGTTTCCAATAAATGATACTGAAAAGACAGAAAAAACAATTAAGTAAATAATACGTTTAATTTTATTAGGTATATGACGAACATTGACACTAAAATGAGTGAGATCAAATATCTCGTGATGTTTTCCAGCTGAGATCATACATTTTGTGTATTTGTACAAATTAGACCTTACGTAACACTTAAAGTATACTCACCTTCTTTATGGTCAGATGTTACGCGTAAAAGTTCAAATAATACTGGACAATTTCGATTTAGTTATTGTGAACGTAACAGAATTACACTTTAACGGTAGCTTAAATTCAAAGCTGACCTCTAATAATGGGGTGTTTCCTTGTTGTACTGTCAACATGCCCAATGATTTTTCCCTCTTTTTTTAAATTTTTGTAATGGTGTATCTATACGTTTCATGCATATTAGAGAGCTTTTTATTGTGAATAATTGCTTCTCCTTACGTGCATTTTATTGTAATGGCAATTACACTAATGATATATTTCTACCATATTATGGCGTCTATAAAATAAGTTCCTTAGATGTTACTTTTTCTTTGTGAATTACTAGATTTCATTCGCAAATTACACAAACAATGACTCCCATAGTTCTTAATCTGTGTCTTACTCAACCAATTTCACTTCATCTTCGAAATACTTAATAAGTGTGAATAATTGTATAGCAATTGTTCTTGTTTACACTAAGAAACCTTTTGCTTCATATGTTTACGAAAAAATATGGCGATCACTATGGTAACAGAGAGGAAGTGATAACGTAACTATTTCAGTCCATATATAATTTTCTTTCCTTAAAACATATATACATTTTTAACGTGATCTATCTTATGAATTAAAGAAGCGAATCGGATAACTGCAAGGTTTAAAGGCCAATATATTAGTTAATGTATGAATTAATAATGACAGTTTTCGTTCATACAGTAATAACTATTGGCAGTAAAATTTCCAGTAACGCACACAAATTTTGGTCAATGTGACCATTGTTGCCCTATTTTTTTCGCTAAAAACACTACGATTTCAACTGCATCCTAGTAACTAACTAATTTCAATCGCGAGCAACATATATCATTGGTTACCTTTCATTCAATGCAAATGCTATGTTTCATGAAAATCTGGAAAAGTTCTGGAAAGTTATCATTATATGTGTTTTCTTAAAGATAAGGTGGCTTCATCCTCTAGCTGTAGCTGATTTTAACCCTAAACAATATGGAATATATTAATTTTTAAAGAAACGACACACCCTCTTTCATGATTTTCTTTTTTCAAACCTCATCTTGGGTAGATATTTGGGTTTAAAACTTGGTAAATTTATTTCCATTGATTTAAATTCCTTACTATAAATAATTATACGCAACAAAAGAGGAAGAAATTTGAGAAGGGTATACGATGTTTGTCTACAAAAAAAAAAAAAAAAAAAAAAAAAATGAAGAGTTGGAATCGAATCATGAATTCAAAGCACCAGAGGTGAGTCTTCTACCAGTGAGCCATCTCCGATTGATCTGTGTTTGAGTTTATAAAAGAGTTTATACAACAAAGAATTTAATAGAAATAATGCAGTGTTATACAATTAACTGTTATATAACGACCGTACTTAAATATTTTGTGACATATTCAATAATTATGTAAGCTTCATGATATCACAACTGACTTTTGTTCCTTTCAATACTCGTATAAGAATTATGTTGCAAGAATGGCTTATCTCAGGGAAACCTTTTAACTCAGCAACTTTGTTCCTAGCAACTTTTAATGGACTTACGACGTTTATGGGAAGATAATGGGGTGTTGAACATGAAATAAAAGCAAAGAAAGGATTGGCGAAAGTGGCCTTTAGGAGGAAGAAAATACTATTTTGTGGAACCTTGAATAAAGAATTGAGAAAAACACTCATAAAATGCTTCGTTGGGATTATTGTGTGTTGTATGGGTCAGAAACATGAACATTACGCAAAAGTGATGAGAAACGACTGAAGCTTTCGATATCTGGGTGTGGAAAAGAATGGAACGGATTGGCTGGATCGAGGGGAACACGAATGAGAGGGTGTTAGATATGGTAGAGAGGAGGAGAAACTGGTTGGAACATTTGCTAAGAGGGAATAGTATCATTAGAGACATTTTTAGAGGATATGATGTCAGGAAAGAGAGCGAGAAGGTGAAGAAGACTACAATTAAGACTACTATCAAAACATAGAAATCGTACGTGAAGACGAAGAGGTTAGCGGAAGACCGTGGAGCATGGAAGCTTCTCTGTTGCAACAAGCGACCTGATAATGACAGAATTCCTATGATGATGATGACACGATGTAGATCTAAAGGAAATTATGAACTAGAATGCAGTGAAATCGAAGCAATAATCAAACATTATTTTTGAGGTCGTGATGATACTGTCACTAATTACAGAAGCACAACATAACTGAAAGCTAAACTCTTTTTAAACCTTTGGTGTTTCTTGTTCATTTTACCTGTTTTAAAGGCAACTATTTAAGAAAATTGTTGAACAATTGTTGTGGCATAATTTTATTTGTTACACTGTGATTTTACATTGTTATAATTTCAATAGGTCAACAGTCAAATGCTACAAACACAACCGATACGTTTTCCAGTTTACTTCAAATTTATAGTACTAGGTCCACTGGGTAGTTCTCTCCATTTTGCAGCTCTTACGAAAGCAACGTTATTTTCAGGTTGACTTTTATTTTTTTCTCATACTTTCTAGAGTAATTCATAACCTCTTCCCACCTGGAAGTTAGTTTCTCAATCCATGTCTCATCTTTAGAATTTAGAAACTGTCACATCATTTTTTCACACTATCTTCATTTAAGGAATTTTGAAGGGACCCCAAAAAAGATAGTAGTCTCTGTGAATAAAACCAGATAAATATAATGGGTGACTTAAAACTTCCTAGGCAAGCTCCGCTATATATTCTGCTAGATCATCAAAGAAACGCGAGGTTTTCCATTATTATGCAACAAAATTATACCTTGATTTTTAGACTCAAGGTTTACAATTGAACGCAGTATTTATCGATTTGATTGTCTCGTTTGTTGTTAGTAACTTTTAATAAGTTGATAACCTCATATTATCAACAATATCTTTCCTGAAGTTAAATTTTATTATGTGTAGAGGGCTTTTCCTGCTTGACAGCAACCTCTTTTCCTAATTACATTCTCTTAGGTGACCCATGTTCCATCTCTAGTTAGTAAATGGTCTAGAAATTGTTCATTTCTATGCTCACCAAGTAAAGAAGTATTTGTAGTTTCACGGTCCTGTGAATTATTCTCAGACAGATCATGTGGAACCCACTTGGAATACTTTTTTACATGTCCCGGCTATCTGATACAGTCAGAAACTGTTTGTTGACGAACACCAAAGTTCTGTACAATTTCCGATATAGTGAAAAATGAATCTCTTATCAACAAATTACAAAGAACATCATCATCACACAAAGTCTTTCAGATTGTGGTCCATTGTCAAGTGTCAGGTCTCCCTTTTTTAATTTCTTGAACCATTTTCTTTATGTACCAACAGGTACCGCTCACTTTCCAAACACAGTACATAAATTTTTGCGACATCCGTTTCATTTATCCCTTGCTGGAATTCATAGTGTAAAAATGAACTTTATCGACAGACACCTTCAAGTGTTACAAATCCTATAAGAAGCGTAGAAAAATAAATCTACTATTTTAGAAACTATTCAGTATTCATAAAGTAAATATAAATGAAATGTGATATTAATGTAGACATTAATGTGAGGATGGGAATAGAATTCAGTGTTGCAAAAAGAGGATAGAACTTGACGTGATTTGAACAATTTGTTTTACATTATTATTATTATTATTATTATTATTATTATTATTATTATTATTATTATTATTATTATTATTATTATTATTATTATTATTATTATTATTATTATTATTAATATTATTATTATTATTATTGTAAAAAATATTCCAAATTTCACTTGATTTTATACCTTCCTTTTCATTCAAAGTGATATCACGTGCTTTTATTTCTATTGCTTCTCTTAATATTCCTTTATATTCATGCAATTTATTTATAAAAAATAATTCAGTTAATTATACATATTTCCGTGCAAATTATGTGGAATATATACAATAATTTTCTTTAGGTGTTTAGGTTTTCCAATAAAATAAAGGAATATGGATGTTATTATCATTTCTGTTGCAAATGAAGTTCATTCCTTTTATATGACATTTACAATAGATATTTTTTTGTTTTAATCGTGATGAAAATGAAATGAAATCTTTAAGTTTTACGTCCCACGGTTATGCCGGTTAGGCTAAAGGAGACGGTGATGATGAGAGATGAGTGAAATGGTGGAATGATGAAAGTGGGAGGAAACGGGAGAACCCCGAGAAAACCCACGAGCACGGTGTTTGTCCACCACAAAGTTCACTTGGCGGGGGCTGGGATCGAACCCGGGACCCCAAGCACCAGAGGTGAACGCTCTACCACTGAGCCACCGCGCCCCCATTAATCGTGATGAAAATTACATGTAAGCGAAATAATTAGATTTATTTAAGGAAGATAGTATAATACCTTTATGTGTGTGTATTCAGTCTCCATGTTTTCACACTCAATTCCTCAATTCAGTAGCCTCCCGTCACTTTGGGTAGCTAGTCGTCATGTATATACAGGATGGTCCTATATTATATGGCGGGATATTTCGGTTGATAAAGGTTTGGCCAAGTTGGTCACCCACTTTGAAAAATGTTTGAACGTTGGTGGAAAACTATGTCGAAAAATAGTTTAAGATGTGATCTTTCATGTAAAAATAAATTTGGCTTGAGCAAACATGTTTTAGTATTTTTTACTTTTCGGATCTGCCTCGTATAAATTTAACAAAATGTTTCTTATTTATGGAGTAGTTCTTTTACTTTCATATTTAATTTCATAGAATATACAATATCAAACACTTAAGTATAAAAAATTCTTAAATTACATTCTTTATTTGTACAATGAAGGGAAGTTAAATACAGAGTTAATTATAATTGTTAGTGTCAAACAGGTAACTTGCTACATCAGAATTATAAGCATTACGTGGACTTACCTTCACCATTCTTGTAAACAACATTTGCAGTGATTGCAGTACATTTAGCTGCTGTGTTTTAGCTAGTTCATAAGTGAGTGCACATGTATTCATGATTCACACACACACATAATAATGAATTTCTTTCAGAGCGTAAATAAAGTAAACTCCATCTGTTTCTGTGTGTCAATTAGCTTTGCTCTTAGTGTGGAGAAAATAGGTATGATAAAATGTCAAATTCAGAAAGAGGGTCATCGATACATATACTGAGAATTGACATCAAACATGTAGCAATTAACAACTAATCAATACAAGCGTAGGATTGTAACAGTAAGAGTCAACAAAGCAAACACTAGCCTGCAACGAACTTTAATCTCTTTAGGTGGTTGGAGTCCAGTGCTAATATTCACTGAAACAAAGGCTAAATATATGAATGGAACAAGAGTAGTAAACACACTTCAATCAGAAGCACGTCCTCCAGTATTTGCTCCCCAATTAACCAACAATAGAAGGAGATTACGAGAATTAATTCATTTGGAGTTTCTGATGTTGGCGTTGTTTGAGAATTGACGTTTGTTTTGTTCGAGTGCTGCATTGAAAAACTTCCTCTTTGTACTATCATTTCCTTCTTTCTCATCGTGTACAATAAGATGATAAGTATTAAGTGCTATGAAAATGTAGTAAATACCTCATTTAGCTAGCAATAAGGAAGTATATCAAAGTACAATTAACCATCCTCATTAAAAAAGGAAATCCTTCTACCGTCATATTTGTAAGTCATCACCATGAGCTCAATAAGCCTACTTAAGCTTTGTATTGTTTCTGAATGTTTATAAAGTGAGACACCAAGAAATAAATGAAAAAAATTGAAGTTTAGTCTTTTATAGACATGTAATCAAAATTGCAGATAATTTCAAAACATGTCATGCGTACTGCGGAGACGTTTCTCGAAATTGACGTCTAAGCCATACTGGGTACATATGTGTCCAACATAGCCATGGTAAATAGTTATAGCTTTGCTATCTTAAATAACTTAAACTAGAGATACAAATCGCTGAGCAAAACAACGTATATTTTAAAAAAAATAAATGTGTAAGAGTTTCGCCAACTAACCGAACATATTGGCTTCACCAGACCTTGTAAAAATGAGTTTTTTTTTACAGTGTCGGGTGGAGCTAATACTTTCAGTTAGTTGGCGAAACTGTTACACATTTATTATTTTTAAATATACGTTGTTTTGCTCAGCGATTTGTATTTCTAGTTTCATAACTTGATATAAGAATTAGAACATGAGAATATTAAAGCCCAGATGATTTGTCACAAGTCTAAAATATGAGATGACACATAAGGGATATTACAGCTTACGTTTCAGAAAAAAACAAACATAGCTTACAATGCAGTGAAGCAATCCGAACATAGCTAACACAGCAGTGAAATAACCCATAAACATATCTTAAATGCAATGAAACAATATTTAATAGACATCTTCATAGACAAAATTCGAATTATGAAGTTACATTGTACTCAATAAGGCGTAACAAGGGTAGACTACATTGGTTCCATTTTACAGCCGTGATACTGTATCTATCCCACCTTAAACAGCCTTCCTACTTCATGTGTTGAAAATAGACTGTTAGATTAAAGCGTTAAGAACATGTATTACTGTAAACTAGTAATAAATATGCTCCAAAACATGACTTAAGAAATTAACACGCAACATTTGTTAAGCACAGAAGATGATAATGTACGTTTGCTATATTATAAAAACCGAGATGCAAGAAGAATATTCTCGTCGTTTGCTCTTTTCGCCAGTACTGCATGCACTTGTTGATCGACAAACCAGTTCAATCTAGTCAGTAGATGGTTTGCATGAGTGTCATCTGTTGGATTCAGTTTCTAACTATGTAAAAAAGCAAATAGGCCATGTTCGGATACTAGGATATATTGAGTTTAGTTATCTATAATATACTATTTTTTTTTTTACGATAAACTAATATTGTATAGGGGTCTAACTTAATAAAATGCATTATGATGTTTCAAGAGACTTGAAACTAATATAAGCTGTAAATAAAGATTTGTGGTTGGATTTAATCCAATTAAATAAATTCCATTTCAACTGTGTTAAGATAATATCAATCTCGTGACATTATATACTTACACTGCATTATTGGTATTAATGAAATAATTATATTTAATTATTTTAGGTGCAAGAACAATTTGCGTTCATTTTGTGATGTTTGACGTGAGTTTTAGATTTTTTATTAAGATTATCGTGTTCGAAAGTTGTGCAAGATATTTTTTGTTATATTACACAAACAAGCTAGTACAACGACTGCTATTAATATATTTGTTACGACATAATGTAAACTATGATTGCATGTGGCGTCTTGCTAACAGTGAAGTTTCGGTTGTTTTGATACATAAATAAGGGAAATTAATAGTGAGTCTTCGATTTATACAGTACATTGATTAAGAAGGAGGATGTTAATTAACAATTAGTAATTGTCACTAGGGTCTACAGTTAACTCATTACGAACAAAGTTACTAAGTTGTTCTTACAAGACCGATTGCTTAAATCTGAAAACAAATAAGGAGATATTTCATCTAGATGCAAACACATTGTGATCTAATGAATATCTGAAATTTGCAACTTGGATTACTTAGTTCAACATCAATTATACGTTTGAATTTTATAGTGAAAGTTATCAAGAATAAAAGTTATTAAGTTGTTGATAGTCGGGAATACGAAATTCTTTCCTTTAGAGTACAGAGTACGTGCGTAAACGCCCTATAAATATTTATATTTGAATGAAGTACTGATTTTTAGAATTTTATAATTACCTTACTTTACAAGGTTTAGTACATCGAGTTCATATTGATTTCTTACATTTAATTCGCAATTGCTTACTTTACCTAGGTACTTACCATTATGTTATTTGTCGTTAAACTTGCAGTAAATTAGAATAAACAACAGTGAACAACAGCGAATAAACAGTTTAAAATGGAATTTGAAAGGAGTAAAGAAATAGCACGGTGAAAAAGCCATACTTCATGAATTTTAAAGAGTAAATTGCAATTAACAATTATCTGGAAATTAAGTATTAAATACAATGGTAATGAGTTTGAGTTTAGTTGATTTTACTAACAAATTTAACATGAGAAGCAGAAATTAAATATGTTGATGATAATGCCGGGTGTTAAGTGTGTCAGGACGTAGAACTAGTTTACAGCGCATTCTAAATAATTTACATAATATACTAAGGTATCATAATACCTTATAATTGGACAATATATAAAAAAATCCATTTTAGAAGTACAGAGATTGATTCAGTTGTATTGAGTCAAATTCAATGTGTAACTGTACCACACATGTGCAACCCATCGCCGTAAGATTGCCACGATGCAAGCACAGTACTTCGTTAGTCACGTCTGATGTTAAGGAAACTGAACAGATTCTTGGAGGGGATCAGCGTTGGCCCTTTCCAACACGAAGTTAATGGCGTTGTGCACCGTAGAAATGTGTAAAGTAAGTAATTTTCGTGTAAGTCGTGCCACTATGAATCGTGTTATACAGAAGTATGCGGCACAGATTTCTGTCCCCACCGCGAAAAATGGTTCATCATTGTGGCCGGTTTCTCGTACTGTGCAAACTGTGTCTCCTAGAGTACGTTTGTTTTATCTTGGCACGCTTCCCGTCTAAAGAATGGATTTGTCTGCAACGCGTTCTTACCACGCTACGGTAAAGTTCTGAGTTACAATACGCTAGAAAACAGCAAAACGCCAAACGACTCACAAATCACTGTAACACATTTGTTCGCGTGTGGCAACTAAGTACTTCAACTACTCGCCAAATAGCAATGACTTCATTTGATGGCCTGGCCGACAACTAACGTCACCTACATGACAAAATCAATAAGAAGTCTATTGGATTAAAACGTTCACGTAAGTGCTAGCAGAAAATCTTTAAAAGCCAACCAAGTGCACTGGTGGAAAGTGTGCCAAGATAAAACGTACTCTAAGGTGGAGCAAAACATCAAAATCAATGCTGCGTACTACCAGAAGAATGTGAAATGTACCGCATTATACGGACAAGACTTGAACCAGTTTGAACTGCATCAAGATACATTCACACGGTGAAAACATCACTGGAATTCTATTGCCGCATGGACCATGAAACTGGAATTTGGCAATTCCCTTCTTTGACATCTCTGTCTAGAGTCCAGATGCCTGCCTATTTTGCTTTTGGACTCATAAGCGGCGCCTGTCGCGTCGTCAAGTACGCACCATCTTCGGCGTGCGGGAAGCCTGTAAAGAGGAATGAGATACAATACCAAGGTCCAGCTGCAATGGAAACTTCGATGTCACGGAATAGTCAGTAGAGATAACCTGCAGATAGAACACAACTTTTGGTGGAGACATGGCATTTAATAGGTAATAGGCACACTCAAATTCGATTCAATATAAATGACTTAATACAATACAAACTTCGTGAAATTTTATCATTAGAAATCCTAACTAAATTAAATTACATTGAAATGGGTTCGTCTATTATAGTTAAATGGAAAAGTTTGTATTGATTACAAGCTGAAAATGTTTACCATTTTGATTACTTGTTTCAGGTAGGCACCAAACTTACTTTTTGTGACAAAATCCATGGGGAACCTTGATTTGTCAGGGAGTAGTGAGATGTCCAAACTACTTAATGTTTCTCAGGACAAGGTAAACGCTAGTTTAGTTTTTCTGATTGCTGCATATAAGTTTCCACAGGCTGGAAATAAATTAGCTTCAAGTAGGTACAAGAAGGGTCTAGAATAGATCCAAAGAATAGATGTCAAGTTATTATAGTATGTAGCTGCATCGGAATGGAATCCGGAGCAATTATTTTATGCGTTGTTGAATATTTCCCGCGAAGAGTTATCATGGCTAGGATGACCGTGCACTAAATCTCTGTCAGCGCTATGCACTTTAACTTCATTCTACAGGATTTCTTATTGCGCTAATTACGTAGCGTATCAACATCTAAAATGAATAGAAGTCTGAATGCCTTACTTGAACATTAAATTTTGTATTAATGAATCAAGCGTACAGTAGTTTTAAAAAGGCAGCTGCATGAACATGCCGAAATAGCAGAGCTAGTCTTGTTATTATATTGTTACTGAGTTGATATATGAAGCATATAGAAGTTAGATTATAGTTGGCTCAATTACCTTCGATTTTTTCCTTTTCATATTCAGAATGTCTTATCAAAATAACTTAGCCAGGAATGTCTATTAACAGTACGTACCTTACTAGAAAGATAATAATGTATTGTAAAAATCACGATGACTACTTCTTAAAAATATTTGTCTCATTATCGTTTGACATGATATATCTAGAGTGATATTGCTTGTTACGTTTGTATCTAGAGATAAACGTATGTAATAAGTGCAATCTAGCAGTAATAAAAAGACATTTTTAAAAATGTTTAATGTTTTTTATGCGAAATATAAACAACACTAACTCAAGGCGTCATACTGTGATGAGTCCTGGAGAAAGGCCTAATAAGCATAGACTGCTGGTGTTAATAAGCTAACCCATAGAATGCAATTCCCTATAGCTTTGCTTCCCTGCCATCAATAGAGAGTTTAATGTGAGAATCGCCATTCTACATTCAGAGATGTTAATCTTAAAGTGATACTATGCTTAAAGAATTTGGGAGTAATAAAAATCTATTATTATTACATTACATTGTAAGACATCAGAACTAATAAAATGTATTTAAATTGAATTCCACTAGGATTGCTTACAAATTATATCGATATCAATAGTTTAGACATAGAAATTATTTAAAAGTATAGTCGCAAGGCAAACGAATATACGACCAAGCTTGTATAATGTATGGAAATGTAATGAAATACATGGGAATACAAAAGTTACTTTATACAACTAGGTTAAAAGGGGTATGAACTTTTGTTCTGCCATAACACTTGATTATGAAATATCTGGAAGAAAAGAAATAACGGTTGATGGCTAAGGTTGTGTGTTGTACCGATCGAACGCATGTAAAAAGTTTTTTTTTCTCCTGAAAGAAGTAAACAATACAAAGCCAAATCTATTGACGTGTTACAGTTCTTTATTAGTAAACACTACTCTTTTTCTTTCCTGTTGTTATCGTCGCACAGTGGTAGTATTTAGCCTCGAAGCCCGGACCAAAATATTTACCATTTAGTATCATAAAATAATCGACTAAATTAAATTAATTTGTGTTTACCTACAGTTTTAAAGATACATTATAGCCTAAACTTGGTGCTGCAATTTCGAACAGTCAAGAAAATCAGAGAAATTAGATTATCTTGTGTATTAATTATTTTTTATTGCTCTAAACTATGTATTGTAAATACTTTGAAACATTTTAAAAGAAAATTCTTAGTTTTGCTATTAATTAACATTTACTACAACAAATAATGGATAAAGAAAGTAACATAAACATAAAATAGAAACAGCAATACACTCTTTTTTTTAGATATATTGTACAAGGTGTGGACAAGATTCTGGACCGGGCTAAATATTTGAGAAACTGTAAATGCAGTCTATCCGAAGTCAATTTGGATCAATGTTGGTTGTAGGGAGAAAGATGACGTGTTTAAGGTTGTCGTCCGCCATGTTGGTGGCCGCCATATTGGAATCAACTTGTTTATTTTATATGACAATATGACCATGTGACATACTAAACAACATCCCCATTCGAAGAGAAATCCAACGGTAAAGTTATTTTTTTTTCAAAATCTTCAACGCTTTTGAAGTTGTAAATGAATTTAGGATAAGTTATGTTATCTTTCAGATTTAAATTTTATGTGTGGAGCATTGTATGGACGGAAACTCTCTCTATTTTTTTTCTTGTAGGTAGGATAGGATGTTGAGAGGAAAGAATTGAAATTATCCTTTTGGCTGGAGGACGCGATTAGTATGTCGCTCATTGCAGACATCTGCTATTATTGCTGAACTGCGTCCTCTAAGTTGAAAATGTTTGTGGCTAGCCTCGGCCGCCTCCTCTCAGAGTTGCTCAATAGGCAAAATAGCATGTTTTATGATTGCTGACCCATGAATTAAAACTTTATGTAGGGCTGGAGTCATCGGGTACCAATTATATAGATTTATTTAAAGTTCTGTAGTGGTAGTAGCGAAGTTCTGAAGTTTCTCCACGTCTATATCATGACCACTAGAAATTGGCTACAAAATAATACTCTTGAATGTTTTTTGTCAAGTTTAAATCCACACCAGTTATTCGGGCAGCAGTTTAGTGGTCAGCAGAAAAACCTCCTAGAAGTGTTCTCATCGTTCGTTTTGCCATAGCCTTCCTCAGGGACGTCCACTAACAAACCCATTTCCTCTGTGAAACTGGTTTAAATTTCTTTTCTTCGTCTCTTTAACTATGGTTTTCTCTTCTTCTGCCATTGTTTAATAGGGATTTTGTAGGCTCAGTGTAATGTTGATTCGAAAAACCTGATCTTTGTACGAAGGACAGACAACAAATTTCATGCGTCATTTATGGTGCAGTTTATGAACTTAAAAGTTTCAGTACATGCCATTTATTATGGAACTAATTGCATGAAACCCTACTTGAATAAATTAATTCTACTTTTCTGCATCAACTCAATCAACTAAAGATTAAACTCATAGGTTTATGTCAGAAAACTGCTCCAAGGCCTCCTGAACTCACGTAAAAAACAAATTAGATGTAATTTATAAATATTGTTTTCTTTCCATGGGGCAATTTCGGACAAAAATTTTATTCTTGGACTAAGTTAACAAAAGATTGAACTTTTAAATACAAAAGGAATCATTGATCAACTAGATTCAGAACATGAACAAAAAACACTTCTTAATTTATAAACCTTATATTTTTTTCTTGCAAAAAGCTCTTGATAGTTCAATACATATTTAACCACCAAGACTTAGAGCTAAAATGTTCACATATCATAAAATTAAAACTTCTATCAATGGCCTTTAAACCAATACATGTTTTGGTGATAATGACCTTAATACAATTACTAAAATTAATACCTCAAAAACTGTACGCGTGGCCACACTAATTTAAATTCGCCTAGCCAGAAAAGTGAAGTGACTTCAGCAATTATTATTTACGTTCATTTCATATTTTAATAACGGAATTTGTTTACAGGTTCCGTCAGTTACCGAAGAACAAGAAATAAACTTTATTTCATGTATTTTTCAAATTTTATTTTTTCGACTTTTGTCTGGGTTTTAGGGTCAAATACTCCACTGTGCGTCGTTGGCAATTTGTCGTTTTATAAATCTGAATAAACTGTATGGAATAATATTTTGCAATGCATAATTTGGATTATTATCTGACGATACAAGTTGAGCTTGGTTTCGTAATTGGGGTCATCGCTTAGGACAAGATCCTGGTACTGGTGATCTACATATACAATATCAGTATGAAATACATTGAATATTTTTTTGTTTTGTTTTCGATCGAAACGCAATAAGTATGTTTTCTCTTCTTTCTGTTATGCAATTTTTAGGACCAAAATAAAGCGTAGTATTTTTGAGTCAGATTGTTGAGATTTCCATAACAAAAATTGTTACTAATTCAATTAGAGTGGCGTTAGGTAAGTAATTGTTTAGAATGTGAAGGCAGAAATAATTACATGTATAAATTTTCCAAAACTTCTGAGAGACCAGCACAAAAGAAGATACATATTAATAGTACTGATATCCACAATATATATATATATATATATATATATATATATATATATATATATATATATATATATATATATATATATATATACTGAGAACATGTGTCATATAATAATTTCAACTAAAAGAATGGCGGTTCTTGAGGGAAGTTACATCGGTAAAGTTTTAATTATTATCATTTCAAACTACCTTACTAATGAATTCCTTTTAGCTTTATTTTCATTTAAATGGGAAAACAGTTTATCGAGTTATTTTTCATCCTTATATCGAAATATTTCAGCTGAGACTGTCTGGTGCCCTAGACGAACACCATATGGTGCTCTAGCTTGAGTTGTGTTATTTAGATTTATTTTAACTCCCCCAAATGTAGAAATATTTTGTAACTATTTAAAGAAAGTTAGGTTCAAAACGGTTAATTCTTGTTAACTGATTTTTGAAGTTATATGAACTTTTGTTCTTTTTCCTTTCGCAAGGAGAACGGAAAGAATTGTTCGTTGAAATAAAATAATTCACTAAAGTAAAGAAAAAAATGTCCAGTGCAATAAGATTTACAAATGACATCACCTTGACATCAGAGGTTTAGAAATGGCATGATCTAAACTAGATGAGGAACTGAATAATAAAAAAACAACAACATAATATTAAAATATGAAAAGAAAGACACGCAAATATTTAAGTGCACGAAGAAGTAACAGGAAAAAAATAAGAATTTTTCATGGCTTAGAGACAATTGGAAAAATGAAAATATTAAATATTTAGGAAGCAATTTGGGAAGTAGGATGGAAGATAGAACAAAACAGTCATTCTACAGAGAGAAAGGATATTCACATTAATTAATGAGTTGTTAGTAGCAAGGAAAGGTTTCGTTTAAAGCCTTGTGTTCGCTGAAATAATGAATGAGTCGGAACACAAACACTTCGAAACTAGGAGAGAAGAAAGATTAAAATATATTATTTGAGAAATTACGTTTAAGACAAACGTTGTGCGTATTATTGGCGGGTAAGAGAAGCAGTAAATAAGTATTAAAGATCATAAAGGAAGGTAAACCACTTTGACTAGGATAAAGAAACAAGTGAATCTCGTTTCGCATTGTAAAACTATGGTAGAACTTTAAACTATGCAAATTCAATGCCTAAACCGGAAGTAGTTTATCTTTTTTAACTTCCGGGTTCAATAGAGGGATAAATTCAAAGACAGAACGTGTTATTTGAACACTGCATCCATGTAAAAAATAGTTTCTTACTGTCTATTACTATTATTACTATATACCGATCAATATTGAAACTGATAGGCATGCTAGTTTCTTCTACTATCGATTCAAGTTGAAGTAAAAAAAATAATTGAGAAGCTGAATCCAATTCAAAAAGCCATTTCTTGCAACCTTTGACCGTTTATGTTCGATCTAGGTCAAAATTGAAACCAAAATAGATAATGAAAGTTTTACCACTATAGGTTTCAATAGAAGAATAAAGTAAGCTTTACAATTGATGGGTCTCGTGACCAGTGTCGGATCCAGGATTTTCTGAGGGGGGTGCACCAATAGCTACCAGTACATTTGAATTGAATTGGAATTTTTTTAAATGCCATTAGGCATCTGTGGTGTGAACGAAGAAATGCTCTGGAAAAAAAAAATGCTAAGTGTCTGTTCTTGGTGAGTACTTTTCTTTCAGCTTTTAGAATATTGACTTATACTATCGATTTTGCAAAACTTCCCTTTGTGTTAAGCTCAAACGGAAACATGACAGCAGAAACTTTCGGAAAGTGTTGCTATTTTCACTGTTAGCTTCTTACTTTAGGTAGTGCATATTTACAACAAAGGGGGGTGCACGTGCATCTTTGCACCCTCCTAAATCCGGCTCTGGTCGTGACGCACTGGTGTATAGCTAAATTTTACAATTTAGAAATACGTATTGTTGTGAAACTAGAGACCTGCACGGGCCGAATTTTTCGGACCGAGCCCAATCCAGCCAGAACGTATCTAGGCCCGGCCCAGCCCGGGCCCCGAAAAGTTTTGGAGATTTTCGGCCCGAGCCCGGCCCGGCCCGGACCGATAACTTTTTCAAAATTCTTGGCCCAAGCCCGGTCCGAGCCCGGGCCCGATAAATTTTAAAAGTTTTTGGCCCGACCCCGGCCCGATAATTTTTTAAAAAAATTAGCTCGAGCCGAAATCTTTCTCAAAATTTAGTACTAAATTTGACTTAACCCTCAGAAACATTTTCCAAACTTTGGTTCACAACCTGACGCTTGCCTTCCGAATGGTACCATTGCCTGCTAGAACTTTGCCTGTCATCGAGAGAACAAAAACTCCATTCCCTGTAACAAAAATCTAACTTAATTGATTTTTTAGCATAAAGTGAAGATGGCAATATTATTTAGCGACAGGCAAAACATTCCCACCCCTTCTTGTCATATTTTGGGTTCAGTGACAGACAAACTATAAATAGTTATTGCATTCTTTGTAACATTTTTCACGGACACACTTCTTCAACGTTTGGCTTTATTCCAATTATCGTTTAACGAAAGTCAATAATTATTAAAGAATTGCAATTGATCGGTCTCAGCCCGGCCCGACCTGAAGAGAAATCAGTGTCGGCCAGCCCAAGCCCGGCCCGGCCCAAAGAAATAACAGTGTCGGCCCGCAGGCCGGGTCGAGCTTCGGGCCTCGGGCCGGGCCCGGCCCGTGCAGGTCTCTATGTGAAACCCAAAAACCTACAAGTCTACACTTTATTGTCACCATGAAACCTTTAAGAATAACTTAGGATCAATTTTGAGGCAGGCTTTAACAATCGATACCTTCTCAACAGCACCATCACTACTCAATTCTAGCCCCTAACCTAAGAGAGGCGGAATGATGTTGAATCGATTCCAGAAAACCGCTTCTCGATATCTTTTAGCATTTTTGCTCTGATATCTGTCGATAAACTAATACAGCCATTCTATAATATAAGATTTCCGGTACTTATTCATAGTACAGTTTGTGAGTCTAAAAATTCTAAATAAGTGCGATGTAATTAATTTCAGTTCAAATTTACAAAATCAAATTCAAATTCCCTACACACATGAGAACACACATTTCGCATGTCATATATATCTAATCTGATTCATCAACAAATACGTAGAAAGAAAACATTTCATTTACCATGTAAGTTCATTATTTTTACAATAATTACAATTTAGTAATCATGTAACATTCGTCATTTGTTTTTGTACATAAAAGAACAATTTTGGTGCACGCTTCATGAAATGGAAAACGAAATTAATAGGCGATTAAAAACGCAGAATTCAAAATGTGAAAATAATAACTGTCTTTTAGAAACAAAAATAAATGTACATATATAATAATTGTTATATCAACGACGAATATTGTATTTTCGTGCATTTATATACATTATTCCCAAAGCGGAAATGATGCTCCAGTATTGCAAAAATCATCATTGATTATTTAGTGTTAATTCCATTTTGTTTGAATATGTTTTTTGTACTTTCTGGTTTTGTATAGCCCTAATGGACAACAACTGTCAGAATATTTTGTATATGCTGTAACTACATGCATATATTATTATTTGTTTCTTTACTTACTTATTTACATGTTGTATGTGGGACACTGTTAGGAGTATGTGAGACAACATCTATTATTTCTACGTATCCTCAAATAGACAATTGTTTCAGCGGAATAAAAACAAAACTGCCAATTATAAAACGGTTCATATTTTTCTTACATTGTACATAAAGTAATAGAAAGTACATAAATGCGTCAGATTGCCAACAAATGACGTGTACATTTTAACGGCATAACATTCCATTTCCCTCAGTTTTCTCGGAAACTACGGTTAGCTTCCTCGTGGCTATATGGTTTGACGTACACATCTTCAACCCAAGATCCGGGTTCAATTCTTGGCAGGAGCATATACGGTTCGGATCCAATGTTTTTAGTTATAGGTCCGTGTCTCATCTAGTCTCGTTGCTGAAAGGGATGGTAAACACAAATCCATTCAACCATCCATCCATCCAATAACCTCCATTTACCCTGGCATCAAACTCCTGTTCCTTACAGCTTGCCCAAAGAAAGCCTCTCTTTCTAAGAAAAATATGTGTAGATTTGTATCATTCATATGATTTCCATTAATTATACTGCATTTGTTATCAAACGAAGAACGAAAACAATAGCTAGTATTAAGTAAAGCGTTAAGTCACTAAAACATCTCTCATTTCAGTTTTACGTCTCATGATTACGCCGTGTAAACTAAAGGAGACGGGTGATTAAAGAAAGTGAATGACTATCAAAAGAATTGATGGAATGAGAATATGTGACGCAACAGGAGAACCCCGAGAAAACCCACGGACAAGATGTTATCGACCACAAATTCGCATGGTTTGGGATTGAATCAGGAACTCCCTCGCACCAAACATGAGTAAAATGTTTCTGTATGAAAGCATAATCATCGTCGAATTTTCTGATTTGCTCCTGAAAATTGTTTACAGAATAACTACATAATATTTAAGAAGGAAAATGCAATATTTCAATTAATTATTTTTAATAAATTAATATAGTGATTATAGTGACTTGTTAATATAGGAGTATAAAGAATGTTAAAAGAATAGTAAAATTAATACTTGAAATTTCGGTGTAAGAAAGTGAGTTTAGAATATTATCATAGAAGTCAAGTGGAGCACATTATTTCTGGCAGATACTCAGAATACTTTCCTTTTTCATATTTGCCAGTCATTTTTCACATTATCAGTAGACTATCTCCTTATTGTCTAGTGTTCTAAAATTGGTATTTAGATTAAGTTTCACGAAGTTTTATCATTATATGTATTCTGCCGTACCTAGTGGGTCACGTGGTGTTAAGAGATTTCCATGCACCAGTCCTAAGTAGTGCTCTCAACGGGTCGGGTCAGGTCTTGTTGAGGACCGACCCGATCCGACCCGTGACCCAAATTGACTGACCCGACTCGAATAACCCGATCCGACAATCCGACCCTAGCTGACCCGACTGACCCGATTGACCAGACCCGACAACCCGACCCGAGCTGACCCGACCCGTTTGAGAGCACTACGTCACGACACTGGGTGAACGCCAAAATGCACCCTTTGGGAATTAAACCTGGACCACATGTACCGAAGTCTTACGCATTAACCATTAGCTAGATCAAACGGGGCATTCGTATATGCATCTTAGGGAATATTTGGCACTTTTGAGGTTTGGTTATTTCTTTTTATAACTGATACCAATGTCCGACGTGGGAGAAATTTACTTTTTTTCTTGCTTTAGTTCTATGTGACGAATTTTTCTTCAAGACCAGTGGTCTCATTTGTCGGAAGGCAAAGGATCTTTTCGGAAGGCAGTAGCAAGAGTCTCTTGGTGGAGAGAAAAGGAAATCATTTAACTACAATGATAAGGGTTGAGGAAACAGGAGAACACCTGTGATTTTTTCCAACCCTTCAACTTTCATTCCAAAATAAGTTCTTATCATTCCGGGACCCGTGCCACTTTGATTTTTCTTTCTTGGTAATTAAAACGTATTTTACAGTATATATAGTTGCACGTAAGAAGATACATAATATGAATCTTGTAATTTAAAATTTAAAAATACAGTATGATAATTAATTATAAAGTACTAACTTTATTTCATCAATTTCAGCCCAACAAATGAAATTCAAATAATTCAAGCCCTGGGTCTTCATCATCAATACTGCGTCTTATTCTTTGTCTTGCACAGTCAAGTCTTGGTCCTGCATTTCGTAGTCTTGGTGGTCTTTCATGCCATACAAGAGCCAAGAATGTTAGCCTCATCGGTATAAATGAAGACCAAGTGTGATTTTGATTATGGTCTTTCATACTATATGGAAAGCAAGAAAATATGCTCATCGCTACTTGGTGATCGCAAAAACAAGGCCAAGACCAAGATTACTATGCACTTCGTCTTGTATATCCAATCTTTATCTTGTTCTTGTATCGATGTTCTTGGGTTTAGTGAAATGAAATGAAATATTCAGTTAAGGTCCCTCGATTCTGCACCGAGGCTAAGGGAGATGGTGACCATGAGAAATGAATGAAATGGTGGAATGAAGAAAGTGGGAGGAAACAGGAGAACCACGATAAAACCCACTACACGGCGTTTCTCCACCACAAAGCCTACTTAGCACAAGCTGGGATCGAACCATGGACACCACGCACCAGAGATGAATTCTCTACCACTGAGCCACTCAGTTCCGCTTGGTCTTGCTCGTCCATATCCAATCTTTCTTTTGGTCTTGCTTAAACAACTTCTAATTTTTGTTCTAAATCCAGACTCCATATTGGCGTAGATATTAATATTACAGTCGATTGGTAAAATCAATCTTCCACATTTAAAAATTAAAGTACACACAAGTACAAAAATAAGCATTTACCATAAAACAGCAGCTTTCGACTCCAGCCAAGTTTAAGCTCAACCTAAACTCAGTTGACCAAAGTGAACTGACCCGAGTGACCCCACCCGACTGAACAAACCCGATAACCCGACCCGAGGTGATCCGACTGACCCGACCCAATAACCTGACTCGACCCGAGTTGACCTGATTGACCCGACCCAACAACCCGACCTGAACTGACCTGACAACTCGACCCATGTTGACCCGACCCGACCCGTTTGAGAACACTAGTCTTAAGCTAGCTTCTTCATCTTAATTAGTCTACGTCCCTCAAAATACAGTTTCTCCTCAGCTAATGTTCCAACCAATTTATCTTCTTGTTTTCTCTAAAGTTGTAATTGTTACAGTTATTTTATAGTTGCTTACAGTTATTCTTTTATCCCCTTTCTATGTTTAATACTTTCTCATTGTTCTTCTGCAATGAATCTTCTACATTCTTCCCCAGACCCAACTTTCGAAAGCTTCCAGGCCTTTTTTCTTGTCGTTTTTTACCTAGTATTCAATTTTCCGTATGTAATCTATATATATAAAAGAGAACGTACAAAATTTTGTCCGCTCATCACGCTAATACGGCTGAACCAATTTCTTTCATTTTTGGGGGGTTATTAGGATTTGGACCCTAGATGGTTTTTATCATATCACTTTAATTTTTAATTACCAGTGTCTTGAGATAATTGACCATTCAAGTGTCCATAACGTACAAATCCTTTGTTATTAGTTCATCATAGGTAAAAATAAACGTATTTATATGCAACCCGCATGACCGTGTCACTCGGCGGGTTAACATAAATGACAGGCGATATACAGCGGAAAATAGCTTGAATCTTCTGTTTAAAATTTTTTAATTGATTTGCTTATTTTTACAGACACTTTTACAATATGCCAGCACCGGGATGACCGCAGCGAAGCGGGGCGGGTTAACATAAATGACAGGCGATATAATGTTAAGATTTACTGCAATCTTCTATGGTTTTTATCATATCACTTGAAAGCGAAAAAGTAAAAATTATCTAAGTAACAAAGTTTATTGCGTTCCGGGGTGACCGCAGCGAAGCGGGGTGAACGCTGCTAGTGCGTAATATATGTGTAATATTTCACATAGAACATTTTTTAACTCCTTGTACAAAATCTCATAAAATAGTTTTCTTCATCATAAATGTCCCTTTTATTGTTTTTATCTTTTTGCTCGTATTTCGTTTTCGCTCTTCATATCTTCACTAATCATCTATATATTGCAAACTAGTCATCTGTTCTCCCTTCCTACTTAGATATAAATTGCTTTGTTCTAATCACCACTTGTATTGTTTCTCTATTGATTATTGATGGAATTCTTTGCAGCATTTCCTTAAGTTCTCTAGCATTTAATGATTTTCTGTTGAGTTTCTACAACAAGAACCGTACATCTGCAAACCGTATACACTTAATCCTTCTACCAGAGTACTATTTTCCTTATGTAGTAGATACTTCGTCACTATCTCTTCTAAATACATATTAAATAACTTTGGTAGGAGGTAACATTTCTTTCGACCTTCGTTTCCAGTTGTAGTCTTATTTTTCTTTCCCTATTCTAACATGATGTTATCTGGTTCTTATACATGTTCTAAGTTTCTTATGAGTCTGTCATCCTATTCCAACCAAATATTCTTTAGAAATTCCAAATATACCTTGTCAGAAGTTATTTTCTAGATCAATAATAACAACAGAAGAGGTATCCAAGGAATATTTTGTACACTCTTCCTTTCTATATATTTCATTGTCGGTAATAGTTTTTCTTGTGCTTCCCCCCCTATATACTTATCGAACTAGTACAAAATATTTTAATTGAATAGTTATTATTTCAAAATCCCCCGTCATACAAATTGAAAAAGTCTTTGTTTGTTTGCTTGTTTGTTGAATTTAGCGTCTCTCTTCAGTACCGAGGCTATATAAAACGTGAACCTAAAGTTTCAGGAGCGTTAATCACTAGAGCTGGGGGAGAGCGTGCATTATTTGTAATGCTTAATTTCTTATGAAACTTTGTACTATGAGGAATTATTTATTCATAGTTAAGGCCAATCTTAAAATTTAAAAAAAAATGAAATGAAATGTTTTAGTTTAATACGCCACGATTATGTCCTTTAGGCTGAGAGAGACAGATGATCAACGCAAGTAAATGATGATGGAAGAATTGGTGGAATGAAATGTGGAAGGAAACTTGAGTACCCAGAGAAAACTCACGGACACAATGTTGTCCATCACAAACTTACTTGGCCGTGGATTGAACCAAGGACCCCATGAACCAGAGGTAAGCGCCATACTACTGAGTCACCGTGCCCCCAAGTAATTTTAAAATTAATTTGTTGTATGTAACTAAGAGACCATCGTTCTTAAAACTACTCTTCACAGTGCGTACCTCTCTCTCTCTCTCTCACACACACTTACACACACGCACACACACACACGATCTCCACATTAAGTACTCAATCAAGACTAGGTTAACTTTGTACCAAGGTGTTTTTTGTCTTCGGATATTCAACTTCCTGTACGTGAACTGATTTCTATACAATTCCTTTTTAGACGCAACAGTTCCCATTTAGTTCTTTGTTAACTTTTACATCACTTAATGAAGAGATAATTAAAGTTGAAACGTAGCGAGGAAGTGTACAGTAGAAGCAATGCTTAGAGGAAGCGTCTCTTCCATGAACTGAAAATTGAACATCAAAATCAACCCCAAGTGAACCAGCAACAAAAAGAATTATACTACGTGAATCCCTTTCTTCCTTTCTTCTGAGACGCGCGAACAAGCGACTAAGAAGAACAAGAGTCAATTATCCTCGTTCCTTTAATTAGTGTCTTGTAATTAAGTCGCTTCCGTCTGCGAGTTGAATCAATACATTTTTTCTTGCATTTCCCTGTAAAATAAAATCCACTTCCTTTCATACGTTTTTCTCACTATACAATAACATATTTAACAATTATACTCACCTTACCATCAATGTGAATAAAATATATTCCATTTTAGCGCTATTTATGATGTTTCCAAGAAACTTAAGATCCTTTCTTGACACGTGCTTAGTTAGGTTTTCTCGCTTGGAAATAATCTTCTTTCAGATGCTCATTCTTGAGGATATGTTGGAAGCTGAAAACAAATTAAGATCTATTTCCACTAATTATCGAGGTGTGGTTCTCTTATAGAACGGGATGATGTACTTATAATATGTATCTGGGTGCTCCCACATAGGATGATACAAAATACTTGCGAATTGCCATTAATGAAGCAAGGCGTGTAATACGTTAAAGCAGGTTATAATCTTTTAATTAATTCATTGCATAATAGCAAATAGATGTAAAACGCGCCTTTGGCATGGGAGAACGGGGTTCGATTCCCGGCGGGAGCTCATGTGCTTCGGATTCCACGTTAATCAGTAGATCCACGTCTCATATAGCCTCACTGCTGAAAGGGACGTTAATCTCAAAATCAACTCAACTCAACTCAATGTTCTTTAAATCGATGATCCAATAATGGTTTTCTTTGTTTAATAAGCCTTCTCTACTGATACGATGACTAGTGAGTGTGACTTTGGCACATGTCCCGTGTTTGATTCCGGTAGCAGAGCACAAAATTAATTTTACAATCATTCACTTTCAATACTCATCCGTCTCCTTAAGCCTAAAGGACCGAAACTAAAAAAGAAAAACTTCATTTTTATTGGATCAAAAGATCCAATATGTTTCAATCAAAAATTTTGTTGTAGGCTTTATATCTGGAGAACTAAATATAGTGGAGCCAAACCCAAACTATAAGTTAACTCAGTATGATGTGCTTATTCCGTAGAAAATAAGAAAATTCGATTTAAGAGCCGTTCAAAACTATTGTGGCCCCTGATCCGAGATACAAAATATTTGAATCAAAAATGTTCTTGTAGGCCTTATATCTGGAGAACTACATAGTGTAGCCAAACAAAACTATCAGTTAAGTTACGTAACTCAGTATGATGTGCTTATTCCGTAGAAAATAACAATTCATTTATAGGCCAGTCAATGAAGGGTTGAATAAGGGAAAAAAAATGGTGGAAAGCTGGAACAAATGTTATTTTCTTTATATAAATGTCCGTAACAACACACTAATTTTGCACCACTCTACCATCCCGGATTTGGTCGCCATCTTGGAAAAATGGCGCAAAAAATTAGTTTTTTTTGTAAATATCTCGCATTGAAAGCATTTTAGAGCAAAACATGTTATCACAAAAAATAATCTACATTAAATTCTCTACAAGAAATGTTCTCTTCATTTTTTCTCTAGGATGCACCCTTTAGATGGTATAGGCGTGGAAAATTACGCATCTTTCTTTCAGAATCGCTTTGTAGTAGAATCTTAACGAAAATTTTCTGATACTATTTTGTTTTAGTGATTTTTCTTATATAAAATATAAATTAATATATTTTTCATTCATTGCAGGTGTGACTAAGGATAAGTAATCAAGTCTATTAGATCATCTATGTTCAAGATGTCAGCTGAAAAATGTTTTATCTGTGAGAAACTTTTCGGTGATGGTATTACATGAATAGTAAGAGAAAAGGGACTGAAAACATTAGTAAACTGCAGTATTAAAGTGAAAGATGAAAACGAATGTCAACTTAAGAGACTGACATGCATTAACACTTCATGAAAAATGTAAAAAAGTTTTCACAAAAACAAAAAGTAGCAAAGAGTTGCTATCACAACGTACTTCATAACCTACGCAGATAACCCTTAGTTCAGAAGTACTAAGATTTAATTTTCAAGAAGCCTGTCTGTTTTGTAGACAATGTACACTCATGTCCAAAATTATTGTCGCATGTCTATAACTGTCTTCTTGTAAGAATATTATTTGATAATGATTTTGCAGGGTACTATTAATACTGATACTTTGTGTATAATCGGGAAATGTATATTTGTGGTAAATTTCATAAGAAATGAATTATAAATACGAAAATTAGAATGAGTAAAACAAAATGTTGCTAAGTCGACAAGAAAGTTTTATTTTTGTTTTATTGTTCGTATTTACTGCTCTTTTGACATGAAATTTGCCACATACATATCTTTGCCGATTGTATACATACTAACATTGTAAGAAATACTGGGCGAATTCGTTATCAAATTATATTCCTACAACAACATATTTATAGATATGCGACAATAATTTTGGACGTGAGTGTACATCAGATGAATTTTTAAAGAGATGGAGTAAAAAACTTGTGAGCGAGCGTGAGAGTGTACATTGCGTCGAAACCATTCAAGTTAAAGATTCTATTATGAAAGCAGCCGACAGAAGAAATGACGACTGGGGTGAAGAAGTTAGTATTAGGATTGGCAGTTTTCATGATTTAGTTGTTGCTGAAGCCAGATATCATTCTTCACGCATGAAAAAGTTCTACAAGATTTCTTCTGGAATGAAACGTGGTCGTCCAAAAGATAATGTTGTTTCAGATGCCATGGCTTTTGCTTTCAACTACCTTCAAGCTAAGAAGGAAGAGTGCCAATTTTCATTCAGTGAAATTTTTCAAAATTATAATGATACACTGCCAACTGTAAAAGCAATAAGATCTGAACTGATAGAAAATTACTCAGAAAATATTATTATATAAACAAACAAAGAATGCAGGGTGCAGAAGAACCGAAACTTATAAGAAAACTGCCTCAGCATATGGTGCACACAGCCCTAACGAAGAGAGAACATTAAGAAGATGTTTACTACCATACTTTAGATTACGATGACCGCAAGTCCCACTTGCGATAAGGATGAAAGATATTTTGGTGTAGCTGCTGCAATTATGACGCGAGAAATTGTTATACTTTTTCTTTCCCGTTTTGTGCTATTCCCTGTCTTGTTTTCCAAGATAGTAGTATCGAGAAGGCATTTTAAGGTGCCATGAATGAATAAATTAACTTCATTCAAAGATTATCTGCTGATGACTATTCATCAGTTTCGTAACCTGAGATCTGATATCTTCAGCAATTATTTGTCCTTCTGTCATTATGATTCTCAACTTCTCTTCGTTTATATGTTTACGCTTTTGACGATCATTCCATGCATCTGTGAGAATTTTATACCCTGTATCACGGAAGCAAACTATGTTCTTTATGTTTTTGTTTGTTGTTATAATAATATCTTCTGAGTAATTTTCTTTCAGTTTAGTTTTTATTGTTTTTTTCAGTTGGCAGTGCATCATTATAATTTTGAAAAATTTCACTGAATGAAAATTGGCACTCTTTCTTGTTAGCTTCCATAATAGAATCTTTAACTTGAATTGTTTCGATGCGATGTACACTCTCACGCTCACTCACAAGTTTTTTTTTAAATCCTGCCTCTTTAAAAATTCGTCTCATGTACATTGTCTACAAAACAGGAAGGCTTCTTGAAAATTAAATCTTAGTACTTCTGACCTAAGGGTTATCGGCGTAGGTGATGAAGTACGTCGTGATAGCAACGCTTTGCTATTTCTTGTTTTTATGTTAACTTAACTACTCTTTTCATGAAGTATAACACTTCTGTCTTCTTTTTTTCACTATACATCTAACACCATCACCGAGAAGTTTCTCACAGATAAAACATTTTTCAGCTGACATGTTGAACATAGATGATCTAATAGACTTGAGTCACACCTGCAATTAATGAAAAATATATTAATTTATATTTTATATAAGAAAAATCACTAAAACAAAATAGTATCAGAAAATTTTCGTTAAGGTTCTACTACAAAGCGATGCTGAAAGAAAAATGCGTAATTTGCCACGCCTATAACATCTAAACGGTGCATCCTAGAGAAAAAAAGGAAGATAACATTTCTTGTAGAGAATTTAATGTAGATTATTTTTTCTAATAACATGTTTTGCTCTAAAATGTTTTCGATGCGAAATATTTACAAAAAAAAAAAAAATAATTTTTGGCGCCATTTTTCCAAGATGGTGGCTAAATCCGGGGTGGTAGAGTGGTGCAAAATTAGTGTGTTGTTACGGATACTTATATAAAGAAAATAAAATTTGTTCCAGCTTTCCACCATATTTTTCCTTATTCGACCCTAAATCATCCCTTATTCACTGGCCTATTAGCACCCATTCAAAACTCTTGTAGCCCCTGATCCAAAACATCGCAATCTTTTGATCTATTTTTGCATCATTGCTAAAATTCTTATTTTTATTTATTTAATAAACTTACTATTTCATTTGTTAAATCAGTTTATTTAATAAACTTCAAGTGACGTTGAATGTATTTACAAATCAACCCTCACCTCAATTTATGTGCATTTCCTTCAAACGTATTCCCGGGATTGTCGTCTTGTGTTTCAAATAGCATTCGTGGAGGTAGAAAAGAATTAATTGATTATTACTTATTAACTTCATGTAATTATAAAATGACTGTTACAGGTTTCTTATTTCTTCTCAAATCTATTAGCATAAGCTTATTTTATCAAGCAACCACTCATTTACTATTTAGGTTTTGTGTCCCTATAAAATATCAAGGTTATAAAGGACAAAGCCTAGTCTTAAGACGGGCTTTAGCCACGATCTGTACTGTTGGCATTACCATCATGCAAGATAAATCCTCACTAGGGCTGTTCCGATATTCGAGTAATCGATAAGATTTTAAAACCGTTTAGTCGGCAAAGATTTTCAATTTTATAGAATTATCGAACTTTCGAGACTCTCGAATTGTTCGAGACATTCGAAGTGTTTGAGACTCTCGAAATGTTCGAGATACTTGAAGTGTTCCAGACATTCGAAATGTTGGAGACACTCGTCGGTCTCTAATTGTTTGGAAGCAGCAAATACTGAAAGATCTCAGTATGATCGAACATTTATCGAGTCGTTTGAATATTTTGAAAAGTTCGGGGTTTTCGGAGTGTTCGTAAAAACAACGCAATCGAGGTTATCGTAGGTGTACATAATTTGTAATACATATCGCCTGTTTATTTCAGGAATGACATAACTCAAAATTCCTAACTTTTCACGAGAAGCGTTTGAAAGTTTCGAAAGGCAGTGAAAACAAATGGACTCAAGAACAACACAAAGTGCTCTCTAGCGCCCAGTTTTGGAAGCACATCTGTGAAATTTTTACCAGAGATAGACATCAAGATTAGCTTTCATTTTCTGCCCATAAGTCAATAAGGGCGATTTTTGAGTTATGTCACTCGTGAAATAACCAGGCGATATATGCAGGGTGTCCATTTTAGAAGTTGCTTCCCTCAAAATGTGAAATGAAGTGAAAAAAGAGTTTCTTCCCACATGCTAATAAGACCAGTGTTTATATACAAGGCTTAAGTAGTCTGTCAGGATAGAGGCGAAGAGAGAGAAAGAGAAAGAGAAAACATGCATCACCCAAACGGGATTGGAATCCAAGACACAATTAGTCTACAAACTGTCAATTTATCGATTGCGCTAACAACAGGGCAGGGAGAAAAAGGATAATTTTGCATCTGGTTTCGGGGATTTAAATTAAAGTTCTGGATGGAGACAGCTTCTGATATACACGTTGTAGGTAAAGGTAAGGAAATTCAATAAGGCTGAAGACTTATTGAATTTCGGTTTTGAAAATTAGTTATCCGGCACTCGAAACCATTCGAGTATTTGAGATTGTCGAAATTTCTTGTGTTATCTAAACTTTGGGTATCATTGAAACATACTTTGGGAATGTTGGGTGCGAAGCTCTCTATAGATCGCGCTGTCTGTTTGTGTGTGTCGTCCGACGATAACTTTCGAACAGATTGTACGATTTTGATGGAGCTTACTTTAAAATGTTCCTCCTTGCTTTCGTTATACACCTATTGTTTTTGTTTGCCTTCCGACAATGGAAACTCCCTTGAATCCAATAATAATAATAATAATAATAATAATAATAATAATAATAATAATAATAATAATAATAATAATCTTTGAGTTTTACGACCCATGATTATGCCAGCTAGGCTAAAGGAGATGATGATGATAATGAATGAAATGGTAGAATGAAGAAAGTGGGGGAGGAAACGGGAGAACCTCAAGAAAACCCACGCATACGGTGTTTGTCCAACACAAAGTTCAGTTGGTGCGAGCTGGGATCGAACCAGGGACCCATGCACCAGAGGTGAACGCTGAGTCACCGCGGCCCACCCTTGAATCAGAGTATTTGCTCCTATCTTGAGTGTATTCGTGAAGTTACGACTATTATTAATATTACTATTTTCTCACTATTAATATTACTGCTATTTCTATTACTAGTACCTAGAATCTTTTACTGTCATTTTTGCATCTGACGTTTAATACGTTTCAGAGGCATATTTTTAGCGTCTCTTCTTTTCTTTTTTGTCGACTCATGGTATTATGTAAATTATGTGAAGTAGGAAAATTTTACACCAAATTATTGATATATTTTAGAATAGATCTGTTTTCACCAAATATCTACTTGCTACATGTGAGTGAAAAACAAGCTTGGCCTGCCCTTCCGCCAGTGTTCGCGTTTTCTTTTTTGCCATCATCTTGTTGCCCGACACTTTCTTCTTTGCTGTCATTTTGAAATGCCTATGATCTCGTACTGTTGTAATACGTAACGATTAGAAATAGGGTCTTGAGACCGCGCTTTTCTATTTTTAGCATGCTTTGCTATGGCCAAAATTTTCGTTTTATCGCCATCTTGAAATGCCTATAACCACATACCGCAGTAAATGGACCCATCCCCTTTCGATGAGAAGGTCGCAGAAGAACCCTCCTTCTTGCCGTTTTTGAACATTCCATTTGGCACTTGCCGGAGCCCGTATCCCATGAAATTATAAGTCTGTAACCTGTAGGTGACTAATGTCAGTAATCGTGTAAAGAATCACTCGATTCGGCTCAACAGTTTAGAATATTAGAGCGATTATACTTCATCACTTTCTTGTTGCCTCCATTTTCTTTTGACCACCATCTTGAAATGGTACGACTGACAACTTTCACCTTGCCTATTCTGATATTGTGGCACTAACTTACAATGCTAGAGTGTGTGCAAACGAGTAGATATCGCTCTACCTGCTGTCGTTTGCATGGCACACACATACACATATCCGTAGGCCCGTGTCATCATATTAGCCCGTCTCTTCTTATAGGGCGGCCTAAAAATTACAGAAAAAAATGAGTCAGAGTGGACGGCTCGACGGCTATAAAGTTTGAATCTGAACCACACATTTTTTTGGAAAGCTATGTTAACATCTAGCATCCACGCCAATTACGGGTAAAATATCAAACATTAATAAACAGTTTTTCCTTCATACCTGGCGTATTATTAATTTTCGCATTCTTACCGGCACTTAAGATTTCACGCCATCTTTGCTAGCAAAGCGGGTTAGCTTACTGCACTCCGAAGCTAGGGATCCCTGATTCGAATGGTAATCAGGCATGTACATTTTCTGGAGGCCCATTAATCTCATGTATAAGAGACGGGCCTAAAACCACTTCCAGAAGATAAATATGGTTGACAAAATTTGATGCCATTTGGAAACTTTTGAATACTCGAAAAATAAAGTTTCGTAATGTTCGACAATAACCGAAATGTCAGTAATATTGAAAGTTTGGATAATGCACGAAATTTCGATAACACCCGAAGTTTCGAGAATACCAAAAATTTTGCTAACATTAAAAGTTTCGAATATATCCCAAATTTCTGTAATAATCAAATTTTCAAAATTATTTGATATTTTTATAACACTAGAATTTTCAAATACCTGGCACTTCGATAATATTCGAACTTTTGATAATACTTGAAACTTCGATAGTATTCGAACTTTCGATAAATCCGGAAACTTCGATCAGAAATAGAGTGGGTCAGTGGGTCAAGATTTGTGAGTCAGTGGGTCGTGGGTCAACAGGACGTGACCCACTCTGACCCACCGACCCAGTCAGACTCACACTGACCCACCGATCCACTCTGACTCACCGACCCATTATCCTCAGAGCATTGTACACAGCTTTGTTTGAATGCTGGTGAATTTGTCTACGTTTTACTTTCAAGGCCTCCCTTTTCTTGTTTTTTCATTTGTTTATATTGAAAAAAGAACTTCAGGCACTTTTGGATATTGCAATTGTAAAAATAGCAATAAGACATACTTCTTGGTTCTTGAAACACAGCCTGTAAGTTTTTAGAGAAGCTAACTACTTGGGAAAAATGAATCACCTGTAATATATGAATTACACATAAAAATTGAATATAACTGTGTGTGTGCGATCATCATGGCCAAATTGCATAGTCAAATGAAATGACTTTTGGCATATAGTTAGGCCCCAACCCCGATTGGGAAATGCGTATCGCTTTCATTATAATACATATTCTAACGGGATGGGATCCGACTTTATGCGAAAAATTGAGTATCTCACAAGCCGTTCAACTTACTGAGCTGAAATTCAGCATAATCACTCATTATTATAAATAAACAGAACATGTACTAGCATTTTAAAATTATATTTTATTGGGGGTGGGTCGAGAATTTTCTATATATTGGAAATCGGTAGTGGGTTGATTTGTAAAAGTAATCAAAAGCGATCGATATTATTTGAGAAACAAATTTAGAAATAATTATTAATTGAGAAACAAACACTACAGTGCTTCGCATTTTATATCTACCGCTCAGAGCATAAGGCAAACAACCATAAAGACGTGAGGAAAATGGACGTAAAATATGTACTGTAAGGTTAATTACATGCGAATTTAAAATTTGTACAGGATACTTAATTATATGGAAAATTTTAGATTTTTTTTAATGTTGGTCTACTTTACCTTGATTTGAGACTTTCAAATTTCATCCTACTTTCCACTATAAAGTATCTGTGAGTCAACAAGGAAATAATTATGTATGATAATAAAATTTAAATTCATCGCAATTTGACCCATGACAAATACTTTACCCTTGTATATATCGTAAAGATCAGATTCACCGGTATTGTAACGGAGCTGTGCTTGAGCGATTGACCATAGGAATTCAAACTCCGATTAGTAATACTTTCACAGCATTGTTTTATTACAAGTGTAAACTGTAGTCAGTGGAGAGGAGGGCGTGGATCATGGTCAGAGTTGACGATGAAGGGTTTTGGTGGGTCGGAGTAGTTGGTCACAATGGGTCAGAGTCGTTGATAGTGAGTCAGAGTGGGTGCACGCCATCTCTAACTTCGATAATATTCAAACTTCCGATAATACCTGAAACTTCGATAATACTCGAACTTTCCATAATATCCGAAACTTCGATAATACTCGAACTTTCGATAATTCCCAAAACTTCGATAATTTCAAGTACTCGAACGGTTTCGTGTAATCGATGAAAACTCGATAAATTTTCACTCCCGAAATTCAATAGGACCTCAGCTTTATTGAAGACCCCTACCCGCACTTTGTAGGGTGTTCCTCTTCCACTGTCCCGCCTCTAACTAAATGAACTGAATTAGGAAGTCATGTTACAGGCTCTGTTTATTGACTTACTAGTATGAACACTGTGCACCACATAGAAACCCGAATGCGTATTTATTGTTTCGGAAATTTCAGGGAAAACGTATCAACACTATAGAAATAATTAGAATATTATGAATGGTACAAGTGTTTCCATGGAGGCCAACGAGAAATAATTAGAATATTGCTACCAACGAAACATAGCAGCACAAGGTCGTTTCAAAGAATGTTAATTTAAATGAATATTTATAATATCTTTATGGATGTATAGTCGCTAGAGAGAATTATAAGAGAAAGGTAGTGCAAATTATGTTATTTTGTTTTATGAACAATAAGGCAAGAACTTAAATAATATAGGTCTGTTTCATTATAAATACAATATTTAAGAACACATTTAACAAACGCAATCGAATGTTTTATTGCACTATAGTTACTGTATTTGATGTTTTCTTGTTATTAGTTGTGATAACAAAAATCGAAATTTACAGTCCCAGCCTTCTTTCCTATCCCAATTGAAATGAAATTATAGAGGCCTTTTCTTTTTTCAAGGATTCTCATATATATATATATATATATATATATATATATATATATATATATATATATATATATATATATATATGTGTGTGTGTGTGTGTGTTTGTGTGTGTGTGTGTGTGTGTGTGTGTGTGTTTTGAGAGTTTTGAGATTTATATTTTTAGGAAGGAGAAATTTGTCATTAACGTAGTTTTTATATATATTAGCCTCACAGTCAGTATTAGTTTCTCTCCCACTGAAGTACACTGATGTCCTGAAGACAAAGGAACACCATGGAAAAGTGACACACAAATGAAGATGGTAGATCGATGTTGATCTTCGGAATCGGAAGTTTCGTAGAAATATCTAAGGACCCCATTATACAGTAGGTACCTATCTCTGTGTGCTCATCCTGTTGATTGCACATCGGTCAGAAACGTTAAGTAAGGAGTGTGATCATCCTGAACGGCTATACATGTTGCAAAGCGTGTTTAATACTGTGGATGAGGCCATTCAACGTCTTCTGCGATAATGTACCTCACTCTCGCACAAGTCCTCCTCGGAACTCATCCAGTGTCCGGGGTAGTGCAATCCGACGTCTACGGGCGTCCCAGACATGTTTAATCGAATTAGGGTCCTGAGAGCTTAACAGCCACTCAAAAATTCCATGTTTCAGTTACTCCTCCCTCACCTGCACCCTGTGTGGATGGGCAAGATCGTCCATTAGACGAAACCTAGGACCATATTTCATTGAGTAGTCGCTATTTTGTTGTGCAATACCGTCCTGACAGATCCGACCGTCACAGTACCCTATGAGAACACACGTGAACCCATACCCCAGACTATAATCCTGCCATAACGATCGCATCCCACAAAATCATCAGGGTCGTAGCATGTCCCTGGTCCCCGTCAGATGCATAAATGTCAAGTATCACTCCATAGACTGAACTGGGACACATCAGTAAAGAATACTCCACCCCACAATTCTTGGTCCACTCGTGGTAAGATAGACATGGTGTAAACCTTTCCTGACAGTATTGTAGTGTGAAGGAAATGCCTTTAGCGAATCGTAAAGAAATATCTTGTGTAGTTTCCAGTTTACAATTTATCAAAGGACATGTGTTCCAGAGGTTGTTTCGATGTTTCAACATAATGCAGATGCAGTAATGGTTGGACTTCTCGTCAGGTATTTAGTGCCAGAAAGTGCTCTCCGCGCTGGGTGATGGTATCTCAATGATCTGAACCATATTGCTTCCGAATGTTCTGCCCTCCTGGAATCTTGTTCTCAGCCGCAAAATTACAATGCAAGTCAGACATATCTTTGCACCTGCAGCTCATGAACTTTGCATCATTTCTAATCCTCTGATGATACGGTCACGCGTGTTGTCGTAGATGCCTTTTTTTGTGCCATTATCTATGCTTCCTATGTATTTGATGTGAACCTTCCCAACGAAACACCATACATAACACTTCACTGTCAAGCTGGCTTTCCTTGTACTATCCACTGATAACTAATGGCACTCGTAGAGGACACATGTGTCGTTTACGTGGCTATGGTTTACATCACTAGTGTGAAGCAACATGTGATAAATTTTTGGTATCTAGAAAATCAATTTTATATAATAATGTTTCAGGGTTTCGAAAAAAAATCTTTAACGTTTGGACATCAATGTACGTAATATTTGTACGTTTTTACTATAAGTAAGATCGGTTGGATTAAATAGATTACTTAATTAGGTTATATTATAGCTGATTGTAAAATACCGTTATAGGTTAGTACGAAGTAAGCTTATCCATAGTCAAATTTGTCACAGAGAACAGGAAACAATTTGAGCAGTTCTCTATCTGCAAATCATATTTTTGGAGGGGCCGCGGTGGCTCAGTGGTAGAGCGTTCACTTCTGGTGCTTGTGGTCCCGGGTTCGATCCCAGGCCCCGCCAAGTGAACTTTGTGGTGGACAAACACCGTGTGCGTGGGTTTTCTCGGGGTTCTCCCGTTTCCTCCCAACTTTCTTACACCATTTCATTCATTCTTCATCATCACAGTCTCTTTTAGCCTAACCGGCATAACCGCGGGACGTAAAACTTAAAGACTTCATTTCATTTTCATATTTTTGGAAGTTTTTCTTCTCTCTCTACTAGTATTGTATGGCAGTTTAGTCGGGTATTGTATGGTAGCAGAATAAACATTCAAATTACCAGAACCTAATGTAATATAGCATTTTAATTACTAGATAATTAGGCTCTAAACATAATAGAACATTACAAAACCGAACCACAAGTTTAACGTATGGTGCACATGTTTAACGTAGTTAAATAAACATTATATTGTAGTTTAGCTTTCTGATATTGTATTGTCTTCTTAGTTTAAAAATTCCGCAAATTTTCATTCTACGCAGTCATAAATATCGAATACTTAGAATATTATAAAATGCGTTAAATAAAAAATTAAATGATACCTATAGTCTTACGTCCACAGTTATGTTCTGTAGGTTAAAGGAGACAGATAATTAATGAGAGTAAAAGATTATGAAAGAATATGCGTAATTATGGTGTAGGAGGCAACGGGAGAATTCCGAGAAAAATCTCTAAAGTTAGAACTGAGCTCTTTATAATTGAGCCACCGTACACCCAAATAAACTCCTATACAAGAAGTAATTAAGATGTAAACAACAATTGAAGTTTAATATGCGAATTTCTGAAACTTTATGTCCCATACATTTTTCACTTTTTTTTTCAAGACAAAAACATAATAATTTCAGGAAAGCACTGTCTTGCATAAATATACGTTGCTATTGGATTCTATATATAGAATAATATTTCCTGTCTTATCCTAAAGAAAGCCCTTATTTTTCTTAGACATCTCTCCTCATACGAAGATTGTTTTGTTTCTATCCTCATTGAATATGGATGGACGGTCTGATTTCACAAACAACTTTCGAGATCAAAGTTATGGGATGAATAATATTACTGAAGGTAAGCTTATTTCTTCTCGTAATAGTGGTTGCTTTTTCCCCTCAAAGTACATTCTTATAAAATCATCTTTCATAATTGAGAATGAACCGGACGAAATGCAATTACGTAATCAAGAAATTTCTTGTGTATTTTTCGTCGAATTGTAACATTGTAAGATATTACAGCGTTTTGTTTTGCACGTAACTTACTACTTCCAAAAGTATTAAAGAATGAGGTAGATTTAGTTGTATAATCTGCAATTCAATACGAACGTTTGCTCAATTAAGAATAAAGAACACAGAGCTATTTGGCTTGAGTCAAAGAAGTAATTAGGTAATAATACCAAAATACCCGGTAATACGTTCAGAATATCGCCCACACCTGTTCTCTTGCTATTCCTTTTCGATCACAGAGGCGTGATCTTCCGACAGAACAATAACTGTGCACATTTCATTCATGTTAACTAACACACTATCCCACAAGTGCGTAAAATCTTCTGGGTTGCACGATTAGCAGAACGTATTATCATTGAGGATGTGTGGAATTCAATTGGAAGGTTCATTCTGCAACCTCACTACAAATTTTGACCAAGTGCGCCACTAGATGGAAAGAGCTTGTAAACACCGTTTTTCAAGATATCACTTGGCCGTGGCGTATTTAGTGGGGGGCTTCCGGGCTTAAGCCCCCACCCGAAATCTTACTATAGTAAAGTATATGAAATATCTTGCACAATTTTCACACTTTCAGGCAAAACCCCCAAAGGGTGCAATGCTTCCCCCGAAACAAAATCGCAAATACGCCACTGTCACCTGATATAAGTGTATTGGTACAACTGTTTCCATGGAAAGCGAAGGCCTGCATTTCAGTTAAAGAAGGGTTTATGTCATAATGACATGGTGTTAGCCCCTTGTGACTAAGCGGTTCGCGTGCGTGACCAGGGTTCAATTCCCGAAGGAATCTCGTGTAGTTTAAATCTCCTATTAAAACTGTATATCCAGGTCTCATATAACCTCGCTGCTGGAAGAGGCGCTAAACTGAAAATGTAACAAAAAAAAAAGATAACATGGCATGTTGAAGTACACTCTTGTTGAAAAAATCATGGCCACCCACTTCTCTTTAAAAGGTTATACTTTGGTAACCGTACACAGGAAATTCAAATAGTTTCACTCTAAATAAGGATAAAAGTAAGGTCAATTGACCTAAGAAAATTAACATATATTTGATTTAATCCTAGCTGTGGGATAGAGTACAGTGCTCTTCAAAGAGAGGTGGGTGGCCAAATTTTTTAAAAGAAGACTGTATCATACACATGCACATTGTTTCCATATATGCAAGACCTTATATGATGCAAGATCATGTACAGTGTATAATCTATTGAGGTTGTAAGGCTTCATGGTTTCTGGATGTTTATTTTGTTTTTCATTTTCTAGCACTGTATTTATCGATTATGAGTCAGAACTAAGCTATCTTGTCTAATAGTTTTTATCTTTATGTTCGTCTAATCATACAGCAAATAAACAACAGCCACACAAAAGTATTATCATTTCTACTTTAGAATAAACAATCGACACTAAATTTAATGCTAAAAGATTTAAAAATTTTGTCTAGAATTCCTTGCACAATGGACGGAGATTGATTATAATTTTTAAATAGAAATAAAATTTAATACTGAAATGAAAATAAAATAGTACTTAACTTTAACGCGCGATATTTTTGCCTTAAAGATTACAGGTGATGATTGATAAATTCAAGTTAATAATGATAATTAAGAACTATTGAATGTGACGGAGGCAAAAAGAAGTGTATCCCAAAAAAGCCTACAAAACACGATGTTGTTCACAAGTTTACGTAGCATAGGGTTGAATCTGCAACAACCATTTGCACTGGAATTGGAAACTTAAACAACGACCGATTGTGTTATTTATTCTGAGTTAAGAGTATACAAAATTGCAATTATGTTGTTACATTATGCTAATGGGTTTGGCATTACATTATGCTAATGGGTTACATTATGCTAATTATACAGCTCAATGGTCTATAAACAGAAATAAATCATCCTTCTCCATTGATGTTTGTTTTATTTGCAAAAACATTTATTTTTCTTGATTCACGTGGAATAACTTAGAGGTGCCTAAATTTATCAATTTTACACTTGACAGATATTAAATCGAACATACGACTAGAATTTGTAATGACAGTGATTACATCGATTCCGTATGGCATTTCCATGAACTCACCCTCATTTTTTTTAAAAACAATGTTAATGAATAACTTAAAAAGATAGTAAATATGAAAATGTAGAACGTGAGTACGATCTACAAAACATTTTCATACTTTTTTTTATAAGCCAGAAATTTAGATGCGCAGTATTGACGTCATACTTGTTCGGTACCCAAATTGATACACAGTACGAAAGATCTTGAAAAGAAATATCAGTTCACGCAATAGCGTTTAGCAGATGCTAAAAAGTATCTCTTTCTAAATGTTTGCTGTTCTTCATTATTTTTAAGTCATTCAAACTCTTATAGGCTAGAAATTTAAATGCGTACTTTATGACGTCATACTTATTCGGTACCCAAATGATACCGTGCACGAGAAAGCACAACACTTGCGGTATCGACATTTGCGGTGCTTCTAGTATCGACATTTGTGGTACTAAGACATTTGCGGTACTATTTGAAACAACTTCTCCAAGCTAAGAGGAGATATTTTCGGGTGTTCAGTTAGAGGATAAGCTCACAGCATCAACTACTACACGAAGACCAAATTTTATAACATCGGTGTAGCCAGCAACAGCCAGCGACTCATGACTTTTTCAGGGGTCTCAGGCTTTCTTGAATACTAAAAGCAGACTAAAAATCTTCTTTCAGAATATGAAAACATTATTGACTCAGCATACATAGTTAAAAACCTTTAAGCAGAAAACTAAGGACATGTAAACCCAAATTTAAGGATCAATTATACAGAAAAGTGAAAAGCATTTACTAGGATACATGCTAGACACATTCGAAAGATGTAAACAAATGTTTGATTGTGATTGGCCAAAACTGGAAAATGTAATCAATTCTTATCTCTGATTGGTGAAACGCATGTCCATGATATTTTAAGGGAACTTCTGGAAATATTAAATTTTTTCTTTTATAACTTTCATTAACAGTTTTCCAATAATTATTTGCCAGTGTTTGCTCAAAGTAGAAATATAATATTCTTCGTTCTTTTGTAATTACGAGAAATTATTACGGAATTACCCAAAAAGGAACTTGCCTGCGAAGTGACTAATTACCAGCCACTCATTCTGCACACATAGTTGTCCATTGTTATGAGCATATTTAGGGACTTTTGTTCAGATCTAGGTCGGAATAAATATAAGAGACAGCGTCAAAATTAACGTTCAATGAATTAGTAATTTACTTTCATGATTTATAATAGAGTTCAATTAGTGCATCAGAAAACAGCGTAAGTTTTGAAACAAACGCATGTATAAAATTTAGATACAGCACTACATATAGTTAATAATGAATACAATAAAATAATAATAAACAATACAACAGATAAATACAATAGAGACAATTTAATTTTACAATAATCAGTTTAGAATCACAATAATCAAAACAATAAACAACGTAACTTCTCTTCTGGAACAAACAAAAATTACTCTAAATTTTGGATGTGTACTGGGCTCGGTGGCTCATTGGTAGAACGTTCACCTCTGGTGCATGGGACCCTTGGTTTGAACCCAGCTCGCTCCAAGTGAGCTTTGTGGTGGACAAACATCGCGTGCGTGGGTTTTCCCGGGGTTCTCCCGTTTCCTCCCACTTTCTTCTTTCATTTATTTCTCATCATCACAATCTTCTTTAGCCTAGCCGGCATAACTGTGGGACATAAAACTTAAAGATTTCATTTTTTTTTTGAATGTGTGCCATTTTCCTCAAGAACTTCTTGACTTCTTTTGAGGTTACATATTAAGTTAATGGTTTTTCTATTCTTCCGTCCAATTTCATGTATTGATATCAACTACGTTTCCCTTCAATGTTTAAAGTTCTTTTTTCATATAGGTAGTCATTGTACACAGCCTCACTTTTTAGATACTCAACCAAACAGTACACGTTGGGAGCTGACTTACCTATTAGTGATTTGAGTTCGTGGTTACACCCTTCAACAGCATTATTCGTCTTGTGCTGTTGATTCGAGCAGTTTCACATGGAGATGTCAATACCGGTATTATTTAACCCGTATTATTATTTAACAATTTTTCTACAAAATAATCTAAAAGCCCCTCAAGTCTTTCGTGATGTAATGCATCTTCCATAATGGAAAAGAAGTCCTAATTCCTGAACCTTTCTCTACAAGCACTGATTAAAATGGAAATTACACCCATTAATATGTGTTTCATTGAAGCATTGTTCTTCGAGATGATATTGCTGCTTGTTCGAAATTTGGTTAATTACGGATTCCAATCATTAATATTATCCTTAACCAAACTGAAAAATCTCTGATACTTCTTACTAGCTCTTGTTGGTAAGAGGCCAAAGATCAAAGGGACAATATTTCTTCCCTCCAAGGTATGTTCCCGTTCTTGAAATTTCGATACTGTTTGTACTTAAAACCCTGATGAAAAGTGCATAGTTTCTTCTTAGAGGTTTCGATTACTGTGATAAGTTCCATTAGGCGACCCGCGTGATCTCCTCTTACATATCCATAACCTACCAAAATCATCCAATCAGAAGGAATCACAGAATATTAGGCATATCCATCCCATCCAATTCATCTCCATATCCATCCCTTTATTAGTATATTCATTCTAATTCAGATTAACGGAGATGAAATGGATGCTTTTGGCCCACGATCCACTGTGTGTACCGCAAATGTTCCACTGTCTAAGGGAAAGTTTTGAACAGTACAGCAAATGTCTCAGAAATACTGGTTGTTTGATTGTACCGTAAATGTTCTGATTCCCTTGCACGAAAGATCTTGAATATATATATATATTAGTTCGGGTAATAGTATTTAGCAGATGCCATCAGTCTCACTTTCTAAATGTTTACTGTTCTTCATTATCTTTGTCACTGAGTAAAATTCAATAACGGTGAAGGTATGCTTACGGAAAATATTTTAATTGTTTCATAAATAGAGCTGCAAAATTACATAATGATAAAATAAATAATAACAGTATTCTTTCCATACCAGTGGCACAAAGTTATGAATTTCTTCTTACGTGAAGCTTGTTTCTGAAAGCACATCTCCTCATGCAAATGTTACGTATTTCAAAGCGCTTGAGTTACAGTTTCAACATTTTATAAATTCACGGAGTTCTGACCCAACTCTGAATCCTCTAATCTGGTCCCTGGTAATAGCAGAAGGTAAGAAGTATAACCTAGCCTTTTTGTTGGTCAGAATGAGAACGAGAATTTTAAGCATACTAGGGAAAGTATGTACACGTACGTATTTGTGTTTGAAGAAAACTAAAAAAAAAAAAAAAAAAGGACAAAGTAATTACTGATGCAGGATTTTTTTAATTCAATGGTTACACAAGTCGTTTGTAGTCGGTACATGCAGCTTCACAAAGATTTAAAAAGTGCAATAGTCGTTTTTATGCAAAGTTTTTCTTTTCTTTTTTACATACATATGGGCACTGTATGTGAAAGAGGATATGAATCGTGTAGCTCAAAGATCTGTGTGGCCCGCTGTGCAATATAACGGATGATCCTTTCCCTTACCTACGAGACACGAACTCTAATATTATATTTTCGTTCCTCCATCTCTAGAAAAGAAAAAATGTATATAGAAAAGTAAGCTTTTTTTCACCAACACGTTTTCCTGCTCACAAGGTCTTTAAGCATTATGATATACGCTACTTTCGATGTGTTCTTTTTATTATTATTATTATTATTATTATTATTATTATTATTATTATTATTATTATTATTATTATTATTATTATTATTATTATTATTATTATTATTCATTCTTTTCAAATTAAAACCAGACGTCTTAGAGTAATACTGCAGGCTCGCCTCTGGGCTTGAATTAAGCTTCATGTTTGTTACGTTACATGTTTCTTGAGTAATTCAAGGTACGTGATTAGCATCTTTTAGTAGCATATATAGCATTAGCATATATATATGTATATAATGGTCTGTTTTTTATAATAGAGATATGTTGCAAGGAGACGAAGAAGAAATTACAAAATACGTTTTCCAAAAAAAAAAAAAAAATACGAAGAATGGTAGTAGCATTTTAATATTAAATTTCCGCAGGCATATCACAGTGATGTTATGTTTTCTTGAAATGTAGCTAAACCAATTATAGTACTCTAAATATTTCTATAAAGCGGATGTATGCTACTTATCAGAAGAATACCAAGTTCCCCTACTGTGTTATAACGGAAAATATTTTACATTCCGCTCACCATGCATCGTCTTAAAATTATATATTCGTAAAACTTTTCGTCAAAAAATATCTTTTTATCCAACTGTTTCAATGAAATACCAAAAATGATATAGTTTCTCCTTCAAGCCGTGACACTCATAAAATAATGATGTAGTGAAAACCTCTTCCAAAGCAATGGCCTGACATGATACCGAAAATCATTCCACAGATTTGCGTACCGCACGTATACGAGGGCAAATCAATAAGTATGTGTATCTTTTGATCTAATCGGCTTTCTGCACTCACAAGCCAATAGATGACACCATTATCTTCGCTTGTGGCAAGTTTCAGTGTTATCACTTCAGTTTGTTTTGCGTTGTTGTGAAGTAATCATGATTGTACTGTACCACTGTCGTTTGCACCACAAAAACATCAGTAATGATTCTTCAGTCTCCTTTAGCATGACAGTACATTAGGTGCTGAGAGATTGTCATACGATTGCGCTTGTGCTCTTCAAAGTTTTGTTTTGGGACCCATCTTGCACAGATTTGATGGAAGTTGAGTCTGTGGTGGATAATTTCATATGCAGAACCATGATTAATGTGCATAAAATTTGCACTAGTTTGCCACTAAAACATTGCCTCCGTATTATTATGAAAGTCCTCTATGGATTTCAGTTCCTGGTACACCTTCAGGCCACAAAAGAAGTATTACGAGATTACTGAATGATCTTCTGTAGCGCAAACGGACAGTGGCGCAGACATATTTACTATGGTACTGAACAAAACAAATTGAAATGATAACGCTAAAAGCTGCCACAAACAAAAATTATGGTGCTATCTATTGACTTGAGAGCGTAGAAAGACGTACAATGAACCTACAGGAGATTAGAACAAAAATGCTTTTACTTATTGACTTACCCTCGTAATTAGTGTTGTCAACGGGACGAGAACTTTCTCATATTATCTCGATTCTCTTTTCGGAAACAACACGAAAAGTACATTTTCAAATTCGAGACGAGACAAGAAGCATGACAATTTAAGACGAGAATTTTTTTTTAAATCTTGTGGGTCACATTATTTCATCCAAGTCTTATGTCCCAAATTCTGTTTTAGTGTTGCAGATCTATAAATTGATAAAGTGAGTGCACAAACACAATGAAAAGAATTTATCAACATTTAAATATACGCGAGTAACTATACAATATACTTCAATAATAAATGTGGGTTAAATGTTGTCATATCACTCCCTTTGTGGTTCTTTCGTAACGCGGAATGATTTTGATCGTCCTTGATCAACCTTTTTTTCGTCTCTTATCTCTTAGACAACACTACTTACAATCCCTTTCTTTCTCACTGCATTACCTATATTGGAGTTGTGCAAGCGAAAACATACATACTTATTTAATCCATGAAAATGAGTGACATACTCTGTCAAGCTAGAATCCTCCAAATACTGTAAAAGATCATACCTTTCAGTTGACAAGTTTAAAGTAAAGATGTAATGATAGCTAGCTTTTATGTTACCCCCTTTTCTGATATACCAAATGTGAGATCATTTTTCTCGTGACTCGATAGACCGACATATCTAAAAATAGTTCCTTGGACTCCACGCCTTCAAATTAATTTTAAAAAAAGGGGCATTAGAAATGTATCCAAGTGTGGATACTTTTTTTTTATCTGTGGAAAGAGTGGTGAAGTTCCAAACCTGGTTAGAAGTGGTCTGCATAGATCGTAATTCGAGTTTTTGTATGGACAATGGTAATTTTAATCAAGATTCGTAATTGACGTGAGAAAATTTGAAACTTTTGTTTCAAACCTTGTTTTCTTTCCGTAAAATGTCCTCTTTGCCCTAAAAATGACAATGAAAATGAGATGAAATGTTACGTAAACGTAAACATAATACATGAGAACACCATTGGAAGCCGTATTCTAGAGTTGATGAGATTTGCAAGAAAATTTTTAATATAATGATGTGAGTAACTACATCCTGAAATCGGTATTAAACTTAGTTCCTGTAACACACTGGAAGTCAATTAAAAAAAAATGGAACATGGTGCTGTGTTTCATGTTTATAACTATGCAACAAAATATATAACAATAATAATTACAAAGTCTATTATATCAATCTTTTTTTTTCAATTACGTTTCGTTTGTCATTAGAATGATATTGAAAATTGACCTTTTAAGTAAAATTGTTCTTGTCAGAATTTTGACGATATTTCAAGGATGAACGGAGCACTTTTGAGAAAAGTATTGAAAACGAAAGTTTCTTATTTGTTTTTTTTTTAAATTTCCGAATCTCGATAAAAGAAAGTCATCCACAATTCAATTTTGAAAAAGTGACTTACGGTATGCATTCTACATACATCAGTTTAACAGAAAGGATGCACAAAACTTAGGCAGCGGAACGAAACGTTCAAGGTGTCATTCAAAAGAGCTCTTCTGACCTATTCAGAGCTAGTCTCAAGTTCAACTTTATTCCGTTTGATTCAATTCCAAAATTAGATAGAAACTCCTGGTTTGCCTTATTTTCCGCATTTTGACCAAAATCACGCATTTCTAGTAAGGTCAAGTAATGGATAACATGTAAAGAATAAACCACTGTTTGGTGTACAAAACAAATCGAAGCAGTTTAGAAATAAATTTGAAATTTGAGTTGTGTAAACAAATTTTGAGCTTGTTTTACTGGCGACCCAAGAATATTGTTTCGTAATAAGTCCAGTGTATCAAATGGAACACACTCTGTTCTGCAAACTTCAATTAATCGGCGATATTCTATGCGAATGTTTGCTTCCAGTTGCTTTTTGATTATACTTTGATTCTGTTGTAATCTATGAAATCATGTATATACATACAAGGTCGCTGACAAAATAAAAAACGTTCTTCACGCGTTGAGCTTTGGAATTTAAAATTTTTCTCCAAATTTCACTATTGAAAATATTCCGTAAGTTATACAAAACAATTCACAGTCCTTCCCGCTGGTCTAGTGGCTAATAAGCATATTTTAAGTGTCGAAGACCCAGGTTCGATTCCTGGTGAGAGACCATTTCAATTGTTTAGATTGCACCTTAAACTGTAGGTTCTCGCCTCATATTGCCTCGGTGCTGAAAAGGGACGTATAACTTATACCATCCATCAAACAAACAAAATACAAGAATTCGGTAGCAGAGCTTACCTAGATGGTGTGTCACGTAAAACTAAGACGCAGACAAGCATAGCAGAGTTGTACTTGTTTTCTAGCTTTATAGACTCAGAAAACATAACTATTTCGGTATATAGAGTCAAACTTTATCTATCTATCTATCTATCTATCTATCTATCTATCTATCTATCTATCTATCTATCTATCTATCTATCTATCTATCTATCTATCTATCTATCTATCTATCTACACTTGGGATGACAATAAAGTAATGCGAATTGTTGAAAACAACAACTTTACTTGCATTTTTAAACAGCCACAATGTGATCACCTTCAAAGTACTCCTTTTGTGCCTGCACACACTTACTCCATCGGCGTTTCCATTGTTGGTAGCATCTCTGGAAGTCATCTTTTGGGATGCCTGCCAAAGCCCGTGTTACAGCTGTTTGAATGTCTGTTTTTGCTTCAAAATGGTGTCCTTTAAGAACTGCTTTTACCTTTGGGAACAAAAAAAAATGACACGGGGCGATATCCGGTGAATAAGGAGGGTGTGGTAACACTGTAATGGATTTTGATGCCTAATACTGCCGAACGAACAATGCAGTATGGGCTGGTATGTTATCGTGATGGAGGATCCAGATGTCAGCAATCTCTGGACGGACGCGTTTTCGAAGTCTTTAGAGGATTTGTATGTAGAAATGTTGATTTACTGTTTGGCCTGAAGGTACAAACTCTTTATGGATAATTCCCCTGGTGACAAAAAACACACAAGCATGGACTTCGACACAAGCATTTCGCCTTGGACTTCGACATGCGGGCTTTCTTTGGTCGTGGCGAATCTTTCGAACACCATTGTGCACTTTGACGTTTTGTTTTGAGGTCATATTGAAAACACCAACTTTCATCACCAGTGATAATTCTGTTCAGTAAACCCAGGTTAGATTCCACTTGGTCCAACAAGTCAGCCGCTACAATTCTCCGGTTATCTTTTTGATGCTATGCGAGATTTTTTGGAACCAGTTTACCACACACTTTTCTCATTCCCAAATTTTCAGTTAATATCAGGCGCACTGTTTCTCCATTCACGTTCAGTTAATTCGCAATCATTTTCACGGCTAATTGTCTATCCGCTCGCATAAGTTCCCTCACCCTGTCTGTGTTTTCTTCCGTTCGTGTTGTTGTGTGCCGCCCACTGTGGAATTCATCATCGATATTTGTTCTGCCTTCCGCAAACATTTTATGCCAACGGTACATCTGTGCCATTGATAACACTTCATTTCCCAAGGCCTTCTGAAGCTTCCGGTACATACCGCGGTAGTCTCACCAGTTTCATACAGAAGGAAATTGCGTAGTGCTGCTTAATATTACGTGCTTCCATTGTTGTGACGGGGGTCCAACACACGACCGCACTCTTCAACCTCTAGCTCAAGGTTAAATTGGGAGTAAAGTAGTTCTGAGCTATAATGCTTCGTTCCCTTGTTCTTCAAATTCCTAATCTTTCTCGTTACTTTAGAAAGTTCAAAATCCTTAATTAAATAGTGTATGTGTAATTTATTATGTCATGTGTAAATAAATAATACACAAAGCGAGCTGAGTTATTTATTTCATTTTATTTCGACTATTTTATATTTCGAGGATAAGGTTCTAAGAAACTTAATATTATATTTGCATCTAACCCACCTATATAATATTTTTTTGCAAGAACGCAAAAAATATTCCGATTGCAACAGTTTTGAAGGTTGTTGACCTATAAGTATTCCACTTTTTCATCTTTCTAGATTATGGTTTTTTTCTATATGGATACAAACTTTTCACCATGTTAGTGGTATGTTCCGCTATATCTAAGCAGGAAATCCGAAAGGATATTCTGGAAATGTGAGTTAAGCACATTTCGTATTTGATTGGTTCAAAGCATCACAGCATTCACTAACGACGTTCTTACAGTTCATAGTTCTGTGATTTTCAAGAAACTGATTGAGTACTGATTGGAAAATGTCCGTGCTACTCGAAGTTCTGGGAACTGAAATACTTTTTATTTATGTCCTTGAACTAGTATTCTCTTTCAACTTAAGACTTTCCACATCTTTGAATATATTTTATTCAGAAGCTTTAATAAAAAAAAAAAGTTCGATAGTATTTTCGTCTCAGTACGCGATGTAGAAGGTAAATTCGTATAAAAATTCTTATACCATACTTTAGGCTTGCATAACCATAGACTATTTTTTTTTTAATGAGAAATACGTACCAAATTAACCATATAGTACCGTAATCATATATTCAGAAAAGAAAATGAGGAATCGGTAGTAACGTATTCTGAAATGCTATAGTTCACTTTTTATATTACTATTATTATTTTAGACGTTCTAGAAAGAAATGAGATGTGTATGTACAGTTGCACCAGTTCACTGATGGTACAGAACTCGCATCCCGTCTGATATTCATTCATATATACAGGGTGTTTCAGATAAAACGTCCAGTGCTTATAAATCCGAAATGGCTGAGAATAAAAAGATGAAACAAAAACTGAGATAGGAAAATGTCATAGGGCGCATCACATGGTGTTGATGTGGTGACCCCCAGGGCCCTCCTTCCAGGGGGCCCAGGGGCCAACTTCAAATTTTCAAATAAGAACATGTATTGAATCATACCTCCTCCAATAGTACTTGAAAAACGAAACAACTTTTGTAGGAAACAATTTTCGATTTGGGCCACCGTTTTTAAATAGCCGCTAAAAGTGGGTCCTATACCAGATAAAACGTCCAGTGCTTATAAATCCGAAATGGCTGAGAATAAAAAGATGAAACATAAACTGAGATTGGAGAATGTCATAGGGCACATCACATGGTGTTATTGTGGAGACCCCCAGGGCCCTCCTTCAAGGGGGCCCAGGGGCCAACTTCAAATTTTTAAATGGGAACACGTATTGAATCATACCTCATTCAATAGTACTTGAAAAACGAAACAAATTTTGTAGGAAACAATTTTCGATTTGGGCCACCGTTTTCAAAATGGCCGCAAAAAGTGGGTCCTGTATCAGATAAAACGTCCAGTGCTTATAGGCCTAAATCAGAAACGGCTGAGAATAGAGAGATGAAACAAAAACTGAGATAGAAACGATGATAAAGCATATCAAGTGGTGTTGTTGTGGTGACCCTCAGGAAACTCCGTGAAGGTGCCCAGGTGCCAACTTCAAACTGATACAGAACATTTTGCGGCCATTTTGAAAACGGTGGCCCAAATCCAAAATTGTTTCCTACAAAAGTTGTTTCGTATTTCAAGGACTATTGAATGAGGTATGATTCAATACATGTTCCCATTTGAAAATTTGAAGTTGGCCCCTGGGCCCCCTTGAAGGAGGGCCCTGGGGGTCACCACGACAACACCATGTGATGCGCCCTTGACATTTTCCTATCTCAGTTTTTGTTTCATCTTTTTATTCTCAGCCATTTCGGATTTATAAGCACTGGACGTTTTATCTGAAACACCCTATATATATCCCCACCGTCTAATATGTGCTGATACATATAATACGTACGTACTTGTGTAGATTAAGTTTAAGTTAAGTTAGGGTAAGAATATAATGTTGATGTGTGCTGAAATATTTGTGTAGCAGTTGAGTATTCCTGTTTAATTAATTGTAATGAGTAAAATATAACTTGTTTAAAGATATGTGCAGCATATTAAACAATAAAGCAGCAGGACGACTAATTACAAATATAGTATGAAAGCTTGTTATCAATATGTAATAATTCGTGACGGAAATAATTTGTGGTGACGATGGAACGGCAAAGTTGATTGGTAAAAATTTTAAGTAAACATTTGTTGTGGCGAATGTTTTGATTTTTACGGTAAAAAAGCTTTTGCCAGATTAAATGTAATGGAAGAAGGTGAATATGTAGTATATGATGACCAAAGAAATGCAACATAACTGTACACATTATTTTTTTCATTTTTTATATTTTTTCTAAAAAAAATACCAATTAAATTAATAAGAATCAAAATTATTTTTCTTTCTTTTCAAACAAATACCGAGAACCCAGTAATTTAGAAATCTAGATACGTTTGAACCGAAGTGGTACAAGGGCAGTTTCAATAATGGTTTGTAATAATTACAGAGAAAAGATCAACAGAAAGTGAAACGGTACAAATAGCGTTTGAGAGGAACCCAAAAGTAGACATAACAATCTTTTCAAATTCTTTATTTTTTTCTTTCGGTCGTTGCCCAGAATTATTAAAAATTTTTCACACATTAGCCCGTTTCAGTTCAGCGTTCCCACATAATGGTGGAGTGCACGAATGTTTTGTGGGTTGCCAGGCGCACTTCTGTGGGGGCCCAAACAGGTGTGTGACTGGTTAAACTTGCAATGCATTTGGGCACACTTCAACCAAGGGAAGATAAGCTTCATACAATACACAAGATGTATGATTACATTTTCTTTTATTTATTTATTTTGGGTGGTTACAGTTTATTGGCTACCCAGCCAGGATTATTTCTGGTTTTGGAATTCTCAAACTTTATTTGCACCGGAAGACATCTAAGTAATCAAACCTTAAAGGAATGAACATGTTAGTAAAATAATTTTATTGTGAAAATAAATTTTAACTAATTTACGAATAACTGTGTGTTAATTGAATTCATAGGTTAATGTTCCAAAAAAAAAATCTGAGGGTGTGGTTACTTTCCTTTTCTTGAGAGTAATAAGGTTACAGATGAGTGTTTGGAAAGTAGTCTATGAGGAACAATGTTATATAAAAGAGAATAATGGCAAGTCAGAAATCTACCACAGAAACTCGTGAAGTGGAAGAATATATGTGTTGTAAAGAACAAATAGAAGGATATAGCGTATTCTGTGATGGATGTCGATTTTGGATACATGCAAAATGTTAGGATATTTCCGACGAGGAAGTTTCGAAATTGGATAAAAGTACAGATCCTTGGTTATGTAAGAATTGCGAGTTAAATAAGATTTCACGAGTCAATCTTCCTGGGTCTTTGGACAATTGTGACGATTTCGATGATCGCACAAACGAATCCCTCAATTAGTGCTCGTGAAAGTACAGGTGTAGACCAGGTGCCGACATAGCCAGTGTCTTCAGTCAATATGACTGCCGTGTTAGAACAGTTTGCACAAATGTTAAGTATAAGCTTAGAAAAAAAAAAGTAGAAAAGATGTAGATAAAAGATTTCGAGAGATTATTGAGAATGTACATGAAAATTTTGCTAAGATGAATGAAAAATTTGAAAAGTTCAAAATCGAGATTGCTCAATTTGTTGCTGATAAAGTAGAATCGGTGAGTAGGGACGTTGAGGAAATTCGGACGGAAGTTAAGGACATTCAGTCCGCATTCAGTAATTTTCAAGGACAGGTAAACCACAAAGTATCGGAAATGGAAAAAGAGTTGACATTGTCGGAAGACATTTTGAATCGTAGATGTGATACTCTTGCGAAAGAGTTATCGCATCTGGAATCAAAACAAAAAGATTGCTTCCGCTTACTTGATGTGAAGGTGCAGACCTTAACTAATCGCGTCAATCGTGTTGAAGTTAGTTCACGTAAACTGTCGCTCAAGCGTGTGTATACTGGTTCCGTTGGATCGGATACGTCAGATTCCGATATCCAGGTGGGAGTTCCGATGTCTTCTACTGGAGAAACTGGAGCAGTCGTCACGATGACGGTGTCTGTCTGCAATTCAACTATTGATGGGAGTACGGTGCGGATGAATGAAAGAATTGGTGGAATACAGGCTGTTATAGGAATTTCTTGTTTACCCGTGTCTAATCCTGTTGGTAATGCTTCTCAAGATTGCTGTAGGCTGAGTCATTCGCTTCTTATGTTTAGCCAGGTTGCTTAAAATCCGGTTCCCATGAACGTGGGGATTCCGAAGGATGTCTACAATCATACGGTTACCTCTACGTCAGAGACATATCATTTAGGTCAAAATTGTGTAACTTTACTTTTTTCGGAACAAAATTCGTAACAGACAAAGAGTACCGTATTTGGTTGTAACACTCTTCCGAACGCCAACTATCGCAGAGATAAGAAACTTGCCAATTTTTGCGGATGAGTATGGTTTAGCTGGATTCTTTCTAGAAGACCTTGAACGGACTTTTGAGCTGTTAGCCGTTTCAGAGCGTAGTAAATTATTATTATTACCACAGTACCTTTCGGCCAGAGAAAAGCGTGATACCGAACAATTGTGGAAAAAATTCAATGTTATTCGGACTTTGCACAACTTTTCAAAGACATTTTCTTGTCGAGCAAGATGGAAAGAATTCAGAAAAAGTTTATCCAAGGCATTCAATACGATAAGAACAAATACCAAAGGTTCACTGATTTTGCTTGGAAAATAATTTATGAATATTATACAGCAATTCAAAATCCCGATGAGGCAGAACTGTTGGAAATTTTACTCGACTGTCTACCAGCCAATGAATCAAAACTTCTGAAAGCAGTAGAACCGAAAACCATACATCAGCTGATCGTCAAGTTTACTGAAATTGAAGATTATCTCGAGAACTCAGAGTCTGTCATTGAACGAAAATGGAAAAGACCATACGTGCGTCAAGTGAAGATGGCTAAGAAGTTAGAAAAAAATTTAAAACAGACGAAAGATTCCTTGCCCCAAAGACAAGAGGAAAACCAGAAACAAAACCAGTCGAATGATTCACAGAGGTACTGGTAACAGAGGAAGAAGAATCTCCAGATCGAACAATTGGCGAAATAGAAATTATCGAAATTGGAATTCGCAAAGAAGGGGCAATGGAAGACCATATTTTAAACCGTATATAGGGGAGCAAGGACAGATGTGTCGATATAGTGCAAACCCTCAGTTGAATAACCTGATTACATCTCAGCCGTACGTGACAGGGATGGGAACTACTGGTGGAACGCAGACCTATCCAGTGTATGCGTCGGGTGTGCCTCCTGGAGGAGGAGAAGTACCCAACACTGCGCCTCCCCAAGCGGTGCACATGGCTACGGCAGCGGGTGCGTTTCCGTCTTACCAGCAGTTTGTGCCAACCATGGTGAGTTCGGAACAAAATGCGAAAGGAACGGGAAATGCATATCGCAGTTCACAGTAGGGGAGATTTCGAACTGGGGATGAATTCCCTGTCTCCCCGAAACAAAGTAGAGAAAATTTCGGAAATTCAAAATTCAAGTTTGGCATTAAATCCTTTTTTATTGAATGAATATCTCCAAATTCTAAATTAAAAGAACCAGTCCAAATGGAGCCATTTTCTCAAGCACGCTCAAGATTTATGTAATCATTCATGGTGTGAATCGCTCAGATGTACTCTGGCTGAATAATTTTTTTATCGTACTCAGCTTCGAAAAGCTTCAAACAAAATTTCCCATGGCCTAAGGAGTCAACTTCTGTTCTAGAACAGAAAAAACATATCATAGCCATTTCGGCAGTAGTACCTAAAAAGGAAAGAAGAAAGGATAAAGAAAAGGGAAAGGATGAAATTACACAAGCCTCTTTAGTCATGGTAAGGACTCACTATATTTCTTCAATTCCGAAGAAAATCTTCGCTAAATTTATGTTGATGTACCAAGGTCGATATCTTGTAAAAAACCGTTCAGAAACTCAGCACAATTTCAGAAGTTAACTAGTAAAAATATTGGAACACAGAACTTTGACAAATTAAAATTATTTCGACAGCAGTCAACGAGGAATACTACAAAAGTGTCCTTCAGCGTCTGCGCGAAAATCTGCGGCAGAAAAGGCCTGCCCTCTGGAAAGAAAAGAATTGGATTCTCCACACGACAATGCACCAGCGCATTGTGCGTTCTCGATCTAGGAATTTTTGGCCAAATTCAACATTCCTGTACTTCCGCAGCCCCTGTGTTTAACAGATTTGTCCCCGGTCGACTTCTACCTCTTTCCTAAATTAAAATTGTCATTGAAAGGGAAGAGATTTGACTCAATTGAGGACATTCAAGCAAATACGGAGACAGTGCTTCACACCATCACGGAAAATAATTTTCAGGAAAGCTTCCAGAAGTGGAAACACCGTTGGAATCAATGTGTTCATTCAGCAGGGAACTGCTTTGAAGGAGATCCATCACAATAGCCTGTAAGTACTGCCATTTTTAAATTACAAGCCCAGTCTTAAAACTTTCCAATTTCACCTCGTATATGTGTGGGATGTCTCAAAAGTCTCCTGACATGGGGTAACTCGGTTATTATCAGAGTTACAATAAAATGTAAGAGGGAAAACCGTCTCCAAATATGATGTTATCAAGTTAAAGTGAAAGAATTTTTTAAATTGGATGAGCCGTTTCTGTACATTCTTTATACCCCCAATATTAAATTAAAATGCAATGTTGCCATTTACCTGGACCCACAACATAAGTAAATGAAGTTACTGTTTGAAATGGGGCTGGCCATTGACACGTTAGCATAACATACATAGTTACCCTAACCGAGTTACTCTATGGCAGAGGACTTTGAGACATATATATATATATATATATATATATATATATATATATATATATATATATATATATATATATATATATATATATATATATATATATATATATATATGAGCTACTGATTTGATTTTTCAAAACAAGAAAAGTACTTGTGGATCACTTTTGAGATTAAGCCTTCCATTAATCTGCTAGCTGAATTTCCTACTAGAATTAGTAATGTGATATAAATTCATACACATTTCTAGAACATTTTAGCATAATAAACGAAGTTTGGCAATGTTTCAGTTAGCTTTTTTAAAAAAATATCATACCACAATAATTATTCAAATTACATAGAATTGTTCCTTGTTCTCCTAACTTGACGATTCCGATGAAATTGCTATTTCTTAAGCAAAGAAGATATCAAGGAACGAGAACGCGATTCATTCTGAATACGAAATAAAAACTGTACTAATTTAACCGTAATCATGGTTGGAGTTAGACGTTCCTTAATCTTAGATTGTTCTTGAAGTAGGTACTGTTGGCATGGAGACAATTTAACATTTGATGCAGGAACAAATGAGAACTCATCTTGTATTTCCCGTATTGATTAGAAGCTTCAACTCAACAGCAGAAATATGGAGTTCAGTGGGAAATAACTATTTTTAATCACATCCTCCTCTTCCATTTTCTTCTTTTAATCAAGGTGAACATAGAATGAAAAGAATTTTTTTTTTTGTTAGCTCTTTAGGAGATGGTATGCAAGAGTAAATGAACTGTGGTGTTTGAATCATGGAAAATTTGCAAATTTTCTTTCCAACAAAGGCTTGTAAAAATCCAAAAATACAAGTTGAATAACGGTAATTAGAAACTTCGTCCCTAAACATTTATTTACATTTTAGTAACTGCCATCATATAAAGTTCAAAACTATATTTCTTTTTTCAGGAAATTACGAGAGAAAAGGCAATTAAAATCCCCTCTAGTCGTTCTATAATGGATTGAAAATGGATTTTAATACTCTCACGCCTGTATAATTTACTGGGCACGATAGTCCAGTGTAAGAGCGCCCACCTCTACTGAAATATAGCATTCAGTAACTCATATATGCTTTTTAAATACAGATAACATATGCTGCGGGTAGTTTGGAATCCTTTTCAGCACCAAGTCTATAAAAGACATAGACCTACAGTTTAAGATGAAACCTTGTGAATCACTGTAACGCGTTGAAATTTCAAGGCTATTCCACCAGGAATCGAACCTGGAACTGTGTTGATACATAGCTTATAGGAATCCATGAAGAAATACTAGAATACTGGATTTCACTCGCACTCTATCACACGAAACAAATGACTCAAATAATTACAGTATACAGTTTTTCCTTTCTCTGTAAAATATTGTTCCATATATTATAAAGGAAGTTGTGTTGCTTTTCACCAACCACCTTCGAACATTAATATATCACCTAAGACGTATATGGAAAATCAAAAATAGTTCCCATCAGCATTGACAACCTTCTGTCAAGGATATGGATTCCATAGCGGTAGAACTTGGTGGGCGTGAACAAAAGAAGGTAGCAAGTGGATTTTGCACCTCTACTAACGATTTGAATTGGCGTCTTCTAAGGTGATTGTCCAAGGAATGGAACAGGTGATAATCAGAGGGGCACTGTTCGGGGAGTATGGCGGATGCAATAGTGTTTCCCATTGAAGGTGTAGAATAATGTCGCGGGTCATTCTAGCCACGTGGGGCTTCGCGTTGTCCCTTTGCGATTCAGAAGTGCTGGCTCCAGAGTTTTTGGTTTTTCTGGAACACGGATCAACTGCTGACCGTACATAGTTGCATTGATGCTCTGACCAGCTGGTAGCAGCTTCCGATGCACGAAGCCGCGAGCAGCCCACGAAACAGAGAGGAGGACCATCTTCTGGTGGAGTGCTGATTTTTGCTGTTTTGGAACCGGTTCGTGGGATGCTAACCAATGATGGCGGCGTCGTGGAGCTTCGTACAGGAACCATTTCTGATAACATTTCAACATCCCGTCCAGAAATGGCTCCTTCCTCAGGCGAGACAGCAAAGAAACACAGGTGTCTTCTCGCGTTGCCTTCTGGCCCGGAGTCAAATCATGGAGGACCCATAGACGTAACTTGTAGTGCTTCCCAAGTTGATGGAGGTGCTGCCGAATGATTTCTCCATTCGCACTGAATTCTAGTCCCAGTTTCTCATATTTATGGCTACTGCTCGCCTCAATTGCTGCCAGAAGATCTTCTTTTTATGCATGTGTTGGTCTTGCAAGAGTTGGATCATAAAGTTAGAAAATGCGTTATTTTGAATTTGTAACTCATCTTCATTAACTGGTCATCCTATAGCAGAGTTCAGTCGGTGTACCGAACTTAGAAGCTACCGGAGTGCAAAGCTGTGGAACAGCTCTGTGTTGGTCCTCTGTAAATAGTGTATAAGCAAATATTAATGTCATATTACTGTAAATAATATTTATAATATAAAGTAGTAATATTTTCCTATATAGCACATAATTAAGCGTATCACAAAACTTTGCCCCTTCTTCTCACAACTTGGTAATTTGACTTGATTTCCTTGTGCTCTGAACGTCCCAATTTCAGAACATTGTTTTGTATATAATCTGTAATTGTTGCAAAATTGTCTGTAAATATTTCAAGAGACAAATATCACTGTTGAAATATATGATTGTGTATATATCTAAAACTCTAAAATTGTTATAACAATTGAATTTATAACACAAGTAATATGTATTAACGTAAATTAAAATGTCAGAGATGAACAGAAATTTAAAAAATGCTTCTTAGAAAAATTAAACAATATTATGTGCATTTAACAAAAAAAAAAAAAAAAAAAAAAAAAAAAAAAAACATATACCAATCGATAAATATGATTGAGTTGAACAATAATAATATTGATTAATGTAAATTCTTATTCGTAGTTTCTGAGGAAATCAAGAAAAATGTTTTCTTGTAAACCTAAAGATCGATGCTGTACAATAAGCACTGGTCCTATCAGGATGAAACTGATACTAGAGTATTCCCTCATTCATTATAACGCCAGCAAGACTACAGCACTCAGTATAGTTAATGGAATATGGATCGTAATTAGGATTCATTCTTTGATTTAATTTTCCTCTAACCACATCATTTTCGTTATTATAATATTGTTTCGTTTAAAGAAAGTAACTACAGGGTGGACATAAAGTATCTCCCTGATATTAAACATTAATAACAAGATAAGGATAGAAGCATGCAGTTTGCGGCAAATAATAGGAAAACTCAAAAAGTTATTTTCCTAATTTAGAGAATTTTCACACGTGCTTCATTAGTTGCTCATGCTATGTCACATGCGGAACTTGCGCGTCTGGGACGGTCTTCTTATGATAACGCATGAACAATCTGCACCTTATATGCGTATAAATTCAAGAGTTTGTGTAAATTTTTTAACACAGTTGATTTCGGGATGTCCAGATCACGTGATGAGCAACGCCAAGGATTTCCGTGGGCTTCGGGTTAAAGCAACACGAACAGCTTCCACACGTTCCTCACTAACACTCGGTCTACCACTTTTATCATGATCTAAAACACTTTCTGTTGCAATAAACTTGCTATACCATTCTTTTATGCCCTTAACATCTTGTGGTTGTTGTCCATACTCTCTCCTCAATGACGGGAGATTTTTGTCATGATACAACACACACACAGCTTTTTGCTGTGCTAGCGCATTTTTAAACAAATGACTGTAGCGCTGCGGTTGGTTGCAGTAGATGGCAGCACAGGCTGTGGCAAAATCTTGAAGCATCATACAAGGGATGTTTTCAGACAGCATGCTTCTATCATTCTTTGTTTTTTTGTTATTAATGTTTGTTTCCAGAGAGAGACTTTATATCCATCCTGTATAACATTACATAGACCAATGGAGTGATTACATCATAGTGAATGGAATCACATTATTGTGGGTAAATTTGCATGCATAATTTGTGAGATTAACTGTCTTCTACAAAAATAATAGAAAATAAATATACACTGTTAACTAGTAGGTTGTTTATGTTTCATATATACTACTTGAAAATTTAACATCCCGGGCTCGATTCCTGGTGGAGGCACTTGGTTCAAAAGTGTAAAATCCTTTTTCAGGCCAGCCATCCTGAATGAGTTTTTTCTGGGTTTTCCTCATCCACACCATGCAATGTCGGGATGATACGTAACATATAGGTCCCAGGCCGCTTCCTTCCTTCCCTTTCCCCGGATAGTGTGCTCGCCGAGGGATGTCATCCCTCAAAACGTGACGGGCTAACATAGCCATAGATGACGAAAGCCCAGAAATCAAATCCTAAATCCTTCAAAATTTAATACTAACGTAAGTTTAAGTTTTATCACCACCCGGAATTCAGTACATATTTAAGCTTATTCCCTTAACTACTGCGCAATGAAACGTTACATATTATAAATATTGTACTGTAAGATAGAGTAATGTTTCAGATACACCACATAGCAAATACAAGAAAATATTTGATTCGTTTTACAATGAATACACAAGATGGCACTTGCTGTTAGATCTTACTAGAAGTGCTCCGTTTTATGGTGGATCACTAGGCGTTCTCCGTGCTATGCTAAACTCTGCTTGAACATAGTGTTGAACTCGAAGTTGCCACATAGTGTCGAGTGTTTACTGATGCCACATAATAAAGAAAGTAATCATGGAATTCTGCTTGGATACTTACTAGAGAAATTAATTTTCGACCCTTACCGGAATTCACAGCTAAGTTCACTTCTCGAACTGCAACGCTAGAATGCAGGAATGTTATTGTGACTGTCACAGTAAACGTATAATTTTGTCAACAATGCATTATGGCGTTCTGCGCAAGTTTTTTTTTCAAAATCCATTTCCTTAAATGTAACTTAATATTTAAAGATAATGTGAAACATAACAGGAGAAACAGTCAAACAATATATCTATTTAATTATAAGATTGTTACTTTAAAATACTTTACCCATACAAATAAACATTTCATAAAACTGAGCACGTCTATTAAGATCTAACATCAAGTGCCATCTTCTGTACTCATTGTAAAACGAATCAAATATTTTATTTGGTCTAGGAATTAATTCGTGCGGTTGGTACGCACACATTGAAGCTGTAGTACAAACACAAAATACATAAATACCTTAAGAAAAATATTGTCCATCGCTAACCACCACTTTCGCCCATCTGTCAGGCAATGTACGGATTCCGTGGCGAAAGAAGTCCTCATCCTTGGAAGCGATCCAGTCAGAGACCCATGTTTCGATATCTTCTGAAGAAGTAAACCGCTGTCCAATCAAATCGTTGTTCATGCAATCGAACAAGTAGTAGTCCGAAGGAGCAACGTCTGGTGAATACGGCGGGTGGGGTAAAACTTCCCATCCGACATTTTTTAAATAGGTTTTGACCGGTTTTGCGACATGTGGGCGAGCGTTATCATGTTGAACAATAAGTTTATCATGTCTGTTCTCCCATTCTGGTCGTGTTCTGGCCAGAGCTTGCTTCAAACGCATTAATTGTCGTCGATAACGTTCTCCATTCATAGTTTCACCCGGTTGCAGCAGCTCATAGTACACCACACCTTTCATATCCCACCATATGCACAGCATAACCTTTGCACAGTGAATATCTCGTTTTGGTTGTGATGGACCTGGTTCACCTGGTTTCACCCAGGCCTTTTTTCGTTTAGGGTTCTCGTAATGGATCCACTTCTCATCACCCGTAATAATTCGATGCAGAAACCCCTTTCTGCTCTGTCGTTGAAGCAGCAATTCGCAAATGGTTTTTCGTCTTTCAACGTCTCTGTCTTTCAATTCATGTGGAACCCAATGTGACATCTTTTGAATCATTCCCATGGCTTTCAAGCGTTTGGAGACTGTTGTTTGATCAACGCTTAATGCTGCTGCAAGTTGTTCCTGCGTTTGACACGAATCCTGCTCGAGCAATGCTGTCAATTCTTCGTCTTGAAATTTTTTTGGCTGTCCAGCTCGCTCTTGGTCTGCCAAGCCGAAATCACCACTTCTAAACCGTGCAAACCACTTCTGACACGTTCGCTCAGCTAGAGCATGGTCACCATACACTTCCACCAAAATACGATGACTTTCAGTCGCACTTTTCTGCATGTTAAAGTAATGCAGCAGGACACCCCGCAAAAACACTTTATCAGGCACAAATTGCGCCATGTTCACTTAACTACAAACTGGTGTTGTTGACGCTTTAATCCACTGCCCTATACTACGAACGATACGCGATGACAGGGGTTTGCAACACCTGTGTGGATACACGGAACTGTGGGACGCTCCGTTCGTTGCGCCATCTCTTGTCCACCCGCACGAATTAATTCCTAGACCAAATATTTTATTTGTTACCTTTTTCGATATCAGAAGACACAACCAAATGAATGAGTGTCTTGTGTTATAGCTGAAACTTAACTCTATCTTATAGTACTATATTTATAATATATAACATTTCATTGCATAGTAGTTAAGGGAATGAATTAAAATATGTAATGACTTCCGGGTGGTGATCCACCTTATGAAATACTTATTTGTGTCCGCAAAGTACTTTAAAGTAATAATCTTATCACGAAATAGATATATTGTTTGACCGTTTTTCATGATGTTACGTTTTACATTTTATTTAAATATTAATTTACATTTAAAGAAATAGATTTCGAGACGAAACTTGCGCAGAACGCCATAATGCGTTGTTGCCAAATTTGTACGTTTACTGTACTAGTCACAATAAGAAAATTCCTGGGTTCTAGCGTTGCAGTTCGAGAAGCGAGATTGCGGTAAGGGTCTAAAACCAATTTCTCCGGTAAGTATCCAAGCAGAATTCCATGATTACTCCCTTTAATGTGGGATCCGAACCACATGAAAACATAATTTTGTATGATACTATCTGTACAGATATCTAATAATTTCTTGGAATAAAAACAAAAAAAAAAAAAAAAAAAAAAAAAAAAACAAGAAGCACAAATAAGAGAGGGAGTATACATAGAAGTGTATTGTTTCCTGAATTGCCCAGTCTAATTCACATGGAACATACGCGTATATCTTTCTTCCTTTTCCCTATTTCTTTCTTTGTTTCTTTGGTTTTCCCTTCTTCCTGCGTTGTCCAGGATACCTCAACAATAGTTTCATATAGGTATTGTTACTTTTTCCTATCAAGAATTAGATTCTTCTTTTTTAAAAAATGGGTTCATTCTGATAAAATTTTAAATTTTATTTGAGACTTTTCCTACAACAAAATATTTTTCTCCCACGCAGAATTCAAAATTGATTATGTGAATGCCTCTAGTAAGGCCATATGCAGCCCTATATTACTTTCTCTTTCTGATTAATTTGATTTTCAGATATGTATATTAAAAACTCGGCGTCATTTATAACGCTAGATCTGTGGGCATAAGATTAATAACTATTTTACATGCGATCTGAAAATTATATAGGCTCTCTTAATGTACACTTATATCGATTATGTTATATGAATTTATATTGTTTCTGTTAGGAACATGAATATTGATTAATTAATTTTGCTTTGCGTGTTCGTACTATGTACTGATTGTATGAACTGTGAGCCATACCGAGAATTGAAGCTGGCAATATGTGCAGACGAGTTAATATAATATCATTAGATACAGAACAGATTTATTGTCACTACATTAACTCGCCTCCTAAACACCCGGCAAAGTTACCTCAATAATTTGAAACGAAGTCATGTAGTTCACTTATCATGAGTTCCAAATAACAACAATAGTAGTACTTGAAATATTGATATTCTACAAGAAACTAAAGAATATATTAATAAACTGTTTTTACCTTGACTTTGCATCAACTTTGAACCTTAAACAGTTTCATCTAATTGACAGGCTATTTCTATTCACCTAATAGGGAGACTGCTTAATTTTCTAATACTGAATCGAATCCCAAAAAGTATCTTTTATTAAACTTTCATTAAACGTTTACAAAGTTAGGCTAATTACTAAATGGCTTTCCTAAAATATGGTAAGTTACTGCTTCCATTTACTTCGAATACAAATTCTTGAACTAACTGGCAACTAAAAGATTTGTTTTTTTTTTCTTTAGAGTAACTGAAAGACAGGCATCAGCACAGAAAATTATCAACAGCTAATCATTTACTAGGCTTGGTTTCGTGTTCTACTTTCAAAAATTTAATTAATTGTTTTATTTAATCATTTTCGTTATAGTTTATCTTTTGTGGACAGGTTCATAGTCAACCAAAATCTTGAAGTTTGAAAGGAAATAGTGTTGCCCTTGAGACGAGACGAAAAATAAGGTTTTCTCGTCCTGTCCTGTATATATCTGTTGTCTTACGTGATCTAAACAGACGAAGATAGTTCAATATTACGCCCTCACATGTCTTAAATGCAACTAAATCAATCTCATTTCTTTACCAATTGGGACAGGCATCGAACTTTTGGTGTCGAGTCAGTCCGATATTTGCTATTGAGTGAGTAGCTATGACCCATGTTTTGTTAAGCCATACTATTTTCTAGAGGCTTAACAAGAGGGAGGATATAGAGGTTCGATATTTGCCATTTCCCTCAAGAAACGACAGTACATAACAACTATATCCTCCCTCTCTAACAAAATCTTCCTGATTTTTTTATATATTGAAACCCTATCTTTATAAGCACACTGAGAAAACTCCGTTCTCCGGACAGCGGTATATTGTACAAATATACGGAATCCTTTTGCTTACTACAGAACTCAGTACGAAGCATACGTTATCCGTATGCTACACAGGCACTGCCCTTAGATGTTACATCATGCCGTTACAGGATGTCTTATACCTAACAGTCTTCCTTATATTACATACATATATGTATGTATCTTCGTCAGCTATATGTTATATACGTCCATTTGTATGTGAGATCCTGACCGCCTATATTGTTTCGTACGGAAAGTACGTACAGATGGAACACTTGTACATAAAGTATCATAAAACATGCGTTTGCTGTACGTTATGTTCAAAAACTACATGATTTACAAATGCAACATACAATTTTACGTACGCAACATATTTTTTTTCTCAGTGTACTTTTTGCAGAGTTGATTTCCCAACAGTAAATAAACTATATTTCCGGAACGAATCAAAGAGAAAATTTAGAGTGAGATAAAAGGGGTCCTTTATTCCTTTAGTCGTCTTCAAAATAGCATCGTTATATATCATTTCCCGTGACTGATTTCCCGTATAAATGTTGAACCAATTTTGTTTCTTCATTGTTGTTTCAGGATTATTTTCAGTCGTCATGTTTACTTTATAAATACAACACACACTGAAGCTATTCACGACCAACCATTATTATTAATTTGGAAGGAACACTTAACGGTACACACTACCGAACTAAGACAAATATTTCACAGAAGATTCAACCCACAACTATCGATAACAGCGAGGTCGTTGCCTAAAAATAACGAAAGAATACTGCAGTGATTGGTTAACAATCCTATCTTTCATTTTGTTGACAACACATGTAGGCATCTGTTAGAGACCAGCTCTTGTTGCACAGAGAATAGACTTGCACAAGAGACAAAACGAAATTGAATTTTTCCATACTAAATTCGAGGTGAGACAAAACTTTTTCAATAGAATCATATAATTTTGAAAATGAGACATAGAGATGAGACAGCTTCAAGTATGGTATTATACCTAGGTATGCATCCCTATAACTATGGCAAGAACAACCATCACTCAGACACATTTTCTTTGTAAAACTTCTTAGTAGAGCCACCAAGTGTTTTTGACAAGAATTGAATTACAAACTTGTAATATTGTTGTGAAGAGATGTTAATTAGATCAAGAAGGGACGTCAATAAATTGTTACCAACAATCCTGCAGTAGAAGAAAAAAGCCAAGTAGGCCAATATTATCAGATGATTGGGCAATCGCTGAATCGAAAAGCTAAACATTTATCTAATTATACCTCTCAATATTATCATTTAGGAAACTTGCGTGAAGTTTATGAACAAGAACAAAGCAATCACAATATTAGGAACTGAATGCTGGACCAAATTTATAGAGTCTATGTAAATAGTACCGGAGGCCAACGTTAAGAAGTAGTGTATTTCGCATTTTATTATTGGTAAGATGTCATAAATCATTGTTAATTATTGGAGTGCTAATTCTTTTCACGACGAAATAATTTTCCAAGATTGATCTAACTATTTTTCTAGTTAGTGACTTGGTAAATAATAAGATTCGATTGGAGGGCTTTTGTTTTAGTAGCGATGATATAAGTTAAGTGGGAGATCTGTAATTCTAATCTTACAGTCTAATCTTACAGTCAGACGTGCTCCACTTATGTTTTTCTAATATTTTCTTCTTTACTTGCATCATATAGATACCAAACAAATACATTTAGGTACACTTGTGCGTACTCTGGCCGAGTTTTTTTCTGTTTAGTTATGTTGCCAATGGAAAATACCAGCTGTAAATGAAACTAGAGAGAAATTACAATATTATTACAGTTTAATGAATACAGAGTTCAAAGAGGAGACGTATACCGAGTGATAGAACTTATTCATCTAAACAAGATGATGTGCATAAGTGTAGAAAAGAAAGTTCGTGCCTAGTTTTCGGTAAAATGGAGGAAAAACGAATTTCTTTGTAAATATGAAAACGTATGGCTTACAAGAACGATACCACTTATTGAAGTGAAAATAATATTGAAATATACACTTATCGAGCTCTTCATTACGGCAAAAGAACGATGGCAATGCCAAATATGGCTAGTAAGATATAAGCTAAATGAGGCGCCCAGTATCAAAATTCCCCACATCCATTTCGATTAGCTTCGAGTAATCTCGCAAAACGCGCAGTGGAGTTCTATATACAAAGTCCCATTATTGAACTAGTTTTTGGGATGGAATATTAAGCTTTTAAACAAAATTTTGTTTCCATGGAATTATTTTAAATCAAACATAAATCAAGCGATATATAACTCAATTTCGGCAAAAAAAAAAAAAAAAAAAAAAAAAAAAAGGATTTGGCGGCTTTTGGTACTAGGCACCTCAAATGTTAATTAACTCTTAAAATTTAATTTCTGTCTAATTAAAATATGTCCAAAGATAAAGCATATATCAATAAAAGATCGCACCGAGTTGAATATAATAACATATTTGTAGTGTAATGATCACCTAGGATCAGGACAATATGCACTGGAAGAATGAAAAAAATATATATAAAGCTTTAATCCCAATATTAAACAAAATAGACTTGTGTTTGTTTACGTCAACAAGAAACCATTGGAAAAGTTTTCGTGGCTGCATTAAGACACGGAACACAAGCTAAAAATTAACTTCCTAAGTAAAATTTAGTTACAGAAAGTAGCTCGTGATCTGAAAACCAAGAACAGCAAACAGTATTTAAACTTCGGGTTTTGAGGTCACGAGAGTCGTTCTCGGATGACAGACCAAGGTGCTATAGGTTCTCCGACAAGTACTTGGTTAACAGGCTCCGAAAGTTGATTTTCGATTTCATACCCCGAGATTTCGGAAGAGAGAGGTCGAGAGTTTAATCCAATTTTATCCAGCTCCATAAGCCACGCAAAGAGGTTTGCAGTGGGCTTCCACTCATGCTATTTTTAGAGGTCCAAAGTTCGATCCCGACTCCGTAGCCACACAAAGAGGTTTGTTGTGGACTGGAACCTGATCGCTGCTTTAGGCTTGGAAGAGAAAGACGTGAAGAGAAAGACGTGCACCTAGTGAATTATAGTGCCTATAATTAGTGTGCGATTAAAATAGTTATCGTGTGACATGAAAATGAGACGAGAAGCTGACCTTCAAGACAAGGCCGAAGCGTGTAAGTAGCCAGTAATGGAATTTAATGCATAAATGATAAATTTACTTTCAAGGCAGTTTTAAGCGATATAGCCCAAGGCTTATCATATGCCTGGCGTATTACTTTAAATCACTTTGCTAATATGATAATCTTTGTAAGTCAGACATAATCTATATTATTTAATTAAACTCTTGTGAACTAACTTTTATAGCACACAGAGTTTGACTCTGGTTTAGCATAATTATTAAATATGAAGATAAGCAGTAGTGACTAACAAATTCTCTTTTGTTGTATGCATAGCTTATGTAAATAAACAATCATCGTCATTATATATTTTCTCTCTTATTCCATTCTGCAATTCTTAAATAAGGTTAGCGAAAGGTTGTAAGAACTAATAGCGTTATATTAGAGAAGGTTCACCAAGTAGTTTGTAAAATGATTACGTCCTTATTCATGATAAAGTTGCATTGGCTTATCGCCCAGCTTCGTTAGGAAAAAAAACATATCTTTTATTGCATTGCTAAAGCTTTATTGCATTGCAAATAGCATACTTTACAGGAAAATCAAACCATAGGTCACACTCTATCACTGTACTACCACACCGATTCAACTAATAATAATAATATCCCAAAACAAAAACCTTTGTCATGTTCTTGTAGGTTAAGTCTGGTTAACTCACAGGTACTATAGTTTGCAAGAAAATCGAAGAAATAAAAAAGTAGCAATAAAATGTATGTACAGAATTTCTTTCTCAATAATAATTCATGATTTTTTTTATTTTGCTGAAAATAATTGTTAATTATATAGCCTACCGTACTCCAAAACACATACTAACAGACTACGGGTATAACTATGTTTTTTTTATTACAGTTCCTACGTTTTCTTTCATATATTCTAACCACATCATCTATTATGTTTCTTTCACTATCACTCCTTTCAACTTATTTTTTTTTTTTACCTGTAACTTCGAAACCTACAGCACAAGAACGATATGATTCTCTAAACTGAAACATTCATTATTTAATATGTAGAAATTAATAACAACCAGTTAATTATTATTGGTTCCATTAATACAAAGAAGGATCAGAAACTAAGGTTGCAAAGCTGATATTTCTGGAGTTCCGTCTGTTGTAGAGAAATGTGGAGTGTGTGCTAATTGTAATATATGGCGTTGGCAACTGTGCAGGGTTTTAGCCACCCGCTACCTACCGCGCTTTAGTTGTAGGTAAACATAAATGGCGACTCGTTTGGAAAAAAAACTGGTCTCGCGAAGAAGTCTTAATTATTCGATTTCTGTAAACGAAACATGTGCCAGCTGAAGGTTACCGGAATCTGGTAGAGGTTTACAGAGAGACGGTAAAGTCTCGTCAGCATGTCGCAGAACGGTGTCAAAAGTTTCCGGCTGGTAGAGGAAACGTCAGCGACGAGGAGCGCAGTGACCGACCCAGCATGCATCAAAAGATTTGAAGAGCTCCAGTGGAGGAGCTGATTCAAGACAACAGGAGGATATGTTATGTCATATAATGGAAGAATTGTTAATGTCTTTCGGAAGCGTTCGTCACATTGTGCATCATATTCTGCTCCACTTCAGAGGAGGAGGTGAAGCACTTCGTAACAGCGTGGCTGAATACGCAAGGATATAATTTTTATCATTAGGAACTCTTCAAACTCATCTCACGATGCGACAAGTACCTTAACCAATATGGAACTACAAAACCAACCTAATGTGTGTACTATCTGTTGGCTATATTGGTTGTATGAAATAATTAGTTGTATGGTTGTATATATACGTTTAACTGCAGGCTTTGTAACCTTATTTTCTGATCACCCCTCGTACATTGATCAAAATAATGAAATAATATTGGTGTTAATATATTTTACAATGTAGTTTACTCGGTTAATTTGTCACGTCCTATAAATTAAGAAGGATTAGAATATCTAATAACCTTTATCTACTATTTATTCTAACATTTGTCTGCCAACAATAGAACTAATACAAGAGAAATCGATGTATTTTGGCATGTTTGTTGATTCGTATTGTATTTCATTAGTGAGATACAAGACACTGATCATTCGGATAATTTACGATAATCGATCCACTTTCCCCCACGAGTTTAAAACTAAATTGGATGGGATTGTTTAGCGTAGAGGGCGTTGTCAATAGACTAGACTCTATTCATCAATTATATGCATAGTAACAAGATATGGAGTTATGTACAACGATAATTGATTTCCGTTCATTTTTTGAAAATGTTTGTATGTTATGTATATATAACTATTCACAGAGTTATAAGTAGAATAGTATTAATGACTGTCAACCTAGAACCATGTATGTTGCAGTGCAAAGAAAGTGAGATAAACATTCACTTTAATAATTTAACATTTGTGGCCCCGCGTAGCAAAGTGACTAACGTTGTTAGCTTTGGTGTGAGCGGTCCCGGGTTCGATTTCTGATGGGGACACTCGGTTGAAAAATTGTAAAAGTGCTTTGAGGCCAATCATCCTGAGTGAGGTTTTCCTGAGATTTTCTCATTCACACCAATCAAATGATATAATGGCCCAGGTCGCTTCCTTCCTTCCTCATTCATTTCTTTCCTCCCCCCAAGTCTGCGGTTAATGTGATCTCCGAGGGACATTTCTAATACGTGACGGGCTAATATGGTTATGGATGTCGAAAGCTCAGTCAACAAATCTAGTCGAGGTAAACAAATTGATATGGAAGGGGTGCGAATTCTCATGCATAGTTTTAGAAAAAATCGGTTGATTGATTTGATTTTAACTTCCCGTTCAGTAACGAGAGTATATGGGACATGGGCCTAGAGCTTAAAACATGGGATTCGAACCACAGGAACACCCGTCGGAAAGGGCCTAAACTGTGAAGCTTAATCTTTCTTAATGTCCTATATATCCACCATATGCTCCGGATTCAGTCCCAGGCCATGATACAGAATCATGTTAATATTACAGTAAATTTCATCCTTCATAACCTCGATGCTGATTAGGGACGGAGAACAAGAATTCAAGTTCAAAATATTTATGCATGTATTTCCACCACTAATGGATAATTAACTGATTGTGTCTATTGTTATTTTATCTTCTTCTAACCGTGACACATCAACTCCTAACAATGACACTCATATTTCTAAAAGTGACGCACTTATTATTAACAGTGACCCTCATACTACTTGCGAACATGAGATCTAATGATTTAGCTAGAATTGAAATCACTATTCAGACTTTTATCCGAGATAAATTCTCCTACCGGGAATCGAACCTTCAACCAGTAAACACACGCCACACAGCAATATATCTATTATATTTATTTATGTATTTGTTTCAAAGTGCATAGCCATAAGCCCATTACATATCTTTTAAACTTACATAGGTAATAAAATATAAACATTACAAACATGGAGAAAAAGAAAGAAAAATAAAAAATACAATAAAAATAAAGGAGAAAGCAAGAACATGAAAATCATGAAAAACTACAACAGTCAACAGTCATACGAAATGAATTATACACACCATAAAGTTATCGCACAAGAATAATTATGCACAATAATTATTAATTATTTCGTACAGGCGTTTAGAATATTTAACTCTTCCATCTGAGAAACGGATCAATAAATTCTATCATTTAGTTTGTTATATAGGCTGAGTGTATTTTATTATGAGTAAATTTATATGAATTTTGCTTCTCAACCTAGGATTGAAAAATAAATTTTGGTTTCAAAAATGATATCTTGGTATTTAAAAATGAATCGTTGAAGAATCAATTTTGTTAGTCAATATAAAGGGTGTTCGAGAAAGAACTCCCTAGTTTTAAGTATAAATTAAATTGGGAAATGAATGAAGACTTACATCAATGAGTACATATCATGAAACAGAATACCTTCAAGTTTTGTTTAATGTTGGTAGACTTCAACGTGGGATTCATTTGTGGCCCTGCACACGTCGAGACGATATTCCACTTGTCGCTACGTATTCACCAACATTTCAGATGTAACTGTCCCATATGCCGCGACGATTCTTTCCCGTAAATGATTGATGTCTCTGATCTTTTCACTGTACACAACATTTTTATGTGGTCCCAAAAGAAAAAGCCCAGTGGGTTTCGTGGTTGCCAAGGTATTGGGCCATCCCTGCTTATCCACCTTCCTGGAAAGCGAGTGTCAAGAGCCGCACGCACATGGTTACTGTAATGAGGTGGGGCGCCTTCTTGTTGGAAAAACACAAGCCCATTTTACGCCTCAATATCGTCCATTTGGGGAAAGACGTACTCTGTCAAAATATCATAGTAAACGTCCCCGTTTATTGTTTTTTATACAAAAATGAAAGGACCAATCACACGATCTTCCATTAAACCGCACCAGACATTAAGTTTGAGAGAGTCACGTTGATGCTGAATAACTTCATGTGGATGCTCTGCCCCCCCCCCCCCAAATTCTGCAGTTATGACGATTAACTGTTCCACTGACATGAAATGTAGCCTGATCAGAAAAGAGAATCGTTTTAACAAAATTGACATCATCATCAATTCTGTGTAGAAAGTCAGCAGCAAACTCATACCTTTCTATTTTATCAGAAGGCTTAATTAATTTCATGTAACAGTTGCAATTTGTGCGCAACTTAAGTCTTTTACACACAACATCATATACAGTACGTTTAGGTACTCCCAATTGTAGACTACGTCTGGCCAATGACTTCTTCGGGCTCCGAACACAAGAAACACGGATCTGTTCAACAACATCTTCAGAAGTTCTCGGTCTACCTAGTGATTTTGCTTTTAAAACACTTTATCCAATGACGGATAGTTTTTGCTGTAGGTTATTCACCACCATACTGACGTCTAAAATTACGTTGCAGTGTTATAACTGACTCAGTTTTCACAAGCCAAATAACACACTGCGCTTTCAGTACACATTGTTGCTGAGTTACTCTACACCAGTGTTGCCAGATAGGAAGATTGAAAAGTAGCGTAGTTGCGCTTCAAAAGTAGCGGATTTGAACTACTTGTAGCCCAAATAAAACATAAAAAAAATACATTACAGCTTTGTAGTTTTAATAATTTCATATACATGGGCGAACATACGGTGTTTTCTCTCTCTTTTGCGATTTTTTTATAAGCGACTCATTAGTTTTGAACTAACGGATGTAGCGACCTAAGCTTTTGTTTTCAATTATATAAATTAATTAACATAAATTTATATACATTTTACTTTTATTTAGGTTAGGTTAGATTATATTTTGTATGGTTACGTCTGGTTAGACAACATAGGGTAAGTTGACTTTATGGTTAGGTTAGGTTGGGATAAGATATGTATAATTTAGGTAGATTAAGCATAAAATTTAATGCTAATTATCACTGATATCTATTTTTCACTACAGTACAGTCGTATTTGCATTGAACAATTCTTGATCATTAAGTAAAAAAATATAAATTTAATGAATACACAATCAGGTCACTCGGAATAAAAATCACATGCTGATGAGTGTTAAGTAATAAGCTTAATTGATATTCATTTCTTGTCTAACCCAACAATATTTTATACATCGTAAGATTAATTAATAATATAATAAGTACAAAATTATTTATCACTTACTCTCTACTTAAAATTGTCAAGCAGAAAACAATTGCTGTAGTCTCCTCATCTTCGTTTTTGGCTAGTTCTTTGTAATAGACTGACGAATTAAATCTGAGTATTTCTATTCTATTCTATTCATCTCCCTCGGGAGATTTTATAATTAAAAGTCACAGCACTAAGGCCAAGTTGACTGCTTCACTAGAATTGTTTTAAATATTTTTGTAGTTATTATAATTGCAAAAGATGGCCCGTTCCAAAATGGACGAATTGGCCTGTTTCAAATAGTTATGTTTCCACACTAGTTTGTGAAGTAAAAAGGAAGGCAGAAGCGTAGAACATACAAAAAAATATGTAAATCACTATAAAAATTGTAATGCACTAAATGATGTCCAAAATTGAAATTGTTGTTAAAAATGAAGTTGCAATAATTGAAGAGCATGACGCTCCATTGTGTAGAACATTCTACGCCATCTTGCCAACCCTCATTTTTTTCCTGAGTATTTTTGTGATGGTGTGAAGTTATAACAGCATATATATTTCAATCTTCAAACATCATTTTAACTAGTAGAATCGAAGAAAGAAGTTCTAGCCCCATTCTGTCTTGGAGTTTTGTTTTCGTTACAGTTACTCTCGAAAACAATCTTTCAGCTGCTGCATTGCTAATTGACAAGCTATACATAATCAGTGCAAATTGAGGCAATTCTTCCACAACGAAATCACCAGCAGACTTCTTAATGGTTATTGCTTAGCACCAAAAATCTGCTCCATTTGTCGGTGTGCCACTACGAAAAAGAAACATTCCCAGTCCATCGTCAACAGACAACGCCATTGAATTTCTATCACACCAACCTGAGATCTCTTAAATAATAATTCTAATGGTAGAGCGGAAAAAAGGTGGTAGTGCGTGAGAAAAACAGATTTTAGGAGAAAAAAGTTGCGAATCTTCAGTAAAATCTTCGTATTTTGGGGAATACGATTTAGTAGTTCCTTGACATTGTTTGTCAACTCCAAATGGGAATCACTATGCAGAGTAGATCTGTGAAACCAGTTATACCTTTCTCTGAGCAAATAATCTATATTTCCAGATAATTCCTCTGACGCGTGTGAACAAGATAAATGAAGAGAATGGCGGATGCACTTTATTAATATTATGTTTGGGTTATAGTTTTTCATGCGTAGGTATGGATAATTATTATTACCACACAGGTTAGATGCACCATCAGTTACAATACCAAAGCATTGTTGAATACTTATATCAATGCCAGACAAAAAATGTCTAACAGCATCATACAGTCTGTAGAAGTAACTGTGTCAGGAACTAACTAACTAACTAACTAACTAACTAACTCTATGGCCTATGGAACCCGGAGGTTCAGTGCCGCGTTCACAAAAGCTCTCCACTGACTTCTATCCTTAGCTAATTGGATCCAGTTTCTACTTTGTATTCCTATCTCTGCGAGATCCATCTTAATATTATCCTCCCATCTGCGCCTAGGTCTTCCTAATGGTCGTTTTCCTATGGGTCTACCAGTCAAGACTTTGAAAGCGTTTCTACTTACTTCCATTCTAGCTACATGACCTGCCCACCTAAGCCTCCTAGACTTGACGACCCTAACAATGTTGGGTAAACCGTATAAACTATGTAGTTCCTCGTTATGAAGTTTCCGCCATTCCCCATTCTCGTTCCTCTTGGGTCCGAATATTCTTCTCAGGATCCTGTTCTCAAATACTTTCAGTCTATGTTCTTCCCTCAGAGTAAGCGACCATGTTTCGCAACCATACAGAACAACAGGCATGATTATCGTTTTATATATTTTAAGCTTCAAATTCCTCGACAGAACTCGCGACGACAAGAGATTTTGAACCGAATAGTAACACGAATTCCCTGCTTTTAGTCGACATTTAATTTCTTCGTGAATATGATTTTCGTCTGTTAATATTGATCCTAAATATTTGAAAGTATCCACTTTATCAAAAGTATTATTTAATATTTTAACGCCTCCACAATTTGCCGTATTACGGTCCCGACGCACTTCCATGTATTTAGTTTTCTCTGCATTTACTTCTAAACCCATGTCCCTGCAAGCGTTTAATAATATCTCTGCATTTATTTCTACTGTTCTCCTATCATCCCCTATTAAATTTACATCATCAGCATATGCCATAACCTGGTGAATGCCGTTCAACTCTAGGCCCCGGTTGCTATCTTTGATTTTCCTTATGGCGTATTCCAGCACAAAGTTAAATAATAATGGCGACAACGCATCTCCTTGTTTCAGGCCATTTTCGACGTGGAAGCTCGCGGACAAAAATTTTCCTACCCTGACTTTACTTTGGGATTCACTTAAACATATCTTAATTAATCTAATTAGCTTTCTCGGTATTCCAAGCTCTGTAAGAACGTTGTATAACTAATCCCAGAAAATGAGATACTATTCGATTATCCATTGACTTACATCTAATACACAAACAATGTTTTACAAGAAATATCGGTTGATTCATCAATGATAAGATAAAACGACCTTAATTTTATACATGAAAATAAAAAGTAGCGTATTTTGAATATTTATAGCCCACAGATAATTACAAGTAGCCCAAAAAGTAGCGTGTCGCCCAATTCAAAATTTTAATAGCGATGGCACTTAAAAAATCGCCCAATCCGCTACTTGTAGCCCAATCTGGCAACACTGCTCTACACTGCACGCCTGCCTGGACTGAACTGAGGAAACAGAGGAAAAAAAGCAGCACTGGTGCCGTCTCAAGGTCAAGCAGACCTGCCAACAACAGGGGAGCCAAACTTGGAGAGTTGATGAATCAAACACTACAAACTAGAATAGTGTATGTCACTTTGTACAGATTCTAGTACACATTAAAACTAGAGAGTTCTTTTCCAAACACACTATATTTCTTAAAAGGAATATTGAATACAGAACTCTTCTGTTTAACTACGCAAGTTAAATAAGGGGCGTAGTAACGAGACCCATAGGTAAGTCGTTGGACCTGATTTAAATGTTTGGTAATGCATATCCCTCAAGAACTTGTTTTAAACGAATTCACAGGAATTATATATCTTTCTCAAACTGCGAATTCCAGATTACTGAAGGATACTCAAGTTTGCTCCTTACAACAGCTAAATATAACTTAGTGATTACAAATAGTTGTGAAAAAAATCCCCGTTCCTTACAACAAAATCTATGGCTCTGTTCGTAGAATCAGTAACAGTAACCATAGGATTACTAAATGTTAGTTTGCTATCAAATATTACACCAAGGTCTATAATTAGTCTTTAAGTCATAAGATGCATTTTGTTAATTTTGTACATACAATTAGTCAACACGTTTACACTTACTCTGTATATACCTTAAATTGTATTTATTTTTCACACCAAATACCAATATTATTCAAGTTTTTTTTTTGTAATTCTTTACAATCTTTTATAGTTTGAATTGATTTATAAATTTTTGGATCGTTTGTAAATAGCAAATAATTTGTGTTGCTTATTCCATCAGGCAAATCATTAATTAAAATTGAGTAAAGTAAAACGCCAAGATGAGAATCCTGAGAAACGCCAAGTGAACTTAGACATTTAAATGATATTTCTTGCTGGAAATCCACATATTAGTGTGTCATGTAAATATGATAGGAACAACAGAACTAAGTTTTTGGATAACCCAAATTTTATACGCTTCTTAATTAATTCTTGATGATCTAACTTATCAAAGGCCTTAGCGAAATCCGTATATAACATACATTTGTTTCCTTTCCTCCTTTCGAAACAATTATAAATCTCCTGAGTAAGTTCTAATAAGTGAGTTATTATTGATCTATTCGGCATGAAACCATGTTGTTTTGGTGAAATTCAAATTTTCATATGATTAAACAACTTGTCATATAACATATTATCATATACCTTACACATTGAATTAATGATAGAAAAAGTTATAACACCTGTATCCCCTGACTTTAATATAGGAGATAATTTGATTTATTTAAATCCTTGGACTAAGTTATTAGTTTTCAGGAACAAGTTGATTATAAATTTAATTTATTGACATATGAGCTCCCCGATATGCTTTAATAATACCTAGGTATATCCAGATACTCCACCTGGGCTGCAGGATTGTTTGAGTAGTGGGCGTCTAGTGATAACATTCTTAACATCTTCTGATTTGACATAATAAAAATGTAATATATTAAGTTCATGATGATATATATATAATCTACCATAAACAGAAGAAACATATTTTGCAAAACTATTTGCAACATGTGCTTGTTTGTTTTTCTGGAAATTTATCTTAAAATCTCATGCAGGGGTATGGTTTAGCAAAAAATTGTACTATATACCTAAAATTTAATGCATAAATATACAAATAGTGGGCAAGAACGAGGGCAAATCTCGTTTTGATGTAACCACTCGTCGTTTGAACCTCACAGTGTTCTGGGAAGACCCCCCAGAAAGAACTTCACATTTGTGTTCAGGACTTCAATGCAATCAAAGAAAAAATTATCTGAGACACTGTTCAAAAACACCTAATTAAGGAAATGGGGTCGGTTAAAGATAACTAGTGGAATTGGTCATAGGATGGCTACACTGTGTAAAGTAACGGATAAACTTCCCATATGTGTTTAGGACCTTAACACATGAAAAACGCTTATCTCCGAACTTTGATTCGAAACGTCTAATTACGAAAATGGGTCCGATTTAAGTTAATCCGTGGAATTGGTCTTGGGACCGCTACTTTGGACCCATAGATATAACTGTAATTAAATGTTTCTGAGTAAAGTTGCAGATAAATTTTCATCCTGTATTGATGTTCGAAATACGTATGCAACAACCTCAATACTACTACCATTGAGGTTGTTCCATTTAGCATAGCCATACTACTACCAATTTCACAATTATGTTAAATTGGACCTTTGTTCGTAATTAGACCCAGCTCGTGGGTACACTTTTTTTTGTATTGAAGTCCTAAACATTTATGGGAAGTTTGCCGATTTATTCCCGGAACACCTTGTATACTCATTATTTTGCATATACTGAGAGAGTTAGAATATAAAGATCAAATCTCTTTAGAATGTAGAAAAAGCACAAATAACTAATTAGATTTCTACGCAGTAGCAGTTATTATCAAGATAGAAAAATACTATACTGTTTTGCTTACGTCTATGTGAGTGTAGCTTTGTTATTATTCTTTGAAAACAATAAAGAGTTATGCACGCACAACTGTTAATCTATATTTTATACAGCTTTTCAAGTTATTATAACAAGAACTTACTAATGAGCAATTAATATTAGAAGTTTATTGAAACAACCAATTAGTCAAATTGTGTATTAACGACATATAAAATGAAAACAAAAAGTGAACAAGAATGTGTTGTTTGTTATTTTCGTGTACCATGACAATTAATGCTGTTGTAGAAGGTTTTTGAAAAAAGTAAAAGGAAACAGATTCGTTTTAGAAATATGCTTTCTTTTCATATATATATATATATATATATATATATATATATATATATATATATATATATATATATATATATATATATATATATATATATATATATATATATATATATATATATATATATATATATATATATGAAGAGAAATACGTAAACATTTTCCATGATATCTATTTTCATTTCAGTGGCTCAAATAAGCGTTTGTTCTCTGTTGCTCGCGATATCGTAATTAAAACTTTTCCATTTATATTAAGTGCAAGAATATGAGCTTCGTCTATTCTTATTATAAAGGCAAAGAGATCTTGGTTTCTCATCAACACTAATATGCGAACCTTAAGATAGTTAAGAAATAAATATTAAAATATTCTTAATTGTATATAAAAGAAGACTCCTCAGTCTTTCAGCCAGGCTAATTCCCAATAGAATATAGTCAGGCTAACTTCCAATAGCTCAGATTCAGGCTAATGGATGTCGCTAGCTTCGCTCCCTCCTACCTAGCGCTAGACGTCACTAGTGTCTGAACAATTTGTAGATGAGCCGAAGACTTTGGCAGGAAATTAGTTCACATGGAGCAAATTACAATTAGTTTTATTATATGCTTCTTCTTCTTCTTCTTCTTCTTCTTATTATTATTATTATTATTATTATTATTATTATTATTATTATTATTATTATTATTATTATTGATATAATTAGGCCGGTAGCCAGACCAAAAATGTAGAGGGGGCGGTAGAAGTGAGGAGGTCCGATCCAACCATATTATATTTCATTTGCAAGCTTATCTTGAAAAGTTTAGGGGGACCAGTAATAATTTAGGGGGGAAGGCCCCCTAGCACCCCGTTGATACGGGCCTGGCTATAATACAAGACATAAGAGTATAAAATGAAGTGGAATAAGATATTCAGTTTAACGTCCATTACATATGAGCATTAGGATAAAGAAGACCAATGAGAAACACAATGTAATGGATGAATTAGTAGAATGAGATTTTCGAGAATTCAGGAGAAAATTCATTTTCATTATGCTGCCTTTAATAATCTCATACAACTATACTACAACTACTAGCATTAGGTATATCGCTATTCATTAAAACACTAACAGTATCACGTTTTTACCACGTGAAGAAGTTTGGTTTGGATGGCATGATACTTTCTCAGTTGTTATTCAAATCTAAAGATGGAATATGTTCTTGTGATGCTTAATTGTTTACAGAAAATTGCTTCTCTCTATTACCGTTAAAACTGATGCTATAGGGATCACTGTTAAAACTGGAAGTGGGTTGTTTTCTATCACTTCTGGTTTTAATAGAGATATGAGGGTGGAGATGGTATATATTCTTTGAAGCCTTAATTGATTGCAGAAAACTCTTCTTGCTATCTATTATCGTTTTTCACTTTTATAGCAATCAACGTTAAAACTGGAAGTGATTTATTTTTGCCACTTTCGCTTTAAATAGAGGATTAGGAGATAATTCGTTCTATTCTTATAACGCTAAATCAAATCCACAAAACCGCTAATCGCTATCTCTTTCGTTTTTGCTCTATTTAAACCAATATTGAAGACAGAAGTAGTAATGGATTTCTACTACTTCCGATTTTAATAGAGACCTAAGGGTGGAAATCAAATGTATTGTTGGAACACTTAACCAGTACCAAAGGAGTCGCTTCTCACTACCTATAACAGTTTCTACTCTATAACGATCACAGTTAAAACCGGAAGTGCTTGGTTTTCTGCCACTTCAGGTTTTAATAGAGAGGTAATAGTGGAGACGGAATACATTCTTGAGACGCTTAAGCGATTGCAGAAAGCCGCTTCTCTATATCTGTTGGTCTCACTCTATAATAATTGAAGTTAAAAGTGGAAGTGGTTGATTTCTGACGCATTTGGTTTTAGTAGCCTCGTTACCGACGTCCCCGTTACCCACTAATCCTATTTTAGTAGAAATATTCCAATGGATAATATATATCTTTTGGACACTCAATTGATTACGGGAAACCTCTTGTCGCTACCAATTATAGTTTTTATTCTATGACAGTCAACGTTTTTATTGTATGGCGAAAACGGAAGTGGTGGATTTCTTCTACTTCCGGTGTGAATAGTGGGTTATAGAGAAGATAGTACTTATTCTGAGAATGTTAAATTGATTTTTAAAAAACTACTTTTCGCTATCTGTTAACATTTTCGCTCTTTGTACGCCAATGTTGAAACCGAAAGTTTGATTTCTACCATTTCCGATTTTAGTAGAGTGTTAAGGATAAAAATGTAATATGCCCTTCTCTATATATGTAACCTTTTTTGCTCTATAGTGATCAACGTTTAAATAGGAAATGTTTCATTTCTATTAGTTCTGTTGCACATATTGACTTCGAAAGCGAAATCGAGTCCTAACATTTAACCCTTTACAATCTGACAAAATTCGGTGATGATAGGTCAAGCAGTTCTTGAGATTTTTTTGGTCTCCAGACGGGGTAAAAATTAAAAAAGGATTTTTGGTATCAAAATAGTTGTCACTTGTCAACATGGTGATTCCAAAGCCTACGGATGCCGAACTGAGAATTTTCATGTTTTTCTTAGTTCTGCTAAGCAAATAGCACGGTAATATTTTATCATATAGTATATGAGAAGTGAGCCAGTAAGAGAAAGTTATTTCATTTTTAAGGGATAGAAGTGGGCCAATTGATGCAACACGAATATGAATAAACTAACCAAATATATATAATTCGTGCAACACACAAAAAAAAAGTATGCATTTGAAGTACTGGAAACAAATAGACCAGATACATATTTAATTTTCCTTCATATAAAAAACGATCAAGTTTGAGTATGATTTCAATATGGTGTCACTTTCAGCAGCGAGACCATAGTTTATGAGACATAGACCTACACCTTAAGGTTATTCATTACGTCCAAATAGTTTGTGTCTAAAACGGTAGATGGCGCCACCGTCACCAATGTTAACATATGCAACTAATAAAATTAAAACAATCAAAAATAAAATGAACAATTCAAAAATTAAGCAAAAAAGGATATAATCTGGTTAATGGACGTTACAAAATCTAGGGAATGGTACGTGTCGATTTCACTTATTGTTATTAGTTTCATTGTTAGAGGCCACCATTGTTAAGTAAACAATCAACTTTATCTGCCGTACTTTCTACCAGAAACTGACCAAACTTTACACACCCATTTAAGATTGAAATATCTAGGGAATGGTACGTGTCGATTTCACATATTGTTGTTAGTTTCATTGTTGAAGACCACCATTGTTAAATAAACAATCAACTTTATGTGCCACACTTTCTAAAACAAACTGACCAAACTTGGCACACCCATCCGATTAGCACAGATACATCTAGCGAATGGTACCTGTCGTATGTTCGACAGGTTTCATTGTTCGAGGAAACCATTGTTAAACAAACAATTGCTGGATTTTTCCATTGTTAAATAAACAATTAACTTTATCTGCCATACTTTATACTACAAACTAACCAAACTTGGCATACTCATTTACAATTGAGACATCTAGGGAACCGTACGTGTCTATTTCACTTATTGTTGTTAGTTTCATTGTTAGAGGACATCATTGTTAAATAAAGAATCAACTTTATCTGCCACACTTTCTACCAGAAACTGACAAAACCTTGCACACTCATTTAAGATTGAAATATCTAGGGAAAGATATGTGTCGGTTTCTCATATTGTTGTTAGTTTCATTGTTCAAGACCATCATTGTTAAATACACAAGCGTTGGATTTCTACATTGTTAAATAAACGATCATCTTCATCTGCCATATTTTCTAACACAAACTGACCAAACTTGGCGCACCCATTGGATTACCACAGAGATATATACTGAATGGTACCAATCAATTTCTCATATTGTTGTTAGCTTCATTCTTCGAGGCCACCATTGTTAAACAATCGTTGGATTTCTCCATTATTAAATAAACAATCAACTTTATCTGCCATACTTTCTACCAGAAACTGACCAAACTTGCACAATCATTTACGATTGAGATGTCGATGGAACGGTACGTGCCGATTTCACTTATTGTTGTTAGTTTCATTCTTAGAGGCCACTATTTTTAAAAAACAATCAACTTTATCTGCCACACTTTCTACCAGAAACTGACCAAACTTTGCACACGCATTTAAGATTGAAGTATCTAGGGAATGGTACGTGTCGATTTCACATATTGTTGTTCTTTCATTGTTAGATGCCACCATTGTTAAATAAACAATCAAGTTTTTCTGCCACACTTTCTACCACAAACTAACCAAAATTTGCAGAATCATTTAAGATTAAGATATCTATGGAATGGTATGAGTCGATTTTACATATTGTTGTTTGTTTCATTGTTAGAGGCCACCATTGTTAAACAAACAATCAACATTAATGGCCATACGTTCTACCAGAAACTGACCAAACTTTGCACACCCATTTAAAGTTGAAATATCTACGGAATGCTATGTGTCGATTTCACATATTGTTGTTAGTTTCATTGTTGTAAGACACTATTGTTAAATACATAATCGTTGGATTTCTTCATTATTAAACAACAATCAACTTTATCTGCCATGTTTTCTACCACAAACTAACCAAACTTGCACAATCATTTACGATTGAGATGTCGATGGAACGGTACGTGCCAATTTCACTTATTGTTGTTACTTTCATTCTTAGAGGCCACCATTTTTAAAAAACAATCAACTTTGTCTGCCACACGTTCTACCAGAAACTATCCAAACTTTGCACACGCATTTAAGATTGAAATATTTAGGGAATGGTACGTGTCGATTTCACATATTGTTCTTTCATTGTTAGATGCCAACATTGTTAAATAAACAATCAAGTTTTTCTGCCACACCTTCTTCCACAAACTAACCAAATTTGCACAATCATTTACGATTGAGATATCTATGGAATGGTATGGGTCGATTTCACATATTGTTGTTAGTTTCATTGTTAGAGGACACAATTTTAAGTAAAGAATCAACTTTTTCTGCCGTACTTTCTACCACAAACTGACCAAACTTTATACATCCATTTAAGATTGAGATATCTAAAGAATAGTACGTGTCGATTCCACATATTCTTGTTAGTTTCATTACTGAAGGCCTACATTGTTAAGTAAACAGTCAACTTTATCTAACAAACTTTCTAACACAAACTGATAAAACTTGGCACACCCATCGGATTACCACAGAGATATCTACTGAATGGTACCAATCGATTTCACATGTTGTTAGTTTCACTGTTCGAGGCCACCATTTTAAAACAATCGTTGGATTTCTCCATTATTAAATAAACTATCAACTTTATCTGCCATACTTTATACTACAAACTAACCAAACGTGGCATACTTATTTACGATTGAGATATCTATGGAATGGTACGTGTCGATTTCATTTATTGTTGTTAGTTTTATTGTTAGAGACCGCCATTTTTAAATAAACAATCAACTATATCTGCCATACTTTCTACCAGAAACTGACCAAATTTTGCATACCCCTTAAAAGTTGAAATATCTACGGAATGCTATGTGTCGATTTCACATGTTGTTGTTAGGTTCATGATTGATGGCCACCATTTTTAAATACAGAATCGTTGGATTTCTCCAGTGTTAAGTATACAGTCAACTTTTGTCTGCCATATTTTCTACCAGAAACTAACCAAACGTGGCACACTCATTTACGATTGAGATATCAATGGAATGGTACGTGTCGATTTCACATATTGTTGTTAGTTTCCTTGTTGAAGGCCACCGTTGTTAAGTAAACAATCAACTTTATCTTTCGTACTTTCTACGAGAAAATGAAGAAACTTTGCACACCCATTTAAGATTGCAGTATCTAGGGAATGGTACGTGTGGATTCCACATATTGTTGTTAGTTTCATTGTTGAAGGCCACTATTCTTAAATAAACAATCAACTTTATCTGCCATAGTTTCTAAAACAAACTGACCAAATTTGGCACACCCATCGGATTTGCACAGAGATATCTACTAGTCGATTTCACATATTGTTTTTAGTTTCATTGTTCGAGGCCACCAATATTAAATAAACAATCGTTGGATTTCCCCATGGTTAAATAAACAATCAACTTTATCTGCCACACTTTCAACCACAAACTAACCAAACTTGGCACACTCATTTACAATTGAGACATCTATGGAACAGTACGTGTCGATTTCACTTATTGTTGTTAATTTCATTGTTAGAGGCCACCATTATTAAATAAAGAATCAACTTTATATGCCATACTTTCTAGCAGAAACTGACCAAACCTTACACACTCATTTAAGATTGAAATATCTAGGGAAAGATATGTGTCGATTTCTCATATTGTTGTTAGCTTCATTGTTGAAGACCACCATTGTTAAATAAACAATCGTTGAATTTCTAAATTGTTACCTAAACAATCAACTTTATCTTACACTCTTTCTACCACAACTAACCAAATTTGGCGCACTCATTTACAATTGAGACATCTATGGAACAGTACGTGTCGATTTCACTTATTGTTGTTAATTTCATTGTTAGAGGCCACCATTATTAAATAAAGAATCAACTTTATATGCCATACTTTCTAGCAGAAACTGACCAAACCTTACACACTCATTTAAGATTGAAATATCTAGGGAAAGATATGTGTCGATTTCTCATATTGTTGTTAGCTTCATTGTTGAAGACCACCATTGTTAAATACACAATCCTTGGATTTCTACATTGTGAAATAAACGATCAACTTTATCTGCCATACTTTCTACCACAGACTAACCAAACTTTGCACACCCATTTAAGATTGAAATATGTAGGAAATAGTACGTGTTGATTTCACATATTGTTCTTAGTTTCATTGTTGGAGGCCACCATTGTTAAATAAAGAATCAACTTTATTTGCTATATTTTGTACCAGAAAGTGACCAAACTTGGCACACCAATCGGATTACCACTGAGATATCTAGGGAATGGTACTTGTCGATTTCACATATTATTGTTAGTTTTATCGTTTAAGGCCACAATTGTTCAATAAATAATTGTTGGATTTCTCCATTGTTAAATAAACAATCAACTTTATCTGCCATACTTTTTACCACAGATTAACCAAACTTAGCACACTCCTTTACGATTTAGATATCTATGAAATGGTACTTGTCGATTTCACTTGTTGTTGTTAGTTGCATTGTTAGAGGCCACATTGTTAAGTAAACAATAAACTTTATCTGTCATACTTTCTACCAGAAACTGACCAAACTTTGCGTACCTATGTAAGATTGAAATATCTATCCTATGGTTCATGTCGATTTCACATATTGTTTTAATTACGTTGTTGGAGACTACCATTGTTAAATAAACGATTCACTTTATTTTCCATACTTTTTACCACAAGCTGACCAAACTTGTCATATTTACAATTCAGATATCTAGAGTGGTACATGTCGATTTCTCATATTGTTGTTAGTTTCATTGTTGGAGGCCTCCATTTTTAAATAAACAGTAAACTATTTTCCATACTTGCTACCAGAAACTAAGCAAACTTTGCTTACCTATTTACGATTGAAATATCTATGGAATGATACATGTCGATTATCAAGGGCTAACAAGCTCTAGCCAAATTGTGTGTAATACATCAGTATGCGTTGGGATCAAACGATAATTATTCGTGATCAAACGAGCTGGACAAATTCCGATTGAATTTGTTTTCATGGTGGCTGTGGTGGAGGGGCTAACAGGTCATCGGTAAATGTTATTGTTCGGAAAATGGAATAGTATATATATATATATATATATCATTCAGAACTTTGTTGCGCCAGAACTTGTTTATAGCCAGTGTGAACTAGTTGTGTGCCTCCAGATTTTTTTTTGTCTCAGGTGGAGCGGGATGGCCCCCTACAGCGTTCCTAGAATTACACTCTAAAAGCCCACAGTGTTCCTAGAATTGCACTCTAAAAGCCCCTCCCATACAACTGACCTGTGCTTCCCAGCAGACACCTCACATTTGAACTCTGTTGAGATTCTATGTAAGTTTGTCGGCTGTACGTACAAATTAAGAGAATAAACATGTATTAGGGAATGAGAAGTTCTCGAAATAAATTTGCAAGCTGAATATTTTTTCGCGACATAAGTGAAGAGTAATTATATACCCTTGAAGAGTACCCTGGAGAGTAAGAAAGCTCTAAGCAAAATAATCATTGAATAAATAGCAATGTAATCACAGTAATGTGTATATATGGCATGTTGTATTTCTACCAGATTGTCAGAGCACTAATTATCTCATTTTTTGATGTGAGCGATCTCGCTATCGAATTTCCAGGAGAACATTAAAAAAAAAAGTTGTATTTAGGTCTATTCCATTTTAAACAAACGAAATACGTTGCGTAAAAGAATTTTCCATGTTAAAATATTTGATGGGTAGAGTAGTTTGTGTGGGATTTGATTGTTATTGCATGTATCTATTGCATGCTGAATGGGTAGCTGGGAAAGCAGCCAGGATATTCATTCTGACGGTTGCAAGCCCATGAAAATACAGAGCAACAGTTACTCCAAGGGAGTAGATAATAGATAAAAATTCTTAAAACAACCGTGGGGGAGAGAGCCGAAAATTTGGGCCAGAATCACCTGTATACAGCTCTCATTGTTGAGACACTAAATTTTTTCAATTACTCGTATACGGAAGATAAACATTACGAAACTATTTTTATTTATTTATTTATTTACTTATTCCTCAGGGGGTAGTCTATCTCAGAAAATTACGATTAGCATAATTCTATGTTTCAGGAGTGCGCTTCGAACCCACCCCCCAGAGGCGTTTTTTTGGGCCGGCGAACTATACCTTGTCCGCAGGTCCACACATTAATTAAAGTATATGTAACACACATGTACGTGTGTGTGTGTGTATGTATATATATGTGTGTGTATATATGTATGCTAAATGTAAAATATTTTTGAACCAATGTTTCCAATCGAAATAATAGAGCCCCACGGCTCCAACTCGCCAAGGGCTCCATAAGAACAAATTCCGCCTGTGTCACCTTCTACACATCAGTGACTATGCCCATAGTATATTCTATGATAGCAATTGACTGAATGTGCTTTTCAAGTTTCACTTTCTTGGAAAGAGAATGCGTAAGACTCTCTTAGTGTTCCAACGAGACGGGACTCGACTCTTTGAAGCGAGACACGATACAATACGAAACTTTTTGTGAAATGTCTCGTCTCGTGTCTCGAAAAATACAAACACAGTTTCTGAATTTGCTTAAAAATTTATTAACCCGGAATAAATTATTTGCCTTCGAAATGTATACCATCTTTTATTATTTCAAATGACCCAAATGATTCAATGTTTCAAATCCTACAAAGAACAGGGAATACCTAAAGAATTTTTTAAAAATGATTCTTACAAACAGCTTTCACTTCCATTTTTCAATCGATTCAAGTTTAATTATTTTGTGATAGTGCTCTAGATTCAAATACAAATGTAAAGCGTTCATTGAGATCAGTGTTTCAGAAGATTTTATTCCGGGGGCTGGTGGAGATATCTACGTATAAAAATCCTGTTATAGAAGTACAAGTAGAAGTGGCAATTTTATCAGTAACTAACTATTGTTTCATTGTCTTTCTCGTTCCGAACCAAGACAGAAACGTGTCAGCCTTTCTCGATACTGAGTTTTGAAAAGATGCTGATTTGACAACAAAATTTATCTTTTTTATTGTTTTATGATGTTATTCGAAGCTAAACCATTTTTTAAATGGGAAAGTTACATAGGCCTCCTTATTTGTTGAAGTGGCGCCAGGGGTTCTGAAAAAAGGATATCAGAATAAATGGGGAAATCTTGCCTTTCGACTGTACTGACGGTATTGACAAATGTTCCTATCGAAGTAATTACTGGTTCAGTCGAATCTAAGCAGCCGTTGCTGGAAGATTGCAGTCGTGTTGTGTGTTGTGCTACCAAACAAAACTTGGTTAAAAGTTGTAATTCTAACCACTTGGTATAACAGCTCTTTTTGTGGGCCTCAGCCTTTCTGGTGTTGCCACGAGACGAGACAGAACCATTCGATATGAGACGAGACGACACAGCCAGAAATCTCGTCTTGTCTCGTGGCAACACTAGACTCTCTAGATATGTCAGTAAAAGGAATGACAACGTTCCTCACGGAGCACGTGTTAGCTCTCAGCCTCTTTCTTTCACTGATGTTTGTTTACATAGTAGATGAATATATAGAGAGTAACAAAAGGATGAGATATGCAGATTCTCCTGAAACCACATTAAAATTGTAGCAGTATTTGGAGCTTGTTATAAATGGATGTACCGGGGAACTAAAATAATTCTTGGAATTGATCATACAGTATTGATATAAAAAAACAACAACATGGAAACAAGTAAAGACAAAGAACTGAAATCGTGAATTTGTTTTCAAAATACAGAAATCTCAAAGGAATATCTGTTTAGCCGACTTTAATTGTAAACGAATTTTGAATAAATTTGCATTCCCTGAATTCTTATACATAAAAAATAGAAATTTTTCTTTTAGCGTACGAATGAGAGGCTTTAGGAAATTAGGCCAATATAATTAAAATGATACTGTCCTTTACAAAATTTAAGGGGAAGACCATGATCGAAAAAGCATCAGTCAAACTATAAAGGTCAATGGTAGCTTTTGTCATTTCTTACGATCACTATATGCACCTTATTGCGAAAAATTTATTCCTATTATAAAACCGCTATCGTTCAATAAATGTCAAATTTAATACATCTTAAAGATGAAATTGTCATTACCTCTGTCGCATAATATATTCTAGCTTTGGGACCTTTGTCATTATATGACTTTCACGATAAGTGACAAGAAGAATATAAATCCCAAGTTCAAAACGTAAGGAAAGAAACCGGCTGTTCGCCCTTCAAATTATGAAAAATGTACCAAAATGGTTGAAATTATGATTTTGTATTTCTTTATGAGAGAGAAGAATAAAAATAAAAATTGGAGCAATTGTGTATGTATAAGGCCACTATCTTCTTCAAGTTACTAAACTAACTTCAAGTGTTTCAACCATTTTTGACACATATCTCGAAAACTTTTAGTGATATTAGAGGCAAGAATACGTGGTTGATAATGAGCTTTTTAATTATGTCACAATACTTTTGAACTTTACCTTATGAGAAATGGCATATTCCAAAAATAATTCAGTACCACCCTAACCTGAATTTTACCAAAAGATTAGCGAAAGTGATACGGTGTGCGTCGTCCAGAGTTTAATTCCCGGTGTGGCACTCAAACATTGCTGTGTTGACCAAACATCGAGAGAAAAGTTGGGAAACTAAAAGATAGCGGACTTCAATCTAGACAGCCGGCTACGTTGGGTGTAGTTGTGCTGACCACTAACATAAGCCCGCTGCAGACTCAGATCACAAGGGACTGTTGCGCCAGGAGTTTATATATATATGTATATATTGGTGTTATTATTTTACCTTACCTCTCAGTAGCGTAAGTAAGGACGAATGGGCCTCCCCGCAAAAATGTTAAACGGACCCCCTATATCCACATCCATGAGTCACGTAAAATTTACAGAAAACAGTTTTGACTTTCTATGTTCTATCAGTGAGTCACAACTTGCTCATATGCAAAAAAAGCACATTATTATTATTATTATTATTATTATTATTATTATTATTATTATTATTATTATTATTATTATTATTATTATTATTATTGTGCTATAGTTTTCGTCTATTCTTCTGTACCAACCTCGAGAGTCTACGACATTTTTAATGAGATGTAGTCGCCCCACTTTTTGTTGTTTGGTTCGATGCTGGTTTCACTGTCCTTTTCCCATCTTTGAAATACATAAGCACTGCAGATCGCGAAAACTCGACAAGTCGCGCTGTTTCCGAAATGAAGCTCCCAGCCATTTACTCACCCTGATATATCGTCGTCCTTCCCCATTCAAGGCACAAGCACCACACTGACTAATCGAGTGAGATTCTTGTCGTGTTTGGCGCGCGGTTGTGATATGCCTTGTAGCTCTTATCTCAGCCCGATGATTTCGTTCAAAAAGTAGCGAGTGGTCATAATGTTTTCGCTGGTCAGTATAAGTTTTGTTGGCATTTAATTTACTAAATAATCGCTCAGGTGTTACCGTCTTCACAGGTAAAAATGATATATAGTTGAAACATCACATAATTTTTAACATCCTAACATTATAAAGTTTAACTTCGAATCTGAAATGGGCCTCTTTCTGTTCTGGGCCTCTCAATGTTGCGGGCCCTGCAGGCCCTTTAGTTGCGCCACAGCATTCTCTCTACTCAGAAGGATAGGGACAAATAGAAAAATCAAAATTCATTCTGTCCATTTTTCAAGCATCATACACTTCATGAAAAGAAAAATCATATAATACTGATATGTAAGAAAATATTGGTATTGTTTGTTTTCTGTATACAAAGAACCATTTAGGTTTTTTTATCTCATATTCTGGTAATAATCGAAAAAAAAAAGAAAAGAGCTTCATGTGATAAACGGACGAAAGAAAATTTGTCATCGCGATGCGAATGACGCTCTTTGCAACCTAATTCACGTTTTTCGTACAAAAACTCTATTCCTACCTGCAAAAAGAAAAGATTTCTGTTACCCGTCAATGGTTGAGATTTTGCCCTGCGGCTGAACAACACGGCTTGCTGACTGACTGCAGGTGCACGAAGGAAAAAAAAAAAACTGTTGGATTCCTCTCCCCGCCCACTTCAATTGTGGATATCCTGGACACATTTAAACTGAGCGGTACGATCTTTCAGTTCTTCCCAGTAGAGGTACCAGCAGTGATTGCTAAATGAAAAAGTGAGCATCTGGTGGCGAAAAGGCGAAGTGCTCGGACAAGGGGGTGGGCACAGTAACCTTAACGAGAGATCCGAACCACATGAAATATTGACGAGAACCGAACCCGGGTTTCCCACGCCAAAGGCGTGTATGCTTATAACTTAGCCACGAGGTACCTCAGATAACAATCACATTTATAAAACAAGCTATCTTTTCATAGTTTTCTGCGAGATTGCTCGTGATATTTTCTGAGAAACTAAAATATGTACTTAAGTTTTCACAGTACATCAGCCACCTAGTTTGACCAATATCGTGGGGTTTATTTCTGAGGTAACACTTCTTAAGTATTGATACACGTGCTCAGTTATGCGACTAGGTGATGAATTCCCACAGTCAACAATTGGGAAGGTTGTTTCCAGAACCACTGGAAAAACCTTATCAATATGGAACACATGCTCTTTTGTTGATGTTTATTTTACGGACGTGAACGCCGTAAGGCGAAGATCTAGGCTATAGGAAAGTGCCAACATATTTTCCATTTGAATAGTGCCAACAAGTCCCAATCGTCACTTAGTTGACTGCATGCGAGCGAGAGTTATCCCGCAACAGAATATCTACTGACGTCAGGATGCCAAGACACTTGTTCTTAACTACCTGATCTAGTTGTAGGATTTGGTTTTATGCAGGACAGAGCTTTATTTCTAAGAGACTTAAACTTTGAGTTTTTAAAACTAGATTGCAAAGTCTGCTGTTTTTTTCAACACACTTTAGTTTTACAATATAGATATTTCATTTAAAATGCTCATGTAGAGAAATGGATGAAATTCATTCTGGTACACATTTCACCAATAAGCCACGGAGAATGACTAAAGTTTTTTTTTTTTCATAAAAATCAATTAAATAAAATTATATATTCTATTGTTCATTAGAGAGTTATGCTAACCCGTCACACATATGAGGGATGACGTCTCTCGGCGATCACAGTGCCTGGGAAACTGGAGAGGAAGAAATTGATGGAGAAGGAAGGAGGCGCTTGGGACCTTATGTTAGGCACCATCCCTATATTTGAATAATGTGAATCAGGAAAACCCAAGAAAACCTCACCCAGGATGGCTGGCCTGAAAATGCTGTTACATCTTTCCGAACAAATATCCCCACCGGGAATCGAACCTGGGACCGCAAAGGCGAGAGCGTTATTGACTACGCCACACTATTGTTAATTTATAATTTAATATGACAAATAAAACTAGCTTCGCTTTATTGTTACTTCGCAATAACAAACGAGATTTTTTTTTTTTTTTAAAAAAGTATGCTATCTGGATTACTTCCGTTTGCAGGTCAAATTTTATTTTTATTTTTAAAAGTTCTAATGTCCTCAGAGACTACAGCTCACTTAAGTTGCTCACGAAGCATCTCGCTAAAGCCATTAACAAGAAGATGCTGTTGTAAGGCTATAGTTTGATTTCCTCTAAAGGAATTTCTTTACTTTAGCCAGAGGTTGTTTTCAAAGGAAACAATATAAACGCTGCCTTGTTCCCCCTAACCTTTTGTCTGTTAGTTTTACATCCGTCTAGATCTGACTTTTTTTTCACAGTCTCCATTGATCGTTTACTTGCTTGAAAATTTCTACTTGTTCAAACAACACATTTTCATTTTCAGAGGATTTTTCAGATGCAAGTTTCAATATGTTAGTGGAGCGTAGGCCGGATAACATTTCACCCTCAGGCGGACTTATTATACTATCTGCTTCTCATTTTTCACAACACATGTGTCGATAAAGACTTTTGTCTGACGTTTCTAACAGAAGATATCTAAAAGTAACTTGGTACACTTTAATAATTATCACATTAAATTTGTTATAAATGCACATACAAGACATGAGTTCTATATTTATATAACGCAACATTTAGTTTTTAAATGCTTTTGAAATGCTCTTTTACATGAACGTGGCAGACATTGGTAGATTAAATTTGTTATAAATGTACCTGGAAAATATGGTTTCTATATTTATAAAACGTTTCAATTAGCTTGAAAATACTCCTGAAATACTCTTTTGAATAAACGGGGCAGACATGAGTAGATTTTACATCAGCAGTTTATACGAACATATATATATATATATTCTCTCACAGTAATTTGGTTTACCTAAATATCTTCAAAGTTTCAAATAATAATGCTCTTACGTCAGTTATGGCCAATGGCGGCTTTTAGGCCAGATCCGACCAGCAAATAAAAACTAAAAATGAATGGTTTATTCTTCTTTTCTAACTCCATGGGCACCAGGAAGACTGTAATTGCACCTAGTGATGATTTTATATTTCCTCTGGGACTTTAAATAAACTAGGGATAAAAGTATTACTATGAAAATATTGGTAATCCAGGTTGAGGCCGATCGGAGCATTCCCTTTCTTCGAGCCACCTCGTAAAATTATCACTAGACATGTACCTAGACTTACAATTTAAATGTGCAAATATAGTGAATGCACGGAGTCATGAAGCTTCATCTAGATCTACCAATTTCAGCACCCAATAGAATGCGAGGTCTTCTCCCGGTTGGCAACTCCATCCATGAAATTTTGCAGGTGTCATCTCTCGCGCTATACGAAGAACAGTATTGTCGGATTGCTATTAAATTTCGTTTTATTTATTTTTAGTGTTATTATTGTTGTAGTTGTTTTACTATTATTATTGTTATAATTTAATTTCAAAAATTATCAGTTTTCGTGTTATATTTGTTTAAGTGCTGTTTTCTGTCGCTCGTTCGTCATGTCTTCTAAGTTTAGTAACATTGTTGCTGCACTTCTGCTGTTTTACGCTTTCTGAAGTGTGCGTTCGGAAGCCAGCTCCACGAATCGTACCGAATTCTTCCAATATATCACACGTGAGGCAAATCAGTCCTATGATTGGTGTAGAATCCAAGCTTCACGAGTCCTTGCGATCGCTATAGTTTCTTTTAACCTTTTGGTAATGTATTGCGCCATAAAGATGAGTAAACTTTATGCTAAACCATGCTTCATTTAACGAATTTTGTTTCGATAACGGCGCAAAGTACAAAGTAGAAACTGGATGCAGTTAGCTAAGGATAGAAGTCAGTGGAGAGCTTTTGTGAACGCGGCGTTGAACCTCCGGGTTCCATAGGCCATAGAGTTAGTTAGATAACGGTGGAAATACTGTGCAGGTCCTGGAAGAAATGTGTGTTGTTTATGGGCAAAATACTTCATCAAAAGCAACAGGCAAAGAAAGTTTAGTCGCTTTTGTTTTGGAAATCTTGATATCTAAAGATATTCCTCACAGTGGGCGACAAAGCACAGCAAAAGTTGATATCCTGGCAAAAGTCGAGCAGGACCGGCGTGTAAGGAGTTATTATATCGCTAATTACCTCAACATTCATCACCAAACAGTGTTAAATAATTTGGAGCAAGTTGGCTACAAGAGGAAGCTCGACGTTTTGGCGACACATGATCCAAATAATAGAAAAGAAATATTCGAACAAATTTCTATCAGTAAATCTGCACAAAATCAAACCATTTCTTAAACGGATGATCACGAGTGATGAAAAGTGGATAATTTGTGACAACAATGTGCGGGAAATATCGTGATCGAGTCAGGGGAAACCCCAGAGTCTGTGGCAAACCCAGCACTGACACTCAGGTAGGTTATGCTGTGCGTTACGTGAGAATAAAAGGATATATTCACCATAAGCTGCTGGGTAGATGATAGATTTGGATCTGTACTGTTGACAATTACCGCCAGTGTACCTAGCAATTCAAGAGAAACGACCGGAACTTGTCAACAGAAAAACTGTAATACATAACTCTGTCAACGCCTAGCCACATAGATTTTTAAAGATCCCTCAGAAATGAAAAAAATGATAGGGAGGTTTCAATGCATGGATGCAAATAAGCAACAAATTTTTACTAGCCCAAGAGAAAAACTACTATCCCACATCCCATAATAGTAATCATTTGCTTGTCTTCGGTATGATATTAAATACTCGCCCGCACCGATGAACCACTCGCCTCGGGCGAGTGGACGAGTGCTTATTTGCATCGCTGTTTTAATGTATTCACCGTATAGTCGTGACATGGCACCACCAGACTATTATTTAAGTTCGGTTAAATGGTGTTAATTTAGGTTCAAAAGATGCCTGTGAAAGTCACGTACCACAATTTTTTGACTAGTATATATCCTCGTCGCCATAAGTGCCTTTACATCGCAGTGACGGGTATGTGACCGCGCAGTACTCCAAGGAAGGGATGGTTGTATAAGAATTTGTGATTAATTTTGAAGAGGTTTTATTTTGACTAGGGAATTAACATAGGTAAAGGGAGTAAAGACACAGATTTGAAGCATCAGTTCACTGTTATTGAAGCATCAGTGCACGAAAAGATTCGTATTCTCAGTTTTTCTATTTATTGTTTTATATGTTAAGTTAAACACCACAATATGTATCACTGATATCGCAGATCGTATTAATTTTTAAAATCGTGTTTGTAACCTATTGTCAAAACATTCATCTCCAGACATGATGTAGAGAGAAGAGAAAGAGATACGTCATCTGTAATATATGCATATGTGATTCACTAAGTAACTGTAGAAATTAGTTAAAGGACACATAAGAGAGCGAAAAGGAGGTCTAGAAGTCTGAACTTTTTAGAGACGTCCTAGATAGGTGAAAATATATTTAAAAATTGCAAAGGGTATCATGTAATTTACCTTTCTTTTCTTATATTCTAATATTTTTTTTTCTTTCACATCCAAACATCTCTATTCAGAATTATGAGATAAAGGTGAAGAGAGAAACATTTCCATTTCAAGAATTATATCAGGAAAAAAAATCGTTTGACTTAGAGTAGACTCGAACTCGCAAACCTTGAATCTACCGATTGAGCTAACAACTTCTGTTGGAAAGGCCTGATTTCTACAACTACCGGTTGTAGAATGGTGTGTATTAACCAAGTTTGCCGAGATAATTGCTTCATATAGCTATTGCAATAATAATAATAATAATAATAATAATAATAATAATAATAATAATAATAATAATAATAATAATAATAATAATAATAATAATAATAATAATAATAAAGCAGAAGAAGAAGAAGAACAGAATTTAAAAAGTCGCATATGTTAAAAGTTTGACGTGCAGAGTAAGTCCTAATGTGAGATTTTATTATTTATATATAATAAATGTAAGCGTGGTTTATTCGTGCGTGCTACTCAAACTGCGCAACTCACTACCTAGTCCCATAAGAAGAGGTACAGTAGCCTTGCGTCCTCCAACCGTGAAGAATGTTTCAGTTTGAACCTATGCGTGTCCTAAGAGGAAGGAAGAGATTGAAAGAAAGAAAAGTGGTTTAGAAATTATCCAAACGTAGAATATCTCAAAAGGTGAGGTGATAAAGAGTTCAGCGTGTCTTTCAGCTACTACTCTATACAAGACGTGCATCTACGACTTAACGTGGAACCAGAACCACACGACTGCTGACGGGAATCGAAACCCGTATCACCTCTAGTTCTATCACGGGAGACACAGGAACATGTAAAAATAATCGAAAATGAACGATATTAATGTTAAATCCAAAGCTGTCGACGTCTTAAAAATTCCTAAGTGAATGATATGAGTGTCTATTCAATAGTTTTCGGGGTCGCTGAAGTGAATAATGACACTTCCGATACCATAAAAGCCCAAGGCTTTATTCTTCGTTAGCGGCAAGTTTATTCAGTTGCTCCTGCTGGAAATGGATTCGTACTATTTCATTCCGACTCAAATACGTATTCTACTGGGAAAACTAATCTCAAATATATCTTTGAAATATAAACCTATTCTTTCCGTGCAACACCGGGTATTTCAATTAATAAATAAATAATTTAAGAATCAATGAGTATATTTAATGTAAATAGACATATGCATTTTTTAATGTTGTATATGAATTGCTAATTCATACTTTATCTAGTAGAAAATGGTGCATCCAGGATATATTCTGAAGTAATAGGGAGAACTATTGGAGGTATATTTTATTTATCTACTGTCGAATTTAGTGTGGAATAATTTCACACAATTTATTTCGGAACTATCGAGACGAGACTGAGACCGCTATTTGTCGATTGAAAGGAGACTAATACTGTAAGTAGTCTCGTATTGTCTCCTTTTGATACCAGTCCTACTTCGGGGCTTGTTCTCTAGTAACTGGTTGCGTAGTGCACCTACATAAGACGTCGTATATTTAAATGTTTGAGAACTTACCCCACCTCCAGTTGACGGATCGTTCTATCTAAAACTACCAGACTGTTTATGTAATTTTGCGTTTAAGTACAGGTCCTATCCTTATGTCAATTATTTTCTTGCAACAGAGAATGAAAAATGTAACAGTTATAATGTTGATCGCGCATAATCCTGTATAGATAAAAGGCACTTTATAGAGTGTCGGACTCCGTGGCGTAAATACAGTAGTTACTGGGTTGGTAATTTCATCACTGAACGCGTTTCTGTCCTACTCGTGCAATGACGTCACCTTTGACACACGCCCGGGACAGAACCACAGGAGAAGTAACGCTGTTGTCTGCTTACTCGCTTGCTGCTGGGTATTCTCTTTGGAACCTGATGTGAAATTACTGTTTTCTCCTTACTTTCAGCTGGCTTTGCTATTTCTAATTTAGATGTCTATTATATTAGTGGAATTTTATTCCGTCATGGAAATATATTTTATTTCTTTTTAAATGTAAATAAAAAGAAAAGTCTGTTTGGACAAGTTTCCCCACAACTCTAGAGGTATTGTCTGTGGTGCGCTTTTCTTTCCTTTTCCTTAAGGGCCGCGGTGGCTCAGTGGTAGAGCGTTCACCTCTGCTGCTTGGGGTCCCGGGTTCGATCCCAGCCCCCATCAAGTGAACTTTGTGGTCCACAAACACCGTGTGCGTGGGTTTTCTCGGGGTTCTCCCGTTTCCTCCCACTTTCTTCATTCCACCATTTCATTCATTACTCATCATCACCGTCTCCTTTAGCCTAACCGGCATAAACGCAGGACGTAAAACTCAAAGATTTCATTTCATTTCATTCTCAAGTTGACGAACCTTGACTTATCTGCGTACAGTGGTTGGTTAGTGTGTCCTCGATGGCTATTTTTACTTTTTCCATGATCACCCCATACCATACAGTATATTTTTATGTTTTGAAAAAGCTTGATTCTATCAATTCGTTAAACAACAATGTTTCTTTTTTTCTAATCATGTTTCTTAGTATTATCCTCTTCACTCTAACTAATTTAAATATTTTCAATAATTCAGAATTTAGACTAAAAATGTTACAATGATCAAGAATTGTATAAGAAGAGGAGCCTTCATTTCTAATCATTGTCATAACCGGAAGGGAAAACTTTAAAAAATTTGAAATAACTTAGTAGGCGTAGAAAATCGACGGAAATAATGAACATCAACTATTAGTTTATTCTTAGAAGTATAGTATATAGATCTCAACCCAAGTAGAAGAACCCAAGTAGAGTTCTCACTCTTTGCTTCATGAAAATAATAAACATTTTCCAAAAATAATTACAGAAAAGTAATTTCATGACATTTACTGAGCGAACGTAGGTTACTGGTTAGCGTTGACGCTTTGTAATTGGGAGTCTCCAGGTTCAAATTTCGATACGAGGCATCCTGACTAGTGATTTTGCAGTACCACTGCGCGAATACCGGGATACTTTTAATACATAAGCTTTGGCAAGTTTTCTTGAAAACTTTGTTCTTATGTTGTTAATGTTTCGCTCTGAAATGGCATTTTGCTGCATGGAAAATATTTTTAGTAAACAAAATATAGTAGATGAATGGTTAATATAAGGGACTTCTATTTGTATGACTTAGGTTCATATCCCGACTGTTCTTATTGATTTTTTCTTTTAGCTACGCTCATATGTTGCGCTTCAGAATTTCAATTTTGAATTAAATGTAGTCGCAGCTAGTTTAAACTGAAATTATTTTCAAAACTTTTTGCTATTATATGTTTTTGTTTAACTTGCGATGTTTCAACTTTGATATTAGATCTTAGACCTAATGTAACTCATTTTCCTACGTCATATCATGATGAATATTTTCACAATAACGATAGTCGGGCGGTAATATAGAATTCCATTGTTACTGCAGGGCCGGATCTTGAATTCTGCGAACTACGCGTTCGCAGGAGGCGCCAGGGGAACAGGGCGCCAAATTAGAAAAATGAATTTTGTTTTAAATGTAAATATTTATTTAAAAAATGTTATGATGAAAAATTTTCCTCATATAGCTTCAAATAAATATTGTACAGACTGAGATACAGATAAAATACATCAAAAGGACAATAAAGTCGAATCTTCGTTTGGTTGGCTGTAAAACCCCCCTTTACAAATGATGCCAATGCCACACTCACAAGAGATGCTAGTTTGAGGAAAATTTCCATGGCACAGGATAGATCTTTGAAAGAGGGAAAGGGATATTTTACGAATATGAGATAAAATGAATGTAAATTTAGCTTTCCAATAGATGTTGTATTAAGCACTATGACCGTAGAGCTAAAGACAGTGGTATTCTTTCCACAATCCCACCATATGCACAAAATACAAATATAACAGACTCCTCATTCCTTTCTCAACAGTTAAGGGTTGAGAAAGATCACCGTAAATGAAATTCACATTATCAAAGTTGAAGCAAGCATGGGCACCCAAAAGGGCACGAAAGGGCCAGGCCCCACCTGGCTTACGACAAGTATAATGTATATGTATAATTTCTTAAGATTTTCTTAATACAAATAAAAATACCAAAAGTAATATAGCAACGAGGGAGATGACCACCCTAAAAACATTTTTCGGACCCCCATGCAAGCAAGTAGGCTTTCTTGTCCATACGTCCAGGGAGTAGAGCGAATACTAAGAAAAGACGGACGGTACAAATGGATTTTTTAAAAATCATTTCTGAGGGAAATTTTAATTTAAGTTCCTAATGACTCACAATCGCTGTCCAGTGCTTAATGCTCACTTTGTTAATATCTATTAGTCCATTTGTCATTCGTCAACATTTTCATTTCTATCCTAACTCGTTTCGTTTTTGTTTATATTTTTAATTTATAATGATGTGGGCTTTCACTTTTTAATAGTACTTTGTTTTTCATGTAATAATAATGATCAACGATATAAAACCAAGTGAGCATTTTATCGGAAAAGAAATCTACAAAACGTGAAAGAAGATAAGAGGCAACCGAAGGGTCTAAAAAGGTTCTTTCGAGTGCTGGACAAAATCATACAAATGTTGAGGTGGGGAGTTGTCAATATCAGTCACGGTTAACGAAGCATTTGCAGGTCGACATTCTTTTGAAGCTGTAAATTTATTTTACCTGATTGCAGTAATTTAATTGTTGAATTAAAATGGAACGATGCGGTCATTTCGGTTACGGGTCTGAATTAAATTTCATGTATTTCAAAATTTGTTCCAATACAATTAGTTTTCACGCGGCATATAAGTATATAACTTGAAAGGATATAGTCGAAAGCGTCGAAAGCTCATTTGGATGACAAATATTTTTTTCTGTACTCTCAGTTTCAATCACAGCAGCGTATACAGATGCTCGTTTTATTATGACAGATAAAATAATTATTAATCCATTCTCTGCTAATAAATTTAGATGGAGCGATATTTTAAATTAGTAATAATTCTAATGCAAAGTAGAGTTTTGATTATTAGTTACTTGTGTTCAGGGATGTACCGACATAGGTGCTACGGATGCGCACGAGACGAGTCGATACAGGATTTTCCAGACAAACTTCGAGTCGAGACATGGCTCTTTCAATAGAGAAATATACATTTTTCGAGTCGAGCCATCACTTTTACAGCACATTTTCGAGACGAGACAGCCACAAATCTTGTATCGTGGGCATCCCTAATAGGTGCAGTTTTCCATTCAGAAAAATCTTCCAGGGGGGCACACTTAGTATTCAGAGGGCCACTGCTGGTACTCTTTTATTTATTATTATATTATAGACGTATTATTTTGATCTCCTCCCGGGGGGGAGTAGCCCCCTAAAATATGTGTGGACGAAACACTGAACAGGTAGTCTGAGAGTCTGGACCCCCCAATTAGCACAATTTCAGGGGGCAAATACACAAAATTATTTGCATTTTGTAGGCTATTTCGAAAAAATCTTCGGACCCCAAAGAAAAATCTTGGGTGCATCATTGCTTGTGTTTACATTTTGTTACTGCCTGATTTCGAACGTCTATGTTGGAAAGAAACATGAAAGAATTGAATTGTTCTCTAGGCATAAGGGGCCCTGAAAAGAATTTTTAAATTGAAAACCTGATTTTAAAGTTCTGCCACTGAACGGGGCCAAATTACATATAAATTAAGACACACACTTTTGTCATTTTTTGTGTATTGAACTAGTTTAACTAAAATTAATAAAGAATTATTTGAAATCAAGTAGATCTCAAGAACGATTAAATGGACTAGCTTTGATGGCCATTGAAAATGATATTCTGAATGAAATTGATATGGATGCAATAATAAGAGATTTTGCCAAATTGAAAGCCAGAAAAGTGTCTTTATAACATGAACTTTACAGTAACGAAGAAAACGAGAAATTAAGCTAATTACCATATTTGTATCACTAGAAAACAATATTTAAATATGCTTTTAATGAAGTGTAAGAGCATATCTCTTTGTCAAAATCAAACCTGTGATAATGTTAGACTTGAAGCTCATTAGTTTTATTCTATTTCGACTTTTATGTTTCAACTGTATTTGTCAAAATACATCTTAGGTATACATTTTAGTTGTTTCCTGTGCTTATTTAATAAAAAATATATATAAATTATTAAAACTGAAACTTTGGTCATGATTCATCCACAGTTAATTAGGTTTAATTTTGCCATTTCCGTTTAATACTCACAGGAAGGCTGAATTATTATATATAGAAGAAATTTGTAATTGTAACAATTATCTGAAGAAATTTTGTTACAGTTACGAAATGTCTACAACCGACCCTGTTACTGTTATATATATATATATATATATATATATATATATATATATATATATATATATGTAGAGAGAGAGAGAGAGAGAGAGAGAGAGAGAGAGAGTTTTGACTCAGAAAAAGTACAGTTGAACGTTAGATGCTACATGGGCTCCTGGACGGATTTCAAATGAATTTAGTATACGTATACATTACCATCTGAACAATTTACCCCTAAAAATGCTTTCGATCACTGAAATAAATTTCTATCTACGCCCCTCTAAAGCAGTAAGAATTTTAGGGACTGATCAGGGGGTAATGCCTCCTTGGAGCAACGACAGTTCCCCAGAAATCATACCTCTGATAGGTCCGGATGTGACACCAGTATTTGTGTGTTACCACTCTTCACTCTCAGTGTACTGAAACTTAAGTCAAAGAAACTGTTCTGAAATCTTCACCGGTTCTCTCCTCTGAAACCGCATGCAAATGGGGCCGACCTTGGTCATATACCACATCTAGATTATTACTATTTATGTCAGAAATACCGAAAAATATATATTCGACACAAATATAGGATGTTTTCGATTTGATTTTATTTATTTATTTATTTTTTGCCTGTCTCCCTCCCACTCTGACCTCCATGCCAACCAAGGCTTAACTTGTACACCTTGTCTCAAAAAGGTTCAGCGCATTCTTTATTGCTGTTTCGAGGCAAAAATTTTCTAAGTCCATCTTCGGGTATCTTCGGGAAAAAGTAAACCAGGTTCGAACCTTGAAGCCAAAAAATCTTGCAGATGTGTTTTTCTTCTTTTAAATATAATAAGACTTGTTACCAATTATATATAAAAAAGCAACATTGATTGAAATACTTAATGATACAATATTTCGAAACTGTATTAATGCCAGCACATGCTTGTTTGTCATTTTGCTCTCCATACTTAATGGAATATTTAGATACGTAAACGAATCTTTCCATTTGTAAAAGAATGGTGAAAGTTAAGACATAAAACATTATTCTCTCCTGAGTACTAAAATAAGAGTCAAAGTAGAACAAAAACAGCGTTTGCAGTGGATATGAATGTAATTATTATCTTAAATACCGTTATATATCGCTAGAAGTATTGTTCGTGGAGCGCTTGTCTTAGCTCAGTGGTACGCCGTTGGATTTCAAATCGTAAGGTCGAGGGTTCGCTTCCCATCTGAGTCAATGTCTTTTTTATGAAATTCTATTTTCCGCAATGCATGAAAAATTATATAAAATAATTACATTAAAATACGTCAGTTGTGTATATATATAACATATAATCATTGCAGAACAAAGTGATTATTATGTTTAAAATATAACAGGTGATCACAGTACGTTGGTATTCTATGATATATGTGAATGTTAAATACAAATTAAGAAAATAATATCATTGCAATGAATAAATGAACCACTGATTGGAAAAAGGGAATAAGTACAATTTTTTGCGATTTTAACCTGAGATAGCAGATGTGTTCCTTTGAGATAGCTACATCGTTGAGTAGAAAATAGGAATGTTTGGGCAACTCTATATGACCAATGTAGAAGACAAAATATCTCGCTGATTAGAAAAAGGGAATAACTACGTTTCTTATTTCATTCTTCCAATCACTATAGGATACCACCACAACTGTGAGACTGTGTGTATGTAGACAACCATTAGAGCCCTCTGCTGACGTTACGATACTTCGCATTGTCTTCGCATTGCACAATCTATAGAGAAATATTTGGCCCAATCAGTTACAGATTTACGTGTTTTCAGTGATACAAGTGGTGATCATACAATACCAAAACTGGAATCATACAATGATATTAATGCTTTTCAGTCTGATCGTGTCATAACGCTTTACCACTGTACAGCAATATTTGTCAGTCAGAGGTCACAGTTTTTACCATGTGACCGAAATTTTGTTATAATTAAACGAGAACTCAAACGACACAATCGCATTTATTTACCAGCACAGTATAACCACATGATTACGAATGCAAGAAATACTGGTACTCCATTTCAGGTTTACGAAGTTGTCAATGAAGAAATCTTAGATTTTAAACATTGGTGGTAACCGTTTTACAAGAAATCTTCAGGTAGCATTGTGGACAAAACAGTGAAATTCCAAGTAAGTAAATAGAGACACTGTTTATAAAGCAGAATCTCTAGGTTATGTGCAAGCTCATAAGTTTATCAATGAACTAAGAACTGATATTTTTCGATTACTCAAAAGTAATGTCACAAACGTTCCACCGCCAACGTCAAAGGCATACGATTGGCAAGTCCCGATCAATCAGAAAAAGATAAACGATTCTTCACAAATCATCAAATGCATACCTGACCAATACAAAAAGTTTTATAGGATGATTTGTTCATGGAAAACCACTGACCAAGAAACTGCAGAAGACGAAGATGCAGACGGATAGGACCCAATGTAAAGTCATTCTATTTTGACAACGTATTTTGCAACGTATTTTTCCAGCTATCTATTGTATTACTTTTCTTGGTGTACGAATAACATGTGCTTTACAAAAAAAAAAAAAAAAAAAAAAAAACGAACGGTGACAATAACAGTGTTAGAAGCCTAACATACGTGATAGTTTGGATACATATATCCAAGATTAACATACAACATTGTATTCAGTATGTATATTTTCATAGCTTTCTATCATAAACTGCACATTACATGCCCTACACACAATTACAATTGCGTCCAACTCTAATTGATTGGAAAAAGGGAATATTTTTTCCATTTTTAAGCTTATTTAACCAATTGCAGTGCTACAATACAAGATTCTCCTTCTTGTCTTAGTGTTTGTTAGTTCTTTTGCTACAAGTAATCAATTATACACTTTTTGCAACAAGTACAAATAACGCCTCGGGAAGGTTTTTTAGCGTTTTTGAAAACTTAGGTTTGATGCACTTATTCCCTTTTTCCAATCAGTGATTCAAATTATGTAGTGTATTTATTTGGAGCTATTTGTCATCGGAAGTTACTTCTGAATTTTCTCATTACAGCAAGTGATTTACGCTTTCTGAAGGGTAAAGAGACCATTCAGGTATAAACATAAATTATTATACAAACTCCAATCTTCGTTACAGACACAAAACTCCCGATCCCCAAAACTATGTAAACAGGAAATTTACGAACACGAAGTCATGTCTAAGAGACTTATTTATACTCGAGAAAGAAAGCAGAATAGGATTTCTTTCCAAAGGATTTCAGTTCAATAATCTGCAAGGCTTTTGTATATGGATGTGGTCCCTTTCTCTCCGCCAATATATATAAAGTAAAAGCGATCGATATTAGTGTCGAATCCATAGTTCTCGTTGTTGCAGAAATTAATAATTACAACTCCGAAAGCGTTAAAGTCCAAATTTAACTCTCATCGTAAAGCTCCTTTGTTGTTAAGCGTATAGCGTACACGCTTTCGGTGTGGGAGACCCAGATTCGGCCCCCAGCGAGAGCTCATGTAGTTCGCGTTAATTAGTAGGTCTACGTCTCATATAGCCTCACTGCTGACGGGACGTTAAACTCAAAATCAATTCAATTGGTTCAAAACCCATTATTATGGCGGGCGATAAAGGATGAAAAATAAAATGTCTCAAGTGATTGAGATTAGTGTGAAATCCATAGTTTGAGTTCGTGACACTGTTACAAACACAATATCATTTAATGCCACGTTTTGGTATGAGCGACTATGTCTCCTGGATTTTGAATTTACAGGAGCAACATCAAAAGCATTGCTCACACAGCTCTAAATGTTTTGATGTATGTATACGTGTATATTCCAACGAAACTCCGGAATGTCTGGAGCAACTTTTACCTAACATGGGAGACATATTACTTTGAATCTAAGGAAAAAAATATTGTGGAATTCAGATACCTCAAGGGATTGAAGTTGGGAAGAGTGGCATGTAAAAATAGTGTAAAATGACTGATTGTAGAGTGTTATCCATTGTTTTCTCGGTCGTTGAGATGAGTAGTGAGGCACTCAATGGCATTATATCCAAATTCATCCCCATCTTTACAGGATGAGGGGCTTGGAGATATGATTAATAAAATGAAAACACATGAAAATTTTCATTCACAACATGAAAATTTTAGATGTCATGTTAGCAGTTATTACAGCAACATACTTCACACTACAACCTTTCCCTCACTCCTGTTGTTCGGCCATGTTGTTTTCAGGCGTTTACGTTTTTCTGAATATCTCAGCATTATTTGTTCTATCAAAATGAAAATTGCGGAATAAATCTCTATTTCAAATTTCCTTTAGAAATAAGAAGCTACTGAGTCATAATGTTATATGAATCACTTTTACTCTTCTAATAGAAACAAACCCTTGACCCCCAAGCGTTACCGGACCAAATGTTCTTTGGACGAAATGTGCTTTGAACTAAACATCCCTGGACGAAATGTCCTTTGGACCAATTCTCCTTTGGACGAAATGTCCTTTGGACCAATTGTATTTTGGACGAATTGTCATTTGGACGAATTGTCCTTTGGACCAAATGTCTTTGGATTAAATGTCTCTGGACGAAATGTTCTTTGGACGAAATATCTTTGGACTAAAAGGGTGGCCACCGGGTGGGCCAGTGTGAGTCACGGTGAGTGGTTTTTCGCAGTAGGTCACGTCCTTTTGACCCACGATCCACTGATCCACTCACAAATCTTGACCCATTTCACCCACTTACCAACCGACCCACTGACCCACTCCATCTTTGATTTTAACATGTCTTGTTTCATTTAAAAGACGAAACATACATCCACATAATTTTTTCATCGATTGCGAAGGTTGGCTTAATATCATAATTGTAATGGTAATTTGTTCTTAAGGTGAGAAATTGATATGATTAAAAAGCCCATCTAAACGTGGGTACAAATTACCTTCCAAAGTTATTAGAAACGCTTTCTCACCCCGAAAACTATGAATTCGACAAATATTTAAGTAATTTTTGAGATTTTATTTTTAGCTCTCCCAGGCCATCATCCTGTGAAGATGGGGATGAATTTGGATGTAACCTCCATTTGGAGCATCACTATCCATCTCAACGACCGAGAAAATTATGGATAAAACACTAAGATCAGTCGTTTTACATTATTTTTACATGTCACACCTCCCAACTTCCATAACTTCATACTACTACAATATTTTCTTCTTTGATTGAAAGTAATATGTCCCCCAAGTTTGGTAAAGGTTGTCCCAGACATTCCAGAACTACGCTCTCCTTATTAGATGTGCTGGGGGATCTTACTCTTACTGGAAGTTGAACTTAAACTTAAAGGTCATCAGAACTGCTCCCAATGAACTTGGCGACCACGAAAGATATGGGTTGTATACTAACATTGGTTATTTTCAATTATTTCTACATGTCAAATTTCACAAACTCCTTCATTGTGTTAATGAGGGCTTAACTTACATGGCATCTGAAGTTCCAATTATTACCTAAGAGACTCCCAAAATTATAGATTCGACACTAATGTAGGTCTTTTTTTATAATTTTGATGTCAGTCCCTTTCATTCCTCCTAGGACACCAAACGGATACTGCCACTGCTAGGAATAAATTTCGTCTTAAATGGCATTAAAATTTCTACCAATTAATTCAGCGAACAGTGCTGCATTTAGAAGCTCGGCGTCCCTACGCACTTTTGCTCTCGGCGCCCCCAATAACTACACATTTCTCCGTCCCTTGATCCCTAACTTACAAATAAAACTTAATTCGAATATGCTTAATTAGTGAATTTATTGCAGTTAAATACCACTCACTAGATGCTACAGCTACAATTACGTAACAAAAAATAAATGGGAAACATGTTCTGAATTATTTTCAGATTTCTTACGCTATCATTAAATATATTAGAATAGTAAAAGAGGACTGCTCATGAAATAGTATATTTGCTCTCGATTTTTTTAACTTTTTCATACGAAAAAATTAAAATTTTAAACTTTGCGCTCTTCAAATATGTTACGGGCCTAGTTGGACTAATGGGAAATGCGGCACTGAAAACTTACGCTTCGACTCTAATATTGGTTGATTTCGATATTTTTTGTCGCTATGTAACCACCTTGGGTGCTAATGGGAGCTTAATTGGACTTGAATTGAAAGTAGAACTGTTTACCTAAGCGACCACGAAACTATGGATTCGATACTAATATCGATCCTTTTCTAGCATTTTTGGTATATATCCCGACAGTACTCTTTTCCAGATTGTAAGAAATATGGTTAAAATTGCTCTAGACATATCAGAATTATGTCGAAACACACACATACATCCATTTTCATATATATAAATACAGAGTGAGCGAGCGAGAAAGTGAGAGAGAGCGACCAAAGGCATCACCACTTCCACATTGCAAAAGCATATATCAGGTATTGAATTGAAAATCTATGTAAAGACCTTCTGCTGTGGCATGCTTCATAAGGACAATTCCAGTCTGCTCAGTGACCTTTGGGGTTCATGAATTTCTTGCGAGCGTTCCGACTTTGGATTCTCTGTTTATACCCTCTTTTTATGCCTCGGATAAATTTTCAAGAATATCAATGACATGCTGTAATACGAATGTTCAGAAGTATCCCCTATATGACAAATAGCTGCAAATAAATACACTACATAATTTATTTATTGAGATGATATTATTTTCTTAATTTGTATTTAACATTCACATTTATCATAGAATACCAACGTACTGTGAACACCTGTTATATTTTAAACATAATAATCACTATGTTCTGCAATGATTATATGTTATATATATACAACTGACGTATTTTAATGTAATTACTTTATATAATTTTTCATGCATTGCGGAAAATAGAATTTCATAAAAAAACATTGACTCAGATGGGAAGCGAACCCTCGACCTTACGATTTGAAATCCAACGGCGTACCACTGAGCTAAGACAAGCGCTCCACGAAAAATACTTCTAGCGATATATAACGGTATTTAAGATAATAATTACATTCATATCCACTGCAAACGCTGTTTTTGTTCTACTTTGACTCTTATTTTAGTACTCAGGAGAGAATAATGTTTTATGTCTTAACTTCACTATGTCACTATTCTTTTACAAATGGAAAGATTCGTTTACGTATCTAAATATTCCATTAAGTATGGAGAGCAAAATGACAAACAAGCATGTGCTGGCATTAATACAGTTTCGAAATATTGTATCATTAAGTATTTCAATCAATGTTGCTTTTTTATATATAATTGGTAACAAGTGTTATTATATTTAAAAGAAGAAAAACACATCTGCAAGATTTTTCCCGATTGCAAAGGTTGGCTTCGAGGTTCGAACCTGGTTTACTTTTTCCCGAATATACCCGAAGTTGGACTTAGAAAATTTTTGCCTCGAAACAGCAATAAAGAATGCGCTCAACCTTTTTGAGACAAGGTGTACCTAAGCAACATCGACACCGTCACTATTCATCTGCGACCACGAAAACTATGATTTCGATACTAATATTGTTCATATTTGACTACTTTTACATGTCCCTTCCCCCCTTATTACGAATGACTTCAGTGTCTCGCCTCACTGGAGCAATTTCAACAAACTTAAGTATAGCTATAAACCACCACCTGTAAAATAAATGTGCGGGTGAGATTTTTCGGAGAGAAATTCATTAGCTACTTTTCCAAAGTGGTGGCTTTATTCTCTTCCCATGCTAAAGATTGCCAAAGAGCTCAACTTTATTTGCACCACTGTGCTATGAATATAGATTTTAATGGCATTTACTTTACTGAATGCTCGCTTAGGTGTTGCTCCCGTCACAGGAAAAATGAGATACCGTACTGTTATAAATGAGTACGGATATAAACAAATACGGAAAACTATTAGCAATGACACCACTTGAAATGAGTTTTCGCAATATCATGGGGCAGTATTTTATTCGAATGTGAAGGAAATCATTGTGTAAATTGTCCCTTCCCCTCCTTAGAAGTCTAAGCTACAATACGTATCTAATAATTTTGAATTAGAAATATATGCATCGAGTTTCATATCCTTAACTTTAAGGTGTCCTGAGTTAAGTAAATGAATAAACTTCCTGCTAAGGAAAGAGTAAAGCTTTGGGCTTTAATAGTATCGGGAGTGTAATTATTCATTTCAGCGACCCCAAAAGCTATTGAATAGACACTCATATCTTTCAATTAGGAATTTTTAATTTTCACCCCTCCCATTAAACCTCCATGCCGATAATGCTAAACTTTCATGTGAACGATATAGAGGGTATCATACATAATTCATGTACTCAAAAGCTATGGATTTAACATTAATATCGTTCATTTTCGATTATTTTTACATGTTACTGTGTCTCCCATAATAGAACTAGAGGTGATACGGGTTTCGATTCCCGTCAGGAGTCGTGTGGTTCTGGTTCCACGTTAAGTCGTAGATGCACGTCTTGTATAGAGTAGTAGCTGAAAGACACGCTGAACTCTTTATCACCTCACCTTTTGAGATATTCTACGTTTGGATAATTTCTAAACCACTTTTCTTTCTTTCAATCTCTTCCTTCCTCTTAGGACACGCATAGGTTCAAACCGAAACATTCTTCACGGTTGTAGGACGCAAGGCTACTGTACCTCTTCTTATGAGACTAGGTAGTGAGTTGCGCAGTTTGAGTATCACGCACGAATAAACCACGCTTACATTTATTATATATAAATAATAAAATCTCACATTAGGACTTACTCTGCACGTCAAACTTTTAACATATGCGACTTTTTAAATTCTGTTCTTCTTCTTCTTCTGCTTTATTATTATTATTATTATTATTATTATTATTATTATTATTATTATTATTATTATTATTATTATTATTATTATTATTATTATTATTATTATTGCAATAGCTATATGAAGCAATTATCTCGGCAAACTTGGTTAATACACACCATTCTACAACCGGTAGTTGTAGAAATCAGGCTTCTCCAACAGAAGTTGTTAGCTCGATCGGTAGAGCGCTGAGCCATGGATTCAAGGTTTGCGAGTTCGAGTCTAGTCTAAGTCAAACGATTTTTTTCCTGATATAATTCTTGAAATGGAAATGTTTCTCTCTTCACCTTTATCTCATAATTCTGAATAGAGATGTTTGGATGTGAAAGAAAAAGTATACTAGAATATAAGAAAAGAAAGGTAAATTACATGATACCCTTTGCAATTTTTAACTATATTTTCACCTATCTAGGACGTCTCTAAAAAGTTCAGACTTCTAGACCTCCTTTTCGCTCTCTTATGTGACCTTTAACTAATTTCTACAGTTACTTAGTGAATCACATATGCATATATTACAGATGACGTATCTCTTTCTCTTCTCTCTACATCATGTCTGGAGATGAATGTTTTGACAATAGGTTACAAACACGATTTTAAAAAATAATACGATCTGCGATATCAGTGATACATATTGTGGTGTTTAACTTAACATATAAAACAATAAATAGAAAAACTGAGAATACGAATCTTTTCGTGCACTGATGCTTCAATAACAGTGAACTGATGCTTCAAATCTGTGTCTTTACTCCCTTCACCTATGTTAATTCCCTAGTCAAAATAAAAACTCTTCAAAATTAATCACAAATTCTTATACAACCATCCCTTCCTTGGAGTACTGCGCGGTCACATACCCGTCACTGCGATGTAAAGGCACTTATGGCGACGAGGATACAAAAGATCTATACCGACGAAATTATGATGTTACCGGAAAATTAACTGAAGGTAATCGAACAAGGTGATGCATACCTACTTTCATGGTTATTTTCGAAGCATAATATATCGGTCAAAACAATCTCGCACGTGTGAACTCCAAAGGCTTAATATTTTTCAGACAACCTGATAATATTGTTTTAATGCATCTAATATAAATAAAACAAAGAGTTTGATGGTGTGTCTGTCTGTCTCTGTGCGGCCTGGGAACCAGACGAATGCACTGAGAGTAACCAAAATTTGGTCACGAGTACCTTGGTCCAGGCCCCAGATCAAGAAATAGCTTTTTTTTTTTAAATTTCGAACCAGGGAGGTCTCAGGGGGGCGTTTATCGGGACCGGCCTGGGGACCAGACAAGTTGATCGAGAGTTACTAAATTTTGGCACGGATACCTTGGTTCAGGCTCCAGACCAACGCGAAGTGTTTTTTTTTAAAATTCGAACAAGGGGAGTCTCAGGGGGCGTTTACCAGGACATGTAAAAGTCGTAGAAAATGACCGATATTAGTGTCGAAATTATAGTTTTCGCGGTCGCTGAGATCAATGGTGAAACTCTTATTAAATTAACTTCCAAAGTCACCCTATTTGGCTGCGGGCTTGGGGTCACCTGAGGAGACATGTAAAAGTAATAAAAATGACCGATATTAGTGTCAAATCCATAGTTTTCGCAGTCACTGAGATAAATGGTGACAATTCCATTAATGATGACTAGCAAATTCAGCTACCATTGTATGCGGGCCGGGGGTCAGCGGGAGGGGGTACCAAGACCAGATCCCTGCACGGGCCGGGTGCGCCTGGTCAGGCCCGGAATGTGCCCGGCCCGGCCCTGCCCGTTTCAAGTAATATCAAACTGGACCGGTCCCTAACCGGGTCGAATCAGGCCGGACACAAATGCTATAGGGCCGAACCGGGCACATATATTTCCGGGCCTATCTGGGCCGGCCCGGCTCGGCCCGGACACTCTGAAAGACGGATCGGAAACTAATTTTGTCATCCTTTAAAAAAAATGTCCCCCACTACCCCTGCCTTTTCCGTGTTCGTACGGTCTTACTGTCTGTCTATGTTAATCGTAATATGTTTGGGAAACTGACTCTTTATTCAAGACTGCAAAGTACTGTAATACTACTACTATTACTACTTCTACTAGTACTACTACTACTTCTACTATTACTACTACGACCATTCTACGACTTCGCGTCAGAGTTGACATGTCTGGTGGTACCGATTTTACCTTCTAAATACAGAAGAAAACGGAGAAATGCTAGTTATTATGGCCGGTCTGTGTAGAAGGTGAACCGATGCTTGATCTACGAGGGACAACGGTGGCTTAGTGGAAAAGCACTCACATCTGGTGCTAGACCAGATCAATCCCTGCTTGTGCTATGTGAGCTTTTGTTGTGGACAAACACCGTGTGCGTGGGAGTTTCCGGGGTGGTCCCGCTTCATCCCACTGTTTTCATTCCACCAATTCATCCCATTATCATCCATACGACCAGGGCCGTAGTTACCTAAAGAACGTATGATAAAGTCAAGTACTTGGCCTACTAAGTAGAATTTGGTACCGTACGCTACCATAAGACCACGGAAGCCAAAACTGTGAACTGGTGTGCTCATAAGATCAGTGCAATTTGTAGTAATGTTTAATTTGCAAGGCAAATACCAAATGGTGTTACACTTTCCTGTATTGTTTATAGTGTGATAATACAAATATAACAAAATATAATGAAATAAATCACCAAGACGCCAGGCTCAATTAGGTGTTCCTGGAATGGTGGCTCAGTGGTTGAGCGTTCACCTCTGGTGGAGGGGGTCCCTGGTTCGATCCCAGCTCTCGCCAAATGAACTTTGTGGTGGACAAACACCGTGGGGGAGGTTCTCGACGTTCTTCCGTTTCCTCCCATTTTATTCATTCCACCATTTCATTTATTTCTCATCATCACCGTCTCCTTTAGCCTAGCCGGCATAACTGTGGGACGTAAAACTCAAAGATTTCATTTGCATTGTTTTGTTTTCGTATTGCTAGTAATAGCAGTAGTGATATTCGCTGTCGTATTAGTATAGTAATGAGTAGTAGCAGTAGTGGTAATAGTAATAGTGGTAGCAGTGGCAGCAATAGTGGAATTAGCACTAGCATTCGTAATCGTAATAGTAATAGTTGTATTAGCAGTAGTAGCTGTAGTATTAGTATCACATACGGTGTAGCAGTTTTACATATCTTCTCTGTTACTCGTAGTGCACTAATGAGTGTACGTCCATGAGCTGTATTATTGTATAATAAACATGACTGGACAGAGCAAGCACAGATAACAAATAGACAGACAGAATAGAGATATGGAAAACAAACCTTGGGTAAGTTTTCACACGATTTTCCCATTTGAGAAGGACAAATAGACATTGCAATATTATGACGACACATTTCTCATTTTCCATTGCATACTGAAGGATTGACTTGATTTATCAACTTGGTTGGTTTAGAGCCCGGCTCGTTTGTGCCCGGCCAGTTTAGGGTTCGGCCCGTTCTCTGCCCGGCTCGAGATTCGGGCCGGGCCGGGTCGTGTCCAGCCGGGCACAGAATACAGATCCATCCAGACCGGGCCATCTTTGGGCTAGGTTTGCAGGGCTCTGACCGATACATGTAAAAATAGCCCAAAATGACCGATATTAGTGTCAAATTCATGGTTTTCGCGATCGCTGAAATGGATGGTGATACTCCCACAGGCATTGACTTCCAAAACCCCCCATGCGAAGACTGGGTATATTCAGCTAGTCTAAAATAAATAGTCTAAATGACAAAGTCAATCTTTTCCATTTACACTTTGGTAATGCCAAGACGCCTACATAGGGTGGGTCTACCAATTAGAAGCCGAATGGACAGAGGTGGTATGGTAGCGTGGAAAAGAAACAAGAGGTAAGAGTAAGAATAGAAAATTGTGATTTCAGTTTAGTGTTCCTTTCAACAGCGAGGCTATATGGGACGTGGACCTACAGTTTTAACGTGGAATCCAAACGACATGAGCTCCTAGGGAATCGAACCCGGGTCTCTCACACCTAAGGCAGGTAGATAACCGCTTAGCCACGAGCAAGGTCGAGAGGAATAAAAAAAGAGACACAACAATAATACAGGATATAAAATCAGAAACAGGAAAAGAAGGTAACAGGAGGATAAGTTATGTTTTAAGAGTAAATAATATCCGAAGGAATGTGCGAAAATGTAGAATGGAACAATAAAACAAACATAAATAAAGAAGAGAACTTATGACGGTAGCCAATATTACGCAATATTGAAGACAAAAAATTAGCAAAGCAACAGACTCTAACATTTTATTTCTTTTTGCAAGTAACATGCATGTCACTGTTAGGATTATGTGACTCTATATGCTAGTATTGCGTTACTGTGTGTCACTGCTAGGATTATGTTCATCAATGTTAGTATTGCGTCACCATTAGTAAAAGTCAAACACCAATAGATTCAATTGCTACTTGACAGTGTATATATTTTAACATATATAGTTAATAAGTATAAATGTAAAAAAAAATCCATTCCAGCAAAATTAAAAAAACTAGGCCTATCAGTTATTATTGGAAACGAAATATATGATTTCTAAAACAATAGCGTAGAAGGGAGGAATTGGGAGGTATGTTTTTACAACCTTGTTTTCTTCACATGTTATAGATGTCTTTTTACTTTTGAAGAAGTGATTGTATGTTGCAGGTTCTTCTGTACCTACTGTGGTAGTGGTAAGCTCTCGACATCTTTACTATTGATGCTGTAACATTTTTATTCTTGTTGGTGCAAAATGATTAAAATCATTGCCGGTGCACATAAACCCATGGATGTGATTAGGTATAAATGAAAAAATCTCAAGCGTTCATTTGGTGTATATAACTTGTATTCCACTTAAAAACTAATAGTTTTATGTGTCCTAGAAAAAAATATACCTTTGTTTACGCAAAATAAGGAGTAACTTATTATTTTTAAATCTCAAAGATATTTGAATGCCTTTTCAAGCCTTCCAGTTATTGTTTATAACAGTATTGTCCTGTGAACTTAATCCAAAATGTATCACATGCGAAAATACTATAAGCCGTCAAAACTTTGGCCGAAAACGTAAATAAATAAACCAAGAGAACAGGCCCTCTTATTCAAACAAACGTAGGAGAAGGTAATAAGATTAACGCTAAATAACTATAAACAATTACAATAGAACATCTGTTGGAACTCTGGATTGATAAACTTGTCCTATTTACAGCATCAACACTATTGGCATACGCAATGGTCACTGAAGCCTAAGTTGAACAAAATAGCTTAATAAGTACAATGCATTATGAAACAAAAGTGTACACCACAAAGAATAAAGATAGCACAGCATTTAAATGAATTGTAAGCAAAAACTGTTCACTTAAAACATTCCATCCATTTCCCCCCACATCATGCGCTCAATTACCCCGTGGGGGGTAATTGGGAGGTACAAATTTTAACTGCCTCACAGTGAATGTTCAAAATTGCTGCTCTTCATGACATCCACCCTTATAATGTTTTTAAGCAGCAGTAAAAAAAATAGAATCAAAACATTAACAGATGCACGATTTATTGTGACTCAAAATAAAACACTGAGCCTCTTCATGACTAAGTGGTTAGCGTACACTTGGCGTGGGAGACCAGAGTTCGGTTCCCGGCGGGCGCTCATGATGTTCGGGTTCCACGTTAATCAGTAGGTTCCGTCTCATATAGCCTCGCTGCTGAAAGGAACGTTAAACTCAAAATCAACTCAAACCAAAACAGACACAAATCTGAAACTCGGTTTCAAATATGTGATTTCTCAATCAAATCAGTTTTTGTTATTTTTGTCCTTATTACACTCTCTCAAAATTCATCTAAGCTTTTTTTCTGATCAATATCTACCTGCCCAAACTTTGGGTGTAATTAAATTCCAGAAAAAAAAATGTACGGAAATGCAAAATATAAATTTTTAGAAAGTTTTTCGCCCAATTACCCCTCCTCCTAATTCCCCTTCTACCCTATTTTTTTTTCGATTTTTTCCGAAATCTACGCATGGGAAATAACTCTCAAACATGTCATTTTATTCAGCTCAATCTTATCTATTTTGACTGACACATGTATTAGCTTCAAATATTATTGTAAATAAACAGAAATTAAAGTTTAAAGAATTAATCATAGTTCTGGGCTATAGCTCATTTAACTATAAATCATACTAATGCATGTTACTAATGTCATACCGAATATCTTGACAAGTCCATATTTCAGTATTAGTTGCATCTTTAACAGGTGGCATGGTTGTTCTATAGCATATTTTTATGACGATTTTCTCAATTTCTCGAAAAGTACGCATGAGATTTCAGAATTAGTCATGTAATTTCGTGAAGCTTAATGAAACCTATCGATTCTTATGGATAGAGGCTATCAATGGGATACAGGCTATAAAGTAAAGTAGTCTCCTATGTATTTGACATAGAAACCAATGAAGCAATTTATTTTCCTGTTGTAAGGAAAGGAACCTGGATTCTGGACACTGTGAGAGAATGGTAAACTTACGGAGGGGAAGGATTGAGCCCAAGGACTTTGGGCGATGTGCACCTCTACGAATGATTGCCTATATGTATTGATATTTTCTTCTTTTCATGTAATTTGTGATGAAATAAACACATTTTTTAAACAAGTAGATACAACTATATATCACAGTAACAGAAACTCGGTATATTTCAAATTTACTGAGTGAACATTAAACTTTTAGAAGGAACACACACACATTTTAATACGTTAAACAAAAATTGATTATTAGAATAAGAAATATAGAACAGTTGTTAATAAATATTTTGCGGATTACTATGTTTACTTCTGCGCTGGTGTTTCCTCATGCGCAAGCGTATTCAATTTGCGGTTGAAAATTCTCCCCAAATCCTTATGAGTTTGTGACGTCACGTCTCGTGTGCGATATCGCACACCAACCATACGTGATGGCTTAGCAAATACTGTTTTCCTTTTTTCACTCCAATGTGTGGAAACAGCTAAAGATTACCATTTAGACAAAATTGGAATGGAAACCGAGATTACAAGGTTCATATCGTTTGTATTACCAGAAGGAGATCTCAAATATACTTCATAAGAAATTGTTCGTTTTCTCTTTTACATGTTTTGGTATTTAATTGTGTTAAAATGCGGATAGTCATATGTTTGGTTCTTAGTGAAGGCATTTGCCTTCGATATAAACCCAAGTATAGTGGTTGAAATTCCACTTTAAGCAGAGATCTCTCGCCTCATATGAAATCTGTAGTGAAAATGGACGCTAAATTTCAATCAAGTATGGCAATAATTCAAGAATAAATAAACGCTATAACATTTTAACTTTGAGCGTCTTAAACGTCATCTAAACCGATAGAATCTAATCAACTTAATATTTATCAAAACATGCACTGAGAAAAATCCGTTCTCTGGACAGCGGTATATTGTATATACAAATATACGGAATCATCTTGCTTACTACAGAAATCAGTATGGAGAATACGTTATAGGCACTGCCCTTAGATGTTACATCATACCATTGCAGGATATCTGATATCTAACAATCTTCCTTATATTACATATATATGTGTATGTTACCTTCGTCAGCTATATGCTATATACGTCCATTTGTATGTGACATACGGACCGCCTACATTGTTTCATACGGAAAGTAGGTACAGATGAAGCACTTATAGTATTATAAAACATACATTTTCAGTTATACGTTTGTTGTACGTTAAGTCCAAAAACTACAGATTTACAAATGTAACATACGATTTTACGTACCGTCTGTCAGTAAAGTAAATGTACATCTGTTTTTTGAGGCTGGTATTCCTGCGCTCTAATCATCAAGAATATGAGAATTAAATCAATCAAATATCTAGTAAGGGTAAGGAGAAATGTCTAACCTCGATAAGACATTGTAGAGGGGCACAAGCTGTGAATACGAATAGTGCATAGTGTAAATAAAGGACGACACCGAAAGAGAAAGCCAGAAACAGCTGATAAACGGAGAAAAAAGAGTAAAACTTGTCGAAGTGGGAACATTAAATACAAATATTAGCAAATACGCCGTCAACTAAACGTCTACCAAGCAATGATCTTGGCGTAGTGATTAAGGTACTGGATTACAAATGCAAAGGACGTCAGTTCGAATCTACTGCAAATAGAACTTTTGTTAACAATTCACATAGCTAACGAAAGATGGTAAAATATATCATATTACCCGTTTAATATGTTAAGTGCAAACCAGATAAAAAATCAGTGACATTTATTGGAGAAGTGAAGCCATGAAAACGAGGAAGTAGGTACATCTAATCAGGGGTATGTATCAGAGGGCAGTGATCGAAGAAACGAAATTTGCCCAAATTTCGAACATGTGAATCTCTACAATAGGCAATTTTTTTCAGAAATGTGCCTATTGCAGAGACCACCATATCAGAAATGCCGCAAAATTTCTAGGCACTTTTGCCGATCATCACCCTCAGCGACAAAAACCACCTTAAGTTCGAAAGCTTCTCTCTCTCTCTCTCTCTCTCTCTCTCTCTCTCTCTCTCTATATATATATATATATATATATATATATATATATATATAACGGTTTTTGTAAATGCCATAACCGCCGTAACTTTCAACGGATTGAGCCCAAACTTGGCACAAACATTAATTGTTGAAATATCTTGAATGAGTTCGTTAGCCAGAATAATCAGATGAAAATGTTCAAAAATGCGGCCCTTGAAACTTTTAAAAAGTTCCAAAGAAACCAAATTTGGAATGGGTATTCACAATGTTTGAGTGACTTTTACTCTTTTACTGAAATATTTGTGTGCAAGGACTTATCCTCTTTTATTGAAATATAGGACCCGATTAATCACCTAAAGAAGGATCACGCCCTTTCGCTACGGTCAGGTTTTTTTGCGGGGGTGGGGGTATATTTTCCTATCGGAACAAGACGATTGTTAGTGATGATATGAAGTTACACATTGAAAGTAAAGTAACATGTGAAGCGTTTTATTTGAAAGAATAGTATAATAAATATGCTTTCCCTTAACTCAGAGAACTGTAAATCATGTACTACGAGTTCGAGAGCGTGAATGGCGAGGAGCGTTATTTGATTTGCTTTTTAGTAATACATTACATTGCAAATAGTGGTAGCTAACATTAGTGGTAAGTAAAATAATAATAATAATAATAATCGAAAATGTATTTGTGGCAAGGTAATATCTTCCTCAATTCTTCATCAAACGTAATGATTGAAACGTCATTATCTTCCTTACAGGCAAAATATTAATAATTTATTTCGAGAGAACAGGAAATGGTAGAGGGATGGGAGCTACGTTGGACAGTATGCACTCATAGGACTCATAGAAAAATAAGCGATTTCAATGCAAAAAGAACGAAGAGGCATTGTCATGGGGATTTATGGGGCCACGGCAGAGCCCTATTTAGGCAAAATTTTCGATAACTTATATCGAGAGAACAGGAGGTTGTAGTGGAATGGAACCAACGTTGGACACCGTGGACCCATAAGGAGCATCGAAAAAAATATGATGGGGCGCCAGCCAGCCTTACTTATTTCCACATGATAATACAAAATTATATTGTGCGAAATATACGCGCGAGTTAGCTAGTAATATTTATTATTATTATTATTATTATTATTATTATTATTATTATTATTACTATTACTATTATTATTACTATTATTATTACTACTACTACTATTATTATTATTATTATTATTATTATTATCAACAACGTCTTTTCATTACTTGTGCATGTTTGACATGAAACCAAATAGAACATCCATCATTCTTAGAAGGAATAAGAATAGACAGTTACTTTAACTGTGAAGGACGGCGAAAAATATGAAGAGAGTGACTACCTGTAGCGAAAAGAAACAATACTTTTTCTCAAATGGATAATAAACAAGCCAAGATAGATTCAAACTCGGGTGGCCGGCGCGAAAGGCTAGTGCTTTGTCCACTCACTCGCTGTGCCATTAGGGATTCTGAATTAACAGCTATCATTTTCGTGGGTTGTATAATATGATCACGTGTTCCTTCTTTGCTAGAAGTCGACAATATTCTTATATGTAGTAGTTAAACCTACATGCTATGTAATACATGAGATATTTAGACCTACATGCTCTCCATATACTGTAATAAAAGGGTCATGCTGGGAATAAGAAACAGAACATTGCTTGGACAAAACGGAAACTATTTGCATCAGAAGTAATATTTATCTACGAGGCATGCGCAGTAACATAATTCAGAATAGTTACTGTTTAGTTCACTAAACAAAGAAAGGGGTATAGAAAGCAAACATGCCGCGTCAACGAGATTGACCAGAGTTGACAGAGGCGGAAGGATATGTGCAGTAATACAACAACTTTGGTTATATTGATAATTCGTTCTGTATCCTGTAACAGATCGTATGTTATACATCACAAATTCACGGGAGAACAGAGAAAAACTTACTAACCCTATCATATAGAAAGCTTTACTAACTCGATCATATAGACACAAATGGATGTAACTGTGAGTACTAATACTTGGATTTAACGAAAGTCGATTAGATATTCATTAGTCTGCAGGGTTGTAATTTCACTAAAAGACAAGACAAAATACAATTCTTCATACCTCAGCTTCCAATAGCTAAATACATGCAATTTCTGGCTACAAAATGAAACTGCTTTCGGATTTTAATACATGACGTATTGCAGGATACAAAATGCTTTGCATTATACGCTATCTCAGACTAGTTGATAGGAAAACAAGAAAACTCCCCTACTCTCCTCCTCTTTCTCGCCGCAAGAGGGGAAAGCAGGTATACCACCCCTGACAGGGAAGGAAACGCTTGAGACATTCATATCGGTATTGTTTAAAATCTAAATTTTCCACTCCAGTACGCGCGCGCTTTTTGTCAATGTGAGGGAGTTTGCTGTTCCTTTTAGCTACTCTTAACCCACCCATCATTCACAACTTCAATTAATATGGTTATTTTAAGAAAAGGATATAGCATTGTTTATGTATTTTATAAGACTAATAAATATTGATTTGACCATTTAAAAGAAAGCATAACAACAGCTATTTATAAACCAAATTTATGCTGATTCTTTTATTTGATGTTAGAAGGGGGAGGGGAAAGTTGTGAGGAATAGTTGACATATGCTCTTACTGTAAAGAAAGAAACAAAAATAGTTGTATATTCGATTGGACATCGAATACGTGGAATATAGCTGTGAAGATTGTATGAATTTAAAGTGCGTCCAGTAAGAGAACGTCTCTAACAGCTCGCAGTGACATTGCCACTACTCGCGTGTCAAGTTTTTTTTCGGTGCAACTGTAGCGGCAATTTAATTAATGGCATAGATCGTGGTTGGTAACACTGGTATCAAAGTAGGGGCTGCAATGTCCCACCGCATGTGCTAAGAAACGTCAGGGACCATCTCTTGTTGGCCGTGCTATAGCGTGTGTGAACTCTGTAGTGTGTGAAAATACTATAGTGCTTGTATATAGTAGGGAGTGTATTAGTGGATGTATGTGTAATACACACACAAATATATTTATTTATTTATTTATTTGTAACGTGTTCTTAGTGTGTGTGTTAAGCAAGATTCTAGAATGTCTTCCAGTTCCGTGATAAAACATAAACGCGGAAAAGCTTTGAGAAGTGGTGAAAGGCGCTGCGTTTTGAATGTGTTTAATTCTTTGAGAGAACATCATCCTCATTTAAATGTAGAACAATTGGCTGACATGACTGCAAAACAGACAGGGGTGGGACAAGCAACTATGTACAGAATCCGACGGGAGGCCAAATTTAATGAAAATAAACTGAAAAGTCCAAAAAAGACGCGCAAAAGCACTTCCCTACTTGAAAAATACGACGATTTTACGAAATCGGCTATTCGATCGAAGGTACATCAGTTCTTTTTCCGAAATGAGTTGCCAACGTTAGATAAAATTCTGTCAGCAATAAACACCGATGATGACCTTCCATTTTTCTCTCGTGCAACTTTGCACAGACTATTAAAAGTTATGAAATTTAAATACGTGTTGCGCAACAGGAAAGGTTTCATAATTGATAGGGATGATATTGTGATCTGGAGGAGAAAGTATCTCCGCTTAATTAAAAAGTTGTGCTTGGGGTCCCGGGTTTGATCCCAGCCTCCGCCAAGTGAACTTTGTGGTGGACAAACACCGTGCTCGTGGGTTTTCTCGGGATTCTCCCGTTTCCTCCCACTTTCTTCATTCCACCATTTCACTCATCTCTCATCATCACCGTCTCCTTTAGCCTAACCGGCATAACCGTGGGACGTAAAACTTAAAGATTTTTTTAATTAAAATGTTTAGAGAGGAGGGTAGACATATTTATTACCTTGACGAGACGTGGGTAAATGCTTGTCACACCGTGACAAAAGTAATGGTAGATGAAACTGTGAAGTCTAAGAAAGATGCCTTTCTCGCTGGACTTTCCACTGGACTTAAGAATCCTTCAGGTAAAGGTAAAAGGCTAATTATTGTGCATATAGGAAGTGATAAAGGCTTTGTTACCCAAGGGAAGTACATATTCGAATCAAAGTCCACAAAAGACTATCACGAAGAAATGGATGGCACAAAATTTGAAAGCTGGTTTCAAAACATACTTCCACATCTGGAACCTAATTCTGTAATAGTAATGGACAATGCGCCTTATCACAGCGTGAAGATAGACTGTATTCTCTCTATGTCTTGGACGAAGGAGAGAATAAAAAATTGGTTGCAAAGTAAAAATATCGCGTATGACGATTCTTTTATCAAAATGGAATTAATTAACCTCATACCTTCTGCACTGAAGAATAAATGTAACAAGTATAAAGTGGACAAAATGGCAGCTAATTCAGGAAGGGAAGTTCTAAGATTACCTCCGTACCATTGTACGCTTAATCCAATTGAACTTATTTGGAGCCAAGTGAAGGGACATGTGGCATGCAATAACAAAAGTTTCACATTGAGCGAGGTGAAAAAACTGTTAGAGGAAGGACTAGAGATGATAACTCCTGAAAAGTGGAGAGATTGCGTCCAACATGTAATAGACAAGGAGGAAACGAAATATTGGGAACTTGACAGGCTCGCAGACGAAACGGTCGAAAAATTCATCATCAACCTTGATGAAAGTGAAGAAAGTGACGATAGTATGGACGTGGAGCCTCTGGATTCGAGCGACTGAAAGGGTAAGTACTCAACATTATTTCTTTTGCGTTGTCTTGTTGCATAATCCAACAAATTGATCTTTCTTGTGTCCTTTTTTCTTTTTTCGATATGCTATTTCAAATCTTGTACTTTTCGTATGGTCCTACTGCACCAATGTCTGTTTCACCGGTCATATAACATGTTTCACTGTAATTACTCATAGCTACATTTCACGGAAAGCGGTACTGTTTCTGAATATTAACATATGCATTTCCCATTCCTCCTCAGAAAAGCAAGAAAGGAATAAATATTTTTTTAAAGAACATTGTTCTATTCAACTCACTTCGTTACATTATGTTACAGATTGACAATACTTTCACTTAATATAAAAAAGATAAGTGATAAAAGACCGTGTAAGTATTGTTTTATATAAAATTTGCCGTACCCGTTAACATTTTAAGCAGCAAGTAATTGTAATATGAAAAATAACTAGTAAATAGCCAGTTTGACAACCAAAAATAACTAATAGGAAAATAGTATTAAACATTGTTTTCAGTTGCTTTAACTGGAATCCCTATTTGGTTATTTGTAATTGACTCACATTCTTTTTTTTCTTTTCTTGTATACAGTATGATAACCGTTTTCATGAAAAACTGCAGGCCAGTCCAAAAATGTAAAGGAGGTCCGGTAGAATTTAGGGGGGGGGGCGATCCAATCACATTATAGTTCATCAACATATTATTGTTCATTTTCAAGTCTACCGTGAAAAGTTTAGGAAAGCCAGTAAAAATTTAGGGGGGCCCGACCCCTAGACCCCCCTTGGATACGGGCCTGAAAAGGAGTCGACACACTTTTTAGTTTTCTTGTCATATGTTGTTATATTTTTGTTGCCATTTGTTACGGAGGAATGGGTGCTCAGTGGTAAATTACTTACTTCCGGTCCTGTCCTTGGTCATGTAAATTCGTGGCTAATGACATCGTGTCAGTGAGTTTTCTCGGGGTCCTCCCTTTGCTGCCACTTTCCTCTTCCATCAATACTTCCCTATCATTCATTTTCAATAATCATAGTCTCCTTTAATCTATATGGCATACGTGCGTGACGTTAACTAAATGTGTCCTTTCATTTTTTTCATGAATATGTTGGTGTATTAACAAAAAAGAAACCTGATTAAATCATGGTGCCGACACAATAAATTGAGTACAAGATCCAACCCTGCCATCAGTTGAAATGCGCACTCGAGTAGCAGACATAGTCCGCTATTCCAACGCTTCTGCACACACCCCGCTGTTTGAATTAATGAGCATACTTAAATTAAGTTGACAGTTACTTGTTAACCCGTTTTGGTTACTCTGTTTAATGTGTTAAGAAGCAAGAATTACGTACACGATTATCTGAGAGTTTCAATCCGTTGTTTACACACTGTTTTTTAAAAATATCTACACAGCAGCGAATGGGGGCTTGTATTGCTAAAGAGAACAGCAACACAACCCCCGTCTCAACCAGCTGGCAGCTAGCAGGTGGGTGGTGGGGATAGAAGTTCCTATCAACTTGTCTGAGATAGATTTTAGTTGTTTGTTTGTAGACAGCTATTAGTTTCGTGTTCTGAAAGGTTGTGTGTAAACTAGGGATGACCAATTCCACAATTTTTACTTTCCGTACTCCCAAAAGTAAAACCGGACAAATTTCGGAATCCGCAAATTCCGGATTTCGGAAAATTCCGGAATTCGGAAAAATCCGATTTTGGAAAAAATCCGGAATTCGGAAAATATCCGATTTTGGAAAAATTCCGGAATTCGGAAAATATCCGGAATTTAGAAATTTCTGATTTCATAACATTCCCGAATTCGGAAAATATCCGGAATGTTTCCGAATTCCAGATTTTTCTGAATTCCGGAATTTTACCTAATTCCATAATTTTCCGAAATTCAGGAAGTAAAATTTCCGCTTCCGGAAAATGAATTTCTCTCGGTTAATATGTGCATGATTCTTGCATCTCATTTCTAGATGGATAACTTTGAGCAGAGAAAATTGATCATTCACCTTTCGTGCAGCCATTATTTTATGCAAAAAAAGATGTTACTTGGTGTGGAATTGAACAGAGGTTTTCTAGTTGGAAGCCCAGCATGATACTTATTGGCGGCTTTAGAGTGTAGGCATGGCGTACCCAAAAACTTAGAAAAAAATTAAACGCTAAAATAGACGATAAAGAGTAAATACATTTTCCACTATTTACTTTACTGGTAGATTATTATTTAACAAATAGCATCAACCACTCCTGTAAAATTTATTTCCTTCTGTCATTAATCAATCAAATGTGTATGTATATTCATAACTGAGAAAGCGTGCCTACTTAAAATTCGCCACTGATGATACCGATACCCAACAGATTACTCTACCAAAAATGTGTTTTCAACAAAAGGTGTAGTGATTCTTTCTAAGACCAAAACATGAAAATAGGATACTTCAGATTAGTGAAGTTTCGAACGGCACTGGTAATCCCCGTAGATGTTGTTTGTCCTTTCGCAACCAACATTCGTAAATCATCTCCGTGATACAGGTGAGTGATTCCACCCTCTTAAGGATTGCTCGTTTAGTATGAGAAGTCATACTTCGATTCTTCACGACCGCTTTCTAAAAATATTTGAGTTGAAAAGGACTTGAACCTATGTTGATTAGCTGTATTACTCAGAAGTCCAGCATGTTACTCCTACACTATCTTCCCACAGGAAATCATAAACCAAATATTACTAAGTTCAGCCCTGATATTTGGAGCGAACCGGTAATGTTCTTCCTGTATATTTCCACCAAAGTGCATGCCGAAACTCATTTCTTCGATGACCTGGAGACAAAATTAATGCCCACTATTAAACTAAATGGCATGCAATGCAGGAAAATTACATGCAGGAAATATTAACCTAATATACAGTAATTTTGCCGTGCATATTCAAACGTACGCTAATAATAATAATAATAATAATAATAATAATAATAATAATAATAATAATAATAATAATAATAAATATTCACTTTCATTGTATAGTTTTAACTTCAAGGAACTACTTACGTCTTCGTGCGAATGGACATTAGTTCGAGTCCGTTGGGAAATATTGAACACAGTAGTTCTTAACATAGTTTGGCCACAACTGTAAGTCCTGTCGTTAGGAGCTCAGCTGTTCGTTTTAGTGTTTCGTAGCAATTATTATTATTAATGTTTAGTACTGTTAATACTTTTTGTTTTTGCGTATTGCTTTTATTATTGTCTTCATTTCAAAAAGGGGGAATATCCGAACAAATGCAACCATAATTAATCTTATTTTGAGCGTAAACGCCTTTCGCAATTAGCAAAGAACAAAAACTGAACATTGCGACGTAGCTGCAAAACGTAAAAAAAAATTAAGTGATGGAGTTCGAACCTAATCTCATGGTCATTAAGAATACAATAACCACATGCCTTAAATCTCTTGACTACGATTTCTACGCTGAGTAAAGTATAACTTACTCAATTTCTATACCGCTCCCATTATATCAAGTTTATACGGATGGTTTTCTTTCCTTAATACAAAGAAGTTGAAGATGTGGAAACTTTGATACTCGGCGATCACTGACAAAAATCCTAGTAAACACTGTGTGCATTCTTTACCATAATGTGAATATAGGGTGCATGTGTTCTTTCGGCTTTCTCTCTTCATGTCTTTCTTGACATTTCTTTATCATGTCTTTGTTTCTCTTTCTTTTTTCTCTATTCATCTTGATCTCTTATTGATTACTTCTGTCTTTTACACACCTTCTCCCTTCTAGCACCTGTGCTGCATCAGAGCTTTACTGGGCCTCTTCGCAAAACGTATTGACCAGCATAACTTAAACTCAAGCCTCCCTGTACTCAACGTAGATATCGTAGTCGAGAGGTTTAAGGTATGTAGTGATTGCATTTGTTCGGATATTCTTCTCTTTTGAAATGAAGACAAGAATAAAAGCATTACGCAAAGACAAAAAGTATTACCAGTACTAAACATTACCAATAATAATAGCTACGAAAGATTAAATAGATATCTTTTACCATCTCTCATGAGCTGTATGCATTATTAACAAAAATTTTTAAAAATCTTCTTGCAGGTGATTCGAACTTACTTCCTTCGCATTTGTAATCTAGCACCTTAACCACTACGCCAAGATCATTGCTTGGTAAACGTTTAGTTGTCGGCGTATTTGTTCGTATTTGTATTTTATGTTCCCTCTTCGACAAGTTTTACTCTTTTTTCTCCGTTTAGCAGCAGTTTCTGCCTTTCTCTTTCGGTGTCGTCCTTTATTTGCACTATGCACTATTCGTATTTACAGCTTGTGCCCCTCTGCAATGTCTTATTCAGATTAGACTTTTCTTCTTGCCCCCTCACTAAACATTTACTTGATTTAATTCTCTTATTTTCCATGGCTAGAGCGCAGGAATACCAGACTCAAAAAACATATGTACATTTACTTTCCTGACAGATAGTACGTCACATACAATTTGTTTTCTCAGTGTGTAAAATGGTCGCTGTACACCGTTTCCAGGTTACCGTCCTTCATTTGATTTGTAAGGATCTTGTTTAATCAGCTGCTTCATATATTTGCTTTGTCTATTCGTTTGTGTTTCCATCCAGGAGCATAAGATCAGAAGAATCACTGTGATGAGTACCCATTAATTTTGTCCAGACGTAGAGAGTCATAAGTCAGGAATAAAGTTCGTTGATGAACGTGATCCGTCTATCGGAAGTGGTAGGAATCAACCATTTCCGTTTTTAACGTCGATCACTATAGAGCTAAAAGGGAAATAGGAGCGGTTTCCTGCAGTCGATTAAGCGTCTCAAGAAATATATTTCGTTTCCATTTTTAATTATCTACAAACACTGGAAGTGATTGAACTCTGGTTTCAATATTAATCTAATTTGAGCAAAAATGATAAATGACAGTGAGAAGGTGCTTTGTGGATTCGATTTAGCACTTGAAGAGTAGGCTCCATTTTCCCTTTTAACAGTCAACTCTAATCGGCACTGGCAGAACTCTATGTTGATTGCTTTAGAGCAAAAATAGTGATATCATAGATAGTGAGAACTGCAATCAATTACAGTAAGAATCTCAAAGAATATATTCCATCTTCACTCTAGTCTCACTACTTAAAATGAAAGTGGTAGAAATCTACTGTCACGTTCGATTTCAATATTAATGGAAATAATATACTTCTTGACATCGCTAACAAGATACTTGTACACGTATATCACATCTTGATATCATATCTAGTTCATTTACACAGAAGAAACATATATAACGTACTATAAACGTAGATTACATACGTAAATACTGTAATTTTTGTACTTAAAGCACGACTATCTATAACATCCTGCAAAAAAATATATAACTGAAAACGTATGTTTTATAATACTCTCCGTATAAATAAGTGTCCCAACTATGCGTACTTTCCGTATGACTGTATATATGTAGTATGGATCTCATATCCAGATGAACGTATATAAGATATAGCTGATATATGTAACATATTGCGGACATATGTAATATACAGAACACTGTTAAATGTCAGATATCCTACAGCTGCATGATGTAACATCTAAGTGGGAAAAGGGGACGCGGTGGCTCAGTGGTAGAGCGTTCACCTCCCGTGTTTGGGGTCCGTGGTTCGATCCCAGCTCGTGCCGTGTGGACTTTGTGGTGGACAAACACCGTGATCGTGGGTTTTCTTAGGGTTTTCCCGTTTCTTCCCACTTTCTTCATCCCACCATTTCATTCATTTATCATCATCACCCTCTCCTTTAGCCTAACCGGCATAATCGTGGGACGTAAAACTAAAGATTTCACTTCATTTTTTTAAGCGGGAAAAGGCAGTATGTATGTAGCTTTATCCGTATAAATACAGATTTGCGTATTAAACATATGAATTCCGTATATTTGTACAGTATACACTGTCCGGATAATGAATTTTTCTCAGTGTACGTTTAAGATATCGGACAATTTTGCAGGAAGAATTATTAACATATTCATTTTCAGAGTAATGAAAAGAAATAATGATTCTCATACTCTTGGTCCGTATCGTAGTAATTCTTGTCCGATTTTAACTAACTAACTAACTAACTCTATGGCCTATGGAACCCGGAGGTTCAATGCCGCGTTCATAAAAGCTCTCCACTGACTTCTATCCTTAGCTAATTGGATCCAGTTTCCACTTTGTATTCCAATCTCTGCGAGATCCATCTTAGTATTGTCCTCCCATCTGCGCCTAGGTCTTCCTAATGGTCGTTTTCCTATGGGTCTACCAGTCAAGACTTTGAAAGCGTTTCTACTTTCTTCCATTATAGGTAATAAATGTACGCAAGTGCACTTATAACACAATAAATAACAACTCATTAACACTGACTTTTAATCTATATATCGTGAACCCTTTAAGATTTTCGTGCCATTGAAAAAAAAAACAAACACAATTTCCTACTAACATTAAGAATGAAAGCAACAGATAACTTCATGAGATAGATCGATACATTTCTAACAAGCAAAGTCTACTATAAGTTCAGACCTAGGTTGGAAATTTAATCACGAACGTTGAGAAAGGATAAAAGAAATGAATATGAAACCAAATTTCGCTGCTACTGCGTGTTTCAGTTGAACTGTTGGAGATAAACACTCAAAATAAATAAACAAATAAATTAAGCTCGCAAACTGAAATTTGTGTACTAATTACAATGCCACTCGTGTTGTCAAGATCTACGATTATGAAGCATTGAAAGAAAAAATAGAAAGAAAAGGAAAAGAAAAAAAAGTAAATCATAAGGAAAATGTAACCAAGTTTGCAAATTGGCTAAGCGATAAGTTCAGTGAGAGCTGGCGGAATTTTATGGAAAATATTATCTCGACCTTTAGTCCAGAAGCTGATGTCAGACATCTCCGGGAGGAAACAGCTGTATCACTCGCATCATTAGATGAAGTTTTTTTTTTTCTTTTAAAAACTTTACTGACATCCAGTGTCTGCGATCAATTTGAAATTGCTTTTTTCTTTTATCCCTAACGTTGCTTGCTCTTACATTCTATATAAGGGAAGGCTAGCAACATAAGAAGTGTCACTATCTGTATGTGGGCGAGTGAAGATAGGAAGAAAGGATATTTGAGTGAAGAGAGCTCCTTAACGTTTTATAGAATCGATATCTTCCTTATTCCGAACCACCTAAGAAAAGAAATTTCCTCTGGACACGTTCTTTCTCCAAAGTCACGTACTCTTCACAGCATTAAAATAGACAAAAAGAAATATGATGAAAAAAAAAATCTTGGAAGAACCAGGGTATGGTTGCTGCAGATTGAATGTTGGAGTGTGAACCATGAAAAGAGGTCTGATCTCTGCATGGGAAAATTTTGTGGTCTCAGGTGGTCCTGACGCCACATTACAAATCCTACACGAATGAACCCTTTCTCCTTTCAAGGATGCAGGGTTGCCAAACATTCCCATTTTTGGGATCTTTTTTTTTTTAAAATATCAATTTTCTGTTTTAACCTTTAATACATAAAAGAGGGACCAAATTTGATACACATACGGAATATGTACCACACAACAGTATACACAAAGGTTCAAAATCAACATGAGATCTTCAGAGCTCTGTCTAGTATTTACGGACTACTAAAATTGTATGTGAATTCTTCCATATGTTTCCTGTACGAACGAAAACTTTTGTCATATTAATTATAAAAATGACAAAACGTTAATAAATAATAATAATAATATTTTTATTTATTAATATGATTTGAGATACAGCTATTAATACGAAACAATTAATCCTGAATTTTGAAAGGAAGTCGACGTGTGCTTGAATTAGATACAACATTCACTCCGTAGGACTGTAGAGGGCGTTAAGGATGTTTCGTCTCGAAAACGTGTCCTGAAAGTGATGGCTCGGAAATCGTATATGTTTCTACTGAAAGCGATCTGTTCCGTCTTGTGGGCAATCATAAACTTCGATCAGGATGGCTTAAAAATTCATATTGAGGAACGAGTATGCTAATCATAATCTATGCCGCTCGGTAATTATGTCTTCCCCACTTGAAAGAAAATATATTATTCCTCTGTGATTATCCAGGATATATGTATACCCTATGGTTTTGCGTTTGTTGAAAAGATGCAGATTGGTTATTGGTCAATCACGATTCAACTGAATTTATGGAGTTTAGTGGCCCTTTTCATGCCAAAACTATGAGAGAGCTGGATCTACTGATTAACGTAAGATCTCAGTCACATGATTTCGGTTGGAAATTGAACCAGGATACTCCACACAAAAAGCAATAATGCTAATCACATCGCCCTGAGAGAGTTATACGAGATTCGAACATATGCAACAGTACAGGTGAAGCTTATGCGATGCTTAATGGTGAGATATTGTATTTTATTTCGGCATACGTTAACTGCATATTTTGACACCACTAAAACTTAACTGTGACAACTCAGTGGAAATTCACATTTACAGTATTAGCTCAAAAGAAGGATTACTACCTTATAGCAGGATGTGGTAATTATATAGCCCGAGTGGAACTATGTTCTAAGACAGTAATTTATAACTGAATGTCCTGTACGTAATGTCATAGTTTCCCTAAACTAAGTCATCTCCAACGTAACAAACGGTAAGAATTGTTGTTGAATGAACAGCTAAAAAATAAACAAAGAAATAAATAAAATATATATTTGATATAATGAGCTTGAGTTTTAATTAAAATTTATTATCAGTTTTGATTCAGTTTCGAGATATTTGGTGCAATTTTAGAGCATGTTTCTAATTTGTTTTAATGTGATATATATATATATATATATATATATATATATATATGGTATAAGCTATACTAATTAAGGTTCAATGAACCTACTGTTATCTTCTCTTTCCCAAAACCTTGAAAAGAAACAAACGAATCAACTCTCTACCTCTCCAGAAATCGGCGTTTACTTAGTCTGCATAATGATTTGTCCTGTCTTATTTCTAAATAATCATAAACAAAAACCACTTGGAACTAAAGTACGCTGGTCCGTTGCTGAATTACTGATTGATGTAAGCTTATGCACAATAGTATATCATTGAAAGTATAATTTTAATATTAAACAGCCATAAAAAGAACTAAAACACTATAAGAGTGATAATAACAGATAGAAGTTATGTGTTTATAATCGTGGAATCAAGTACGTTGAGTAAAATAAAAACAGTATTGCCTGTAAATTACAAATTTTATTTATATATTTCCACGTGATGACTGTATAAATATGGTCTTGCTTAGGAATGCCCACAGGTGGTTTTCAGCACGAAGGTTGCGAATATTATATTATTTGGGGAAACAGGTTTTCTCTCGAAATGGTAAATCAAGATAGAGAATGGTAAGTTAGAAGGAGAAAACTAAATCTGGGGAAGAATAATGATAAATTTCAGGAGGAGAATGAGAATATAGTACTTTTGTGAGGGCAATGATAAATTTTGGGGGAAAATGATAATACATTTAGGATGTTGCCTCTGGTCTTGCTCCAAAATGAGAAAGTTGAGAAGAATCCTAGTTCTGCGAATGCCATAGTGAAAAAGAGTCATTCCATGTGTACAGTGTTTTTCAAATGGTGTGCTGCGAAATTTTAGAATTCAATGAATTAATTAGTTAGAACTAGTTTTGAGACATGCTTTAACAAGTCAAACTCTCCAACGACAGCAACAGTGTTCAGTACTAATAGATTTACTATTTTATAGAAACGTATAGTTCTTTTATTATTATTATTATTATTATTATTATCAGTGACGTACGCAAGGATCGTTTCGGGATTTTATTCCTTGAGCAAGATATTATGGAAAAACAAACCAAATTTACTATATTAAGATATCCACAAATATCACGTGAATCGTGAAAGAAAATGAAATTGAGTGTTTGAATCTCCCTTTGATGGAGCTGCGTAGGCGTATAATAAGGTGTGTTGTCAGTCAGTCGAAAAAGGTTGGGAACCACTTACTAACGGAAATTACTTCTGTCAAAATATATTGATCACTAAAACCACTAACCGATGATTACACAGAGAATTAAAAAAAAAAGAAGAGAACTCATTGTTTCGAAAAAGATGTTCTCTGTTTGACCCGTACTTGTGAAATAACATGTGTACAAAATTGATCTTCTTTTTCTAAACGTGAATGTCACACATGAATAGCCAATTAGGATTTTAAATAGCGAAATGATATGTCAAGTTTTGTTTATTTTCATTTTGAAGTGAGATTGATGAGAGAATTGTGTAGGTCAACAGTTATCAAAACCTGTCACTACAATCGCTGTAGATTTACACGCAACTACTACCCTTTAGCTTAGAGATTAACCACAAAGGCCACAGCCGTATTGTTTACAATATGTTATACAATATTATTTTTCCCTGATTTTTCTCTCTATGTATTATTATTGCAAGGTGCATCACTACTAGTGAACAAGATTTTTTTATATGAGCTGCAGATATTTCTTTTGCATTGGAGAACGCGTTTACCAACGTAAAATTGAGCTCCCTTGTGGCTATATGATTTGCGTATATACACTCTTAAAAATTTCCTTGCTCAGAAATGAGAAAAATGCATGTTCAAAACAAAATAAGTAATTTTTACTCATATTTGAGACAAAATCTCTCATTATTTTCGAACGTGTTTTCATTTGTAAGCTCAAGGCCAATTTTCAGGTTCCCATTTATGAGATTTTGTCAGTTCTTAAAAATGAGAATGAAATAGTGCGTGATTTGTAATGTAATACATGAGTGAAAAATAAAGGTAATAATCTTACCGAAATAATATTACTATGTTTTACTAGGGTCTAATATTGCTAGGGCTTAATTACTATACAGGAAACGAGATAAAAGATTTCAGTTGTAGCCGTGTGCGAATGGATATGAGTACGCAGTATGGTGATGCGGCTGAGGCGGCGTATGAATACACCATACCATTACCAAAGTCGAGAAAGTAAACAGCATGTGATAATAAACACGTAGATTTATCAGCCAACATTCTTGGAAGTTACTACCTGCGTTTTATTAAAATTGATATTGTAATGTAAGTTCATTTAGTTTAATGGTGGAACACTATTGTGGTAATTGATCCTAGTTTTCAGTAAGAGCAAAGGTAAAGAATAAATGGATCAATTACTGTAATCATTCTTTTTGTTATGTAGTAATAAGTAGAATGGGAAGGGATGCCAATGTTTTACACCCATTCCCTTCGTTATAAGGTGCAAAATAGCTTATATATGGAAACAAAGAACACGGAAATCATCTGTGAAGTTAGAAACAGCGTTGAAAAAAAGTGTGATTTATTATTATGGAATTGTAATGCAAAGGTATTTCATACTGATCACCTAGCATAGATTGGCGCCTCCTCTTTTCCTCACCTGTAATCTTTCTAATGACATACATTTGCAGGTTATTTGTGACATATAGTCACTGTGCGAATTGAATATTTCGTGCAGATTGATTATACGAATCCTTACAACAATTCATGAAATGTATACTTCTTTCTGAATTTACTTTCTGCACTTGCATTCCAGGTGCAGATTCACTTTAAGAGGTCCTGTTACACCAATCAACCTGCGCTAGATAGTCACTAAAAAGCACGAATGCTATCTAACCGAGTCAGAGCAGGAGTGTAGCGGGAGGGCATCCGTATGAAGCAGGCGCGTCAACGATGGTGGTTATACGGGTAAAGGAGGATTATGGAAACTCACTGTTTTTACGATACAAAGATATATTTTTTAAAGTCATTTGCTAGTTACATTGTACTTACATTCCGCGGTGCAGATTCACTTTAGGATGTTTGTGCAAAATACAACCAACATGTGCTAGGTAGCCACTAAAACGAACGAATGCTATTTAATCGAGTCAGGGCATGTACGCAGTATGGTGCTGCGCGGGGTTGCGTCCGTAGGGGAAGGCTCGTCAGCGATGATGTGTATGCTCGTAAACAATTATTATAAAAAAACACTGCTTTCATGATACAAAGATATCGTTTTTGTTCAAGTCATTTGTTCGTTACATTCGTCCCACGTCATATTTCCTTTATTAATTTACCACTACTTATCTTATGGGCGAATACCATACGAGGTTCGACCTTCATTAATGTATTTTCACGTAAATACGCATATCACAGGTAAGAGCCCACCATATTTTGATTACTTACACACTAGTCCATTAAAATATTACTACAAATTCTTATAATCTTATAATGTGGATTCTTATAATCAATCTGTACCGAACATTTTTCCCAGACGAGGGATGAATTTCACCTATATATGTATCCAATTTCACCCATATACGCATCAAGTCGTCACACACGCACACTATCTATATAGATAGAATTTGAAAAGTTATCTCTAGCAGGGATGAAAATTTTCTTCTCCAGGGGCGTTAATTTTTTTCTCAGAGGAGAAATCCTTGGCATCCCCCATCAGTTCGCACACTGCATATAGCAATATACCCATTTGTTATTAATTTAACGTAGGGGCCGCGATAGCTAAGTGGTAGAGCGTTCACTTGTGGTGCATGAGGTTCTTGGTTCGATCCCAACTCGAGGCAAGTGGGCTTTGTGGTGGATAAACACAGTGTGCGTGGGTTTTATCGGGATTCTTTCGTTTTTTCTCACTTTCTTTATTCCTCTATCTTATTTATTCTCATTACCAGCGTCTCCTATAGCCTACTCGACACAAGAGTGGGACGTAAAAACAAAGATTTCATTTTTTCTTAACGTCTCAAGATTGCGCTCCAAGGCTAAGGGAGACAATGATAAAGATGGATAATAATACTGTAGTGAAAATGAGGACATTCGTTGCTTGGCAGTTTTTAGAGAATTTATCTGCTTATTTTTTGGGGTTTGTTGTAAAACAAATATTTCGTAATTTAGGAATGAAAATTTCTTGAAATGAAGGTTTAAATGTTATATTTTAAATATTATAACTGTAGGTGTTTATTTAAGATGCATTCTGTATGTACTAATTGTTTGAATCTTTTGCATGTTTATATTTTGTTTATACCATTTCCCCTTCTCCTTACCGTATTTGAGAACCCTGTTTCTGTGCGCCGTTTCTCGCTTGAGAGAAAGACATTTCTCAATTCTTTTTGAGAAATGTGTTTCTCAATATGGGGGTTATATGCCTCATTTGCTCAGATGTTTCTTTCTCAATTTTAAGAAAGAATAAATTTTTTCTCAAATTTGAGAAAGCATTTGCACCCCCAGAAATGAGACATAATTCCTCGCGTTTGAGTCATTATTTCTCAAAATGATTTGAGAAAATCGAAATCTCACTTTTAAGAATGTATTACTCGGTGCACAGATAAGAAACGGATGTTCTCAAATACGAGGATTTTTTTCTCGAATTTAAGAAACCATTTTTAACAGTGTACCTTTTGTACGGGAGACCAGGATTCGATTCCCCGCAGTACCTCATAGGGTTTGAGTGAAACGTAAAAATGTAGGTCTATGTTCTATATCGCTGTCTATATCATGCGTCGGTGCTCAAAGGATGTAAATGATAAAGTAACTAATTTGAAACTCGCAATCAAATTGTAGTTTAAAATAACGAACTTGTAACTTAAATATAGAAACCACAGTGCTTTCTTCAGTTCAATGAGTATTTGTTTGTAAAGTGAGCTGAAACTCTCTGACGGCATTACACATATGGCGAACACTCAATTGGATAATGCGAAACCAGTACTCCAAATTTAACTCCCTAATTCGATTGAATTATATCAATGGTAAATGAGCTAATGACATCCATAAATGCAATGGGGCAAAATTGTTTAACATTTTGCTATAGTGTGGTTTTGAATAAAAATGCTAATTCAAAACATGTCCGTAAGTTACACTCTTAACACATACCGGTACTACAAATCATAAACAGCCTGCCCGCTGGTATAAAGGCTAGCGCGCACTTTCGGTGCACGTAGTCATGATTCGACTCCCTGTGGTACATCATTGTACGTCATACGATGATTTAGACTCTACTTTAAAATGTAGGTGGACGTCTCATAAAGCATCGGTGCTCAAAAGGAGCGTTTAACTTCACAAACAAGCGAAAAATAGTAAGTAAGTAAGTAGTATATGTTAAGTTATTATTTTGGAGTTGCAGAATAAGAGTACGTTCTTAATTTATATTTTGAAAAAGTTTCATGGAAGTTTGAACTCAAACGAGCCTCTTGCCTTTGTAACGTGACTTTACCTCAAAGTAGTTGGCAAGGTTAGGTCAAGCAAACGTATACTTCCCTAAACATAGTCTTCTCGGTGAATAATACGAATGAGTAACTCAGATCAATACTGTTTCCAATGAACTTTAAAAAGTTTGTTATTGAATTATCCACGTCTCTGTGTGTGTTTGTTATTTGCGAATTTTTCAATTTTGACCCTCCATTCGGTAGAAGATCAAAAACTATCCGAGAAAGTGATGAAAGTTTTCGCGTCACTCTTACCGTTCCCGAGATATTGAGCCATCCCGAACCATCCTATCTCTCTTTGGAAAAGTTCTTGAAACCATATTATACAACAGAATTTTAAACCATGTAAAGCCTGTCATATGTGAACATCAACACGGATTTTTAAGGAATAAATTCACAACAACCAATCTAGCAATAGTAACTGCTTACATAGCAAGAGAAATAGACAAAGGCGGTCAAGTGGACGTCGTTTATACGGATTTCAGTAAGGCTTTCGACAGAGTTGACCATGACGTGCTACTACAGAAATTGGTATTTTTCAATTTTTCTAAACGAGCAATACAGTACTTCGCTTCCTACTTGTGCAATCGAGAGCAAGCTGTCTCTTACAAGGGATATATTACCATGAAATTTACCACATTATCAGGTGTTCCTCAAGGATCCCATTTAGGTCTGCTATTATTTTTTCTTGTAATTAATGATATTTCAACCTATGTTAAAAACTCTCACTTTCTGTTGTTTGCCGATGATCTCAAATTATATTCTAAAATAAATACAATAGATGACTGCACACAACTCGAGCAGGATTTACAGGATGTTGGACAATGGTGTGACAAAAACAAACTTTCATTGAATATCTCTAAATGCAAGTCTTTATCGTTCTCAAGGAAAGAAACTCCCATCAATTATCCGTATATAATTAATGGAATATCTCTGTGTAAACCAAATTCAGTTAAAGATTTAGGAGTAATTTTTGATTCAAAATTGACCTTTTCTCATCACATCGATGCAATCTCTAACGATGCATTCAGAAACCTGGGTTTTATCTATAGAATGGGTAAAGAGTTTAGAAACGAGTCAACATTCTTTAAACTTTATAATTTGTACGTAAGGTCCCGATTAGAATATGCGTGCGTTATTTGGACACCAAATGTAAATAAATACTTACAAGCAATAGAAAACATTAAATTTAAATTTGTAAAAGTGCTTACGTACAAGAAAACAGCTTTCTATCCCAAACAGATTCCCTACGTGGACTTAGTAAGGAGTTTGGATTTCCTAACGTTGACGAATCGACGAAAGATGTTTGATTTACTATTTTTATATAAGGTATTAAATAATAAAATTGACTGTCCAGAGCTACTCACGAAAATATATCTGAGCGTTCCAACAGGCAGAACAAGACCAGGGAATCCTGGTATATTTTTCTGTGAAAGGGCACGAACAAATATTCTCAGTAAATCTCCGCTGTGGAGAATGTGTGACTCCTACAATTAATTAAGTCATAAAACTGATGTATTAGATATATTCAGTATGTCAGAATATGCATTTAGAAACAGAATTATTACCGAGTACCAGACACTCGAAGTGAATTGATTAATTGTACGAGTAAATGTATATATGTCTATGTATGTATTATACGACACTATAATTAGGCATTAAGCCTGTTGTGTTGTTTTCTAAATAAATAAATAAAATAAAAATAAAATAAATAAAATATTGGTCCAAAAAGCTTTCGGGATAATTAAGGAGCCGTACTCGGGAACCGTAAGTCATTGCGAAGAACAGAAGAAGGTGCGGAAAAAAGATTTACTTTTACAAGTAGCAAAAATCACAGATATTCTTCCCTCTGCATCTCTCCATTCTTTATAAGTTCGTTCTGGCAATGCTTTTCGAGCATTCTCAACTGTTTCTTTCTGCAGTTTAAAAGAGAAAGGCCATAGTTACGGCACAAGTAATTTAGTGTGTATATATATAACTAAAACACTTTAGTAGAACATAGAGAAGAAAATTTCACCACATCATTAAAATTGAGTAAACCTCTGTGTTAGTTTTAAGTTTGGCGAGAAAAAATTTGTATACAACGCGTATAATTTATCGCCTGTGTACACTGAAGCGTGAAAATCTACGAAAAACACACTTTCCCTATAGAGTATTTAATGTTTTTTTCTTGACCATGCTGCTAGCATACTAGGACGACTAATATTTAACCTATGGTCTGAAAGGCAATGCTTACGTATATAAATATTTTGAAAAGAAAGTGTTGACGATATATCAGTCTCGCCTTAACATCAAGTTCTTAAGTGTAATGTTCAAGGTGTTAGGTCAAGTGATTGGCCTTGTGTTTGCAGAACGTGGTTCAAGAACTTTTCCATTACCTCCAACAACACAGACGCGTGTCGTCGCTGATTGCTACATCAATGTTCTTCCCCTGCCTTCTATATCCCTTGTAGGGAATGACGCTTTTCCTTCGTCTAAGAGTCTTCAAGAATTTTTTTTTTTGGTACATTAGAAGGTCAAAATAGGGTTTAACCGCACGAAAGTAACGCTAAGTTTAGACATGGGTAGTTAACATTTAGATGAAAGTGAAAAAAGTGGACTTCATGATAAGGAAAAGACTATTCATAGATGAATTATATGGTATTGCACTATTATACTTTTAAATACCAATGAAAGACAAAACATACATTTGCAATTTTCTTAACGGCTCTGACAAGCAATCTTGTCAAACCACGTAGAAAAAAAATATTAGTTCAAGGAAATATTTTTCTCATCTACTCCTGAAAGCATGCATAAGCAAGTTTTTTTCTCATTCACTTCTTCTTTTCAAAAATACACTTCTTTTAATTACGTTGTGTAACCACCAGTTTCTTGAAACAAGATAGATACTTTCAGGTAGAAGAATGGGCCGAAGATAAATGCAAATAATGAAAGTATTGTAAAGAACTAACGCTCAGGCTACTGGTAAAAAGTGCCCAAGCTTGAATATATTTCTAATTGCAAGATGAGGACACTAAATCCAACAGAATTATTTTAAATACAGTGAAACCTGTCAACTTGGCCACCTCTCTAAGTTGGCCTAGTTTGTCTTGAACCTGCATTTTCCCATAAGACATTCGTTACTTACTACTCTATAAGTTGACCACCTGTCTATGTTGGAAGTTGGCCACACTGAAGCAATGTTTATCCTAGGATGATAATGATAAATTTACCTGCGTATCTTGGCCACGCAAAATACAGTTTTATAATTTTTGTTAACTCTTTCGTATTCCCATATGAGAGGCAGATGTTATGTATTTGTGACTGGAGAAAAGAAGCAAGGATTCCCGCGATTTGTTCTTGGAGGTCAATGGCCAGAAGACTATCCTAATAAAGGTGTGGTGAAGGGAGATGTGAATAAGAAAAAGCACGTACAGGAATTCAGGAAATGGTTGTACGTATTTGTTTACCCTGTCTGTTTTGGTAAAACCATTAGCTATATCAGCTCCTCTCATCAGTGGGGAGCTTTAGTAATTCCGGAAAATTCCTTAGGTTAAAACTAACCATCTCAATTGTCAACTATTGCCACCTGTCGGCTTGTCAAAAGATAGCGGAGTTTTTCAGATATGAATTCCCTTGAGATTTTCTCAAAACATCTTTTGCTCCGAGGGAAACACTTCTAGCTCATTAAGAAGAGGTAGTTACCTTAATATTAGAATGTGCATATCTGCCAAAAAGAATAAAACAAATACGTCTAGAATGAACCACTATTTAGTAACAACTGAAAAGAAGTCATGTAAATTGCACATGAGTTTCTCAATTTATAACAGCTTTTCTTGTTTTCAATCTGAATAATCCAATGTACCAGACTAGTTTTCAGGAAGAGAAAAGTATGCACATATATTGAACATACTATAGTAATATTTTCTAGTAGGCCTACTGTATATTTTAATGATACTCTATATACATTATTTATAAGTAACAATCGTGCCACTGCTTATTAAAATTTTACAATCAAGTAATACTAGAAATCCTATTCTAAAAATACACAAATCACACTTATTTTCTGTAAGTTGGCCACCTGTCTAAGTTGGCCACTTTTCGATGGAACTGATGGTGGCCAACATAGACAGGTTTCACTGTATATCCGTCCATAGAGTCACGAGAAAAATAACCTCAAAGTTAGAATTTTTGAAGTACCGCTTATACCAATGGTGAAAGTGCCCACGCTTGGATACATTTCTAACTGCTTTTTCTACTAATTTAAGATGAGGAAGCTGAATCCAACGAAATTGTCTTAAAACATATCTGTTCACAGGTCACGAGGAAAAAGACAAAGTTAGGATTTTTAAAGTACCAGTACTGTTTAGGCACGTAGTAAAAGTACCCATGCCTGGATACATTTCTCATTGCGCTTTTAATACAAATTTGAGAACGCTCAATCTAATGGAAGTATTTTGAAACATATTCGTTCATGGGATCACGAGAAATTGGGATCTTTAAAGTATCGATTATGCGAATGGTGAAAGTACTCAAGGTTTGATACATTTTTAATTGAACCCTTTTAAACTAATTAGAAGACGTTGATCCGCAATGAGATCACGAGAAAAGTTATATTAAAGTTGGGACATACATAAATATAAATCTCAACTTTGAGGTCTTTTTTTCTTGATCTCATGTATGGGTATGTATTAAAAAAAATAGGTCTGTTGGATTCATCATCCTCAACTTAGTGTAAAAATCGCAACTAGAAATGAATCCAAATGACAGTGGGAGTGATACATTACTAGCCAATCATATATTTTAACAGCAGTGAGATACGAATATCTCCGTTGCCATTATGAGGTAAGACTGACATTGTGAGAATATAAGTGTGAGAGGTAGAGAATATAGAAGCCAAAAAGATAGGAAATGAGCAAGAATTTACAAGGCTTGTCGGAAAAGTATTCGACCATAGTTTCGGAATACCAATTTCCTTAGTGAAATTTTAAGAGATGTAGAAAGAAGGAGCATATCATTAAAAACAAAAATACAAAGCGTTAATCTCTATAAAGAAGTTGGCACGTTGCCTCAGTGGTAGATCGCTTATCTCGGTAGATCTCTGATTTGATCCCCGGTCAAGTAAATTTGTGGTGGACAACGTCACATCCGTGGATTTTCTTGGAGTACTTCCGTTTCCCTCCACATTCTCATTTCACCAATTCTCCCGCCATCATTCACTTGCCTTAATCATCTCTCTCCCTTGACCTAAAGGACATAATCGTAGACGTTAAACTGAAAGACTTAATTTCTTTAAAAGAAACCAGAAGACAAAGAAATACAAGAGGAATTGATAAAGAAAAAAAGAATTTTCAAGTATAAAAGGAAACTATTTGCGAAAATATATATTTTAGTGATTCTTGGATTGAAATTTAAAAACTTATTACTCTAACAAACGTTTTATTTTACGCTTTTATATGTTTCACGTATTATGTTACCTACTAAGAGTTATGAAAAATACACCAATATCTATGAATTCCTAGAGTAAATATAATCAATTCTTTCTCATACTTCATCATCAGACTCTCCGTGAACGTATTTCCTAGATAAAGATCACTCTGAATAACCACAAGATAGAGCCTAACACGTGTGACATGAAAAAGGCATCTGCCCACTTCACATGGAATTGATTAAAAATTCGAAAAACAATTTTCTGAAGTTGACGACGGATAGGCTGAAACCTCTATAATTGACAATACCTGTCGCAGAGATTGAAGGTAGTTTAAATTTAGCCTTCGATCGGTGGCTCTACCACGTGGACTATACGAGAGGTCATCCGACTCACAACGCATAATGAATATCGACGTTATTGTCCACAACTCTTCGGGAACAAAAGCATAGAGGCTAAATTAATAATCATCTTTGTCTCATTCTGTGGTTTCTATTCCGGGCGAGAATGCGGATGCTGCAAGTATTTTATGTAGAGCATAGAGACGGCTTTTATTTGGTTTTGAAACCGGATGCGAAAGCAAGAACACCATGGTCGTTTGTCATACATATTCGTAATAAATTAATTTTTAGATGCTTTGGTATTGGTTAAAATACAGGCAAGAGGAGAGAAGTGAAACGAATGTATTAGAAAATAAATATCTTTTAAAATATTATATATTTTACTTGAGGCATCAGTTGGTTGTTTGTTTGTGTAAGTTTAGCTTCATTTCTTAGTACCATGGCTATATGAGACGAGGATTTACAGTTTAAGTTTTAATTTGAATCATCGTAATTGGTTCACTGCTCTCGCATCAGGAATCAAACCGGACATTACAGGCACCGAAGACAGGCGTTAGCCACCTGTTTTTAAAAAGAAACGCTTTGAAACTCTTATACTTTACTTCTTTCTTGCACTTTTCGTAGCTGTTAATCTTGGTGGTAATGATGAAGCGGTAGAATAAAGAAAGCATGAGAAAATGGAAGAGTATGGAGCAAAACCAATAAATATATGCGGTCATTGTCCGCCACAAAGCTCATTTGGTGCGAGCTGGGAGCGAACTAAGGTTTTTATGCACCAGAGCAGCAAGAATCGTTTCTAATCTCTTACCCTTTGTTAGTTCAAAACTTTGGGTTTTGGTTATCACTTTTTCACTTTTTTTACCCGTAAATTTGTGTGTTGATGTGTGTTTCCTAATGTTCGTTCTATTTCGTAGGACAAGCGACGAAGATTAGATTTGATATAATGTTTTATTACCTAGACATTTATTGTTTATTTTATGTATTTTTCAATGCCAAATAAAAGAATTTACCCGTAAATCTTCCAAATTCTAGTGTCCTTAAACTTAAACTATATTAATTGGAATATGTTTCTGTAACATGTTTCTTTAAGAGTTCCAAACTGTGTTATGCATAAGTATCGGAGGTCTTAGAGAACGGCTATGTCCATTTATCCGTCTGTCTGTCGACAGGTATCAGAGCAGAAACGAAATGTGGTATCGAGAAGCAGTTTCTTAGAATTGATCCAGTGTTCCCAAAATAGGTTCCATTTTAGTTAACCCTCTATTGAAACCAGGAGAGACAGAAATCAACTGCTTCCGCTTTCAATGTTGATCACCAGCGAACAAAACTGGTAATAGATAACGACAAGCAGTTTCTCGGAACTGATTCAGCGTCTCAAGAAAAGATAAGCTCACCATCTCCATCCCTTTGCTGAAACCGGAAGTGGTAGAATTTTATTAATATGTTCGGTTTTAACAATTATCTCCAAAACGTAAAACCGATAAAAGATATCAAGAAGAGGTTTCTTGGCAACGTTTCAGGATCCCAAGGATAGGATTCATCTCCTCTGTTAACACACTATTAACAATGGACCGAGCGAAGTAGCTCAAGTGGTAGAGTATTCGCTTCGCATTCGGGAGGTCGTGGGTTCGATTCCCGCTGTCGGGGTTTTCTATGGTTTCCCTCAGTCCTACTAGGCAAATGCCGGGATGGTACCTACTAAAACAGGCCCTGGCCGATACCTTCTCAAATCCTTTCCATTGTTATTGCTGTTGTTGTTAGATACCCACTATAAAATGGCCTCTGAGCTGTATCTGGTGTTTGTTAAATAAATAATTAAATAATATAAATCAACCGTTTTTGGTTTCAACGTTGATCGCCATAGAGCAAAACAGTAATAGATAGCGATAAACATTTTCTAAATTCTTTTCTTTGTCTTACCCTAAGTTAAAGAAATATCCGATCACATCACACAGAGAAGATCAAATCACATATTCCGATTCCCGAACTTCAATAAAACTTGGCATCGTTTCAGGTTTGTATTCATTTTATGGCCCAACAAAGTTATAAACGTACGGGAATTTGGCTCCGTTTTTCACGTACATGTTTTTGGTGCGATATCACGACTTGAAAAACATTTATAATGATTTACTTAGTGCCTAAAGCTGCAAAGAGACTATTAGATAGTGTATGAAATAGTGATAGTAATGAATATTCAATCCTTATTTTTCCATGTCAAGTTCCAAATTTTCTCATTTATAGAAAGTACTTTGTAAGTTTTTATTGGTTTCCAGTGTCAGCAGCTCAACATGCAATTTTAACATATTTCTGGCATAATATCAGAGGCAGAAAATTCTTGTGTGTAATTCTCTTAATAATTATGACTGACACCGAATTGTCACCCGATGTTTAGTTATTTAGTTGGAATTCCCTGCCTGTTCAGTTCTGGTAAACAAATCGCGTAGAGGAAACGGTGTTTTCCGTGCGATAGCAAATTGTGATAGTGGAAGAATATGTGTGCACGGGGTCAATTAAAACACACAAGAGGTTTTCACTGTCAGGTACCAGGCAACAAAATCACGTGCGAATCTCTGTGTTAGAAGATGGCGAGAAAATGGCGCCAAACCGGGGTTAGTATTGAATGTGAGTAGACGAAAACCAAATGTCTGAACATCGGAAGTCGTCCGTGATATTCAGCAGAGCAAAACATGAAGCCTGCAAAAGTCTATCCGAAAACTGTAACAGCAGGTATGTGTGTCACGAACATATCAGCCTGTGTACCGAGTAAGATGTATCCAGGGACTGAAGGAGCCTGACAGAAGTAAACGTCAATTTATTAGGTTACTCAAATGCGCAGAATACGCAACGCTAGTCTACTGAGAATCCACATATTCTGCACGAAACATTCCTTCGTGACTGAAAACTTGATTTTAGGTGCGCAGTTTCAGGGACATGTGTAGTGAGTCCAATGTTCCTTGAAGCAACAGTGAATAGTGAAGTTAACTGAGGCTTCTTGCAACAGCTTTACAATGAACTGATACTACAAGAAATACCATACTCCTACTCCAGACAAGATGAAGCCACATGCCGCACTTTGAACTAGTCCCTGGCGTAGTACATGAACTGTTTACAAAAAAGCACATAGTAAACAAGGCGTTGTCACCCTCACATTCTTCGAATTGATCCTCCTATGGTTTTTATCTCTTGGGAGACTTAAATCTGAAGATGTATATAAATAATTCTAATACCCTGGTTGAACAGCACCAGGACATTAGCCATACAATCCCGAGATCACCCGTGAAGAGCGGAAGGCAATGTTACCGATGTGCTGCGACATGCGTTGTGTCTCGATGTTAATGGGATCAACTTTCAGCATGTCACATGCAGGTAAGCCAATGTTCACATTATCCTACTTTTTCGGCCGGTATCCGGTACTACAACATACTACTCCAGGTACTTTTATGTGAGCCATCCTGTATATTTACATTCAAATGCACTTTGTTAATCGCCAAGCCATACTTTAACATTAATAAGGAAGAAATATTCTTAATACAATGCTATTGTTAGGAAGGTAAATTGCCTTATTATTTTCACATTTTCTAAATTCATAAAGGATCTACTTTTCGTTACGGTATGTTCTTTACTTGCTGTTGATAACAAACAGTAACAAATGAAGTTAAAACATTGATTTCCAATAACGTATCCACATTAACAAAGGAATTCGCTTTTACTCAGAATAAAAATTAGAATTGCTGTCATATACACCTGTGTAATATACTGTGTATTTTTTTAACATGATTAATTTCCCCCAAACCTTCGGCTCATTCAGGGCCGCAATAGCTCAGTGGTAAAGCGTTCATCTCTGGTGCATGGGGTCCCTGGCTCGATGCCCGCTCAAGCCAAATGAACTTTTGGTGGACATATACCGTGTGTGTTGGTTTTCTCGGGATTTTCCTGTTTCCTCCTACTTTCTCCATTCCACCATTTCATTCATTTCTCGTCATCACCGTCTTCTTTAGCCTAGCCAGCATAAGATTTTATTTTTGCGGCTCATGTGCAAATATACTGCCTCCTAGCGACACCTCTTGGTGTCAGGCTGACTGTGAACTTTTTGGAATTAGCGTGGAATTAACAAAGGGTAGAGTAAAAGCGTTTATAATAAGGATTAAGAATATTTAAATATTTCCGCCTAGATATGTATGCAACCCGTAACTCTTAATTGTTTTGAAATTAGAATACGAGTGTTAGTCACAATCTGATATGTTTTTTTTTTTTCTATTATAAGTAGGACTGGCACAAAAAAGGCCACATAACTTTCAATCATCTCTCACTTTAAAGGCTCTACAAACCGTATGGATACTCATCATGTATACAATGTTCACGCACTTACGTTAGGTACTGTACAATTCATTAAAACATACAACGCATTTTAGTTTTAGAACAAGCCTTATCAATTTTGATACCGTTTAGTTCGATAAAATATTATCGAACACAAGGGCCTCAAAATTGATAAGGTTTCATGCTAAAAATGAAATGTGTCGTATACCATCCAGACTTATAGGACTCCTGTACTTTATAAACTTTATTATTATGTTTTAAAATTTCTCAACAGTTACGCGACACACCTGTTGCGAATCGGTACATTGTACAGTTGGAATAGCCGGTGACTGTAGCAATAAATATGGACGAGACGAACATACACTGCCAGCTTTTATAATGACTCTACAGTAGACCCTTAGATCGCAAAAAAAGGCGATTGGCGAAAAAGTTTTTCGAACAATTTACAGCTCAATTCACGAACAATGTTTCGGCTAAATATACGAACGGACACACATGCCTGCACTCACAATTCGACCGGCCCATTAGTGCTTCTACGCACTTGTGTAAACGTTTCTGTGAGATTGCCGTGTTCAAGAGCTCTTTTCCGGAAAATCCACAGTTTTAGTTTCAAAATGAGAAAGGAGTCGCTTACGTAAGGATGATCAGAAAATAGAGTTTGAATTATTTTTACAGCCCTACCCATCTTATAGGATAAATTGAAATGTAACAGGGCTCACACTAAGCATGTAGATGCAGGGGATAATAGGAATATTTTCATTCATAATGTATATGATGAAGTCTTGCAGATGAGCTACTTATAGAACTGAAATCGACTAGACTATTCTGAGATTTTATAAACTTCAGCATTTTATTGAATGACGCATAATCTGTTGTCCATAGATGTTTTTCTTTTTTAAATTTGGGGCCGCGGTGGCTCAGTGGTAGAGCGTTCACCTCTGGGGCTTGGGGTTCCGGGTTCGATCCCAGCCCCCGCCAAGTGAACTTTGTGGTGGACAAACACCGTGTGCGTGGGTTTTCTCGGGGTTCTCTCGTTTCCTCCCACTTTCTTCATCCCACCATTTCATTCATCACTCATCATCACCGTCTCCTTTAGCCTAACCGGCATATTCGTGGGACGTAAAACTAAAAGATTTCATTTCATTTTTTTCTTTTTTAAATTTGAGGCTCTTCCATACGCAGGTGTCCAAACGGTTGCCGTGTATGCTCTATTAAAGTCTATCACTAACTCTACATTCTTCATTTAAATACTCTACAGCACGATGTACTTTCCTTAATGCAACATTAACTTGTATTACACATCATAGTAACACCGTACTATTTTTTTAAAAAATAATGTACGTATTAAAAATCCATATGTTTATGAATTTAGATATATTTGATCAAAATATTCATGAGACCTTCTTAAGGATAAATGAATCTTCGTTTCCATATGAGATATATGGAATTAACAAAAGAATTTATCAGCTTTAAATTCTGGTCATACGCGGTAAGGAAAGAAAAAGAGAGAAAAAAAAAGCAACTAAACGTAACTAAAGGGCACACTTTCATGTTGTCACGTTGGAACAAAATTGGAAATGCATACGCGGCGATGGCTAACAGGAAATTAAGTAGCAATTGAACAGCCAACACCGAGTAAGATCATCCAATGTGAGAGCGACAAACGAAACTCAGTACCCAGCTTTTTGAATTTTTTAAAGCAGTTCCGCCATCACTTCTAGCAAAATGCTTAAAGGAATGAGCTTTCGCACATTATGAAAACGTAAACAATTTAGTTAAGAGTAATAAAATAAACAAGCAATATATAGAATTAGTTGTGTAATGTATCAGTCTTTTAATATATCACTTTTATTCATAATAAGTCATACAGTCAAGTAATCAAGATCTTATTCCTGACCATTTCAAGAGGACATAGAAACACAGTAGTAGAGCGCTCACTTCTGGTGGTAAAGGGTCTCTAGTTCGATTCCGAGCCAAGTGAGTTAGCAAGTTCGTAATTTACATAATAATATCTGTGGATTTCACCCTTTTCCTTGCACACTCTCACGTCACCAACTCTTTCATAATTATCCAATTTTGTTAATCATCCGTTTACTTCAGCCCAAAGGCCATAATCACGAAATGTTAAACTAGGTATTTTTTTCTTTAAATATCTTAAGAATTTACCTAAAAGATTTCCAAAATTTCAAGTAAACAGTATGTGTCTATAGACTAGTTCTATTCTAATCCTAACTCACTGACATAAAATAAAGGGACTCTTCCGGTTGACGTGGAAAGTTGAAATTTGACATGCCGTTAGCTTTTCGAAACAAACCACAGGGAAATTGCCAAAAGTGAATATTTTTATTTTTTAGGGGGTCTAAAGGGGGGAATGAAGAAATTCCTCATGTTATTTAAATGGGCTTTCTTTTGGACTTATAATCTCATATTTTACATACTTGGAATTCGAATAAAAAACTTGAGATTCGGTATTCTTGTACGTTTTCTACACAATTATTTAAGAAAATCACTAAAAACAAAAATTTCCAACTATAAAGTGGTTTTAAGAGGAACTGAAAAATTTCCCCCGTGTTATTTATATTGGACATCTTCTACACCTAAAAAATTATTGGCCACTTTCTATAGGGGTACAACGATTAAATTTGGCAAGATTGTAGCTTTTTGGGACTAACTCACTGCAAAATTGACAAAAGTTAACATTTTTAAGTTTAAGGGAGCCTAAAGGGGAAACGAAAAGTCTCCATGTTTCTTTAATGAACGTTTCCTTGAGATACAAAAACTTACCTTTTAGGTAGTTGAAATTCGAAAAGGAACTTCAATAACTTGAGGAATTATTTAGAATTGTGAGTCGTAGGCCGAGCAAACGTGGGGCTCTGGGGGCGGAGCCCCCAGCTATAGCCGAAGGGTAGTCAACATATAAAACGCAATGTATGTCGAAATGTTTGTTGTTATTGTAATATATTTTTATATTAATCTTGCCAATATAAACAAAACTTCAGTCCCGTGTTAGAACTAGACCCTTGGACTGTTCTCAATTGCACTTATAAAACTACAATATCTAGTTAGTCAAAGCAGTCTTCGGATGCAGCACATAAGCTTTTACTAGTGATGGTAAAAGCTCATTTAACGATTCTGTTCCACCATGAAAGAAGTATGAAGTCTACGATGCGAAGAATACTTTATACCGCATGTTTTACTACCTAGCTACCACGGAAGTTCTTTTCTGTCATGAACTAATCGAAATCCTGATAATTGATGGAAGAGATAGGACAGGAGAAAAATAGTGAGTGAAGGAAGGTTTCAGTCATATTGTAACTTTCGGAGAGTCTACACCAGTGTTGTAACTACCTGGCAGGGCCCGAAATCCACTGGCGTGCTAAGTTTGAAGGATTAACTTTATGATGTTACGATGTTAAAGTCCATTTTTCTTATTATTTCATATTATTTTACACCTCTTCCTCAATCTTGATATGCACTCTTCTAATATTTTTAGGTTAATGCCTAAAAGTTCATTTAATTTACAGCGAACGCCCTGTATAGAAACTGGAATAATAAACAAAAAAGATTTGACAATATAGTAAAGTTCTCTTTGTGGGGATAGGTAAAGGTAGGTGGAGTGGAGTCCGGAATCGACTTCTGTTACCGGGTTTCATTATAAAAATCTTCTAATAAAATACAACAATATTTACAGAAATGCTACAATATAACTTTCTCTCTATAAGGTAGAGAAAAAGGTGACACAAGATCGTGCAGCCTTAGGGCAGGATGTCTACAGAGCTCCGAAGCAAGCTAAGCAGAGTGGAGTAGAAAAGTTCAATGCTCCGAAGCACGCATTGAGGGGATTAAGTCACGGAGCCTCAAAGCAGGCTAAGCGACTGAGGTTGGGATCCCGACAGAGCTCTGTGCAAGTTAAGGCGGGAGGAAGGAAAGCCTAGAGTTCCGTAGCAAACTAGAGGTTTTTAGGTTGGGTTTCTCCTAAAAATCCAGGCAAGCTAGAGGAGGGGTGACTAATCGCAGACTGATAGGTTGAATCATCTTCGTTATATAGGTGCTTCGGGCTCTGTTACTCCATCGTAAAATAGGGGGCGCGGTGGTTCAATTGTAGAGCGTTCACACCCGGTGCTTGGGGTCCCTGGGTCGATCCCAGCTCGCGCCGTGTGGACTTTGTGGTGGACAAACACCGTGCTCGTGGGTTTTCTCGGAGGTTCTTCCGTTTCCTCCCACTTTCTTCATTCCACCTTGTCATTCATTTCTTACCATCACCGTCTCCTTTAGCCTAATCGGCATGAGTGTGGGACGTAAAACTTAAAGATTTCATTTCATTTCCATCGTAAAATACATGTGGCTGTTGTATACAAACAGGAGCACCTGTGCACGTGGTGCATTACAATATTGAATATTTTTTTTAGCAGGAAATGAATTAAATTTTACTTCCTTGCTTAAGTGACAATCAACGGCACATCGGTGAAATAAATAAATTTTATCTCTACAGGCTAAGAGAGGAAAACTTACCTAAAGTAATAATTCTTGTGTACAAGTTTCTGTTTGTATGAAGCTTTCGTTTCTTTCCTTGTAGTGATAGAATTTAAATTTTTACTGACGTGATTTCCCTCTAAGGCAGCCACTGGCTAACAGTGACAAACGAAACCAAGCTGGGTATAATAAATAATAATAATAATAATAATAATAATACAATAATTAATAATAATGTGCAATTTTGTATAATACGAGCCAGTAGTGGCTGACTGGATGAAACATCCAAAGTCAAAAAATATTTTTCTATTTCTCTACAAATTTTGCGTTTCTTAATGAAATGGGAAGAAAGCTTTTTTTTTTTTTTTTTTTTTTTTTTACATTTTCTCGGGAGAGGAGAGCATGCATCCTTAGTTATTATATTAGTCTGCACTATTTGTGAGCATCAGTTGTTATGCATTGTGAGACTATCACATATTTTTACCATTGCTGGATACTTGTAGACAAGTTTGGAATGCATTTCATAGAGTTCAACATTGTAACGATCCATAGTGACGGTTTCGTCTCAATGCAGAAAGACAGGATAGATTACACTCAGAGCTATATAGCCACGGTACTAGTAGGGCCCGGATTCGCAAACAAGGTTCATCTGCTATATGTCTATTCAAGTTGCTTAATACTTCCAGCACATGAATAATATTTGTAATAGAATGTGAAACAAAAATATTTTTTTAAAAAAGCAAAGAAAGACATCAACACATTAAAATAATCAAAATAACTGGTAATCATCCCTTTTGAAGTCTCATTTCTCTAACTGGTTGCATAGTTGACATTTTTATTACTGTACTATAGTGTAACAGTATCTGAGTTTGTTATTATTTTTCTTAGTTTTTTAAACATCATTTATGCTTATATAAACGCTGTAAAAAAAATCGGACTTCCATAAGCAGTTCGTTTTCTTATGAATTGCTTATTTGTACAATTTCTAAAGCCTGTGATTTTAACTTCACACGCGTCAAAACCCTATTTCAAAAAATAACATAGTGAAAGTACGTATAATACTAATAGTATGCACGTAATATGTAATATGCATGTATCGCGAGTTATTGATGGTTTTGTAGTCTGAAAGGAAACGTTTGGCTTGATTTTAGAACGTAAGAAGTATTCTCCTCCTGAAAAAGTAATGCTTTCCCTACAACTTACTGTCTATACCCCTGCCCTCACCATATACTACCATCCTAGCAACATCTTTTGTTGGTGAAGGGGTGCTTTCGGAAACTCTACTTTCATCCGAAGTGACAATATAATGCAAAAAACTTTACCAGTTATTTTGTACACTATCCCAGTTATTCTGCACACATCCAGATGGCTATCCTTGTTACCCGGGATTAACACATGTGATTGATACCCATCAGTAAAACTTTTTCACCTTTCTGATTGCCACCGATAGACAATAGTGTGTGTATGTCTAACTCGTCTACAATGGCACAAACACTGCTAAGGATTGCTTCCACTGTTTTCTTGAGCACTTCATCAAACCACACTGTTAGTCAGTGGCTGTGGGGCTCATTTTTAGATGTCACTGACATGAAATTTCTTAACCCAATGACGCATGATACGTTCATTCCACCCTCCTTCTGCAAATGCACTTTCGATATTTTTCGCAGTTAAATTGCAGAATTACGTTTGTGACTACTATATGAAGACTCTGATGTCGTACATGTAACTCCAATTACAGAGGTGCTTGTCTGCCAGACATCACATTGAACATTTCAATTGCACAATCCCAATATTTATATTTACACTCAGTGGAGTATTTAGGAGGGTGGCTATCAGCCTCAAACCCCCCGAAATCAATTTGTTATATGCGCAACTTCATTAAAATTGGTCGGCACACAAAAGGAAAAATATAAGTGCTTATTCATGCCTTATGCATAGCCCCGCCCGAAACAAAAGCCTAAATACGCCACTATTTACACTATATGATCTATCTAAAGAAACTGCTGTACTATAATATAATTTTGTACATTTAGTTTTCCGCTTATATATTTTTTAATAGTCGTACAATCTATTTAAAGTTACGTTAAAGAATGTGCCACAACGATATAAGCTCGTACTTCCCTATTTTTTTTTCATGCTCATGAGTGTCTCATGTATCTGTTGTCATTATTTTATCTCTGATGGTTGAAAACGCCAGTTGACACAAAATTTGTGAGACTAAGTGAAAAAAAATCATTTTACGACTATGAGATTGTCTTGTCTGTCAGTAATCCATGATACAGTATTTTTTCCCTTGATTAATATAATTGGAATTATGTTCTGAAAATTAAATTCCCTTAGAAAGGGACTCCCTATTTATTTATGTCAACAGCAAATTACACAACTTGTCAAGTGAAACAGAACAGAACATATATATATATATATATATACATATATATATATATATATATATATATATATATATATATATATATATATATATATATATATATATATATATATATATATATATATATATATATATATATCAAATGATCGTTCATACAAAATCAATACGTAAGAGAGTAGAATGAAGTAGCCACTCTTGCTATGGCATGCATTTCAAATGACAAGACAAGAGTAGCCATACGTCCGATAAATCAGGAATTTTGTTGTTATGAGAACTCAAAATATTGTGCCGTTTAGAGAACAAAATATTGTCCGACATTTTTTTAAAAAACATTTTGTTCCATTTTTTACATGTATAATCTTTATAATTTACTTCAGTATAATAATTAATTTTAACTGATCAGTAAACAATTTTCCGGCTACCAATTAGTAAAGGATTTCCAGATAGCTGTGAGGTTTTTCATGATGTATTGTAATAGTTCATATTAAGTCATTTGTCTTAATTAAGATTGACACTGACAGTAACATTACAATGATCTACTGGAACATTATTTTTTTCATACTTGCTCAATTGATTAACTACTACAGTAACTGAGAGAATCCTTTAATATAACACTGTACTTCTTCTTGCTGCCACCAACAATGTCAATGTAGGGAGAACTCTGAGTATTATGTTTTCACAATAGACATGAGAGGAACAGATTCACTACTAATAGCGTTAAATGTGTTTTGTTTACCTGTTTCAATTTCAAGAAGAATATTTGTTGATTTTCTTTCTTACTTAGTGAATCTGACATGTTGAATGCAATAGAAACTTGAAGTAAATATGATTTAAGTAATAAATCTCCTGAGCAATTGGGAATGTTTTGGCGTAGATTTTTTGTTACTACTGAACATCATAGTTAAATTTTATTATAAGTTCATTACGTAACAATGTCCTATTACATTTCGAACTACACAACGAACACTGTCCTCAAGTAGCAAGAAAGTTTTCGGCCAGTTGGCACTTGCTTGGCGTTTGTCTTTCTCCGCTTGCCCTTTCAACGCATGCTTTCATACAATCTACCTTTTGTTGTACTTGCAAGCGATACTTTAGATCCATCGCAAAGCGTCATAGCATCACTGGTTGTTCATTGGCTATTGACTTTGCCGCCAGCGTTAAACGCTTGCATCAAGCTTGAATGAAACAGTGAATGCAAGGTTGCCCGCACGTAACTTCGTTACTGGAATCCAGCAGCTTGCAGCATGGTTGCACGCTTTCCAATCAAGCCGGGTGCAAGCTTCCCGATTTCCAATGCAAGCTTACTGCAAGCGGTTTGCAAGTTGTCTCTGCTGCTAGGGTCTTGTCCCATATTTTCATTTTGTCTATTTTTGTGCGAAATTATTAATATATTCAAAAATAAGTTTTAGCTGCTTTTTTAAAAGAAGGTTCCTCGCTTTTACCCGTTGAAATTATGGTCACCATACACAAGACGCACCTCCCGTTTAAGTCCTAACTTGATCGGAAGAGACTTTAAAAAGATGGAAGAAAACTTTTATTTTGTACTTCAATTGAAATTATATCAGAACTATTAAAAATGATACTTTAGTAATTTGTTTCATAATTTGCGGCTGAATGTTTTCTTGCGTACCACTTCTTTTTCCAGTCTACCAATCATAAAGAAACTTGGTTTCTCAACACTAAAGTATACCAAACGTTTTATTGCAGTGAGCTAGCATCCCGAGGAAATGGGAGAAAGTAAGAGGAAACTACTTTTGAAGAAATACACCATAGAAAATTAGAAATGAAGGATTCCTTTCAAATATTGCAAGGTTATCATTTCTTGTTAAGTCGAATATAAAAGTACTCAACCAATTTTCAAGAATATTCACGCTTATTACAGTATAATAAGAAATATCTTGATACAATCTACAACAATAAATATATTATCCTTTGCGTTAGTCTAGTGGCTAGCATGTGAGCTTTTGATGCATGGGTTCTAGGTTCGATTTCTATGGGACAATCTTATTAAAATTTGAATTCATTACGATTTTCGGATTCCATTTTAAACTTTAAGTTCGCATCTCACATAATCTCGGTGCTGAAAGAGACGCAAACTGAAATCCAACCAACCAACAAAAAGAACCTAAATATATCTTATAATATAACAGTTCATCTATGAAATATGTTAAGATATTATCTCATGTCGATTAACGTACAGAATTATGGTGTTTCTTGATATAAGACCTGTACCTCGGAAAAAAATGTTCTTTGATACTAAGAGCTCGTAAATTATACTGCATACCCTCACCAGTCAATGACCTCACCAGTCGTTTGTAGTAATAGAACAGCACCATAGGTGGCGCAGTAGTTATAAAATAAATGCTCATTTGCACAATGCTGAGTCTCATATTACCCTCCTTTATCACATGTCAGGTGCACTGTCAGTAGCAAAGTTAATTTTTCCAGGATTCATTGAAATGCGGGACGACTTTGTTCATACAATTTTAGGCTTCTAACTATGCTATGCATAAGTGTCATAAGTCTTAATGAACGGCTTTCCATCCGTCTGTCTGTCAACAGGTATCAGAGCAAAAATGGTAAGATATATCGAGATGTGGCTCTCTACAATCGATTCATCGTTTCTAACAATAATATTTTTCATCTTTTTTATTAATTCTTTATTCAAACCGGAAAAGGGTTTCCGGTTTCAACATTTTTCGCTATAGAACGAAAATGGTAATGGATAACAACAAGCGGGTTTCCGGAATCGATTTAGGGTTTCAAGAGAACATAAAATTGTACCTTGCAAAACTACTAAAACCGAAAGGAGTTGAAATTTACTATTACTCCCAGTTTCAATACTGATTTCTATAAAACAGAAACGATAAGATGTATAGATCCGGTTTCTTGCACTTTATTCAGCTTTCCAACTGTAGTTTTTTTATTATCTCCTTCCTTAGTCCCCTATTGAATTCGAAAGTGATTAAATTAACCATTTCGGGTTTTAACATTTATTGCCATAGAAATAACTGTCAATAAATAGTGACAGGCATTTTTCTGCAGCTGATTCAGGGCCTCAAGAGTATATGTCATCTTAACCCACGACACTATCACAAAAAGAAGTGTTAAAATTTTGTTATATCATGGTCCGAGATTTTGGGACATCCTGTATATATTCATATTTTTGTAGTTTAGTAGAGATTTTGGAAATATGTAGAAATTTATTGTGGTACTGTAGAGTTAAGTCGCAAAATTTTCATTATTTCGTCAAAGCAGTAATAGGGCCTATTTAAGTATAGATTCCATAAAAGTATATGTAATAATATTATTTTCAGAATTTTGATTATTTAATCAAAAATATTGAATTATTTTAGGTAGTAAGAGTATATTTTGTAGTTTTCAGTGGTTTTTAGTTTATTTCCAATGGAATTTTGATGCAGGAAATCTTCTTAAGAAAACATTAAAATTTTGTTTCGTAATTTCTTCCAATTTTTTTTTAGTTTAGAAATTTAGCCGTAATGTCTTCTTGGCACATCCCTTTGTTTCGGTAAAAATTGTCTGCTATTGGATCATCAGAATCACAGCTGCGTCTGAGATTAGCGGCGCCTTTGATGTTAAATGGTTAAAACTCTCGTCTTATCGTTACGTCATCAACTATAGTCAATTAGTGCTCTTCTTCTTCTTATCCTTTGTCTGTATCAAGGAGTAGAGTCGTGATCCAGACACAAAATTCTTGTGTCGCAAAAATTTCGGAAAAGTGGAGAAATCAGTGGAAATTCTTCAGGAAACTGAAAATGAAACTTTAGTGGGTAATGGTACGTCGTTCCACAAATTAGAAAGTTAGTTTTGCGGCGTGATGTCCAGCGGACAAAAGTTGAATATTGAAAATAACTGCGGGTAGCGATGGACTGGATTATATCCGCCATGACAAATGAATTGGAGTAAAACAGTCACTGCAGAAGATTTTTTTTTTTTTTTGTGAGTGCCTTGTGAGTTTCAGGTGGACTCTGGCACAAATTTCGTCTACATATTATTCGTATTTGTGTTCTGCCCTTAAGAAGAGCTGATACAATTAAGGTTGATAAAGGTGAGGAAGGAGGAGAACTCCAAGTAAAACCAAGTAATTTGTCCTTTTGATTATGATTCGGTGATATAGAAAGGAGAACACAATTGGATGGGGTAACCTCAAAATTCACTTTGATAAGCTTAATGATTTTCTTGGAGGTGTTCTGTGCTAATATGAAATATATATACCTGCGATGCGAGTGTTGTAAAACACTCAATGGAGAGGAATATTAGTCGTATCGGTTGTCATAATAATCACAAACGTATGTACCTTGCATACATAGTTTACCCAAAATTTGAATCTTGTTTTAGGCTATGTAATTCGTAGAAATTATTGTTTCGGGTGACAAGAGTACTGCTCATTTTTCCTTTCTTTTTCTTTGCTTAAATTCTGGAAAATGCTCACTTAGTAAATATGCTTTGAAATAGCTGAAAAATAAAACCTGAGTGGATACCCATTGCATTAATTTTCTACATCACGGCGAGAGTGAATTTTATGTGTGCATTTCAACGTACCGGTAAAGTGGGATTTTCGTTAGCAGCTCGTGTCTCGACTACTATATTCTGATAGCCGTAGTAATTCATATTCTTAATAAAATAACTTGGAATGTTTGAGTTTTAAAATTCTTTTATACAAGAAAACAGTTGGTTTGATCACTGATACGTTCTTCAGAAAGTTTGGTAGCTAGAAAGTGATTTTTTTTTTTTTTTAACGAGAATGTCCATGTATGTGTTGTTTCTTAGGTTAAGATAGTTTAGTTAGTTAGGTTACGTATTTTAGGTTAAGAATATTTCATGTGATTTTCTTTTATGTTTTGTTGTGTTTGATGTGAAAAAGGTCAGTAAAAGAGAATATGGTAATCAAAGAGGAACCGTGTTACATATTGAAGTTGCTAAGAATGCGTAAACCCTCCAGCCGGTCATAACCATATTAAGCTGACGTTGAAACAAAGCAAGAGAGATGAATAAAATAAACAAGGTTACCACAAAATAAAATAAAATAAAATAATGTGTGGCCTGAAGATTTTCATAATGTTGTGCAACCAGTCTGTTTCGTATATTTTTTTCTTGGATTTAGTTTGTTAACCTAATAAAATATTGAAAATATAAATATATGGATAGAAATGCAGTAAGTTAAGTAATAGTTTTTATTAAATAAGAAAGGATGCTGATGGAACTTATATGGTGAATAAGATTGTTCAAGCTAAAGAAATCTTTGCTGTACATTGTTGTGACATTGGATTCCAAGGAGGAGATTACAAAAATTTTCATATTTTTTTTCTTTTGTATACTTTTCTTCAGCAAAGTTTATAAGTTATTAGGTAAATAAAATGTACAAGCCATGAATTGAATATTTTTCTTTCGATGTAGAAAATGGGAAATCCCACTTTAGTTTTAAGTAGTCGAACATGATAATGTTTATAATGTATATGGTATACTGAAAATGCATAAAGCAGTACATGAAAATGTTCTCATTAAAAAAAAAAAAAAAAAAAAAAAAGCTGTGAAAGATACAAAAGCTTTTCTGAGTGTGACCGGAAATTGAAACAACGTAATTCTGAGGTGAAATTCATTCTCCCCCCCTTTTTTTTTTTCAAATTCTCCGTTTGGATTTTTTAAAAACTTGCCGTTGCGCTAAAATTCTGTTTGAAAGTTATTGTGGATTTTTTCCCCCTGTATTAGGGCCTTTACAAACGTAACTTCAGATTTCCGTAGTCCTCATTGCCAACTGAACTGGGGGGTTGACATCTTGTGTCGGTAGTTTGTGGTTTGCAACCTTTCTCACAATGGGTTGTGGATGGCGGACTGCATGCCTAGGTGCCGAGCTGCGAGTTGTGATGGAAGAGGCTCTGGAATCATCTTCTTTGGGCTAAAATTTGAGTTTCATTTTCCGGGGACGATTGGCTTGGTGAATGGATCAGTGATTGTTGCTGACATACCTACACGGGGCCCAGTAGGTTCGCGACCACCAGTCAGTGATGCATTTACACAGTCCATAGTCCTAAGGAAAGTAAACATCATCATACTATATACAACAATTAATAATCACACACATTTTATTTTATTTATCTATTTATATTTATTATTATTATTTTTTGTAGAAATCTACTACTACTTCCGCTTGCAAAACTTATTTCTATAGAACAAAGTAGATATTGAGATATAAGCGGTAAAAGATGTTGAGATGCTTTTTTTTTTTCAATCGGTTCGGATTCATATGTGTAGGTTTTATCTCGACCTTTAGCCATCTCTTCAATCTGGAATTGATTCGAATCTAAGATTTCCGGCTTCAACTTTTATCACCATAGAATAAAAATAGTAAGGTATAGCAAGTAATGGCTTTCTGATATGGATTCAGCGTCTGAGAAACAGGTTCTATCTTTGATCTTATTAACCTATTACAACCAGTAGTTTTTGATATTCTGCTCCAAGTTTGTGTGTTGAATATCAATAGTTTTGAATTCTACTGTAGTTTCACATTGCGAAAGGAAACTCATTGTTATTCAAATATAATTGACAAAATAGCAGGAAATCTTTACAAAAGCTACATATATGTGACGATTTTAATAATGTATCAGAGTCGATATCAGACAAAGCTCTTCTGTAAAAACTGAAGTTTGTCGCCTGCGTTTTATGCTACAGTAGACACTCTCCCAACTTTCAATTTGTCTGGCAGCTTTCACTTTTCTTAAACAGCATCTTTTAATTGGTATTTGGATTTCACATAAACAGATCAATCAATTGGAAATTATCTACACTTGATATATTTGGTCTAGGAATTAATTCGTGCGGGTGGACAAGAGATGGCGCAACGAACGGAGCGTCCCACAGTTCCGTGTATCCACACATGTGTTGCAAACCCCTGTCATCGCGTATCGTTCGTAGTATAGGGCAGTGGATTAAAGCGTCAACAACACCAGTTTGTAGTTAAGTGAACATGGCGCAATTTGTGCCTGATAAAGTGTTTTTGCGGGGTGTCCTGCTGCATTACTTTAACATGCAGAAAAGTGCGACTGAAAGTCATCGTATTTTGGTGGAAGTGTATGATGACCATGCTCTAGCTGAGCGAACGTGTCAGAAGTGGTTTGCACGGTTTAGAAGTGGTGATTTCGACTTGGCAGACCAAGAGCGAGCTGGACAGCCAAAAAAATTTCAAGACGAAGAATTGACAGCATTGCTCGAGCAGGATTCGTGTCAAACGCAGGAACAACTTGCAGCAGCATTAGGCGTTGATCAAACAACAGTCTCCAAACGCTTGAAAGCCATGGGAATGATTCAAAAGATGTCACATTGGGTTCCACATGAATTGAAAGACAGAGACGTTGAAAGACGAAAAACCATTTGCGAATTGCTGCTTCAACGACAGAGCAGAAAGGGGTTTCTGCATCGAATTATTACGGGTGATGAGAAGTGGATCCATTACGAGAACCCTAAACGAAAAAAGGCCTGGGTGAAACCAGGTGAACCAGGTCCATCACAACCAAAACGAGATATTCACTGTGCAAAGGTTATGCTGTGCATATGGTAGGATATGAAAGGTGTGGTGTACTATGAGCTGCTGCAACCGGGTGAAACTATGAATGGAGAACGTTATCGACGACAATTAATGCGTTTGAAGCAAGCTCTGGCCAGAACACGACCAGAATGGGAGAACAGACATGATAAACTTATTGTTCAACATGATAACGCTCGCCCACATGTCGCAAAACCAGTCAAAACCTATTTAGAAAATGTCGGATGGAAAGTTTTACCCCACCCGCCGTATTCACCAGACGTTGCTCCTTCGGATTACTACTTGTTCGATTGCATGAACAACGATTTGATTGGAAAGCGGTTTACTTCTTCAGAAGATATCGAAACATGGGTCTCTGACTGGATCGCTTCCAAGGATGATGACTTCTTTCGCCACGGAATCCGTACATTGCCTGACAGATGGGCGAAAGTGGTGGCTAGCGATGGACATTATTTTTCTTAAGGTATTTATGTATTTTGTGTTTGTACTACAGCTTCAATGTGTGCGTACCAACCGCACGAATTAATTCCTAGACCAAATATATTAAAATTAAGATAAGATGAAATCGTTAGTCTGTCTGTCTTCTGATGAATCGGAAGTTTTTCTTCCTTTGCTAATACCTTACGCCATTCTTTATTGATTGTTAGCCATCCATTCTAGTTCACCACTTTATCGTCAGCTTTTGACACTGCTTGCTTCCTCTCGCTTGCTTGATTTTTTTACTTGTTGTTCTAGAATTACAGCTTCCTTCCAGTTGACACAATGTTCACTATTTTGCATATTTGAACAAAGTGGTAAATCTTTTCTCTTCAGTCTTACATCGTCTTTTTTCTGTTTTACTCTATCCTCTCGTCTCTTCTTTTTTATTTTAGTCTGTATTGTTGTATGTAAAGCTCAAAGAAGGATAGAAAGGGACTAAGTAACTTCACAAAAGAACATAGAGATATGATAACGCATTTAATTTCTTCGTAGATAGTTTTGGTCTGTTAATGTTGATCCTAGACATTTGAAAATATCTACTTCCTTGAAACTATTATTTGATTTTTTAACGTATCCGTAATTTATAATATTTCGGTCACAGAAAATTTCCATGTATTTAGTTCTCTTTGCTTTCACTCCTAAAACCATATCTCTATATTCGTTTAATAAAACCTCTCCATTTTTTCTCTATTACCGTTATATCATCCCATATCAGATTTACATAATCAGCTCAAAAGCCATAACCTAGTGAGTGCATTTACTTCTAGGCCCTGGTTGCTGCTATCTTTGATTTTCCTTACAGCTTATTCCAGAATAAAACAAAATAATAATGGATAAAATGGATCTCCTTGTTGCAAGCCATTCTTGACCTGAATGATCGTGGGCAAGTATTTTCCTACTCAGACTTTACTTTGGGGTTCATTTAAATAAATCTTCATTGATATAACTAGCTTTTCGGTATTTCAAATTATAAATATTCAATTTATGAATATTTCTCTCATATGTACAGTTTTTTGTAAAATTACATTGAAAATTTAGAAAACTTACCAATCACGGGCAAAATATCTTCTGATACGACATCATTATCAAATTACAGTCAAGCTCAAAAATTGAAATACAGTTGATTGTAAATACTGGCTGATTGTTATTTTAATATCAACAGTAGTTATTTCTCGTATATCGATTGATTGCAACTTAACAATGGTTATTGCAACACACTTGTCAATGAAATATCATCATCTAAAAATAACAAAACAAGTTTATAAAAGAAACGGTAATGTCTATACATAAATTTTGAAACTATTTGATTGGAAATTTCTCAAACTACACAGAGAGTAAATTACTAGAAATAATATACGCTTTCATTGCAAATATATTTCCAATCAGAAAAATAATTTTCTTACCTAAAATTAGACCTTCCCACAGCTTCAGGCAATCTGAAACCTTCCCTAGACTGTATATTACGATTTCTATATTTTTTCAGTTATAACTGAGTTAATAAGTAAATCAATGTTTCAGATATTTCCCTCCTCGTCACTTGGTTCATCGAGATCTTGTATTACTAATTGGTATTCAAATTTGAGTCTAATAAAAGATACATCTTGTGCGCTCACACCAAAAGAAACAGAGAAAATAACGCAAGGTTGTTGCTATGGAAACGAATTCATCAATAAGTTTCGTGATGCTCATTGCAAAGACACCCTTAACAATGAACCTTTCACGGTTTGTTGTTGTTGATGCAATTAACTAGTTCTATATTTTTCGAAGTTGTTGTTGACATTGATCGCCTTCAGGATGTGTTTTAATATTATTTCGTTCCAAGTCATGCGGAAATGTTGATGCCTATGATGTTAACACAAAGGAGCAGGAAACGAAAATTTATAATAAAGATATCTGAAATATGAAAATATACCCAGAAATTTTATGTAAATGTGGAGATTAGATAGAATAGAATATACATGAGGTCGAAATTATCCATAGCTATATTGAGGTTAGGAATTGTCAATATGGGATATAATCGAGTTACAATTGTAACATGTAAAAAAGGATTTTTTTAAAGTTTTACGTCCCACGTTTATGCTGGTTAGGCTAATGGAGACGGAGAAATGAATGAAAGAGGTGGAATGAAGAAAGTGGGAGGAAACGGGATAACCCCGAGAAAAGCTACACACACAGTGTTTGTTCACCACAAAACTCACTTGGCCCGAGCTGAGTTTGAACCAAGGACCCCATGTATCAGAGGTGAACGAATTGTAACCTGTAGTTCCTAATTACCAAGTCTCGGAAACATAGAATTCAAGAAGTATTTGTTTGCTTACCTTTTAAAATTATTCAGGATATTTCGGTATGAAACTACATAAAGTCTTCACATATTTTTTTTATAAATCAAAATAAGAAAAAAATATCTATACATAGCTAATACCGATACAAAGGTTTCAAAGACACATAGGGTAGCTAAAATTATCTTTCTAAATTGAACAACTCAGAAATTAACCGAAAAATACTGGCTGACTTTTGATACTAATTCTTACATCAATCAATGTTTCGGATATTTTCAACAATATAAAGAAAGAACAAGTGCAAAGGTGCAAAGTTTATCAGCTGCTGAATGGTGAAGTTATGAGATTATCTTTAAATTGTCGTCATGTTTGAAATCGTCAAGGATTCCAAACGGAGAGTTGCATCAATATGAAATACAACCAAAGCACGTTATTCGTGGGCGTTCCGTTCCGTAAACACACCGCAAATGACACCGTAACAGAGAATGGGAATATATATGGGATTGTAAGATATATGTTTGAAATTTACGAATTTTCAAATTTATAAAAGTAATTATCAATCTTAGACAGTGACTTAAATAATTTATTTATTTATTTATTATTTTTTTGTTACGCAGCTTTTAAAAGATCTTGTAATTCAGGCTCGTATTTGGCAGTGCCTTGATTCATTTTTCTTTTGCAAAGAAGGCTTCAGTCCATAGATGGATTGATTTTAATGAAAAATCACAGAGATGATTAGCCATCCTTATTTCTTTACTTAAATTTTTTAAATTTAATGTTATCTTTTCCGTATTGGTTGAAGGTTCTTCTTCATTAAAAGTCGATGTAGTCTTAAGTACTTCTTCCAAGTTAACCTCTTAAGTCTTAATATTGCGATTCAAACAACTCTTCAATGTCATTGTATTCCAACTGCTTTAAACCACTTGGCCCTACATTATTTACAATTCGAACGATGGTTTCAGTCACTGTATGTACAATGTGTCTGGAATCATTATTTTTTTCTTCATAGCCAATGTGGGTCACAGATTTATCCAGCATGCCGTCAATATAGATTGGTTCAACTCTCACAACTTTCTTTTTATGTAAACAATACTTTTTGCCATTTCAAAAATTTTTTCCAAATTTCATAATATCCATTTTCGGATCGATTTCCATGTCAGGTATAATTTTAAAAGTTCTGCTTATCAAGTTGTCTTTAAAAAATGTTGGGGTAAAATCAATATATCAGGGGGCTGCACAGTAACATTGGTAATACCGTTTAATTTTTCTTAGCTTTCGGGGAGCGATTGGCCAACTCTGGGAAAGCAGCAATGTTCCCCAAAAATACCAGGAAGAAACATTACTGCTTAGGGTGCTTATGTACTTAAAGGCTTGAATTATTTCTTGGCCCTTCTTTTAAGTTTAGATGTTAGGAGCATGGTAAATTTGGGTAAATACACCAAGATCTAATGCACTGTCTAATGCAGTACGTAAATGGATGAATAGACATTTCTTTCACGATATAAAATTATGCACATATATGTATAAAACATAGCCGTGACAGTTGCTACAAATATGTTCGAAACGTTTATAACAACCATATGAATCTGTCAAGTTTTCACTTCTGAGTACTTAATAAGCTTCTTCGAAAAGATAGTGAAAATTAAAGTACAAGGGAATGCACTTAACTGCTAACGGCTGTCAGTATTGGAGCTAAAATTTTTTATACACAGGCATGAGATGATTAAAAGAACAAAACAGCGTTATATAAAGCGGCTTACATTACTTGCACATGTATTGAGCCCATAGCTCAATCTTTTGAGCTGTATACCTATAAAACTCATAAAAAATTCAATGTAGTAATTTCCTTCACATATATCCCGTATGGGAGAAGATTGATATGTGGCTTTTGAAGATAAAGTGAATTCAAAAGTGCTGTCGTTATGCAAAATGTTCTTTCCACCAAACACTCATTTGCACCTAGAAGTACGGCTGATTAGGAATACTTTCTACAGAGCTGCTTTCATTTTTTGTTTCTGCTATACATTTTACCTTCTAGCTTACATTGGCTGACGAACAGAGCCATAGGCACAGAGGTAGTACACATGAATGCTTATGAATAAAGTATACCAGTATTTAATAATTCCTGAGACATTTTGAAATTCATTTTTTAAAAGCACTCTTTTTTTTACAATCATATACGTATTTTTATACTGCATATTTATTTTACATCTCTTTCTATAACACTTATATATTTTCAATAAACTATGTTTTAACTTAAAGTTTTACGCTGCCTAATTTAGTTAAATATCTGAACTTTAGGTGTATTTCAACTTACACTCTCAACTTTACAATTATAGGATTAATTGAAAATAAACGATTTACAAAGCTTTGCTAGGATTCCTTGAGTGGTTTGTATATTCATTTTTTCACATAGTAAAGGTCCGAGATCAAGTAGACTATGGAATAGTTGAGTTGATTTTGGGCTTAACGTCCCTTTCAGCAGCGAGGCTATATGAGACGGGACCTACTGATTAACGTGGAATCCGAACCACATGAGCTCCTGCCGAGAATCGAACCCGAGTCTCCCACGCCAAAGGCGCGTGTGCTAACCGCTTAGCCACGAAGGAGCTCTAGACTATGGAATAAACTACCTTTTCCTATCTATCTATTGGAATGAATATCATTTAAATACTTCCACAAATCATATGCAAAATGGAAAGGACTTTTACTTTGATAAACATATAATCTTACAAATTCAGAAGAGAATGCTATCTGAAAGCTGTATGAAATATGTGAAAAGTGGTGGAGATACTTTACTTAGATGGATCTAAATAAGTTTCCTTAGATTTGTTAGTAGTATAGGTGGATTAACGATAAGATGGTTTAGTCAGGTGTTGCAATCCAAATATTTAAACGTCTGCTGGTGATCTAAAGACATTAATATAAGCTATGATAATCTTCTCATCTTGCATGCGGCTAATTTAATTATTGTAATCGTTGTCTCTAAATGAAGTTAGCTTCATCATTAAAAGGTATAGTGTGTAGTACATTTGGAGAAACAGAAGTTCATTTGGGGTTGATAATCATTTTCATCCATAGGCTGTATGGTTCGCAAGTGAAATAGATTTGTTCCTACTGTTCGAAAAATATTGCACGTAACGTCTTAGAAGTCGTATGTCGAGTGTTGTAGCAGAGCCTTTCACAGTTAGAAAGTCTTGACCTTCGAAAAGACCAAAACTCATAATTACACGGGAATACCTTTCTGTTCTTTTTAAACAAATAAATGCATATCTGCTATTTTTCTGTTTGAGTATTGTTCCAGACACTATCTGACTATGGTCCACCCGCAACTACCAGTTTTTTAATTAAAAAAACAACACTACTTTCATAACTCCTTGGGCTTGATCTCGTGGTTAGATGGTTAACATAGCTCACCGCTATTGGTGTGAAAGACCCAATTTCAATTCCCGGTGGAAGCTCATGTGACTCTGATCTGACGTTAAGTTGTAGGTCCATGACTCATATAGCCTCGTTGATGAAAGGAACACTACACTTGCTTTGTAAACAGAAATTGAAGCGTACATAAAATATTTCGTTATATTTTTTGTTAATTCATATTTCTTATGTTGAGCTAATAAAAAACACGAAAACAGATATAACTAGATTAGAAACTGTCATTTTATTTGTTTAATGCGCACGTGTGCTTTCTGATTTCCTGGTAATGATTTTCTACAACATGGTAATCCTTTACAATATTAATTTAGGGATAAAAACAAATTTAAAATATGGGAGAGAAAGAAGATTAAGAAATAAGAAACAAGCATACATTTATATAGTAGGCATCTGGAGGGTTATTCCATGTTTTTAATGTGAATAATCTATACATAATTCGTTAAATTGATGCTATCAATAGAGAATGTTACAAGTATTTTTGCTTTACTAGATTCAGTAATTGAAACCAATTATCTTGTTAGCCAATTCTAGAGATTTCACTACTGGAATACTAAAGAGTATCACTATTATGATGGGATTGGAAACGCTGAGTTATACATAAAAAAGCATTTTAGAGGGATTGCTGTGCTACCTACTATGGGCTTGCTCGGGGCAACTCGATGCCGTCCAAACACAGGAAACGAGATTTGCTGAGCCCTGTGGTAATGTGATATTTTGTATTTCCACTATGTAAACGTTGAGTTTCATGTTCTCATTGTTTTTACTGATGTTTCGCGTGCAATAATCAAGAATACCCAGCTCTTATTTCTGTACCAATTGATTCTATTAGTTTAGGACCTATTTTTGTTCAAAAATCTTATAAACCGAAATTCAACAGATCATTCTTTCGTAACGAAGCCCTCAAGTACCAGTATTGATTTGATTTATTTTTATAAACTTACCAAAGCTTTCCCAATTTTTTGGATAACCTTTCCGTATACAGAATGGCCACACAGTCACTAAGACAAGTAAGGAAATAAAAGAAATAAGCACGCTTCAGCGAGCGGTTTTCTTTTTACCCCATATAAGCCCCCCGGGTTGAAAACGAACCACTTATGTATTTTGTTATTGCTAAAGCTTATATATTTGCCCCCCGTGTCATTTTCGACCCAGTATCATAATTAGCCAATGGAAGATCAGCAAAAAGAAATGACACGGGTCACCAAGAATAGGTCGAAAACTATTTATTTTCCAAAATAAATCAAAATACAAAACAAAAAAGATAAGGACATATATAGGTTAGAGCTAGAATTGGCACTATTGTGTCTTTTAGTGCGGCTGAAACTGGTAATCATGTTTTCATACATGTTTTGTTTAAGAATTCTATACTAACTGAAGATGTGCCGTGTATTAGAGTTATTGAGATGAATCGCAAATTAACAAAGGAACAAGGTGTATTCGTAGTACAAGTTTGGTGGAAACACAAGTATAGTGTCAGCAAACTTCAGGAGATTTCCACGTGTGAAACCACCATCACGTCAAGCCATAAGAAATCTAAACCAACGATTCGAAGCTACAGTTCTGGATATGCTCTACCACGAAGTGGATGACTATGAAGTGTACGAAATGAAGGAAACACTGAACTTGTTGCTCAGAGTTATGTATCTAGCTCGAAGAAGTCTTTCAGAAGGACACATACGCTTTAAGGAGCATGTTGAATGATTTGAAGATAACATCTTACCGACAAAATCTTCTGCACACGCACTGTACGAATGTATCCGGATCGGCATGTTGAGTTCTGTGAGTGTTTTCTGATTCGGAATAAAGCTAGCAGAGACTTTTCTGGAAAATAATTTTGTGAGCAGATAAGACCTCATTCAAGATAAATGGTCACGTGAACAGACACAATTATGTTTATCAAAATAATACGCATCCATACGAAATTGTGACAAAAGAATTAAACGTCCTTGGTGTCACTGTTTGGGGGAGTATTTAAAGTGGTAGTGTCATAGTACCATTCTCTTTTGAAGGCACTGTTTTCAGTGACACATATCTTCAGATTTTGCAGAAAGTTGTCACTTCAGAATATGAATATAACTCTTGTTACGGAAACATTCAGATCACTTGGCAACACGGTGGAGCACCGACTCACTTTGGTGTTATGAGGAATTTCTTTGATCAACATTTCGATGAATGGATTGGTCGTCGTTGTACGACAGATAGGTCCCCTTGTTCGAACGAACTCACACCATGCGACTTGGACATGTGGGGTATTGTCAAAGACAAGGTATTTCCGGGCAATGGCAACATTTGGATCTCTTGATACAGCTAATCAAAGAATCATTCGAGAGATTGGATGCCATTTTTGACTGCATCTTGATATTTGCAAATCAGTGGTGAAGAGATGTACCTTGTACATAGAACTGGTGGAAGACAGTTTCAATAGTATTTGTAAGTACATTAAAGATTGTGAAGTTAGCTAGCTTCTTTTAGGTTATTTCTTCACATATTGGAGAAAGCAACTTTGTACCCACTCTGTATATAGAACATTCAGGTTTGGTACAAAGAGTCTGAGTTCGATCCCATGTCATCTGAATTTTGAGATTTTCTGATTTCTTTCCATCATTATCACTTACAATTCTTCCATAATTATTCGCTTGAGATAGAATTATTAAAAACAACCCACATACCAATAAGTATACATTTTCTAATAAACTGCATGAATACTCATCGATAGCAAAGATGCAATACTGCTTTCTTTAGTAACTTTATGTCTCATTAAACTAATAATGATAAATTAACCACAATTCCATATTGGTAATTATGGACTCTTTTACTAGGTTACATACCCATAACATCTAGTTTTGAACAGATATTCCACAATTGCATCAGATACACATCGATTGTAAATTTACACAACGATTATCATAAACAACGTTCGGTTATTAACAAATCTAAGCGTTACACCTAATATCCATTTTTTTATTCTTGTGGTATCGATTCGTTTGATTAAAACCTTCATACTAATATCCTATACTAAATCATTTACAAACACAATTATAACATCCTACTTACGATGTGCACTTAGCCTTGTTTAACCTTTAGTTTGACATTCATAGCTATGCACTATAGGTTGCATGAAACATTTCATGTTATGCTGTAGGCTAAATCTCATATTGTGTATATAGCTATATGAAATATATAAACAATATTTTAGCAACGAAAAGTCTTCATCAAAATGACTAAATAGCTTTAATAAATGAGAGTCGGAAAACCCCTTTATTTAGTAAATATTTCCCTACATGTTTAGTACCCACGACTGTTCTCTACGACGTCTGCTGTTCATCAGGTACCATATATATATATATATATATATATATATATATATATATATATATATATATATATATATATATATATATAACAGAGAAAATAAAACTTTGAATTAGCAAAATCAATGGGAAAAATATTTTTAAAATGAAATTTAAATACTTACTGATAAATGGGAACCAGATTTACTCGTGTAGTCAGACATGAATGCACTGCACTAAAAAAATGAAAAAAAGAAAGAAAAGATAAGCATACAATATCATAATATCAAATATCATATTTAATGAAATAACAATTATAAAAGTTGTATTATCTAACTTTTTAATGTTTCTCAAGACTAATAAGTTAATAGATAAATAAACATGGCTCTTTAATAGAAATGTGGTACATTTTAGTTTTTTTTTTTTTTTAAAAAAAACACGTCTATATTGTATTTAAAAGACTGATAATATTATTAAATTCTTTACGATTCTGATGACTATCCCTATCCCGACTTTATCAAAAATTTATAGCATATAAAAATGAAAAGTGAGACAAAGGTTAGCCATACGCAGTAAATTCAACATCATTAACTGTCATTTGCACCCTGTATGTGGAGACCATTTGTTTTCTACTTAAAGCTATAAAAACGCATCGTTAAAGCGTAACGTATAGTCAAAGAGGGGAAAATAGGTTCTACCCTAAATCACAATAAACGCTCTGCTTCAGAACAGGTGGTTTATACGAGGCATGTATGATGTTTGTCTAAATGTATGATTAAGTAGAGGAAATATAAGTTTAATTTAATTTTAAATTTTATTAACTACTCTCATGTGTAAACAAACTATTACAAAAGTGATGGCGAGTCATAATTTAATTCGCTGCTACAGATAGGAGATAATGTATCAAGCAAGAGATACAGATGGTTACCATAATAATGGCAACGCCTAAGAAAGTGTAACTTGCCAAATTAACATAGCGTTTGACTTTCTTTTGCCCACAAAACATCTCTGGTGCGGTGCGGAAACAAGTCATAGAGGTTGCGAATGTTAACAAGTGAAATATTACATCATTTCACGTGCAGTTTATCGCACAGTTCCGTGAGAGAGGATTGAAGAGGAAATCTGCGTTAGATTTGTGTCTTCAAAACAGACCACAAGTCCGAGTATTGAGCCAACCAGGGGAGCTGTTTCATCTTATCTCGATGTTTCTAGAATATGACGTCATTGCTCGGAAACACCAGCTAAATCATATGATGTATATGGTTCCCTAAAATCCTACATAATTACGGGCAGTGACGCGACCGGTAAGCACAAGCACAGAATCCACTGAAAACCAGAATATTGCGGTCCACGGAAACATAAAACCATCGCCATGCTTAACAATTAAACGGAGGCACTGTGAAACTACGCTTCTTCGTGCGTCCACCACACATAAACAAGGTCCATGGTTTTCAATAAGGTGAGATGTGACTCATTCAGTTATAGCAAACATTTCCAGTTATCAACTGTCCATGTCGCATGTTCGCAGTACCATTGTCATTGTGCTTGAGTAAGAGTCCCTTATCAACGGTTTCATTCGTGCAATCCGACTCCGTATGTCCATATCAATTAACTCAAGACGGACTGTTATTTACAAAACAGGCTGTGAGGTCTTCTGCTTCAGTTCCTCCGCTACCTGGAGTGCAAATCTTACGACGGCTTTGAATGACAACCCACTTTAATCTTGGACGTGACCTGTTACCTAGAGGTTTCTCTCGATCACTATTCCTCTTCACCAATGTCGTTTAGAATTCAGTTTTGTAGACCTCATTACCTTGAATATTGTCCATCTAAATACACTCAACACACTTGCAACATACGTCACGCTCGCAACACATAACCGAGCGCCAACAATTTGCACTGTTCGGAAATCAGAGAGGTCGCCCATTTTACACTATTACCATCTGTTCAGTTCACTACACACTGCTGTTCTACTGTCTCTCACGTAGTTCACTGGATGCTCTAACGCAACATTATAAGAGCCCAGTGCTGCGATTGTTATCTGACTGTTGCTAACTGAGACATCTGACGTATTTCCAACTCCATGTGCTTCCGTTATTGATAGTCCTCTATATTTTGTTTGTAGTATCATGAGTTTCACGTGCTATCTTTAGACTATATTATATATAATAACATTTGAAACATTTTATGTACTTAATGTTACAATTTTACATCTAAAAAAAACTGAAGATTTTGGGGCAAAAACCCGTCATACCCAAAAAGTGAAAGTGTAAAGAGGGTAGCTTCACAAGTATTTCTTGTCATCCGATTCTCTTCAAACTTGGCACATATATACTAGGCTAAAAATAAATCGACACGTATTTTTTGTTTCTTTAGGAAAGTAGTTTAAAGGGGGCAAAGAACCCCTTTTCAAAAATGGATACCCTTGATTAACATTGCCACATTAAAGAAACGAAACTCTGCCGATGAAAAGATGACTTCAAAGTAGGAAATATATATTTTGTCGTTTTTGCAAGAAAAGAATTGCAAGGGGAAATGGCCGCTTTCGAAATGACAAAGAAATCCGCACAATCCTTACCGAAATTGGATTTCGGTGGAATTGCTTGAAACCGTGTTATGTTGTAGATATTGTGTTCCTAAGAAAAATCTCAACGGCAAATCCACAAATCACTGACCGTTTGGCTACTGCAGGAGCACTTTTTTGAAAACAGCTAAAGATGACGACATTCTGGATATCAGTAAAAATGACTGAAACTGTGATAGTTGTAGATATTGTGATCCTGAGAAGAAGTTTTAAAGGGCACAACTACCACTCACTGATCATTTGGCTACTACAACGCCACTTTTTTGAAAGCAACCGAAGATAGTGATGTTCTGGATTTCGGTAAAAATGACTAAAACTGTGATATATTGTAGATATTGTGATCCTCAGAAAAGGTCTTAAATGGGGACAACCATTAATCGCTGACCGTTTGGCCACTACTGGATCAAATTTTTAAAAAGAGCTGTAGGTAACGATATTCTGGATTTTGATGAAATTGCTTGAAACCGTGATATGTTGTAGATATTGTAATCCTGATAAAAGTCTCAACAGGCGTATCCACCAACCAATGTCCCTTTGGCCACTACAGAACCACTTTTTCTTTTTTTAAAGTACAGAACGTAACGGTATTCTGGATTTCGATGAAATTGCTTGAAACAGTGATAAGTTGCAGATATGGTGATCCTGAGAAAAAGTCTTAATGCACGCAACCACCAATCAGTGACCATTTTGGAACTACGGGGCCACATTTTTTAAAACAGCAGAAGATAAGAATACTCTGAAATTTTGGTAGAATTGTATGAAACACTGAAAAGTAGTATCCCATAACCAGAAAAAGGGATTAGGAGAGTAGCGGCCAACATCATTTAAGCATAGACAACATTCATATCTTCATACTACGGAACAAAGGAAAGCCGTGGAGAGCTCTAGACATTTTTTCTGAGGATCACCACATCTACAACATATCAGTTTTATTCGTTTACACCGAAATCAAAAATATCGTTATATCCGGCTGTTTTTTTTTAAATCTGTACCTGTAGTGGCCAAACGGTTGTAATTGAATGGTTTTGTCTATTAATACTTTTCCTTGTGTTGAGATCTTCAACATATCTCAGTTTTACTCAATCATACCGAAATCCAGAAAATCGTTATATTTGTCTGTTTTCAGGAAAGTATCCCTGTAGTGACCAAACGATTAGTGATTTGTAGTTGGGTCCATTCAGACTTTTTCTCAGGATAACAATATCCACAACATTTCACGGTTTCTCTCATTTTGACCGTAATCCAGAATATCACTATCTTCTCCTTGGCTGCTTTAGGAAAATGGCCTCGTAGTGACCAATGGTCAGCGATTAATGGTTGTCCCCATTAAGACCTTTCCTCAGGATCAGAATATCTACAACATATCACAGTTTCAGTCATTTTCACATAAATCCAGAACATCACTATATTCGGTTGCTTTCAAAAAAGTGGCCTCGTAGTGGAAAAACGATCAGTGAGTGGTAGTTGTGCCCGTTAGCACTTTTCCTCAGAAACACAATATCTACAACATATCACAGTTTCAAGCAATTCTACCGAAATCCTGAATTCCGTTATCTTCTGTTTCCAAAAAAGCGACCCTGTAGTGGCCAAACGGTAAGTGATTGGGGTTGTGCCTATTGAGACTTCTTCTCAGGATCACATCATCTACAACATATCACAGTTTCAGTCATTTTCATGGAAATCGAGAATGTCGTTATCTTCGGCTGTTTTCAAAAAAGTGGTTCTGTAGTGGCCAAATGGTCAGTGATTTGTGTTTGTGCCCGTGAGATTTTTTCTTAGGAATACAATATCTAGAACATTTTTCAAGCAATTCCACCGAAATCCAATTTCCGTAAGGATTGTGCGAAGTTCTTTGTCATTTCGAAGGGTGCTATTGCCCCTGCAACCCTTTTCTCGCAAACACGACAAAACAAATATTTCTCACTTTGAAGTTAACTTTACATCGGCAGAGTTTTGTTCCTCTAATGTGATCCTTTTAATCAAGGGGGCCCTTTTTTGAAAAGGGATACTTTGCCTCCTTAACATATTTTCCGAAAGAAACAAAAAAAAATACATGATGTTTTTCCAGTCTAGTATATATGTGCCAAGTTTGAAGAAAATCGGATGATGAAACTCTCGTGAAGCTGTCCCTTTTTCACTTTCACTCTTTGGACTTGGCGGTTTTATCCCCAAAGTCTTCAATTGATTTTAGTTATCATTGCTAAACGTTTTCAGTCTTTCAGGAAAATTTGAAATAATTTTGTAAATCAAATTACTCAATTCCATAATTTTTTGGGTTAATCGTCTTATGATTATGGTCTGAGGCTAAGAGAGACGGTAATGATAATGGAGAATGATAGTGGAATGACGGAAGTGGGAAGAAACAGGAGAACCATGAGAAAACCAACGCACACGGTGTTTGTCCATCACAAAGTTCACTCAACAAGGACTTGTATCAAACCGTGACTTAACACACCAAAGGTGAGCGCTCTATCACTGAGACACTGCCTCCTCTTTCGTCACTATCATTGTAGTTTTATTTAAAGAGCTTAAAATAATATTATTTGTGTGTTTGTTGATGTTTAATATTCCTGTTGAGCACTGAGGCTATATAGGGTCTGGACCTAGCGTTGAGAGTTGAACCTAAACCAACTTAATGCTTTCTAATTTTTTAATGTTAATGTTTAACAATTTGTAGTAGAGGCTCATATACTAGACACTAGATCAGGGTAGGGTCTTAAAATAGGTATTAATATATCGTCGCGTGAGAACCAGGGGAACGTAACTCCAAAAATACTGTTTTCGTTTTCTTCATGTTTGGACATAATTTTGGAAGCCCCATTTGGTGTAAATGGAATCTGTTCTCCTTGTCGATCATCTGTTGTAATGTAGCCCAATTACCATCTTATTAAAAACACATCTTTCTAAGAAAATAATATTTTTGTCCTCTCAGCTGTAAACCTACGAAAATGGAGTTGTTTCTTTGGTTCTCATGCGACTATATGAAATAATTACGAACTAGTAGATTGAGCTCTTTCAAGAAACATAACATTGTGTACTGGGCATTAAGTAATAAATTATCCACGGGAATAAAACATTGTTAATACAAGCTAATCTCCAAATGTTTAATTTTCTATAGAGTAACAAATTTAAAGGTAATTTCTTATCCATAAATCTATCAGAAACGACAAGTTACTTCCAATTAATTTTGTAAAGAAAGAAAATATATATTGAAGCATGTACCATTTGAACCAGTGTTACTTTGCTTTTCTTTTTTTTCTTTTCTAAAAAAAAAAGAATATGAAAGCAAATATTTCATAAAAATGAATTCCGCAGTAAATCAATTTTTAGTTAACACAAGTCATTCTAATCGATATTGACAGACATACGTATATGTAATAAAGGATAATAAAATTCACTGTTCAGCACAAAAGAGAAGAGAAACAAAAATACTCGTTTGTTATTGAAACATTATTTGCCCATGGTTTTTTCACTTTATTTCAGTTAATCTAGTTAGGAGAAAATTGTCCTTTCATTTTTTAAGAGCTAATCTTTAACATGGGTACATATTGCATCTTCAACATAGCTAATCTACTGCCTTAATATTTAACTACCGATGTCTCAAATTAACATTTATTAACAGTTTATTTACTGTAGATGATATTTCGTGCATGGAGTTCCAGTTCGTTTCAAGTAGATTTTTTTGTGGTGGACAAACACCGTGGGCGTAAGATTTTGTCGGGGTTCTTCTTTTTTGTCCCATTGTCTTTTTTCATTCCACTATTTTGTTTTTTCTCATCATTATTGTCTCTTTCAGTATCGATGAGAAACTATGAAACGGTTAAAATAGAAATTTCATTTTCTATTTTTTCGAAATACCAATTTTTAAGAGAGATTTGACTAAGTGAAAATTCCAAATTTGATTGTCCATAACATGGTCACCAAAAGACAATATTCCATGTCAGTGGGTTGTCTCTAGGTACTCTCGTTTCCTCCCACTTTCTCATTCTACCATTTTTTCCACCATTATTCAATTGCTTTAATCATCGTCTCCCTTAGCCTGAAGGACATAATCGTAGGACGTTAAACTGAACCAGTTTTGGTCTGCTATTTTTTTGACACGGAGACAAACGAACAAAGCATTCTACAAGACTTCCGATACTTACACATAGCATCGTTTGGAAGTTTAAATATAAAAACAAATAATCAATTCAACCTCCCACACTGTGTCTCTTAGTTTAAAGGAAAACGGATGCTAATGGTAACTAATGAATAGGAAATAATTAGCGCAATGAAAAATGCGAGGAAACGGCAGAATCTAGAGAAAACCGGCGAACATGATGTTATTCACCACAACTACAGATGACCTTGAAACAAACCAGGAACCCTTACACCAAAGAAAAGGGTGTTACCACTGAGATTCCATGCCCCAACGACTCTTTTAAGTAATAGGCCACTATTACCGTGATTATGAATATAACTATTCTGAAATGATTCGTTGTGAGCATATACAGTAAATTTAAAAATGTTGTTAAAGAAAAAAAGGAGTAATTATAAACAAGACATTTAGAAATTGACGAGAGATCTAAACAATTTCACAAAAATATTCAGAAAGATTTTGATTCGTTCTATCAGATGGACATGTGGTTCGAATGACCAATGTTAATCTACGGTCTTTACTGTTCGATCTATTTCTCTTATGTTTATTATACAGACATCTATATAATCTCCTATTACTGGTGTAAAATACTTTTAAACTGGCTTGAAATACAGTTACATAGATTGATAACTTGATATTTGTTCCCAAATTAATTGCAATTTAATCGATGCTTTAAGTACAATTTCTTTACTGTTTAATATTTTAGATACTTTTAAACTAAATTCATATGTTAGGAAGTAATGTACACCTGCAAGTGTATAGAAAACATTCTTGTTGTGATAACTGCACGCTTACAATCTTTATTATTTTCCAAGACTAACTAAGGATTGAGCTTTTGAGCCTATGTTCCAGATATGAATATGTCACTGTAAAACGTTATTTTAGTTTTTATTCTTAGAATCTAACTTATAGATATCCATATCTATCGAACGCATATTATATGCTCGGAGGAAGACAATGCTAAGCTCCCGTAAAATTGAATTATTAGGTGAAATGGGTTGGAATCGGACCAGAGAACACTATGCAGGTTGTTTAAGTTTGCAATTGCATCTGTATACGGCAGAGGGAGCTTTTTATTATGTGTTATTGTATTGCATTGCATGAGAATGTTGAGCTTTCCTTTCCGGTTAAGTCGAAACTTAGAAAAATGACGCTTATCACTGTCTTCTTCCAAGCTATTGATATCTATCTGTCTATATCTATCTATCTATCTATCTATCTATCTATCTATCTATCTATCTATATATATATATATATATATATATATATATATATATATATATAGATAGATAGATAGATAGATAGAGACGGATAGATAGATATAGATATAACATCTGACTAAACAAAATTACATTCTTGAGGGTATATTGCTCTGCATGATTTTAAACAAAATCGAGAAAACCGAATTTTTTAGGTGCTATAATGTATTTTGTTCGTTGATAATAACAATAAAAAGTGTTTATCCTGCTGAAACATGTTATTTATTTATTTATTTATTTATTTATTAAGGATGTAAAAAATACACGTTAAATCGCAGATTGTATTTATTGTCGTTTATATTTTTTAATGGTGATACACATACTCCTAACAATGACGTAAATAATTCTTGTAAAACTATGTAGTCATGGAAGATATTTGAGAACCATTAAAATCAATTTATTTTCTCTAACATCTTTAGAGATGAAAATCTTTAATTATTCAGTTTACATAGTTTTAATTAGTAGCATTTGCAATAAAAGTTTCAGTTAGAATACTACGTAGGTAGTTAGTATATGATCAAAAATCCTGGTGATGAAAATGTGAAATGAGAAATATAAAATAAATATAATAACACTTAAGAAATTGTTAATCATAACATACATCTATTGGAGATGCTGAATTATTATCTTTACTGTTTAGAAGAATCCAAGTCAAATACAAAACGTATATATTGACATATAGTTTCCAAAGTAAGGAACATCAGCGTTCTTTTATAAGATTTGTGCTTACCCTTCTGAAATACTGTGCTCCTGATTTTCTCAGAAACTATGTTGTTACAACTCTGAACGTACAATTCTGAAGAATAACATTAATTTAAAATTTAACGAAAACAAAAAAGCGGTTGCGTTAAAGCAGAATGCGATGAATTCTATTTCCTCATCTTCTGAAAACCGGACGAAGAGCCAGATGTTTTCTAGTTTTATGTCGATGTATATGTATATGTGCCTGCTTGTATGACTAAATTGGACACAGTTTCTAGAGAATTTCATCGCAAATAGCCGCAATACAATTAGTAATGAAATTCCATGGGAGTGTGTGTAGTCTCTGTCCACATAATATGAAACGTAGTCAAACAAACACACGTATCCAATACAGCTAGATTCTCTTATTACAACATAAAATTAATGCACTTTGGGCAGCATAGACTTCGAACCGACTATGCATATTTTGTTTTGATTTTCCAGTTCAATAGTATTCCTTTTCAATGTAAAGCATTATGATTTATATTGTAAATTCGTCGTCATTGATTGAATATGTTGTTGAAAGGGACGCTGAAACTAATCAACAACACCAATGTGATAATTGTTCAACGATACCTATGAGCCTCATGAATTTCATAGAATTGGTATAAAACATGGGTAACATTACTATCTCTTATCTTTACTTACTGCCGTTTTGATTATTCTAAACTTCAAACAAGTGCCATAAATTCCCTGTTAATAATGATCTTAAAGTAGGCTATATTTACCAATATTCCCTTGTCTGTGCCTCTTTATGTACTGTATTATAGAACTTGTGTGTGATATGTCGATTCTCTCTAGTTAAGAAGGGTTGAAGCTGGGTGCAAACAACAGTCGTAAGGGGAGTTTGAATCCATTCTTTGATATTTTACGAAAAATCCCAATTTCAATAGCACACCTTTCCTAATTCGTGGACGTTTTCCTTGATGTACTTATACGAAGCCCATGCAGAACGTTTGGTGTGAAACACAAACCAGAAATGGTGTGTGCAATATATTTCACGTATAGCAGCTATATACCGTACTCTATCTTTTAACATATTCATATCATTTAAACACTTATCATAGAGTGAGATCAGTTTTCCTATACCGTCATTGTAATTTCCATCTATTATTCAAAGTTTCTTTGAGTTTACCAGCAATATAATGATAAGGTGTTTTCCGGACAGACAGTATTTCAACTTTCGGAACAAGTGGGAATCAAACACATTATCACACTCCACATTTGATAAAATTTTCAAAATTTTCGCACATATTTCTCAATTTCACGGCTAGCGTTCGTGGTCATATCTGTACGGTCTCGATACTCGGTTCAAACTGAGGGATCATGTGTGGAATATGTTCCACGCTACAGTCAGTAGTTCATTCTTTTTCTAAAGCCCTTTCCCGTTGTGCATGAGATCAAAAAGCTGTCAAAAAACATGGTTGAATCCACTGACAGCAAGCAACATAGTACAATGATGGTATAGGAAAACTATATCACTCTATCGTAAGTGCTTGAATGTTTATGACGAATATTATGAAAATAGAGTGAAGTGTGCAGTTTCAGTACCTAAGACTTTTCCACAATTCATTTGTCATTTGTGTTTCAAATAGCCTTTATATTTGTTCTCATTTTTCAAATAGCCCTTATATTGTATTTATATCTTTTATCAGCAGCAAGGGCGAGATATAGTTTAAAATGGAGTTGAGTTGAGTTGACTTTGAGTTTAACGTCCCTTTTAGCAGCGATGCTATGTAAAACGGGACCTATTGATTAACGTGGAAGCGCGTATTCTAACCACTTAGCCACGAAGGGGGTCTTGTTTAAAATGGAATATGAACCTGTATCATTAGTTCGTTCGATACTTTATCGCTGAATATTGAACTCTGGTTCTCGTTAACTAATTCTAGCACTCTAGCCATAAGACTAGAAAGGATATCTTCAGTGCCTTTTGTCAGTTAAATAGTACAATCTTCTTTTCTCAATGTCAAACCGCCCTTTGCACTAGTCAGTCTACGTCACCCGAATTGGCGTGTGGCGTCGGCCAATAACGCTCCAGTACCTTGTTTCTTAACCTTCAGAGAGGAATCTAATCATTCATAATTGAATTTCTTCGTATGTGTGGAAAATTATGAATGAGTAGATTCCTCCCTGAAGGTTTAGTAACAGGGCACTGCGAGCTTATTGGCTGATGCCACACGCCAATTCGGCGCGAGCTATAGTAGCTCTCATTACGCCTTTGGTGCACGGTATTCTGGGTTTGATTCTTGGTAGGAGAGTCTTGAAATTTGAACGGATCACGATGGTTCGAATTTCATCTCAAATTATAGGTACACGTCTTTTACAGCTTCGGTGGGGAAAGGACGTTCAACTTCAATACAGGCAACCAACCATTCATCCTCAAACCAATCAGAAAACAGTGCCTCCACTATTTCCAACAATAAAACTATGTATTTTTTACAGCAGGAAAAGATACAATATCTTATTTTGCATATCGACACTTTAAGGTTTACAACTATATATTTTCTAAATATACATATGATCGTCCGTCTATTAACAGGTAACAGATCAAAAACGGTAAAAATAAAGAGAAATGTTTTATTTATTTATTTTTGATTTGGATTTATTTTCCCAAGAACAGATCATTCTTTCTTGACCCTAAACCTAAATTATAGAAATATGGCTTTTTCAATTTCAACATCGACCATCACAAGACAGAAATGATAATTTTTTATATAATGATTCAGCGTTGTAAGAATAATTTCTGCTTCCACTCTCATTTTGTACTAAATCAGACTGAGGAATAGATTACAATTGCACTATTTATCTTACTTCCTGACAACTGCCCGAAACGGCATGAAAAATAACGAACGGACCTACGATCCCCTGCGGAAGTACTCTATGGTTTGTTAAAGTAATTACAAAATAAAATTTAAAATTTTAATGAAATTAATATTGAAATTACATTTTCCTCTAACCAATAGAAGGAAAATGAAGAAAACATAAAATAATGTCTAGGGTATGATCAAGGATAAAGAAATTAACACTTGTAACTCCCGAAGGCACCAGTTAGTGGGTCAATGATTCTGGCCGGAGTATTACTAAATTTGGGGCATTATGGTTTACTACGTGTTATATATTTTATGGAGAATGTTGCTGTAAATCCAAGTGATTGGGAATTAGTATTATTGGTATTTGGTCAGTAAGAGCTTTGCCTACAAGTTGATGTAAAGTCTTTTATTTCCTACTCTTCGGTAGCATATATGGGACTAGTATTAATGGGACTGATACCAATAGGATCACGAGATTTTAGAGGGGACCTAACATTTATAATTGCGCATGACTTGTGTTTTTCGTGATTCTTTTGCCTTGCAAATATTTCTTACGAACGATTAGGGAGTCGAAGATTATTAATTAAACGGAGCATATTATCTTGGAAGAAAGAATATACTTGGTTGCACTGGAACATCACACAAAATGCCAACAGAAAAGTTGTGCAATGAAAAAGAAAGACATACAGAAGAGACGATGTGAACTGTAAAAACCGCGGCGAATATCATACCATACAATATTAGAGCTCATATGTACACTGATAACGACATCTATCCAACAAAGATCCGTACTGTAGAGATGAAGACTTAATGCTTGATACCATGAAATAAATTATAAATGTCATAATCCGTTAAAAAAAGGAACTCCATGAAGATTTACCTACCGATAGGAAAGGAGTCACATTTGCCCATACAATATTTTCAGTCGCTCGCCCATGTGCACTTTCATCCTAAATATGGGTTAAGACAACTCTTGAATCTTGGAAAGTGCGCGTTCTACACACAAATAGTCAAATTTGAGTCTTCCGTCGCTCCGTCGACCTTCCGTCGAAGATGAGATTATTTACAATTTCTTTTTGAGAATGCAGATTATATTGTGAAAAATTTAGGTGAACACGAGATATTCCACGCAAAAGGGCGTTTAAAGTGCACTAGCAAATGCAGTTAGTGCAAGTGCTCTTGTTCCCAGGACGAAAATTTATCTTACGATATTTGATCTGTAATCACTAGGCATACTGAATATGACACATTATCAACAAGCAACTAGACGTGAAACACCTTCACTCTGGCGGTGACATTAAATCCGTTAATCTTCCTGGATCCTAAGGCTATCCTAAAAGCTTCTCCTGTCGATACCTTGTGAATGTGAGGCTGTCAAAATAAGCCTGTCTTCGGATGAAGCGGGCAGCATAACATTGTAGGATTTACCGGAATATTAAGTCAGTTATCCTGCCATCCCATTGATCAATTTTGTTCCATCAAATCCTACCACAAACTAAACTTGTTTTATTCTGTCATAGGTCAGTGTAAACACAGAAATCAACAAACGTATGCCAATAACTCTACGCGAAGGCATTAGACTTATTGTTAGCTGCTGAAGAGAGCTGCTCGCGGTCGTGTATAGCCTTAGGTCTAGGTGATTTCCACTTGATTATGTCTTTTGCGGGCTCTTAACCATTATTTCTACCAGGGTTTAGAGGAACGAACTTGTTTATGCCAAAATACCGTAGTTTACATAATACCAGGCCATGCAAACGCACGGACTCTTTGAAGGCGTTTCTGGTCACAAGTTTTATGACAATTCTCCTAGAAGTTCTGAAGAAGTATTCTGACCTCACTCAGCAACTAAAAGTAGTATTCACAGATATACTGCAAGGAAAAAATTGACGGAAACCGTAGGTACATCTAAATGCTGGTTTGAAGCTTCGTGGATGTTATACGTCAAGTTGAAAGAAGTCTCCTCATCTCAGAAAACAAAAAGTTGCAATGGACAATATCTTGCAACTGTAAATTTGAATTCGAATGATAGTGTGAGTGCCTCAGAGGTGGTCTAAGCTGATTTTATATGTGTATATACTGCACTGTCTACAGATGATAGAATCCAATATAATTTTGTGACAATGTTGGTGACGATGAAGTAGTAGACACCTTCTCTCTGAGATAATTTCAACAACATTGCAGAATGACAATAATTGTTGAGTTTCTGATTTCTATTACACCAACCAAACTAATATAAAAACAATTATATTTTTTCCTTACATATAACAAATGTATGAGTCAATTAAAGTGGTTAAGAAACGTTAAATTCTACAGGGTGACCCAAAAGTAGGTATGTATATCTTTATTTAATCTTCCAATTTATTAATTTGGCCTTAAAATTTTAATTGGAAACAAAAGTAACTTACTTATAATCTACATCCTAAAATGCAAGAATTCAAGATTGCGTCATTTCCCCAAAGAATATTCTTTGGAGCTCCTAGTATATTAATTAGAACATAATTCCGAAAAATCTCCACAAATCTTCAACTTATTTTTCAAAACGTCTTATTAAAACTTTATTTTACTAGACTATATGATAAAGTCGCCAATATTATACATACGACTTTCTCCTTTTGTTAGTTAACACTCCATAGTCGTATGATTTGCCTGTTGTTAATAATTGAATTTCGGCCAAATCTGTAAATACAGTCTTATACCTTTGGGTGGCGGATTTAATACCGTTAATTCTTTAAATATAAATATTTTAATATCATTAGTATTTTTCATGTAAATCATCATAATAATTTAACAGTGATTGACTAATAAAACGTTTGATAACATTACTTGTAGTTATATGCGAGTATAAAAATATCTTCCAGTGTAGTGCACGCACTGTCATTCTGAGTCAATGAATTCCCGATAAAAAAAAAAAATTTAATGTCTGCACAAATTCCTGTGAGAAATGTGTAGAAAACTTAGTAGTTTGCACAAATTGATTTCGAGCCTCGTAACTGTGTATTTGTGTGTATATATACGTGTAAAAGAAACAAAATGAAGGAAAGAAGACTCAACATTAGTCTCAACCTCTGGAGATTTCTCAAGACTAAGTTATATATATATATATATATATATATATATATATATATATATATATATATATATATATATATATAAACACACACATAAGACATTTGTTCAATTGCTTTGTTTCGCTTTGGTCTACGATGCTTCAGAAGTGAAAGAAAGTGAATAAGAATATCGTTTCTCAACCATGGTGAGGGAGTTTTTTCTACTTCCAATAAGAGAAACAGCAAGTAAATAAAGATGGGAGATAAAGATAGAAGAAGAAAAGAGAGTCAAGGGAACGAATGAACATCTCTTCAATAGCAATAGTACTTTATTTCGTTCAATGGAAGTGCGCTCTCGTCACGCCCAAAGCTCGAATTCAAGTACACTGAAAACGACGACCGAGAGAGAGAGAGAGAGAGAGAAGACCCGAAAAGTACCAGAAAAGAAACAAAGAGACTAGCTTTTACACGTTTAGAGCTCGTACGTATATATGAGAGAATCGCGAACGTTAACCAATGAACACTCCTTAAAATGGTTCTTCAAGAACTAGAGAAGGATAGAGAGACTTTTTTTGTTCCTTTTAGGTCAATGCTTTTGTGAAGTGGGTTGAAATTTGTTGGGCTCTTTTTTCTTCTGTACAAGGCTAAGCTTTAACCAAACAAGGCTTGAACAAAATTGATCTACAATACAAAAAACATCCAAACATTTTTTTCTTTACTTTCAATAGTTCCTGTTTCTTTAGTAAGTGAATTTTATTCGACCTTTTCTGGCCTTTAAATTCAATTGAAAAATCCTCTCAGTCACTCTGCTAGCATGTTTTCTCAACAAAAGCTGTAAGTGAGTACTTCGTATAGTATACTTTCCTCACACATAAAGCTAGATATTGAACTAGTAAGTCTATCCTTCGAGCTTTTTTCTCCTCGATCTTCTTTTTACCTTACATTTCGAATATTGAATAATCTCTTAAGGAGATGAATTAGATTTTGAAACTACAGATCTAAAAATCCAAAGATATATATTTAAAGTTTTGGTCGAAAACAACTTTTATGAAACTCTTCTGCTTTCCAAGATCATATAGAGGATATTTCACATCATCAAGGTAAAATAAATTTCATAAAAGTACTTCAACAATACTTAGTTTTGAAGTTTATCCTATATTTTTTGAGATTTAATTACGGATTAAGTTTCCAGGTATTTATATCTAAAAGGAAGTTTAGCTTTCCTGAAATCAATCAGAAAAGGTTTTTATTATAAATAAATGTTTAGCACCTCTACATATCAAACTTTCTGGTTGTGATAGCAACTATGTAATTTTCTAGTTAATTGCGTGGGAGCTCGACGTCCTTTGAAATATAAATACCTGAAAATTTCACCCATAATGAGTGTCAAAAATACCATTAATTTCAGATATAAGTAATACTGGAACACGCTCTTAAAGAGATTTCTGGTACTTTGATAACGTAAGATACTTTCTATATGATTTTGAATCTTTTCTCCAATATTCCATAAGAATTGATTTTAACTATTGTACATAATTAGTGATTGTGATTTTGTCTTCTTTTAATCTCGTTAATAGTAATTCTTCGCCTACATTTTGACTTCATTTGGATTAGCATAGATATTTTAATTTATTCATAGTGTATCTGGGTTTTGTCTATTGTTGGTCTCAATTGGAACTACTCATGTATAGCTACTTCAAGCTCAAAATTCGCGGGACGCGGTGGCTCAGTGGTAGAGCGTTTCCTTCTGGTGCACTTGGATCCCAGCTCGCTCCAAATGAATTTCGTGGCGGACAAACACCGTATCCTTGGGCTTTCTCAGGTTTCTACCATTTCTTCCATTCTACCATTGCACTTATTTCTCATCATCACCGTTTCCTGTAATAAAACTGAAAGATTTAATTTGATTTTCATTTCAAAAATTCGCTTTATTCCTTTTCCTTTCAGCCAACGTTTACAAACTCAAACAACTCTAGAAACTACTCTTTCTGATTTTAGAAATTCGAGATATGCAAGAATATGAATAACATTTATGAAAAAGTATTAATTTTGCAAACGTAAACACTTCTTACCAAGTGCTGCTGCTCCTATAATTTACATGGGTGTACAAAGATATACTTCAGTAAACTTTTTGGAGCTGTTCGAGTAAATTTAAAACTGTGCTCTTTTACCTGTACAATATTGATGCCTCTCTAAAAAAGTTACCTATATCTATATCTATCTATCTATCTATCTATCTATCTATCTATATATATATATATATATATATATATATATATATATATATATATATATATATATATATATATATAGATAGATAGATAGATAGATAGATAGATTCTTTCGTTATATGGGGGTGAATAACTAAACAAATATACCCTGTATTTTACAACACCGTATTTCATTCCGACAAAGTACATCTGCACCAGCAGTTATGCTTCGATCCAGAAAACACACACAGAGAACTATGGAACAGATGCTCCAAACAAATCCTCTCTCATGCGACTGCACGACGAGCTCTAGGAGACAAATAGTGTAGTGGACGCACCGAGGATCGGTCGACCATGTTGTTTACAGAAGAACGTTTGATCGATGAGCAAACTGCATATTTGTGAGTCTAAACAAATGAGTACGACTACCGTCGAGTCGGTACAGGCTCTCCATTCGCTGTGAACAAACGGCCTTGGAGAAATCTTTGAAATTGTATTTCTATAAAGTTTGAGTGGTCTAGCGATTACTGGCTGAAGACATGGGTACTTGAAAAGACTATTGATTGGTTCCTTGTATGAAATTTGTAATGCCGGAAGATAAGTAACTCTATGGTTGGTACCGGACTGATAAGGTGTGGTTTGCTCTGGATGGATACATTAATGTCCAAAATTTTCGGATATAAGCTAATGATAACGTATGTGTGCTGAAGAAGTTGCCTTTGCATTCACAGAAAATTGGTATGTTGTGTGCTATATCGCGTAGTCGCTTGTTTTTTTTTTTAATATTCTTTGAATAGGTAGTGACATCTGAATAACATGTGACAATGTTCAGATAATTTAATAGTAACTAGTAAGAAGAAGTATTTTTCATAAGGTTGCATAACTTTTTGGATATCCTTTGAGAGAAAGTAGTGAGCTATTTAAGTTTATAGTTGCATCAGCCATGTAACTACATCCAGTAACATTGAGCATAGGAGAAATCTTCTATTTCTTAACAAAAGAAAGCATATTTACACCTGCCTCGTTCCTATCTTCTTGTATTGTACACATGAGGTTGCAGGCACTTGACAACTTCTAGCAGCATACTTTCATAATAGTTACATATTTCTCTATTCGTTCCTTGTAATCAGTTATAAATAATTAATGCCACACTTTATTATTTATCCTAAGAGTCATTTCTGATTAATAAGGAAAATGCTTTTGTAAAAGTAATCATTTCGCAACTGTGTATAAAACATCAATGGTGTATTATTAAAATGACTCCTTATCGTGTCAGTAGACGACTACCATTTTAATACTTTACTAAAAAGTGCATTGGGATTAAATAGTACTAGGATTATGTCAATATTTAAGACAATTCGGGCAACGCAGAGCCATTGAGTTGAACTGACACAGTTTTTATTGTGTAATTATTTAAATTTAAAACCATAGCAATAGCTTAATCTTTTATTACTTAGCTCTGTTAAGTGTAATAAGTTATATTGAAATGTTAGATGGTTATTTTTCTCTAATACTCCTGAGCTTTCATCTAGTATATTCAATACTCAAATTCATACGAGTATAATTATCCCATGAAGTGAATACCTCTTACCTGAAATATAAGTTTACCATTCTTAGCTTTTGATATATTTACATGTTATTTTCAATATACATAAATTTCAACTTCTTTCCTATTATTACTCCTTTCCACACACAGCACTCAATTTAATCTGGAAAATAACGGTACACATGAATACGTTTATAAGAATATACATAGAACATTATCTGACGCCGATGGCTATATGCTACTTTAACCAAATACATTCGTTTTAACTCCCATCCCTATTAACTTTATAGAAAAGAGTGCTTCTCAAGGTTTTTTTTTACCACGTTGTGTTATTTTTACTCCTTAAACATGTTGCTTTTCGTCAACAGAAAAGTGGTGCAGTTCTTGTAAATCTCTTTTCTTGTGGATTTAATCCTTCCTGCAGAGGCGGTGATATACCTCATAATCTTTGGAAAACATTTCTTATACCAATTTCCTTGAGCTAAATTTAATTCACATTAGTTACAATTTGAAAATATCTTTTGTTTGATATAAAATTAACATTTTCGGTAAACTCAATTAAACTTTGGGTTTACTAATTTCTTCTTTAACTTCAAGGAGACTAGGAAAGTGGGTCTTCATTTGTTTCATTGTTTCGTTAAAATACCTACTAGGTGGAATTTTACATATCTACATCCACATTCAATGTTCACGGTGATATAGCAATTGTTCATCCCTTTTTAGTTACTAGTGAAGGAGAATTTTACTTGTGGTGTTGCCACCTTTCATGTAAATAACAAAAGAAATTTTATTAACAGCCTAACTGAAATATCCATTCTTCGCATGGGTCAGATAAAATATCTATCTAAACAAACTGAACAACGAAAGAAGAGGATATAGGTCATTTTCTACTATTTTTATATATCCCTGTAAACGCCCCCTGAGACCCTGGTTTTAATTTAAAAAAAAAAAAAAAAAAACGCCAGTGTTCCCAGCCGATGAGGCCTGTATTTATAAAACAATGACTGTGCTAGTATCGCTAGTTATCTCACCTACTGCGAAAACTATGGATTTAACATTAATTTCAATCATTTTGGATTATTTTTACATGTCTCGGTAACTCCCCCTTCGCAGGTGAACCCCTGTCCGCATGCAATGGTAGCTGAATTTAATGTAATTTCTAATGGAAGTGTCACCATTGATCTCAGTGACCGCGAAAACTATGAATTCGACACTAATATTGGTAATTTTCTTCTACTTTTACATGTCCCTTTAAACGGCCCACCTCTTCCTGAGATTCCTGGTTCGAATTAAAAAAAACGCTTCGTCTTGTTCTGGGGCCTGGACCAAGGTACCCATGACCAAAATTTGGTAACTCTCGGTCCATTCGTCTGGTCCCCAGGCGGCAGACACACACACACACACACACACACACACACACAAATAAACAAACTATTCTATTTATATTAAATAATACAAGGTACTTGTTCTACATCCTTTACATCTTTTAGGAATGAAAATATATTTTCACTATCAGTAAGTAATGTAAATTATGGATATAATATACAGGGTTATTAAAAAAGAATGGTGTAAAAGTAAAATGCATTTATTTTGCACTGACAACATTCAAAAGTACATTTGTCGAAACGAAGAAAGGAAAATTGTAAATTTATGGCCATGACAAGTGTTGGATATGAGCACCCCGCGTAACACGGTAGACATCCAACCGATAATTCAGTTCTTCCCAGACGCTTCCCAACGTATCCTGAGTTATCTGCTCAACTGCACCAAAGAGCATTGCCTCAAATCTTCCAGCCCCTATGCGGCTTGTTCCTTTAATTTTGTACGAAAGTATAAACAATGTTAGGACAGAATGTTCGTGCATATTCCATGAGCCAATACACACACTCTCTATCTTCGTAGTCATCATTTGCATTGCTAACTGTTTGCACAACAACTACAGCCCCTAGCGAATTTTATTTAAACCACAAACACTCACTACAGTAAAAACTTATAATATTACTTTCTCTTTTCCTGAAATCTTTGGGTTTTGCATGTCATTTCATTCTTAGATAAAGACTCTTTAGTTTCGCACCAATGTTTCTGATTTACCACAGTTAGAATAACAAAACCCATTTCGTTCAACAAATCATGAATAAAGTCTCGTTAGAATTTTAATATTCTTGGTTGAGCATTTAGATAATGCAGAAAATTTATAAAGTAAGAAAGTGAAGTATTAAAATTATTGTCTCTATCGTTTTCTCTTACAAAAGAAAGAAAATTTGTATTTCTATGAGGAGCCGCCATGTATCCATTTAAACATGGCATCTTTATTTTGTATAATATTATACTATGATTGGCACTAATAATGTTATACAGTAATACAGAAAGTCTTCGATCATACTTTCAATTGAATACACGAAGATTAAATCAACTATAATTACAGAGAACATACGTGGATAGACATAAACTTTTTCCTAATCTACAGAAAAGTTTGATATTTCCTATATTTTCTAAATATTCTATATATTTTGAAAATTCGAGCTTTCTATTCGTACCTTGGAGATTTAGTTAAATTCCTCTTGAGAGTATAGGTAGTACAAATGGCAGTACAGTCGTAGGCTGACTCTGCTATAGGAAGTAACTTTAAATTATGTATAAAGAAATAAAATATTAAAGTTCAATACATTATATCTGGAGTATTACATATGAATTTTTTGTGTTCAGAAATTTACCATATGACAGACTAAAATAAGATACAATCTTTTATATTAACGAGTACGGATATATTAAGTTTCTCTCATACCTTAAAATTAAAGCAACTGTCTGTACTCACCCGTAAAGAGGACATTTGTCCATGGATGCCCTCCGAGACCTCTTTTATTAACTGAAAACAGCACTTATCCGGGAAAAAGAGAACGTCTATCAATAATATGTGTTTAAGAACCGAAATGACATGATCGCTTATTATGTTCTATGTTTAGTCCTTTATTCATGATAATTTTTACTTTCTAAGTATACGTTGAAAATTATCTTCTGCCTTACAATGATCACCACTTGAATTAAAGACAGCAGGGCAGTTGCAGAAACCGCCCTGCGGAGGCTCCACCAGTGCATGTGAATGAAACGCATCGCGCTTTTACTGCTACCGTCTGCTTCTTCTCTCGGTATACATACCTATGCAGTGTGTGATGGACAAGATGAAGGACCTAAATGCATTTGATCGAGGTCGAATCTAAGGGGCCAGACGATTGGGTGGTTCGATTTAGAAAGTGGCTTCAGCACTCGGATTTTCAAAGGCAACTGAGTCAAGGTGTATCGTATCCTGTAAAACTGCACTGGCAAGGGAAAACTGCCGTGGTCAGGGGAGTGTTGACGACAGGGTTAGGCGCCGACTCGCCTGCATCGTAACAGCCGATAGACGAGACACAGTGCGTCAAATCGCGAAGAGATTCAATGCAGGGCAACAGCGCGGCGTTAGCAGCCACACAATCCACAACCACCTACTGGCAATGGGGTACAGAAGCCATCGGCCCACGGTCCCCCTAACATAGGTGAACGCTACCGCGATCTTCTGGATGACCATTGTCCTATCATTTGCTCGGCTGCAACATCTGAATGGTGACCTCATCTTTTAGCGGTTAATGAGCCGGCCCACCACTCTAGGATGGCAGCAGACTAGTTTGATGAGCACTCCTCTGATCTGACAACAATTTCATAACCATCACGGTCATCGAACTTCAATCACATCGAACACATCCGGGACACCATGGAACAACGCCTTCAAACTGTGGACCCTCTTCTGACCAACCTGCGGGCTCTGTGGGAGATTTTGCAGCAGATATGAATTGAAATACCACAACAACACTTCAAGCGCCTCGTGAGTCCATACCGCGGCAGGTAACAGCCTTTTCAGAGCGAAAGGTGGTGCTACACTGTATTAGGTGTCTTTAATTCAACTGGTCATCAGTGTATTTTAATGTGACTAAAGTGAAACTTCTGAATAACGGACAGCGACAAGATATGCTTATTTGTCCCGGTAACTGTATACAGTACGCAGTAAATACAGTGTGTCGCACGAAAACAGTAGCCGTCTATATCAAGTCCTATGAGCTACTATATTTTTTATAACGCAGTGAATTGTCTCTATGCTTTGCAAAAAACCGTTGTCGAGGTTTGTTTACTACAATGAATGCAAATGAAACTTGTTCTCAAAAATTTTTAGGATAAAAACAATAATAAAGTTGTGGATTCTTTTTTTAAATGATTTGCCAAACCAATTGGCAATTGTAAATACATGTAATAATTAAAGCTATGTTAAAGTAAAACACTAGATGTTCGAATTTTGGGTATCCAAGGGTTTCAGTATATACCAAAATAACGTCCTAATGCAGCCCCTGATGAATTTGATTTAGCCTTTCCTACCGGGACAAAATTTTCTGAAAGAGAGCCTGCTTTCAAGTTCATGTTATTAACTTCCTTTGTAAAAGTTTATTAATTCACATGCTGTATATACTAAATGTAACGCTATAAGAACATACATTACGTAAGTATTATTAAATATTCATTAATCATTGTGGACTGAGAAAAGCATTTCAAATTCAGTTTCCAACTGTTCTGTATGGTGGTTCACCTGGTCTTACGACTCAAAGACCTTTTGATGGGAAGGGATTTTTTGTCTACTGAACTGTACTCAGATTCATTTTGAAATTTTTAGAAAGCGTTTTCTGTATTAAATATGTTTGAATTGTTGAAATTACTCTCGGTTATGAAAAGGTTAATAACTATTAGGAGTGGAGAAAGAAGATCGTCCGTATCTGAGGCCGTCTCTGAAACAGAGCATTCTGTTCCGTAATAATACATACTTTTGCCAGGGCAGAAAGTCTGTCCGCGTTATAATGTTGCTATTATTGAGTGTCCGGTAATGGAAGTTTCACTACATATGTAATTTTTAATATGTAAACAAACAGAGATATTTTGAAAATCCTACACTGAAGAAGGCTATGAAGGGATTTCGTCCCACAAGAGTTTGGACAGTGAGATTTCTTCCTAGGTGAGATTTTGTCACGCGATATTTTGAACAATTAGATTTTGGACTGTGAGATTTTGGCCCGTGAGGTTTTGTACCCAAATAAATTCAATGAAAATCTTATTACATCAAGTAATAAAGAACACTTTCATTTCTGAAGAGTACAGGAAGACCAAAGAGTCGATGGAAGTATGCTCAACGCCCTCTAGATTTTGGTACATGCATGAGATGTTGTATTAGTTACCACAAGCCAGTATGCTTTGGCACCAGATTTTCCAAGGTATGCACTTTTACACAGAGGCTGAGCGTACCCTGCATAAACATTGGAACGAGGGTAGAATAAGACAAAAATTGTAGCTCAACAGTTGCAGTTGAACCCGGGCCTGTTAATTGGTAGGTAAACGTCTTACAGACTGCGGCTATTATTTTTACAGTATATCAAATAGTTGAAAAAGTATTGAGCTTTTTGCGCACGAGATGGCGTTAGCGTCCCTTATCTCAGAGTATATGTGTTGCAGTAGATCAGGCTTAGTATCATTCGACAGCTGATTGTTGAAGCTAGTAGTGTTGCAAGAAGAAATTTGTGCTGTTTGTGGGCTAGATACATTATCAGAAACAACAGCCAAAAGATGATTGAGTGCAGGAAATTTCGATGACCAAGATGCCACTTCCAGCAGGCGACCAATTGTAACAAAAATGAGCGACATTCTGGCAAAAGTCCAGCATGTAAGCAGGCATGACATTGCTAATAATCTAAACATTCATCATCAAATCGTGTCACACCATTTGGAGAAAGATGGATAGTAAAGAAAGCTAGACATTCGGGCATTACATTATCTCACTTAAAAAATTACTCGATCGAATTGCTATCAACAAATTTATACAAAATCGAACCATTTCTTAATCGGTTGACCATCATACAACAATGTTCGGGAAATATTGTGGATGAAAGGAGAAGAAGCTCCACACTTTGTAGCAAATCCTATATTGACGCCCAGTAAGATTATACTGTGTATTTTGCAAGATTGGACGTACATCGAGAATCACGAGCTTCTGCTGCCGGAAGACGATAGACTCAGACGTGTGTCTTCCACAAGTGCATCTAACAATTCAAAGAAACGGTCAACAGGAGTGGTCAACAGAAAGGATGTCGCATACCATTCTGACAACTTCAGGCTACACACTTTTTTAACGTCTCATCAAAAATTAAGAGAGCTTGGCTGGAAGATTTTAATTGATCCGCAGTATAGTTTGGACCTGGCGCTGCTGTTTCAGTCTCTGGAAAATTCTCTGAATGGTGTTAAGTTTGTCTCATAAGAGGTCAGTAGAAAAAACGTGCCACAATTTATTTTTGGACCAGAATCCACATTCGTTCTATAGAGACAGGATTATGTTCTTGCTGGAAAAATGGCAGAACATGTATATACGGTTTTCATAAGGTTACTTGCAATTCACAATAAATGTATTCTCAATTTTGATCTCCAAAGGCTCAATATTTTCTTAACAATCACACACACACACACACACACACACACACACATATATATATATATATATATATATATATATATATATATATATATATATATATATATATATATATATATATATATATATACTCTCAATTATTTTAACAAAGCCAAGTTGTATCAACAGGCTCTGTATAAAGCCTATTTTCGACTTTGGGGTCCATGTTACTATCATTCATTTCTTGGTCTATTGTTGTTGCTAGTTTCCGGGAGAACTGAGTAGAAAAAAAGACCCGAACTCTGGTTGCCATGGAAACTGCTGGACATAAGCAGAAGGGATTATGTGGATTTTACATAGTTAACAACATGAAAACGTTCTCATTTATCGCACTAAGTCAAGAAAATAAAATGCTGGATTTTTTTTTAAACTTCTTTCTGCGTTATGATATTTAAAACGAAACATCATTAGCTGAAAACAAAAAAAGAATAAAATAAAAATCAAAACTAACATAAAATAAAGTAAACAATAAATGCTTAAGTTAGGTTCTAGTGACGGAAAATAAATTAAAGTTTCATATTACTAAGGAGTCATGACGAAAAATTGCGTCATTAAACCATTTAATCCAGTTATCAAGTAAAAGAATATGGAGCCTACAAGATGCTGTATAATTTATACAGATGACTACATGTTGGGCAAGGCTAAACCAAAACAAGCGTGTAAACTTTTAGTAGGCTATTAGGCGTGTAAACTTTTAGTAGGTTAACAACTATTAATATCACAGTGTTCACCACGTGAAGAAGTTCCGTTTGATTTGTGGCAAATCAAACTCCTCAGCAAGTTAAATTTTACCAAGCTTAGGATTAAATAGCTCTAGCATTTTACCTGAAATTAAATTAAGTATATTTTAATGTGAATTAATATTTGAAAACAGAATGCACCTAAGTTTTTAGATTTCTCGAGTGAAAGAAGTAATTTATTTTCATTTTAGAGTTGTATCCCATGTACAGATTATAATTTTTCATCCTGAGTGTTATACTAACCCGCTAATCTCAAAGGCACATTGGATAATCTATGAAGCAAAGATGATATCCATAAACATGTGCATAACAATACATGGAGAGCCCATTTTTGATTGTTCATATCTTTGAACCAGCGTAGATGGATCACGTCAACCAATAAACTCAATTCGTAACTTTTGAGCCTCTACAAACATACTGACGAAAAGTGATGTTTATTGTTAGCTCTGTATCTCGCAGACACACGGACAGATCAAGTAAATATATACAGGAGTTTTTGATAAACCGAATTACTTAAAAAATTAATACTTCTTCCGGGAGGTGTGTAACTCGGGAAAATGTGAGAAGTGAATCATGGAGTATGGAACAATGGTCATCTTAGGGATTATAGTGTAATATTTGAAATGAATTCGTGGTGAACAACATCGTGGACGTGGGTTTTCTCGGGGGTAGTTCAGATTCCTCCCACATTCTCATTCCTTTATTTTTTCCATCGACATTCACTTCCTTTTTGTGTTAACCTTAAAGATTTCATTTGAAATGAACTTCCACACTATTTGCATAAGATTAAAATATGCACTTGTGTGTGTCATTCTGTTAAATTATTATTTTATTTTGTTCATTTATTTATTATATCGAAGTAAATGAAAATAAAATCTTTGAGTTGTACGTCCTACGATTATGCCCTGTGAGCTAAAGGTGCCAGTGATGATGAGAAATGAATAAAAACGTCGAATGAAGAAATTGAGAGGAAACGGAAGAATTCCTGGAAAACTGCGTATATGTTGTTTGTCCACCATAAAATCCACTTGGCGCGAGCTGGGACCGAACCAGAGACCCCACGACAAGAGATGAACGCTCTACCACTGAGCCACCGCAACCTCACCTTATATTGAAGCTTTTCGTGTGGTTCCTTTGAGGCTTTCCTATTGAAATCAATAGAACTAATTCAGAAAATATCACTGTTTCTTTGTAAAGAAAGTGGCTGCATTTTCTTAAGGAATATTTTGCTAGAGTCTTAAGAACCATTCCTATTAATTTACTAAAGAAAAAACGGTTAATATCACAGATTTGAATTTGCCACCGTTTTCCTAATTAAAAGACAAAGAAAATAATGATACCTTTCGTTAGACATTTCTGATTATCATGAAACAATCTTATTTTTTTTTTTTTTTTTATTCTTGAGAATTATCCTCGATCAGTCAAGTGTAATAGAAAGAATTCACTCTTTCTTTGTTAAGTAACATGTTTCACTTACTTCTATTAACGTAGTATCCTTATTAAAACTTTAATTAGTTCTCATCTCTTTCACCCTTGTCATGATCACTTTCTAAAAATGCATCAACTGGTAACACGAAATGTACTTGAAAGAATGTACTTTATTTAATTTTACCGATCTCCCTTAAACTCGCATTGGCTCAAATTTACGCTTGCCGTCCTTAAACAATTTAGTGGTTGCAAGAACTCGCACTTACATAAAGCCAATGAAAATCAAACCTTTTGATCTCTGCACTTGCCTTATATATATGTGAAGGCTGGTCGAGAGGGAGGACGTAAATATGATGTGACACCACCGCAACTGTCACAGGCGACAGAACGTTCCAACTGCATGAATTCTTCATTTTGAAGACTTATTGTTCTAAAAAAATATTTTCTTTTCTCAAAAATATTGATAAAGAAATAATTATACTTTTACAAACCTACAGTATTAGTGTATCTGAATGAGATGAACAGGTTATTGACGGTTATGGTATGGCGTAAATATTTCGATGGAGACACATAATTAATGCTTACAGTGTCTTTCTTAAGGGACTTTAAGTTATATTTCCACTTATGCTACTGCAAGAGATTTCCCACGGAGGTCTGTTGTAGTTTTTCAGCAAAAACAAGCGAATTGCATTTCACGTTGAGAAACTAAGGTTGACTTCCAAACGAGGGATAGAAACCGGAAGTGAAAGTTCAACTTGCCGTCAGAATAGAGGGATAAAGCCTGATCTATCTATCTATCTATCTATAACTCTATGGTCTTATGGCCTATGGAACCCAGAGGTTCAATGCCGCGTTTACTAAAGCTCTCCACTGACTTCTATCCTTAGCCAATTGGATCCAGTTTCTACTTTGTATTTCTATCTCTGCGAGATCCATCTTAATATTGTCCTCTTATCTGCGCCTAGATCTTTCTAGTGGTCGTTTCCCGATTGGTCTTACAATCAAGACTTTGGAAGCGTTTCTACTTTCTTCCATTCTAGCTACATGACCCGCCCACCTAAGCCTCCTAGACCTGACGACCCTAACAATGTTGCTAAACCGTATAAATTATGTAGTTCCTTGTTATGAAGTTTCCGCCATTCCCCATTCTCGTTCCTCTTGGGTCCGAATATTCGTCTCAGGATCTTGTTATAAAATACTTTCAGTCTATGTTCCTCCCTCAGAGTAAGCGACCATGTTTCGCAACCATACAGAACAACAGGCATGATTATCGTTTTGTATATTTTAAGCTTCAAATTAATCGACATAATTTGCGACGACAAGAGATTTTGAACCGAATAGTAACACGCATTCCCGCTTTTAGTCGACATTTAATTTATTCGTGAATATGATTTTCGTCTGTTAATATTGATCCTAGATATTTGAAACTATCTACTTTATCAAAAGTATTATTTAATATTTTAACGCATCCATAATTTGTCGCATTACGGTCCCGATGCACTTCCACGTATTTAGTTTTCTCTGCATTTACTTCTAAACCTATGTCCCTGCAAGCTTTTAATAAGATCTGTGCGTTTCTTTCTATTGTTCTCCTATCGTTCCCTACTAAATTTACATCATCAGCATATGCCATAACCTGGAGAATACCGTTCAACTCTAGGCCCTAGTTTCTATCTGTGATTTTCCTTATAGTGTATTCCAGAACAAAGTTAAATGTATGGCGACAACGCGTCTCCTTCTTTCAGGCCATTCTTGACGTGAAAGCTCGTGGACAAAAATTTTCCTACCCGGACTTTATTTTGGGATTCATTTAAACATATCTTACTTAATACAATTAGTTTTTCGGTATTCTAAGTTCTGTAAGAACTTTGTATAATGTTTCTCTCCTAACCGAATCGTACGCCATTCTAAAATCAATAAATAGTTGATGTACCGGGATATATTCCCACTTTTTTCGAATATTTGGCGACTGGTAAATATTTGGTCGATAGTTGGTCGATTTCTTCTAAATCTGCACTGATAATCTCCAATAATTTCATCTGCGTATGGGGTCAATCTTGCTAATAGAATATTTGAAAGGATTTTATAGGATGTTGACAGAAGAGAAATGCCTCGATAATATTTGCAGACAGTTTTGTCTCCTTTCTTGTGAATTGGAACAATGATGGATTCTTTCCACAGTTGCGGCAATTCTTCCTTGTTCCAGATAAGGGGAATGAGTATATATATATATATATATATATATATATATATATATATATATATATATATATATATGTGTGTGTGTGTGTGTGTGTGTGTGTAAAAGGTATTTCAATTTTTCTGTTACATATACCACATGTTGAACCCGTATGCCAAATGTGGTATTTATACCCCTTTCTGGAAGTATCTTAGGATTAAACTGAAACAGCGACTTTAAAGGTATACAGGATGTTTCAAAACAACACCGACAAAATTTGAGAGGTGATTTCTGACATCAAGAAAAGGCGAAAAGTATAGAACAACCTGGGTACACAACTGCTTCCTTTTGGAGTTATAGGCTGCCGAAAACATGAAAAAATTAACTTTAAAGGTCCAGAGTCTCAAAACTATGGGACCTACCGTAGTCGGGTGAATACTTCATTTATTAATCAATATGTGCACTATCCAAAAATTCATGTTTCAGAATTATAAGATACTCACGCAACAATTTTTATAGAGGCAGTTCGGCTGCGGGCATATAATTTGAAACACTCACCAACTTCCTCTATAAAAATTGTTACGGAAGTACCGCAGGATTCTGAAACATGGACATTTGGGTAGGACACATACTAGTTCCTAAATAAAGTCTTGACCCGACTACGATGGGTTCCATAGTTTTGGAGGTATGGACCTTTAAACTTCATATTTTCATGTTTTTGGCAGTCTATAACTCCGAAAGGAAACATTTGTGCACCCAGGTTGGTCTATATTTTTTTGTCTTATCTTAGTGTTAGAAATCAGCTCCCAAACGTTGTCGATGTTGTTGTTTTGTAACACTCTGTATAATTATAATAGTGTTGTTAGTTAAATACAGATGTGACCCTATTGTCAATCAATACAAAATTACATTTATTTCAAATGAATACATCAAAAAGAACTTCTTCAATGTGATTACCTATTTGAAAAAGTCCAAAGATGACACATGCCAATAGATAGACCTATTTGAGATGAACATGATTTGTGGGAGTGTAAATCGTCATGCGTAGCTTTCGAGGACATAACGAAAAATAAATTTTGTTTGTACACCTTAAAAATTGATTCTGCACTAAAACCACACAACCTATTGAGATGCGATTCATACTGGTGTATAACCAGACTTTTATTATGACACTCGCAAGATAACAGTCCATATTATGTTGAATAAGATATGGGCCAAAATTATTATTATTATCTCTTAAAAGTGCTATTTCTTTAACAATAGTATTGTCACATCAAGCAGAAAAAAATATGTTTGATTTTAAATTTGGATGCGTAGTTATCGAGAAAATCGATGTTTTTTTTGAATTTTGGGATAGGTTTTATTTATTTATTTATTATAAATGTAAAACAAACACACTGTTAACACTTTGAGTCCCAATTCCGTATTTTTACGGAGTAACTGATCTTCTGTGGACTGCTGATTCCGTATTTATACATGACGTGATTCATAATGTATTTCAATGGTTTCCCTCCTTAATTATACTATGTTAGCAGTTTTGGAATATTCCTTAGACTTCGTAATTTGGAATTTCGTTAATAGATGGCGTAAAGATCCTAATTTATGCCCTCTTACCGCCAGGGTTCAAAAACCATATGCTTACTCTTTGGCCATCAAAATGGCGAGAAAGAGCCTGTCGGACGATTCAATACGCTTCAGTTTAGAAGCAGAATTGAGCGACAGTGATGGTGATTTGTTTGAAGTAGAGTTATTGAACAAGTGTGAGAATGATCCAGACTATGTAGCAATAGAAATATCAAATATGTCAGCTAAGTAACCTTGAGATACTAATTCTCATATTCGCATTCATTTTCCTAGCACTACCTATAAATGTTATTTGCAATTTGTAATGATTTTGTAGTTGAAATACAGAATATTACACACAAGAACAAAGAGCAAGCTCTAAACTTTCAAACGGTACACGTTGTATTATTTTAGCTTTTCTAGATTTTGAGATATAATTTTTTAAATGTTACCACAAAGCCCAGCAATCTTGGTAAACCCTGTACTTCCGAACCCAGCACTCAAAATGTTAAGCAGTAGTTTGTGACTGTTGTTTGTCTCCTCCTAACTGTGACACGTACCCCTAGTAGTAACGTACATACCACTTGTAAATGTAAAATACAGGTAAAATAGGAAGTAATACTAACCCTACCATGATGTCAGTTGTTCCTTATTCACTATTTAAAATCATTCATCTAACAAACTATCGGCTTTAACGATAATGTACAGATTAACAAAGGTCCTGTCGCATTTTCCGCGTGACGAAGTTAATCAAACAGACAAACGAACAAGAAACACAGAGAGTGGTTGCTAGGAGCGGCCTTGTTCAACAGGTAGGTTTTATTCTCATTGATGAAACATGTAAGGCAGGAAAGTACGGTCAAATATTGGCGGTCAGTGGCATTTACACGAAACGCACTTTACGTAAGTTTTGATTTGGGACTTGCTTCGACACATGACTTACGCTAATTCTTTTAAACTTATCCAGCCGAATGGCCAGTCCAAAGGTGGCATCGGAAGTTGAAGAAAGGCGATGAATTCTTGGAGGATGTATGGATAATGGGGACAAAAACATAAAAAAGAAATGATCAAATTCATTGTTTAAAATTTCTGTAGAACAATGACGCATCAGAGATGTAACTTGTGGGCAGAGAGTAGTTGCAGCTGCTCCCACTTAAACTCTATTTCATTTAAGGATTCTCACTTGAAGATAAAACATTATTGCTCCTTTTGATACAATAGTAACATTATACATAAATGGAGCAGAGGAACTGTTCATCACACTTAACCCTTTCGGGGTTTATAACATACGTATGTATTGTTTTAAAACTCTTATGTAACATCTATTACTACTTGATTTTATTATTGTTCAGTCGTACATACATTGCGTAACAGGTCACAAATGTTTTCAGAAGGAGCCCATCAAGTTGTTGGGAATCATGCTGTCATCTACTTGTTCTTCAAGAGTATAACACAAAAGACTAATTTTATTCTCTAGCAAATGCTATCTAAACAGGTTTTATGGGGTCCAAGAATACTTATATATTATATCGTCGACATGATCATCAAACAGCATACACTTGTTATAGTTTCTTTCCTCTTTTTTTCTCTCTCTCCTAGTACTTTTCAAGTGATTTTGAGATCTGTACGTTAACACAAGGCCGGTGCAAATAAGTCTAAACTTTTGCAAAAGGGAATTTTTCAGAAAAATCCTAATTTTCTTCGAATTCCATTTTAGGTATAAGACATCGGAATAATACCGTTTGGAAGAGGTTGCTTTATTCTGAAGAGAATGAGATACAAACAATGACCCTAGCATAAGTAGTTGTGACGCAATAGCTGCTTAACTGAAAGTCTAAAATTTATCGTAAATATAAAAAAAAATGATCCCAAAAAGATAAAACAAAAACTCGTAAATGAAGCAAATATGTGATCTAGGCCCATTTCAAATAACATGTTAACTAACACGGCGTCTGGAATAGTAATAATCAAAAACGCTTTAAATTACGTCAAATAGTGTTCTCTGAATTTAACTTGTGAATCCTGGAATGGGCTCACTTTATACCATTTCAAAAGGACTGAAAATATTCTAAAATGCTGTCCCATTATCTGAACGAAATAAATTTTCCTAATATGAACCATAAATGAAATTTGACCCTACTTCACTGAAACGCTAATTAGGACCTATAGAAATAATGAAAATATTTATTAAGGCTTTAAATTCTAAGGTCTCCAAACTTTCTTTTTTTAAGAGGGGAATTGTTGAAAAAGATGGATCCCTTAAACTAATCGTGCAAATGACCACGCTTCAATACATTTCTATAAATAGTTGCACTTTTTATACTAATTTGAAGATGGCGACACCAATGGAACTATTTGTAAACACATCCATGCATGAAGTCACGAGAAAAATGTCCTCAAATTTAGAGTATGTATATGTATTTATTTATATTCCAACTTCAGATTCAGGATCCTTAAATTGGTATGAAATGCACAATTAGGAATGTATCCAAGCGTGAGCACTTCAACCATTGAAATAAGCAGTTCTTCAAAAATCCAATCTTTCAATTCATTTTCTGTGACTTCATGTACGGATATGCATTAAAATATTTCCATTGAATTTAGCATAAAAACACAATTAAAATAATACCCAAGCGTGAACATTTTATCGTTGGGATAAACGGCCAATCAAAGAACTCAACTTTAAATCCACTTCTCTCGTGACCCTGTAGAGAAATAGATTTTATTGTTTTTATTGAAAACAGTGCAGTTAGAACTCTATAGAAGCGTAGGTAATTTAACCATTGGCATTAGCGGTACTCTACATATTCTAACTTCGAGGCAATTCTTCTCGTAACCCCATGCACAGATATGTTTAAAAATAGTTCTATTCGATTCAACGTTCTCAAATTAGTATACAAAGTGCAAATAGACATTTATTTAACTCTCTAGTTAGTGTAAAATGTACAATTAGAAACACATCCAAACGTGAGCATTTTAACCATTGGCATAAACATTACTTTAAAGATTCTCTAACTTTGTGACCATTTTTCTCGTGATCCCATGTTCTAAAATAGTTTTCTTAGATTCAATGTTCTCAAATTAGCATAAAAAGTGCAATTAGACATTTATACAAATGTAGGCACTTTCTACCAGTGGTATGAGCGTTAGTTCTTTCAGTTCCTGAATTCTATTCCTGTTATACGAAACACTATACAGGGTGTTTCAAAACAACGCCTACAACGTTTGGGAAATGATTCCTGACACCAAGATAAGACAGAAAGTATAGACCAGCCTAGGTGCAAAAATGCCTTCTTTCAAAGTTATAGGCTGCCGGAAACATGAAAAAATGAACTTTAAACGTTCATAGCTCGAAAACTATTGGACCTTCCGTAGTCGGCTTAAAACTTCACTTAGGAACTAATATCTGCACTATTCAAAAAAAACAAGTGTTTCAGAATCTTAAAGTACTCACACAACGATTTTTATAGAGAGAATTTGACTATGGGCATATAGTTTGAAGTACTCACCAACTATCTCTATAAAAATTGTTACAAAACTGCCACAGGATTCTGAAACTGGATGTTTGGATAGGGCATATACTAGTTCCTAATTGCGATAGGTCAGATAGTTTTGGAGCTATGGACATTTAAAGTTCATCGTTTTCATGTTTTCAGCAGCCTATAACTCGGAAAGAAAGCACTTATGCACCCAGGTTGGTCCATACTTTTTGTCTTATCTTGGTGTCAGAAATTACCTTCCAAACTTTGTCGGTGGTCTTTTGAAACACCCTGTATACATAAATATTTTAGAGAAACTACTACATTTTATCTACAAAAGACTACATTTTATCATAATTTATATGTCTTTTAATATAAAGTACTCCATTCCCAGTTCGATAGGCGCACGACTGATTCTCACTTCATTTCCTCTCTTGATTCCCTTATTCACTCGCTTGAAATTTTGTTTAGCCAGATCTAAAGAAAAACCACCAAATGGAGAGAAAAAGCGCTTGTATGTGAGAAAGAGGATGAAAGAATGTAATACTTCTGTTTATGAAATAGAAGGATAAACTCTAATAAACATCAGTAACTCCTTTTCTTTAACGAATTAACGAAGGTAATGTAAAGAGCCGTTACTTTTGAATACAAATAGAAGAGGACGATCAGAGATTTGGGTTATATATATATATATATATATATATATATATATATATATATATATATATATATATATATATATATATATATGTCAGTCTTCCTCCTTGTTTAGAGGTATCTGTGATCTAACCAAACAGGGTAGAAAAGTTTCCTCTAATTAATTTCATTTCGAAAGTATATATAAACTTAGCTGCTATTTTAATTCTAGACACAAATTGATGGTGCTTGGTAATTGACGTGTACCGGTATATTTTTAATATATCTTGTTGTGTAAAATAGTTATAAGAAATATGATAGATGATTTACAGTTAAGGCGTTCAAGTAAAGTACTACCTATCTACTTAGAGCAACTAATTGATATATATATATATATATATATATATATATATATATATATATATATATATATATATATATATATATATATATATATATATATATATATATTAGCATACATAATTAAATCCATAGGTCATCCAAAGGTCTAAACCAGTACATCACGTAGCAAATAGAATTATTCTCCTCGTTTGACGAAAACCTGAAAATTATGGAACTTGAGTAAAGAGAGATAACTTGTAATATGGATGCTCCTAAATAAAATAGGAAAAAATATGGCCCTATTTACATACAATTACGTCTTTCATATAGTCAAAATATATCCAAATTTCAGGTGGGGCCATGGTGGCTCAGTGGTAGAGCGCTCAGCTTTGATGTGTGGGAGTCTCTTCTCGATTCCAGCTCGCACCAAGTGAGTTTTGTATTGGACTCTGGGCTCTCCCATTCCCTCATTCTTCATTCCACCGTTTTCGTTCACAATCGTCTCTGTCATTACCCTCGGTACATACTAAACAGAGATACATACTGTTTTTGTAATATCCGAACATATCCGAACATATCATACTCTTCTTATTTGCTTGACGTCAAGTGTATACCTACTACAATATGTGCGATATTTCTTATCTGATTTCTGTAGGTCCCATAGTTTTGGAGCTATGGACTTTAAAAGTTCATGTCATGTTTCCGGCAGCCTATATATATATCGGCAGCCTATATATATATATATATGTGTTCATCCACCCAAATTTTTTTCTGACTGACGATGACTCAGTGACACATGAGTTTACGACACCGTACAGATCATTGTGCGAAATAATATTCACATTCACACGTCGCAGTTATAAGACAAATAAAGAATTGCGCGAAAGTTTGGAGAAAGCCTTTGGAAAGATTGCTCATCAGGTGCTCCGTAACATAACAAGAATTATATGGAGACATATAACTTTGTGTGTAGTATGATGGAGCATATAGAGATCCGCTGGGTACATAGTTCGTACGCAGACAACCAGAATATATACTAAATAAATAAACTAAAATTAGACTCACTGACATTGTTCTCTGTGAAGCTCCAATGTAGAGGCACAGGGATATTTCGGACATCCTGTATATCAACGGATGCTATAAAAGTTATAAGATAAAGGTATAAAAGTACCTGAAATGTCCTGGACCAGTTGCTTGTATGAACCACTTCTGAGATCGAACAACTATGGTTGAAAAGCCTTTGTTTAAGCGACCGCAAAGAAGGCCTGGTAAAGGATGGTAAGACTCAAAAACTTTAGGAAGCAGGATACATCATACTTGACTGGACTGGTTTGACACAAGACAAGACTCAGGAACATTATTTTGTTTCTGTGGCGATGAAGTTCCTGTTTACATAAACTATAGTTAGTTATAGAAGAAGCATAACACATTTAATGTTAGATAACGTCATAAAATATCTTTAACTTAAGAGTAGGCTTTAACTATTGAATACTTTAATGCTTTACTTATTTGCGACTATTCAGTTCCTATAAGAGATGTAACCTATCGAACCGTGTAAGAGGTAACTCTATGATTTATCTACAGTCTTTGTCTTTCATCTTCTCTAGAAAACGAATACCACAATCATTCTAGCGTAGACTATGAAAACCAGCTCTAGATAGACAGGAAGCGTGGCTAGGAAAACTAGATACGGGTGATGCGACGCATATATATAGCTATATAGCTATACATTTATTCAACACTTTTGACTCTAACTGAGACTCGTTATGCATCAAACTTTGGTGATGAGGAAAGTTGCCTAACAACGTAACTCAAACAACTCATGCGGTCGAATCAAATGTTTATTTACACTGTTTAAACACACTCGAATACATGCACGAATATCAGCCTCTAGGATAAAGGATTTATGGTTGGATGCAGGATACCACAGAGAAATACGTACAACCCTTGAACTCTTTTAAGGTAACGAAAATTCACGTTAATTTTAACATGCATTTCCTAATTGTGTTTGATAATATTTATAAATAAATTCGTTTACTCTTCATGTTCATGCGACTTCTTCACCTAGTTACAAGGAAATCTAGTTTTAAAATATCAAGCAACGACTGCTTACGAAGACTGTCATTTTTGCTTCGTTTTTGCAAGAGAATAATCAAGCTTTCTTCTTGTTATTTTAAGAAAAAGTTGTAACTGTTTTTTAAAACATTTTTTCTCTCGTTTTGTGCTTTAAAGCAGACAATAGAAAAGCAATTCGTGGAAATTTTAAGAACTTCTTAATACGTGGTACTAGCCTTCAGCAAACCATAACTTAAAATGTTTAGTTAAACTGATGTTAAAATTCTCCTAACTATTGATTTAATAGCTTCCCCTGAATATTTGTTTTAATGGCGTCATCAATAAGAAAGTTTCCGAGTATCCAATGATTTATTGTGTTTGCATTTGGAGCGTGCTTTTTTTTAAAAATGGATATTAGGACTTCATTAACGTTTAAATGGGAAAGTTCTGATAGAAATGAATAAATAAACGAGAAATGCATTTATCATTTCAGCTCTTGCATTTACAGTAAAACTTGTCAACTTGGCCACCTCTTCAATTTGGCCAGCTGCTCATCTTGGCTTGTTTCGTCTTGAACCTATATTTTCCCATTAGACATTCATTAGATATTATTTTGTAAGTTAGCCAGCTGTCTATGTTGGGTGTTGGTGGCATTGAAACAATGTTTACTCTATGGTGATAAATTTATCTGCGTATCTTGGCCACGCAAAATACAGTTTTTTTTAAAAATTTTTCTTAACTTTTACATATCCTCATATGATAGACAGATGTTCTGTATTTGTGAATGAAGACAAAGCAGCATGGATTCCCACGATTTGTTCTTGGAGATCAATGGCCAGAACACTACCCTATTTAAAGAGTGGTGAAGAAAGATGTTAATAACAAAAAGCACGCACAGGAGTTCAGGAAATGGTAAAACCATTAGCTATATCAGCTCCTCTCATCAGTGGGGAGCTTTAGTAATTCCGGAAAATTCTCAAGGTTAAAACTAACAATCTCAATTGCCAACTATTGGCACCTGACAGCTTGCCGAAAGGTAGCGGAGGTACTGAGATATGAATTGTTATGATTATTCTATATACATTATTTAAAAGTAGCTGTCGAGCCATTGCTTATTAAAATTTTACAATCAAGTAATACACATACTAGAAATCCTATTCTAAAAATACACCAATCACACTCATTTTCTGTAAGTTGCCCAACTGTCTAAGGGGCCACTTTTTCATGGAACCAACGGTAGCCAACAGACAGATTCACTGTACTATGTTATTTGAGAATTTGTACACTTTATTTTCAGTTTTATCGTCCTGAGTTTCGCATACCTTCTTTATAAATCGTTAACGTAATTTATCTTCTCCATTACTGTTTCAATACTTAACTGAATTTAATTCAGCTTTAATAAGCTTAGCAGGTAATTTAAAAATCATTAAGTTGATTATTTCACATGCAGTGTAGAATTTCAATTAGCCGTATGAAGAGTTGAGAACCATACCGCAAAAGATAAATTATACTTTCTTGTCAATCTGTTGTGACATGATATTGCATGTAAGAGTTTAGTATAATCCAGAATATTTCTTAGTAGATATGAACCGATAAGTTTCTACTCCAAGTATATTTATCAAACTTCTAACAATTTACGTACGTTGAAATTTCCACAAGGATAAGGATAAGTGCTCTGTATGTACTCGGTTAGTCTTGAGTTCTGATTTTGTTATGTGAAGTACGAGGTTCGATTATTTATGGAACACAACTCACAGCCAGAATAGTAAGCAACAAATGGACAATAGCCTACATTCCAATGAATATCCATTTGCAGTCCGATAAGAAGGTACTGGAAAAAGCAATATATGAAAATATTTTCTCTGCTGGATGTTTTTGGTTGTTGCATACATGCAATTGGGTTTCCAATAGACGTCCCAAAATATTGGTGGTATATATAGTAGGAAACATTCTTAATATATTAAACTTTTCCTTACAATACCATGTCACAAGAGGCTGACAATGAAGTATAATTTAGTTTTTGTAGTATAGTTCTCAACTCTTAACATAACTATTGAAATTTGGTGGTAATGAAGAAGACCAATAGCGGTAATGATGTATAAAAAAGAAAACTCAAAGTGATATGGCGACAAAACTAAAAACAAGTATGGTACAAATTCTCAAATAAGCCACTATACGTATTAAGTCAGTATCTCACGAAATTGATATATATACCTGAATTGAACTGATTTTTTTCTGTAATGAGCTGGCAGGCGACACAGTCCAACTTCAGGAACACATTTTGCTTTCGTCATATACGTAATGAAAACTTCTTATACTTCGGCATATGGGCAGCTTATAAAATATACTGATATGCAAAAAGAAAATCCAGAATCAAACGTTGAATCCAATAGAACCTGAAGGACTTTTTGAAAAACTCAGTTAAAGTTTTAGTGGATATGGTTCGACTTGAATAAATTCAAAATTACAGAGCGTCAAAGCAACAGGAGGAGTCCTCTGCAACACAGAAAGAACTCCCTAGTACAGAAGTGTAACTTTTTAAGGAGTTCAGTTTGCCAAAAACACCTTATATAACTGCCTGTCTGTGAGTTCGTTCGAGCATAATAAAACCTTAAGAATTACTTGATGGATTGCCATTAATTTTAGCCAAAATGTAGACGGTTAAAATTAGGAATCCAGTTCGTTGATGTGAATGATCCATCCAGCTGATCCCCAAAATATAGACAATCAAAAATTGGGTTTCCTTTACGTTTCTATGGAAGTAGTTATAAACACCATTCTTGCTCGATAGACAACCTGCAGTGTTGTTGAGAGTAGCAGATTACTATAATGGTTAAGATGCAAAATACTAATCTGTATGTAGAATTCAATGCTAAAATGAAAATAAATGACTTTGTATTCGACAAATCTAAAAACTTAAGGATTTTCTGTTTTTAAATATTCATTCATTTTAAAGTATAATTTATTTACATTCAGGTAAAGTGTTATATTTAAGTTTAATAACTTTAGGTTTTTTGAGGAGTTTTGTTTTCCAAGACCCAAACCAAACTTCTTCATTTGATATGTATGTTGACACTACTACTTGTTACAAGCAGGAATTTGGTTACGGTAATTTTTTTTTTACTCAGAAATAGTAGTAGAATGGTAATATGAAGTAAACTAAAAAGACGCTAATAGTGTAAAATGGGTGACCTCTCTGATTTCCAAAGAGGGCAAGTCGTTAGAGCTCGGCTATGTGGTGAGAGGGTGACAAAAGTGGCAAATATGTAAGCTATGTCGCGACAGACAGTGTCCAAAATGATGGCTTAGAAACCTTAATGCAAAACCGCAAGGGAGAAGAGAAACAGTGATTCGAAGAAAACTATCCGTGACATATCTCTCCGATTATAAGATCGAATGCTCTCTCATATCATACTGCGACTGCAGTGCAAGTAAGGGAGAAACTGAAACAGAACCACCAACAGTCTGTGTAGACAATCACAGTCCATCGCAAGTTACATAACATGGAAATGTGATGTCGGGTTAGCTGAGCGAAAGGGCTTATAAGGGATCATCACGTTTGTTACGTGTGATGTGTTACGTACGACAAACATATCGTTTCGAATCTAACTTCAAAAAAAAAAAAAAAAAAAAAAAAAAAAAAAAAAAACGAAGTAAAATACATGTTAAGATTGAGGGGTTTTGTTTGGCAAAATCTGACTAAGGTGGGAAACTTGTTAAGTAAGCTATTAAATATATGGACATTTTTCAGGATCAATCTGTATATATCTATCTATTTTGAATTATGTTAAGGAGGATATTAAAATTAGTTCAGTTAGGATTGACTAAATGTCAGTATTTTCAGAGTACGTAAAATATATAGCCTATAGGAATAAACCTGTCAATGATTGTTAAAGGGTTGTCGCTTACCGTAAGGTATAGTAATCATTTTCGACATTTAAATTGCATTAGAATAGCTCTTTTTGTTTGCTTGGTAATTAAGATGGAATTTAAGGAAGAAAGAAATCAACCACGTTTATTTTTGAATGGATTTGAAAATGGAAATTCTGGAGTTGTTGTACCGCAGACTGTAGGTCAACGATGGGATTTATCGTATTTAGATTCCGGAAGGGAGTCAAGGTCACTACATATTTCTGCGGTAGATAAACCCCGCGAAATGGTTGAGTCATTGTCTATAGCAAGCAACACCACTGCGAGTTTAGCAGAAGGTGGAATGTTGCATAACGAGTTCCAACCGCTTATGTCTGTAGATAGTGCTAGTTGTGTCAGTGCAGACACAAACCCGTTTATTGACCTGGGGCAAACAGCTGTCATAAAAGAAAAAGAAGAAAATCGTAGTACAAATCCTTTTGTAGATAAAGACTCGATAGTGGCAAAAGAAAAGAATGCTGGTAACGAACCTTTGGTTAATAGTTTTATGCCATTCCAAATACGGGCTGATAAATTAAATGGAAGTGTTTCCAGTAATTTGTTTAATGAGAAAATACAGTATATCCCAAGAACAGATGGAACAGACGATATACAGTTATTTCAATTTCTAGTGACAGTTCTTAGAATAATTAGATTAAAAATATTCCCGGTTGAGTCTGTTTTGATAGCAGCTTTGAGTAAAGCTGAAGGTCGTTTAAATCAGGAGCTAGTAGCATTGTATGAAATGACTAATAATTGGTTGCAAATATCAGGATATTTGTTTCGTAGATTAATAACTCCTTTAGGTAGGCGAGAACTCATAAATCGTTATGTAAAAGTGATACAAAGACCTAAAGAAAATTTGCTTGAGTATGTTAATAATATTTGTGATGCTTATGAAATATGTTACGGACCTATTAATGATAGTAGATCTAGTGAATTGTTGGATATTATTATGGAGGGCATGCAACCTCAAATTAAATTTGAAATTTTTGGTATAGCTATCCGATGTCATTAGATGATCTTATGGGTAATATAATGGAATACGAAAAACATCAACGTAATATACAAATGTATAGCGCACTGGTGAGGAATACGGAAAAAAGTGAAAATCCGAGAAATAAAATTAAGTGTTATTTTTGTGGTGGACAACATCGCATTGCAAACTGTGCTTCTAACAAACGGTACCTTTTAAATAAACGATTAGTTAAATTGAATATGGATGTGAACTCGGAAAGACGCTCTGCAGCTATTAGTGACCGGTTAAGGGCTCCGACTCAGATTATAGGAACCGGAGTTCAAACTAATGGTTTACCTAGTAGTGTGGGTGATAATAACAAACAGTTTAGATATAATAATGGCAATGATAAAAGACGCTTTGCAGGGAATAGTCGAAGGTCACGGTTAAAGACTAAAAGTGAGAGGTCCGAAGTTCTAGAAAGGGAAGAAACAGATTTAGAAAGAACTTTGTTAGGAGGTGGAAACAATAATAGTAGTGCGGGTTACAGCACACATACGAAATATAATGATCGGATGAAAACTCCTATGGAGAAGTTCCGGGCTCGATCCCGAGGGGAACATAATAGTGAACATTTGAGAGAAAAGAATATGGTGTTCAATGGGAATCCTGTGAATGTGGGGGAATATGAAAAAGGAATGCGTGAGCAATATTACGGAAACTTCACATGCAATGGCGGCTCTAGAGGGAACAGAAGTAAGAATAGCAAACCATTATATAGAGAGGATTTGCATTCTTTTAGTAATTATAAACAAATAGAAGATAATAATAAAAGCGAACATACTATTGATGGGATTAAAATTAGTGCTGATGGAAATAAAAGTGAAAATAGAAAAACTTTCTCATTGGGAACATTGACTGCGGCTTTTGTCGATGCATTTGTCTTAGGTAAAAGTATTAGAGGAGGTTTAGATACTTGTTCTACAGCATCGTTAATTAATAGACAAAGTTTTATTCAATGGAATCGGCAGTTGAACTACCCAGTGAAGATAATAAATGAGAAGTTCATTGGTATAGGTGTTGATAAACAAAAGTTAACACTGGATCAGTGCGTAGTTATACCCATTAAGTTTAAAAATCGTGTTTACAGACTAAAGTTTTTCCTAGTTGAAAATTTAGAACCAGTATTTATACTGGGAATAAATGAACTAAAATTCTTGAAAGCAAACATTGATTTAGTGAATAATAAATTATTTCTCCCTTTGGAAGGAGTGGACATAAAGTTACATTATACATCAAAAACCAACCCCCCTTGTTTAAATCGAGATACTCGTTCGTGTGATCTATTTTACAGTGAACCAGACCATAAGACTTCTAAATTATTCCTGCGTGACTCAGACTTGGTGGAAAGGTCCACAGTTCAGGCTTTTGATACGGATGGAGGTAGACATCCGGGAGATCCAGCACAGGGATTTTGCAGTGTTGCCACATCTATTAGTCCATCTTTGGATAGCAGTCCCAACATCCAGACGGACCAGATGGATAGCCCATTGAGGGTGGATCCTGTTGTATTAGAAGCTAATCCTGAATTACAAGGGTATGTTAACGAGATATTTAGTAAATATCCTTCTGTTTTTTCATCACATGTTGGTAAAATTAAAGACTTTGAATATAAAATCCAGTTAAATAACTACACTCCTATTCGTAAGAAGGCATACCCGTTATCACGGAGTTCTCAAAGAGAGATGGATAAAATTCTCGATGAGATGTTAAAGGCCGATTTAATACAACCAAGTAACAGTGATTATGCTTTCCCTTGTTTTTTAGTAAATAATAATGACGGAACAAAGAGATTAATAGTTAATTATTCTGATTTGAATCGTCATCTTTATTTAAATACTCAGTTCACACCAAGGATAGAAGACATATTGTCTGAATTATCTGATGGTAAAATCTTTAGCCATCTTGATATACGGAAAGCATATTTAACCATACCTTTAACAGAGGAAAGCCGTCATCTAACAGCATTTCTTACGCATAGGGGTTTATATGAATATAAAGTCTTACCTTTTGGTTTGGCAGCAGGGAGTCATGTATTATCTAAAATATTAACTGAATTATTGTATCCTTTGAAAGATGAAGGGGTTCAATGGTATATGGACGACCTAATTTGCAAAAGTTCAGATATAGAAAGCCATAAGCAATTATTGGAAAAAGTTTTAAGATTATTGGAAGAAAAAGGTTTAACTTTATCCACAAAGAAATGTACCTTTTTTTCAAATAAGATATTATATTTAGGTTTTATTATTGAAAATGGGAAAATGTACATGGACCCTTCAAGGTTAGAAGTAATCAGAAAGTTACCTGTTCCAAAGACAAAAAAAGGATTAATTTCTTTATCATGTTTTTACAATACTATGCAAAGTTCGTCCCACAGTTCCATGAGGTTATGGAACCCATTGAACGTTTAAGGGCGGCTTCTGCTGAATTTGTTTGGGGACCGGAACAACAAAAAGCATTGGAAGATATTAAGGAATTATTTGCCAATCATGTAATGTTGAAACTACCCGATTTAAATAAGAAGTTTATTGTCAATACGGATAGCAGTCTCAAAAGTTTAGGGGGAGTCCTACAACAATATGATGATAACAATAACTTGGTACCTGTAGCATTCTATAGTAGACGCCTAAAGAAACATGACTTTAATAAGCCGATTTACTTGCTAGAAATGTTAGCAGCAATAGAAACTATGGAACGTTTTAGTACTTACTTGCATAAACCTTTTGAATTAAGAATGGATCATTCTGGACTTGTGTATGCCTTGAGGAATATGAAAAGGGTTAAACGTTATGGATCATTATTATACAGATTATTTGCTTTTACGTTTGAGGTAAAATCTATATCCTCTAATATGAATATAACAGCAGATTTTATTTCAAGGTTACATGATCAGAATAATTTTGAGGAAATGGAAACTGAACTTTCTCATTCCGAACAGGTAAATAATTATTGTCTAATTAACCTTTGGAATATGCCTTCTGCTAATATATCTATTAAAGAACATCAATTAAAGGACCCTTAATTAGGTAATATTATTAAGGAATTAAAAGCAAAAAGGGAAGTAGAAGGATATAAATTAATCCAAGGCATATTATGTAAGAAAACAAGAGCCATAAGAAATCCATACAAAGTATGTTTGCCCAAGGAATTAGTTCCTAGTATAATAGAATTCTTTCATTCAAATATTTTGCCAGGTTCTCATGCTAGTATAAATAAAACTATAGCTAAGATCTGTGCTCGTTTTACATGGAATGGGATATTGAAGGAAATAAAAGATTACGTATCCACTTGTTCAGATTGTCAACTAAATAAGAGCCATAATAGAAAACCTACTGGAAAGCTAGTATCTAAGTATGAGAATGTAGTTAATGGACTCTGGGCAGTAGATTTACTAGGACCACTAATTGAAAGTAAGTCAGGACGTTACTGTTTGATAGTTGTCGATTCCTTTTCTAAAAGAGTATTTCTAGAACCAATTAAGGTCTTGTCTTCACAAAGTGTGATTAATAAGTTATATAAATTAATGTGTAGAAATGGATTTATTTTTAGCATATGTCATGATAATCATTCAATATTTACATCGGCTAAATTCAAAGATTTTCTTTATGCAAATGGTATTAAGGATATTAGTATATCCCCTTATCACCCGGCGTCAAATCCTAGTGAAAAATACGTATCCACTATAAAAAATTCATTAAGAATATATTTTGGAAAGAAACAAAGCTCATGGGATAAAGGATTGTGGGAAATTGAATTTTCGGTCAATAATGCCATCCATGAGGATACGAAATGCAGTCCTATGGATTTAGTATTCAATTATAATGTTTGTAATCCACTGGATATTAAGTGGAAAATAAGTATGTTGGACTTGAATCCTAGGGATCCCGAGTTATGGAATCGAGCTTTAAATAACATGGAAAGAGCATGGCAACGTAAAAAGAAAATATACAATCAACGCCGGCTAGATAATGATTATAAAGTAGGTGACAAGGTGTTAATTAAATCACAGGTATTATCATCAATGAAAGATAAAAGAACAAAATCTTTATGTGCGAAATGGTGTGGACCATTCGAGATCGAATGTTTTCTGGGTAGGAATACTATAAGAGTTGTTAATGTAAATAATCCCAGAGATATCCGTAAGAGTCATGTTAGTTTGACAAAGAAGTATAGAGAAAGGAGAGGAAATACATCATAAATATTATAATGTATTAGGCATATTTTATTGTAAGTAATTCCCAACTGAAGTATTATAAAAAAAGTAGAAATAATTAATCTAGTCAGAATTATAAAAAAAAAATCTTACAAACCATCTAGTCAGATAAACTTTATATAAGTAGAGATAATATATTAAATTGTTTTTAAAATATTTTAATGTGTTTCTAATATATGTTTTTGTTAGTGTTCCAGATCTGAATGTCTTGTATCTATGTCCCAAAAATGTCTGTAAAAAATTGTATTAGTCCGAATTCCGGCATGGAAAATTTTATGGAATGTATGTAACGAAGCTCAACCAGATGTAACGAAGCTGAAGATTGATTGGAATCATGATGGTGCTATGTTTGATGAGTATTATGAATATTGTTATTATTACTGAAATTAAATTTCAAAAGAAAGAGTATGATTACCTCCTGAATATATATATATAAACATATAGAGAATGAATTTCTGTAAAACTTTATGAATAGATAGGGACTATTAGTAATAACTAATACTTATTAACTAACTAGAGTAGTTGGGATTAATAGAATGTTAGGTGGTGTGATTGAATTTATGGGGGAATTTTTTCTTTAGTTCAGTTATTTTTTTTTGTTTGGTATATAGTAAATAGAGTGAGAGTGATGGTTAGTTAGAATCAGTAGTTGATTAATTAGTTGGTAGAAGTTAATAGTAATAGATACCTAGAAAGATTAAGAGAATCTGTCTATTCATAATTAAATTTAGAATAAGAATACTTTAAAATTTTGGTTTAAAATATAAATAAAAAGTTGTGCCAACTTTTTATAGCCGGGAGGGCGATATTTGTTACGTGTGATGAGATCACATTATAAAAAAAAAAAGTTATGTCAATGATATCCTAGAAGGTTAGGCTTTCAGTACCTACACTACAGGGTATTAGAGCGCCTCTAGCGGAAATCTCTGAAAACACATACGTTCGAATGAGCTGTAGGTAGCTTGAACAGCCATTCGAAACGATATGTCGAACTGGGCATGGTTTATCTCTGCTTAATGTGAATCTTTAACGGTTTCATGGAAATGGTTTAGTCGAAAATTAACGTGATTTAAATTTCAAGAATTATGTGAAAATTGTTAATAGTTATCAAAATATCAACATATTATTTTTGTGAGTGTTCTATATTCGATACCGAAATATCTATAATTGGTGTGATAATATAATAATCGTGTTAACAGAGGTTATACGAAACAGTCCTCCTGGAGGCATTTGATGGTTGTTCAAAGCATATTTAATTGGGTGAGTGTTATAACTTGATTATTTAATATTTCTCAATATATATTGTTAAATTTTTACTGCAGTTCAAATATTGAATTCATATTAGAATTATTAAGGATTACGAGGTATTATATTTATTATATTTATTGGATTCATTATCGAAAGTTGTATACTTGTTCAAAAGAAAGCATAGTACCAGTCAACTCAGATATATATTATTGGATTTTCAATTTTGCTTAAAAATTGTTGATATTTCTTTATAGATTTTTCTGTATTGCATATTTAATTTTTCAAGAATTTTGTTATAAAATTTATCAAGCTAGAAAAACAGTTACTTTTACTTATCCAAATTACCTTAGTATTTCACAATTTTTTTTTATTTATGAAGATAATAACACTTTTATGGTAATATTTAAGTTAGTTCAAGTCTTAAATTCACTGTAAATATAGAATAACTCAAGATAATTCTGCATGGAAATTTTTTTAAATGCTTACTTTCAAAATATAGCCAGTATACATAGAAATTACGAATCCGGCATACTAATAATTGTCCTGGTTATTACAACCAGCGGCCCAGGACGGAGCACATAGAGGCATGTTACACGTTCTAGTACGATGCTAATGGTACTACAATCATGAAACATGGACTGATTATGACTAAAAACATACGATAGATCGGATGAATCATTGTTCACCTCCTCTCAAACCACTGAACGTGTTTAAGTATGGTGCACGCCAAAGCAAGTATAATGATTCGCAGTGTCTCTGTCCAGCCATGAAACATAACAACGACTTTGAGAAGTTGTGGGCCTAAACAACATTTGTTTTCTGAGAATCCTTTACATGTGCTTACCGGTTGTAGTCACTATTTTATTAGACCATTTGCATCCTTTATTTCAGATGTTTTCGGACAATGATTTTCGAGGATGATAATGTGTCCACTCACGCAGCTGGGGCAGTTGCGGTGTGGTTTGACGAGCATCGCAATGAAGTCGAACACTTCCCCTGCTCCCCCAAATCTCGGATCTGAACATAAATGAACATCTATCGTCCGTTCCGGAGACACTAATCCGGTGCAAAGTTTCGCCTCCATACTCAGTCACGAAACTGAGTGAGGTCCTTCATGCTGGTTCTACTTACTAGCATTCACGATTGGCTCCATCTACGTCGCATCATAGCTGTTTTGAGGGCGAAAAGTGGTCCAACGCCATAAGAATTCAAAAGGTTATGCTTTATTCATGCGTATCTATTATTTTGATAACTATTTGTATATTCTAATTAATTTTATTTTGATAAAGAAATAGACACTCTAAAACTCTTCCACTTATTTTCTTCTAAATAATAATGTGATAATCTTAGTAATACTCGACGATTATTTTGATTTAAAAGATTTCTAGCCCTGAACTTAAGTGTCCATGAAAGCAATCAGTTAGAAATAATTTATTTGCTCTCCGTCAATGGTAGGAGAATGTCTAGTTATACTGCTACTTTTTCCATCGCACCTTATCATGCTTTTGTAAAATATTACATATAATTGGAAGTTGCTAGGGGAAATCCGACAAGAAATAACCAATAGTATTATGTGTATATATTATAATTTGTAGTCGTGCCAAATGTGGAGCACAAGTTATATGATTTTGTCATTACTCTGAATTTAATGGGTAACATTATAACGTTACGATCAAAGCTTCTTGGGGAAGCATTACGTTACATAAAGCATGTCACTATGTATCAAGGTGGGAAAGAGTGTCCTTTGGACTTTTGAAATATTCTTATATGACTTTTCTAGATAAAAGTTGTCTGGCGGATGAAGCTTTCAGATTTCTTATTAGATTTGCTTCGTTGTGCGAGCAATGAAGCACATCTTTCCTAACCAAACTACGAAAGTCCAGAGAAACTAATCTATTCTAGTGCAAAGCAGTCGCTTTGTAAATAATACCGTAACGTGGATAACTTTAAGAATTAATTTATATAATACATGGAAGTACTGATTAAATTAAGGTAAGAAATATATGAAAAAAAGAGAGGGAGAGAAGGACAGGATTCAGGATCTCATGGCAATCTTCACCAGTAAAAGTAATGCTGTCAGCTTAGGAGAAGTAATTTTATCAATATAAATCACAATAATTTCCTCTTAGGCGGTCCAATCTTGGCGGATGTAAAGACTACCAAGGCACTGTGCTGTTTAGATTGTAGAGGCAGGATGATCTGGGGCTGAATCACTACTTAAAATTGTAGTACATCGGCAATACCTCACTATAAAATTGCAACAAAAAAAAAAAAAAAAAAAAAAAAAACTTCATAAGAAATGAATTTGAGCATAGAAAGAATAGGTTAATAGGTCTATTTTTTTCCGTTCGGCGTTCTTCTAAGAAAGTAAAGATAGAAATGTACATTTCATTATCATGGAACTCTCTACGGAAACACACTGCAATACTACTCACTCACCAATGCATTTTAAGCCCACAATTGTTTTTCTCTTTATACATAACATCCTCCCTTGAGTCTTCAAAATGACGTAACCCTCTGCACTCTTCATCTATCTTTACTTCCTCAAGAGTCTATACTTTCCAGTGGATATGTAGGATAGTTGGAATGCATTGACAAAAAAGTAAAACGATCACGCTATGAATATTCAGAAGGAAGAAGAAGAAACATATATATGAATCAATAAGAGAAACTGACGGACAGCGTTAATTGCTTAATGTGATAGTTAAACGCCAATGATAAATGTTAATGTCAGGTATTAGATAAATGCAGAAAACTAAGCGTTGAATCGAGTAATAGTTGATTTGTAATTTAATTCAAAGGGAATAAATTACATGTAATATACAGTACTGCACATGGTGCTCATCGCTCTTGATATCCATTAGATAATATAGAATTAAAATAATTAACTACTGATAGGTCAAAATAACGTTTAATTAATTACCTGTTCATCCAGAACATTAGTAAACATCTCCCCCTCCCCTTCCCCCCCCCTCTCTCTCTCTCTCTCTCTATATATATATATATATATATATATATATATATATATATATATATATATATATATATATATATATATATATATATATATATATCAAAGATGCTGCTACACGGCCAAAGACATTTACTTTGAATTACTGGTTTGAATAATCTCCTAATGGTAACATATTACTTTTATCCTAATAAGTTATGAAGCAATTTCTCTCACACAAGCACACCTAGGGAAGATAGAATAAAATATTTAAGCTTTTATGAAAGGAGAGTTTTCTACAAAATATCTATTGCATATCTATTGCAAGGATTAGATATGTTTTGCTGATTAAATTCTTTTTATTAGTCCTAGCTATTGTGTAACCAAGTAGAATAAACGATACGGAAAACAAATGGTTTATAGCCAATACAGCGCCTTTCAACCTCATATCTTCTAAGGTTGTTGCTATTTTTATCAGAATGGAAGCGAAAAACTTGGTTAATCACTCAAGAGATTTCTCCACCAGAAGCTCCAACTGTTGGTTTTCTTTTCTCAGGAGCCATAAATCATAACAACGAGGTAAGAAACAAACACTAATCAATGTCAGATACTCTTCTTTGGTGGGCTATAAATTGCTCAGGAAAGTATATAGAATTATAGCTGTTCAAGAACCCAATAATTAAACGTATCGAACAGGAAGAAACTGTTGAGAGTCTTGTGTAATCATGAATAATGGCTTTTTCATTCTGACTTGGTCTAACATAACATGAATGACTTGGTTATTATGTTATTGTAACTTGGTCATTAGTATTACCTTAGTATATTAAAGAGCATAACTCCTTGATTCGAAGAGAAGGAAAAAAACAGCAAGCCGAATTACTTATATGACAGGCCCTGATGTTTCAAAATTATTTTGTAGATTCACAAGTGATATGTGCTTTTTAAGAGCACAAAAAGTAAGGAAGGAAGGAAGAACAAATAATCTTGTTTCTGATAGCTAAATGGCAAACAGGGGAATTAGCCTGCCGTGGAACCGGAAAAATGCCAGGTCTAACCTTCCTAATATTTTATTTAATAACACAAGTGAAATTAATAAGTTTCCTGACGTATTCATATTAATTTTCTAGTGTAATACACAAAACAGTTATCGTATTTTGAACTTTTCAGTGTGCGTGTAAGGTTGGCTGCTGGTTAGGCATCCTCACATCTGTATAATCGTCTCTCTCATCGATGAAGTAAGACAGATGTATTAATGTTGACTATTAATATGGCGTTCTCCTAATACATAAGTATGTACGAGGGAGAGTCCGAAAATAAGTATCCCCAGCTGACTGTGGACAGAAGTGGGGATGCTAGACGAAAAGCTCTTACTGCCGACAGTCTTCTTCAAAGTCGGAAACAGATGGAAGACATTGGGTGCGAAATCAGAACTGTATGGTGGATGGGCAATGCGCTCCCACCCAAGAGCTGCAATATCGTTTTGTGTTGCTGTCGTTAAACTGGTCTTCGATTGTCATCAAAAAACATAACACCAGTTGTGATTTCCACGAGGCGGTTATGAATTTCGGCTCTCGATATGCCACGTGCCCATTCCTAGCGCTCATACTTACTCCTTTGACCACGACATAAAAACGAGCTTTCTTTCTACAGCTATCAGGTTCAGACTGAGAGACTCGTCTCCGCTTTCCGCAGGCGCTGTGACAGCGCTATCTGCTGGAAAGCCTAAATTGCTGAGTCTGTCTGAAGCTGAGAAAGTCTAAGCTTTCTGTCCTAAGACACTCTTTTCATTTAAATAGTAATCGTGCCTTTTCCGAGTATATATAACTTACCTCTCAGGTGAAGCATGATTTTATGCTGCCAACTATGTAACTTATCTTGTCTTCTAAAAGAACTGATTTACAATAATATTTCTGCATAAGTAAGATTGTTTTTACAATTTTTATGGTATCTTTGAGTAGTACGAAATGGATCGATCTGGCTCAACATTCTTCATAAGAGGCCAACTCACAAGCCCCTGGGAAAATGACCACCGTGCACCGTGAGCCCACGGTCTTTTACGACCTAAAATTTAGGGGTGAATTTAATCCCTTTTATGAGCACTTTTAAGGGGTGTATTCATTCTCTTTTATGACCACTTTTAAGGGGTGAACTCGTTCCCTTTTACGAGCCCTCCCTGGGAATTGACCACCATACAACGTGAGTCCATGGTCTTTTACGACCTCCATTTTAGGGGTGAACTCGTTCTCTTTTATGAGCATATTTTCCAACCCTTATTTTAACATAGCACATCACACAGAGATTACGAAACATAGTGAAGATTAGATAACACATAAGAGTACATAACATAACAAGGGTGTATTCATTCCCTTTTATGAGCATATTTTTCAACCCCTATTTTAACATAGCAGAAATTACACTGAGACTATGAACACACAGCAGAACAGAAATACATAGCACAGCTAATAAAAGAACATGGCTTATTTTCCAACCCCTATTTTAACATAGCAGAAATTACACTGAGACTATGAACACATAGCAGAGCAGATAATAAACACAACCACCTCCATTTTAGGGGTGTATTCATTCCCTTTTATGATTACTTTTTCAACCCCTATTTTAAGACAATGAATACCTATGTAACATAGCGATTCGATACGCTCTTTGAACCGATTTGGATGAAACTCGGAATATGGGGGTTTTCGACCATGCTGAGTACGAATATCATACTAATTTTTACCTGGGTCCTATAGTTTATGTTGCATACGCCCTTTGTATGACAATTTTAACCGATTTGGGTGAAACTCGGTATATGGGGGTTTTCGGACATGCTGATTACAAATATCATACTTATTTTTATCTGGGTCTTATAGTTTATGTGGGATACGCCCTTTGTATGACAATTTTAACCGATTTGGATGAAACTCGGCATATGGGGGTTTTCGGACATGCTGATTACGAATATCATATTTATTTTTACCTGGGTCTTATAGTTTATGTGGGATACGCCCTTTGTATGACACTTAAAACCCAATCACTCGTAAACGAAGCAACATATTGGGACCGTGTTTCCACAGCAATATGTCATCAGGTACTACATGTCCCAAAATTAGTGGTCATCGAGGTCAAAGGTCAAAATACTTAAAACCCAATAGCTCTAAAACGGATCCACATATTGAAATGGTGTTTCCAAATCTAGTAATAGGTCATCAACTAGTGCAAGTTCCAAAATTAGTGGTCATCGAGGTCAAAGGTCAAAATACTTAAAACCCAATAACTCGAAAACGAAGCAACGTATTGAGGTGGTGTTTCCACATTTAGTAATTGCTCATCAGGTGCTACAAGTTCCAAAATAATGACCATCGAGGTCAAAAATTAAAACTCGAAAACGGAGCCAAATATCGAAGTGGTGTTTCCACATTTAGCAAGAGGTCATCAACTACCACAAGTTCCAAAATAGTGGCCATCGAGGTCAAAGGTCAACATACTTAAAACCAAATAACTCTTAAATGGATCCACATATTGAGGTGCTGTTTCCAAATCTAGTAACTGGTCATCAACTACTACAAGTTCCAAAATAATGATCATCGAGGTTAAAGGTCAACATACTTAAAACCTAATAACATGAAAACTGAGCCACATATTGAGGTGCTGTTTCCACATTTAGTAATCGACCACCAACTACTACAAGTTCCAAAATAATGATCATCGAGGTCAAAGGTCAACATACTTAAAACCTAATAACACGAAAACTGAGCCACATATTGAGGTGGTGTTTCCACATTTAGTAATTGCTCATCAGGTGCTACAAGTTCCAAAATAATGACCATCGAGGTCAAAGGTCAAAATACTTAAAACCTAATAACACGAAAACTGAGCCACATATTGAGGTGCTGTTTCCACATTTAGTAATCGACCACCAACTACTACAAGTTGTAAAATAATGATCATCGAGGTCAAACTCGAAAACTGAGCCACATATTGAGGTGCTGTTTCCACATTTAGTAATCGGCCACCAACTACTACAAGTTCCAAAATACTGATCATCGAGGTCAAACTCGGAAACGAAGCAACGTATTGAAGTGCTGTTTCCACATTTAGTAATTGGTCATCAACTAGTACATGTTAAAAAATCATGACCATCGAGGTCAAACTCGTAAACGGAGCCAAATATTGAGGTGGTGTTTCCACATTTAGTAATAGTTCATCAATCACTGCAAGTTCCAAAATAATGACCATCGAGAGCTTGTAAACGGAGCAACGGATAAATTTTGTACAAAGCAGAAAAAGTGAAGGAGGAATAAATTTGAGTGGCCTATTCAATTTTGTACCAACGAGAAATGCTATTTTAACTAGCTGAGAATTATATGTCTTCTTGTACTAATTAAATAAACGAACGAATATTGTACCAATGAGAAATGTCATTTTTCTAGACCATGTTCTAATATTTAAACAAACGAAGGGGTGAATTTGAGTGACCTATTCAATTTTACACTAACGAGAAATAATTGCGTATTTTAAATCATTTTGTACTATTTAAAGAAACAAACAATCGGATAAATTTAACCGGCTCAGAAGTTCAATACTATTTTGTACTCTTGAGTGAGCTTTCCAATTTTGTAGCAAGAAGGACCATTTTTTAAAACTAACTCAGAATTTCTTTTAATTTTTGTAATACTCAAATTTGGATGGAGTGTTTAGTTTTGTACGAACCAGAAAATTTTGATTGGATTATTTCCTTAGGTACCAACTGGAAAAAGTGAAGGGCCATTATTCAAATAAACGAAGGAATAGAGTATTTAGTTTTTGTACCAACTAGAAAAAAAGAAGTGAAGTATGAATAAAATTTAGGTGGACTATTTTCTTTTGTACCAACTGGAAAAGAGAAGAAGAGCCATTTTAACAAGTTCATAATTTCTGTAACGAAAGAATAATTTCGATGTTCTACTTTTTATACCAACGAGAAAAAATGAACTAGCTGAATATACGAAAGAATAAATTTAAGTGACCTATTCAATTTTGTACCAATGAGAAATGGCTCAGCAAAAGGCGAAGAAGGACTATTTTATATAATTTTACTACTCAAATAAACAATGAAGTATTTACTTTTGCACAATTTTGGAGTATTCAAATAAACAAAGGAATTATAATTTGTGTCAACTCTAAAATCAATTAAACGAAGTAATGCATTTGAGTGAGCTATTTATTTGAAAAACCGAAGTTGAGTATTTTATACCATTTTGTATTATTTCAACAAACAAAGGAATAAGCAAAAAAGGATCATTTTATATCATTTTAAACTAGTCTAATAAACGAAGGCATAAATATGAGTGAGCTATTTAATTTTGAAGCAACCAAAGAGCCCAATGAACGAAAGAACAATTTTGGGTGTTCTACTTTTTATACCAAACAAAGAAGAACCATTTTGTACTACTCAAATAAACGAAAGAATAAAATTGTACTAACCAGAAAAAGCGAAAAAAGACCATTTAACTAACTCAGAATTTATATACGTTTTGTTTAGGTGTCTACCGAGAAAAAAACAATAAATACCATTTTATGCCGTTCAAATAAATGAATATTTAGTTTTGTACCAAGCAAAATAAGAAAAAGAAGTGAAGAAGGAATAAAATTTGGATGGACTATTTTCTTATGTACCAACAAAAATGGAGCAAATTTGAGTGGCATACATATTTTTGTACCAACGAAAAAAAAATGAAACCGAAGGAGGAATATATTTGGGTGACCTATTCAGTTTTGTACTACGCAGAAAAAAAGAAGAATGAATAAAATTTGCACAAAAAAAGAGAAGAAGGTAAAATTTAAATAGTTCAGTATTTATGTACATTTTGTACTACTAAAATAAACGAAGGAATAAAACTGAATGTTCTACTTTTTATACTAATCAGAAGAAAACGGAGAAGGGCCATTTTATTTAATTTTGTAGTACTCAAATATACAAAGGTATAAATCTGTGTGACCCATTCAGTTTTGTACTAAGTGGAAGATTTGTTGGCTTTTTTAGAAAGACTATTTTATCTTTTTTATTACTCAAATAAAGAAACCTATTCAGATTTGCCGGCTTATTAAAAAGCGAATAAATTTCTATGTTCTACTTTTTGTGCTCTACAAATAAACGAAGGAAAAGCAAAGAGAGGCCATTTTTAACTAGCTTAGAATTTATGTGTCTTTTGTAACGAAGAAACAAATTTGAGTGGTCATTTTAACTAATCCTGCTGCGAGTAGATCAACAGTATGGCATTAACATAAAACGAAAGAAACGAATTGCGACTTAATAGCCTAAATAATTCATTTTCGAATACATACGGATCAGAGCAGACTTAAGAGGACCAAGCATTATTTTAAACTCGTATTATAGCCAACAATTAGAAACCCACTAGTAGGGCATCGATTTATCGTTTGCAGTAAACCTGTTATGCTTTAGAAAACAAAATCCATATTGGAGTATAACTTCCTCTTATGACCACCTTTTATACAACAAACAAGCTTCTTAGCCTCACTGTAAAACTGGTCTTTTTGCGGTATCGCCTGATACCTATCTGTTGGACCTCGCAGTATTTGGAAACTTGATGAAAAAGAATAACAAATATTTTTTTCTCACAATAAAGCTATACATACAGAATAATCCATTATGGTAAAAAAAAAAACTACTTTCTCCTTATGCTTATTTGAAGTAGACTTAAGAGGATTTAGGTGGTATTACATTATACTTCGATAACAATAATTCCCCGATTAATAGTAGGTTTTACAAGAATGACACATTGTGTAAGAATTTCCAATTAATAGTGGTATTGCACTGTATTTATAAAATAATAATAGTCTGTAATAGTGCAGTTTATTTTTCGAATGAGAGTTGGTTTTACAAGAACATTAAAACTTTTTAAATAGGTTACATTGCACAAGAGTTTTAAAGGTGTATTGTAGTGTACATTTTCTAGTCTACCAGCAATAATGATCTCTGAGAAAGTTATTAGGTAAAGATAAAACTTACCCGATAACAATTACACCACCATTCTGCGACAATGTACTTGGGAATTATGTTGCGAAGGACAAAGAGTTAAGAATTAAGATTGTAGTTCTTTTAACATTTATACCATCTAATTTCTCAGATTTAAGGTTAAATTAAATGGGGAAGAGGTGTACAACAAATTGTGCAAAAGTATTTGGGAGATATAACTAAGAAGTACTAGGATGTGCCAATAGAAAAATTTCAGAACTTCTATTTTAATTTTGGGGTGGAAAAACATGCCTATTAACACTATTTGTAATAATGATGATTCCGTGGGTGTAGATTGTCTTAGATAGAATACAGGTAATTCTTCCATTAAAATTTACAACTATCTAATTGATTTTGTTCATTGTTCAGACAAGCCTTTACAGGGTATTACGAGATGGGAAGTAATTATCTTTAACTACTATACTGATGAGTGGATCCAATACAAGACTATTTAGAACTAATTTTACACACCAAAGAATATTTTACAGATGCTCCGATTTTTAAGATGTGGATAAAGTTAACAGATGCTTATTGGGATAATTTCCGAGTAAAGTTGCCGGATAAACAGAAGATCGAGAGAATCGAATTTCTACCCAGCAGAAGTGTTATTTAAAGCAGGGGAATACAAATATTAATCTTGCTGCTCTTGGTCTAAAATGCAAGAATTGGAAAAGCTAAAAATACAACAAATGCATGCCAAAGACCGTAGAAGAAAGATTTTTTTTCTAATTTCTGGAGTGAGGCTAAGAAGCATGTTTGTTGTATAAAAGGTGGTCATAAGAGGAAGTTATACTCCAATATGGATTTTGTTTTCTAAAGCATAACAGGTTTACTGCAAACGATAAATCGATGCCCTACTAGTGGGTTTCTAATTGTTGGCTATAATACGAGTTTAAAATAATGCTTGGTCCTCTTAAGTCTGCTCTGATCCGTATGTATTCGAAAATGAATTATTTAGGCTATTAAGTCGCAATTCGTTTCTTTCGTTTTATGTTAATGCCATACTGTTGATCTACTCGCAGCAGGATTAGTTAAAATGACCACTCAAATTTGTTTCTTCGTTACAAAAGACACATAAATTCTAAGCTAGTTAAAAATGGCCTCTCTTTGCTTTTCCTTCGTTTATTTGCTTTTCCTTCGTTTATTTGTAGAGCACAAAAAGTAGAACATAGAAATTTATTCGGTTTTTAATAAGCCGGCAAATCTGAATAGGTTTCTTTATTTCAGTAATAAAAAAGATAAAATAGTCTTTCTAAAAAAGCCAACAAATCTTCCACTTAGTACAAAACTGAATGGGTCACACAGATTTATACCTTTGTATATTTGAGTACTACAAAATTAAATAAAATGGCCCTTCTCCGTTTTCTTCTGATTAGTATAAAAAGTAGAACATTCAGTTTTATTCCTTCGTTTATTTTAGTAGTACCAAATGTACATAAATACTGAACTATTTAAATTTTACCTTCTTCTCTTTTTTTGTGCAAATTTTATTCATTCTTCTTTTTTTCTGCGTAGTACAAAACTGAATAGGTCACCCAAATTTATTCCTCCTTCGGTTTCATTTTTTTTTCGTTGGTACAAAAATATGTATGCCACTCAAATTTGCTCCATTTTTGTTGGTACATAAGAAAATAGTCCATCCAAATTTTATTCCTTCTTCACTTCTTTTTCTTATTTTGCTTGGTACAAAACTAAATATTCATTTATTTGAACGGCATAAAATGGTATTTATTGTTTTTTTCTCGGTAGACACCTAAACAAAACGTATATAAATTCTGAGTTAGTTAAATGGTCTTTTTTCGCTTTTTCTGGTTAGTACAATTTTATTCTTTCGTTTATTTGAGTAGTACAAAATGGTTCTTCTTTGTTTGGTATAAAAAGTAGAACACCCAAAATTGTTCTTTCGTTCATTGGGCTCTTTGGTTGCTTCAAAATTAAATAGCTCACTCATATTTATGCCTTCGTTTATTAGACTAGTTTAAAATGATATAAAATGATCCTTTTTTGCTTATTCCTTTGTTTGTTGAAATAATACAAAATGGTATAAAATACTCAACTTCGGTTTTTCAAATAAATAGCTCACTCAAATGCATTACTTCGTTTAATTGATTTTAGAGTTGACACAAATTATAATTCCTTTGTTTATTTGAATACTCCAAAATTGTGCAAAAGTAAATACTTCATTGTTTATTTGAGTAGTAAAATTATATAAAATAGTCCTTCTTCGCCTTTTGCTGAGCCATTTCTCATTGGTACAAAATTGAATAGGTCACTTAAATTTATTCTTTCGTATATTCAGCTAGTTCATTTTTTCTCGTTGGTATAAAAAGTAGAACATCGAAATTATTCTTTCGTTACAGAAATTATGAACTTGTTAAAATGGCTCTTCTTCTCTTTTCCAGTTGGTACAAAAGAAAATAGTCCACCTAAATTTTATTCATACTTCACTTCTTTTTTTCTAGTTGGTACAAAAACTAAATACTCTATTCCTTCGTTTATTTGAATAATGGCCCTTCACTTTTTCCAGTTGGTACCTAAGGAAATAATCCAATCAAATTTTTCTGGTTCGTACAAAACTAAACACTCCATCCAAATTTGAGTATTACAAAAATTAAAAGAAATTCTGAGTTAGTTTTAAAAAATGGCCCTTCTTGCTACAAAATTGGAAAGCTCACTCAAGAGTACAAAATAGTATTGAACTTCTGAGCCGGTTAAATTTATCCGATTGTTTGTTTCTTTAAATAGTACAAAATGATTTAAAATACGCAATTATTTCTCGTTAGTGTAAAATTGAATAGGTCACTCAAATTCACCCCTTCGTTTGTTTAAATATTAGAACATGGTCTAGAAAAATGACATTTCTCATTGGTACAATATTCGTTCGTTTATTTAATTAGTACAAGAAGACATATAATTCTCAGCTAGTTAAAATAGCATTTCTCGTTGGTACAAAATTGAATAGGCCACTCAAATTTATTCCTCCTTCACTTTTTCTGCTTTGTACAAAATTTATCCGTTGCTCCGTTTACAAGCTCTCGATGGTCATTATTTTGGAACTTGCAGTGATTGATGAACTATTACTAAATGTGGAAACACCACCTCAATATTTGGCTCCGTTTACGAGTTTGACCTCGATGGTCATGATTTTTTAACATGTACTAGTTGATGACCAATTACTAAATGTGGAAACAGCACTTCAATACGTTGCTTCGTTTCCGAGTTTGACCTCGATGATCAGTATTTTGGAACTTGTAGTAGTTGGTGGCCGATTACTAAATGTGGAAACAGCACCTCAATATGTGGCTCAGTTTTCGAGTTTGACCTCGATGATCATTATTTTACAACTTGTAGTAGTTGGTGGTCGATTACTAAATGTGGAAACAGCACCTCAATATGTGGCTCAGTTTTCGTGTTATTAGGTTTTAAGTATTTTGACCTTTGACCTCGATGGTCATTATTTTGGAACTTGTAGCACCTGATGAGCAATTACTAAATGTGGAAACACCACCTCAATATGTGGCTCAGTTTTCGTGTTATTAGGTTTTAAGTATGTTGACCTTTGACCTCGATGATCATTATTTTGGAACTTGTAGTAGTTGGTGGTCGATTACTAAATGTGGAAACAGCACCTCAATATGTGGCTCAGTTTTCATGTTATTAGGTTTTAAGTATGTTGACCTTTAACCTCGATGATCATTATTTTGGAACTTGTAGTAGTTGATGACCAGTTACTAGATTTGGAAACAGCACCTCAATATGTGGATCCATTTAAGAGTTATTTGGTTTTAAGTATGTTGACCTTTGACCTCGATGGCCACTATTTTGGAACTTGTGATAGTTGATGACCTCTTGCTAAATGTGGAAACACCACTTCGATATTTGGCTCCGTTTTCGAGTTTTAATTTTTGACCTCGATGGTCATTATTTTGGAACTTGTAGCACCTGATGAGCAATTACTAAATGTGGAAACACCACCTCAATACGTTGCTTCGTTTTCGAGTTATTGGGTTTTAAGTATTTTGACCTTTGACCTCGATGACCACTAATTTTGGAACTTGCACTAGTTGATGACCTATTACTAGATTTGGAAACACCATTTCAATATGTGGATCCGTTTTAGAGCTATTGGGTTTTAAGTATTTTGACCTTTGACCTCGATGACCACTAATTTTGGGACATGTAGTACCTGATGACATATTGCTGTGGAAACACGGTCCCAATATGTTGCTTCGTTTACGAGTGATTGGGTTTTAAGTGTCATACAAAGGGCGTATCCCACATAAACTATAAGACCCAGGTAAAAATAAATATGATATTCGTAATCAGCATGTCCGAAAACCCCCATATGCCGAGTTTCATCCAAATCGGTTAAAATTGTCATACAAAGGGCGTATCCCACATAAACTATAAGACCCAGATAAAAATAAGTATGATATTTGTAATCAGCATGTCCGAAAACCCCCATATACCGAGTTTCACCCAAATCGGTTAAAATTGTCATACAAAGGGCGTATGCAACATAAACTATAGGACCCAGGTAAAAATTAGTATGATATTCGTACTCAGCATGGTCGAAAACCCCCATATTCCGAGTTTCATCCAAATCGGTTCAAAGAGCGTATCGAATCGCTATGTTACATAGGTATTCATTGTCTTAAAATAGGGGTTGAAAAAGTAATCATAAAAGGGAATGAATACACCCCTAAAATGGAGGTGGTTGTGTTTATTATCTGCTCTGCTATGTGTTCATAGTCTCAGTGTAATTTCTGCTATGTTAAAATAGGGATTGGAAAATAAGCCATGTTCTTTTATTAGCTGTGCTATGTATTTCTGTTCTGCTGTGTGTTCATAGTCTCAGTGTAATTTCTGCTATGTTAAAATAGGGGTTGAAAAATATGCTCATAAAAGGGAATGAATACACCCTTGTTATGTTATGTACTCTTATGTGTTATCTAATCTTCACTATGTTTCGTAATCTCTGTGTGATGTGCTATGTTAAAATAAGGGTTGGAAAATATGCTCATAAAAGAGAACGAGTTCACCCCTAAAATGGAGGTCGTAAAAGACCATGGACTCACGTTGTATGGTGGTCAATTCCCAGGGAGGGCTCGTAAAAGGGAACGAGTTCACCCCTTAAAAGTGGTCATAAAAGAGAATGAATACACCCCTTAAAAGTGCTCATAAAAGGGATTAAATTCACCCCTAAATTTTAGGTCGTAAAAGACCGTGGGCTCACGGTGCACGATGGTCATTTTCCCAGGGGCTTGTGAGTTGGCCTCTTATGAAGAATGTTGAGCCAGATCGATCCATTTCGTACTACTTCTTTGGTATTAGGATTCGTTTTAAAATTTACATTTAAAAAGTACTATATTATGGTGTAGCAACTTAAAATGAATTTAATAAATCTATTTGTCTGCCGAGTCGCAGAAAAGCTGAAAGGTATAGGCTTTCAATAAGTTATATTTCATTGAACCGTAATCGAGCTAGTTCTGCTTCATTGATGCGAAAAAGACACATTGCTCCTTGAAAATAAAATGTTTTTTGCTTATATTGGTTGGTCTTTTGTTTTAATAGAAGTAAAAATTCATAATCAAACTAGTGTTTTTATGAATACTTCTTGATTTGATTAAATTTTACCAACAAGTTAAGGTCACAACTGGTATCATCAAGCTCATTTTGTCTGATTTTGCTTGTGAAGCTAGTGAAGAATTTATAAAATTTATGTTTCTTAGATTCCTTTTCCGCACCCAGTTCATATGCAACCGAAACGTCACGAAAGTTGTGTGGGTTGCATGTAAAATGTGCTTACAGACGAGAGTACGCTACAATATGTGTTGTGTATTCTGTGCGAAATACTTAATATTTGTTATCTTTTAGCCACTTGTTGATATGTGTGCAGCTCAATTAAATCCCTACTATCTTAGGAAATCCCATACCCAATCTAAGATATAATAAATACACAATATGAAAGTGTTCATTACCGTTTCCAATGAACTGGAGGCAAAATGTGTTGATCATTACTCTTTATTCATTAGATTCACCAAAATTCACTCTTGAATTTACCCATTATTTGCAAAATGAATAGTACCTTATTTGAGACAGTATTAAAATAAACAAAATTAAATAAGTAAATGAAAAATAATTCCATGTGAGTATTTAGTCAAATTGTGTAATTTTTACATTCATTATTGTGTATTATATTCTAAATTCACGAGTAATTGACGTTTATCATTAGCCAGATAAAGAGTCAGATTACAAATAAAGACAATTATAGAATTAAAATCAGTAGCAATACAGAGAGGAAATGCAGTCAACATTTTATAATCCTTCCCATCAGTACGAGAGCTGGATAAAATTTTTTACTTAAAATAAGTAGTATAAACATAGTGGTGGACAGTGATTTGTTTTTCTAAGTTTATTTAGTAAATCCATTCTATTTCCCTTTATATTTCTTCGCTGGCATTATATTCTTATTTCAACTTTTTATCACTAATCCTGAAGATTTGCCTAAGATATTGAACTTGGACTTCTTTCTTTTTTTAAATTTATAGTGCTAAACTGTGGTCTCCAGTTCCTGTTCTGTGTTCTGGTAACAGTGAATGTGTTTGTCGTTTTCGAAAATGGAGTGCTAGGTGTAGAAGTGTGTGATGAAATAGATTTGTTTCACGTTTTAAAAAATTAGTAGCATCCGCACAATTATTTGTTTTAATTTGTAATGAATTTGCTATAATTATTATAACATTGCATCGATCACTTCCATTGATGATATGAATTCAACGCTTAGAAATTTTTCAATGTAAATTTTTTAACATATAATTTTGTGTTTATACACTATGTTACTAAAATAATTTTTTCAGCTAATTTATGAATTATTTTTCTTTTCTTTCTTTTCTTCTTTTTTTCTGCAGCAAAATTTTCAAAATAAAAATCCTATAGAAAAATCAAAACATAGAGAAATATAAAATACGGAAAAATTCCTCTTCAGAGGAGATGGCGATCTAATAAAAAAAGAAGGTAGAAAATGTGTTGACCAGAATATTAAAATAATGTAGATTAAGTTTCAATCTTACATGTTTTGCAAAACTATTCTGTAGTCACTGGGAAATGAACGAAGAGCTGATTGGAAACCTTTTGTAAGCCTAGATTTCAGCTAGAATATTCTACCTATAGATCTTTATTAAAATTTTCTTAACAGATCACTTTACCATTCATTTCCTAAAAGAACTGCTATAGCTATCTGGTTTCTTGCTAGCTTCCGAGCTATAAAAGCTGAACCCTGTGAATGCTTTTTCTCTCAATGGAATTTCATTCATTATTGAGCATTTCCTCTTAACTTATCTCTTAACACTGTTCATACACATTTAGAGCTTGATCCTTACGAAAGATTATTTTAAGGGAGATGAGATACTGTATATTAAATATGCACAAACATTTACCTTGATAGTTTTTTGTAACTTTGAAGATAACAGATAGAAACGCTAAAATTTCCGTACTATGCAAACATCGACAGGGAAACATTGTTTGACATAGTCTAAATACTATCTGGTTAACAGTGTTTTCAGCCCAATATAAAAGATTTTCTTTTAATCGACACTACATCATATTATTACATACTTCATGTCTGCATAGTAAACGAAATCAGACACATATAATACAGTTTGACACATATAATATCACACTTTTATTATTAACTGGTATAAACTAAGGATTCTACAATATCACAAACATCGAAAAATAACCAAAATTTGGAGACTCCTGTAACAGTAATGACACAAGTGAAGCTGACGGGGCGTAGATTGGTTTCAAAACACAAAAAATATAACGTCGTTTATAGCAATATAATATCTTGAACCATTCGGGAGATATGAGAATCATTGGTAAAGATAGCTGTACTACTTCAAAATAGCCCATTCATGTGCACACTTTCCTTAGGTGCCATCTTCTCAGTATAATATAATTTTAAACAGTGTTGGAAACTTTAGCATTATTTACTATATCTCCGAAAGAGTTTGAGATACGAAATAGCTCTGAACGGATCTTTATATCTATTGAAAATTGTCCATGGGATTGAATAGCTCACTTATCTAAGCACGTTTTATTAAATAAAGCCTCTTGAAAAATGACAAAGTTAAAATCTGTTTTAACTTTGTTTCTGTTCATAACACAATACGTCATGTCATGATTATAGTATTGGACACCGAGGTACTTGAATGTGCATTGTCGCATTCGTATCGCTTATGTTATTGAAGCCTCCATAATTTGCATGTTTGTTAGACAATAGAGTAGTTTGTAACTCTGATTAATAAATGTGATATTTTAAGTTTTTATTTAATATGTAGATTTGAAATTTGTAATAATACGACGTAGTACTATTCAAAGAAATATAACTTTATTGGTTTGACAACACTGTTAACCTGGTGCAATCGCAAAGTATGTCCAACAAAGTCACTCTGTAGACATTTTCATGGTAGAAATTTCAATCTTTTTACCCACTAGTTAAAAGTTTTAAGAATATATATATATATATATATATATATATATATATATATATATATATATATATATATATATATATATATATATATATGTGTGTGTGTGTGTGTGTGTGTGTGTGAGTATGTATGTATGTATGTATATACAGGGTTGCCCATTTTAATCTTCCCACGGAAATATCTCGAAAACGGTTCAACATAAATGAACCAAACAAAAACTCGGAAAGGAAATGCCATCGAATGGTGTTGTCACGGTGTCCCCCAGGGCTGCCCTTCAGTGATTCTCAGGGTCCAACTTTAAATTTTCAAATGGGAACATGTGGCGAGTGATGCATCGATATATCTTTAAAAACTAAAGAGGCGTAGTGCCAAAAGATTTTCTCATATCGGTCACCGTATTCAAAATGGCCGGCAAGACATGGTGCCTGTATCAGATAAAACGTCCAGTATCACTAACATCGAAATGGTTTAACATAAATGAACCAAACAAAAAGTTAAATAGGAAAGACCATGGAGCACATCGAATGGTATTATCGCGGTGCCCTCCAGAGCCGTCATTCATGGGAGCCCAGGGCCCAACTTTAAAATTTTAAATTGAACATTGGGCGAGTGATACCTCGTTCGATAGATCTTTAAAAACTAAAGTGTGCTGCGGTAGGATTTTCCATATTGGTCACAGCATTCAAAATCGCCGCCAACACATGGTTCCTGTATCAGATAAAACGTCCAGTACTATTAATGTGATAAATGAACCGAACAAAAACTCAAATAGGAAAGGTAATGGGACACATCGAATGATATTGTCGCACTACCCCCGGAGGGTCCAGAGCCAAATTCAAATTTTTAAATGGAAACATGAGGTGAGTGATACCTCGTTCAAATTGTAAAAACTGCAATGTTCGACAGTTTTGTTTTGCATTTCAGTTGATTGATTTTTGCATGAAATCATTGCATGCAAAAAAATGGAAGGTACCCTTTATCACGAATTTTACCTACTTTTACTCATTACAGAGACATTATCTCTTATAAAAACACATTTCAGATAATTTTGTTGCGTAGATTCAATTTCCAAAAAACTATTGTTCTCATTTGCACTTTTACCATTCCTTCCCATTTCAGAGGAGGGAAGTTGCAGCGACAGTTTTCTAGGAATTACGCTCCTTCTTTGCATTAAGTTACTTTTATTTTAATCATCTTTTTCTTTGCTGCATCGTTCTCGAGCTGTGGAATAATAAATACCCACTGTGATTTCCTATACGAGTTTTATTCTGTTCGTTTATCTCTAATCGTTTTGATATTAGTGGTACTGGACGTTTCATCTGATACAGGGACCATGTCTTGGCGGCCAATTTTAAAACGGTGATCCATACAAAAAATGTTTTGCCAGAACGCTCTTCAGTGTTTAAAGAAATATCACTCGACTCATGTTTCCATTTAAAATTTCAAAGTTGGGCCCTGATCCCTCATGAAGGGTGACTCTGGGGGGCACCATGATAACACCATTCGATGTGCCCCATGGCATTTCCTATTTGAGTTTTAATTCGGTTCATTTATGTTGAAACGTTTTCGAGATATTTTAAAAGATTAAAATAAGCCACCCTATATATATATATATATATATATATATATATATATATAGTTCCAGTATATGCGCTCCTGGATTATTGATTCAATCAAGGTATATACATATCCCTATTCCACTAAATTCGAATTTAATAATACAGTCCCAGAGATGTAAAGGGAGAAATTAGGAGAAAAGCAATTTGGAGATATACAAGTTATGTATGCATATGTTATAATAGAGGTCTAATTTGAACTTAGGAAACAAACACTTGCAAATGAATTTATGAATTTTCCTAATTTGTCTAATTATTAGTAATCTCTACCATTGTACTATTTTATTAGGAATATCGCAGTAGTATAGTTAGCTAAAACTAATGATGTATCACTATTAAGCCGTTGCTGGATGAACTGATGTCTGATCTGCGTTGGTTTAAGTATTGTATATACACAGAATATGACATCCTAGGTAGAGGGCGTAAACCTTTTTGTGGGTAGTAACCTCGGCTAGCAAAAACGAATACAGAATATGTAGGTAATTTTTGATCCAGGCATTCTGTTAACTAACTTTGTCACTTTTCTCCCCGACAAAGACTATCTCAGTATTACAAATATTACAACAACTATTTTCTACTTTTTATATTATTATTGTAATACCAATATGACGAGTGGTTGTTTATATAATATGGCAATATAATATAAACATGGGTGTTAGTAAAGAATAAGTAATAGATTATAATACGAATAATATAATTAAATCTTAAGAGTAATGTTAGATTGGAATCAAGATTTTAGATGATACCATAGTACCACTTAAGGATAAATTTAACCATTATTAACAATAACTTTAAGTTGTCAGATCGTATAACAAAAATATGAAAAGATGGTAACTATCTTATATTCATACGATTTTAAGACAATGCAACCTTGTGATATATATATATATATATATATATATATATATATATATATATATATATATATATATATATATATATATATATATGTACGTAGTATGGTGGCTCAGTGGAAATGCGCTTATCTTTCTTGCGAGGAATTCCTGATTCACTCCCGGACTGTGTGGGTTTTGTGGTGGAGAATCGTGTCCGTACGGTTTCTTCAAATTCTCTACCTATTTTGCACGTTTTCAATGCACAAGTTGTCTCAAAATCATTTATTTTCCTTAACCATCCGTCTACTTTAGCGAAAAAGGAATACAAAATCTGTAATCGTGAAACTTCGAGGTTTTAAGACATCTTTATAAAATAGATAATCTTTCAATTCAGATTCCTTCGATAAACGAGTGTCCTGATGTTATTGTTCTTTACAACGAAAAGGTTTAAATTGGTATTATTATTATTATTATTATTATTATTATTATTATTATTATTATTATTATTAATAATAATAATAATAATAATAATAATAATAATAATAATGAATAGTATTAATATAGATTCAGCACATGTATCACTAAAATAAATATAATTCTACTGTTTTAAGAAACCTTTTCACCATCTTATTGTGGTGGGTATATATAATTGTTAACTCTCAATCAAGGTTAAGCATTTTGGATGTTGAATTTGCTCTTTACTCTTTCCCCACCTTTCAGGTTATTATAGAAAGAAAGTATCATGAACGTTGTTCCTAAACAAAATAGCTCAGGCGCTAACGTTTATCAGCTTCTTTGCAAGACAGGAAGAAGAACCTTAGACGTGGTAGCTTGAGATAAAAACTCACCAAACGTGTAGTTAATTTTCTTCTTAGAATGGAATTATTCAGGTGGAAACTTATGTTAGCGCTTATATAGTTTATTCACAAATTGCTACATTTTAGGACACTATTTTTGTCATCTATTTTGGCATTCTTTGGTATAGATGGATACGTAATAAATTTTTCAAACTCGTAAACACAGGATGCGATTAAAAAAATATTTTTGAATTAAGTAAAATATTTTTTCTCTTTAATTTAGTGAATTGACTGCAAACCCTCTAACCATAGATTGTTAATTGATTAAGTGATCATTATCCTCACAGTTGAGCATACTATTTATCTGAAAGCATGTCTAACAAACTTTAAATGACTTAAGAGTATTATATCAAAATGTGACTTATGTACGAATGAAAAGTCTGCTAACAACACGAGACCACAATACTTACAAACGTTGCTAGCTTACAGCTAGCATTCATAGCGTTTTCGATTCTGAAAATACAGGTTTTTGGTAGTGCTACGAACAGGTTTTAGCGACATGCAGTATTTTACCAAAAGCATCAATTAGTACATTCAAAAGTATAAGGCTGAACAGTAGAAAGAGGAGGAAAATGTCTGCTTTCTTATGACAGGTTAAGCTCTTATCACACATTCTCTTGTTTAATTTAAATTATTGAAAGAATCTGTAATTATCGTACCATTATTTTGTTAATTTTGGTTGATATTTCTAGGTTTTAACTCTAGTTTCTAGCAAGCTATCTCAAATAGACCAAGAGTCTCAGTCCGTATAAGTTGTGTAGACGCAACGCAATATAAGCGTTTACTTTTTTCTTTTCTTTTTCTTTTTTCTTTTTCAAATTATCGGCGAAGCTCTTGCTCGAGATTTTGCGCATTAGGTTGTGGTAGGCAAGATTATATGAAAATTTGTACTGAATGCCCCCTCCCTAATTGTACCTGACTGTATAAGTTATTCGTTGTCTTGTTCTAACATTACAAAATTCGTTTGAATGGTTTGAATTATGCAAGTACTGAACAATTTATTATTTTCAAAATTATGTACTTCATTTATTATGTACTACAAATGGTGTCCGATTATATAATACATGACTCTTTTTCGATAAATCAATTTTTAAAACTAGTGTTCATTGTTCATAATTACAAGCATTAAAATCTTAATATCTAAAATGATAGTAACAGAGTCCAAACACGGAAATATAAATAATTAACAAAGTAATCAGAGACAGTTTATTATTGAATAATTCAATGTAGTTTTACGATGTAGAGTTCTCAAAGACAACATATTCTACTCAGGAACAAGTACCAAGGTGTACACGGTAATGACGCTAAAGGCACGAAAAGAAAAAAGAAAAAAGAACAATTTAGGTGTTGGTAGCGTGGAAATTGGGTGTCAATTTCAACTAGAGGAACAGCTGAGGCATCTATCTACGAATTCTGGTCATGAAACGAGAACAGAGGGAGAGTTCTTCTCTAATATTCCAGTCACAAATGCCTTTGCCCAAATTCTGTTCTTTGAAGGAGAATACGAAAACAAACCAAGATATCCGATTCTATCTCTTTGAGCAGCAGTAGCGAGATTATCATAAAGAAAAAGTATTTCGGAGCCAGGAGTTCTTTCAGAGGGAAAGTACCTACTTTGATACATTGAAGTAAACATTTCTGTACTATTCGCTGTACACGGCAGAAGGTTTCGAGGCGTGAGAAGCTTTCTAAATTCTCAACTAGCATTTAGTCACCAACATACTGACTTGAGAGATGGGGCCCTGTAGTAGAAATGAAATGAAATGAAATTTTGAGTTTTACGTCCCACGGTTATGCCGGTTAGGCTAAAGGAGACGGTGATAATGAGTAATGAATGAAATGGTGGAATGAATAAAGTGGGAGAAAACGGGAGAACCCCGAGAAAACCCACGCACACGGTGTTTGTCCACCACAAAGTTCACTTGACGGAAGCAGGGTTTGAACCCGAGACCCCTAGCACCAGAGGTGAACGCTCTACCACTGAGCCACCGCGGCCCCGGCCCTGTAGTAGAGGGCTCATCTCTTGTGAGAGGGGACTGATTCGATCCGAGGCTATACCAGTTTGTGATACATTCCATTGGACTATAGCGTCCATTGATTTCCCCCCGTTTCCTCCTACACTCATTTCACAATTTTACAATCATTACTTTTCATTGATCATACTCGCTCTATCGCTTAAAGGACATAACACTGCAACATTAAATTAAGGATTTCAATTAATTTTTTAAGGATCTTATATCTTCCAAATAAGGGAAATTACCCATCAACCGTGTTAATTAGAAAGTTAAAAGTAAAATAGTGCAATTTTTTGGCTGAAAAATTATGTGACGAGACGCTACTGTACACAAAATATTAACAACAGTAAATATATTGTTCTGTCTGTAATGCAACTGACGTTTGTTTTTATATAGCTCGCATAAGAAAATAGGTGCCTGTTGACGAAAAGAATTGATGAACTCTAAGTAGTTTTTTTTATTTAAGCAAAATATTACATATTTGTGTCTGATATATCTTTTGCACCTAGCCCAGCTCAACATACAATTTGGGCTTGCAATTCAAATCACTGTTAACAATAAAACTCCAATATATAAGGGCTATTCTAAGAAAGGAAAAGAGTTACTAATATTCTTGCGCTCTTTTAATGCATGCAAAATTAATGAACTTATACACCGTATTCGGAAATGGCTGAATGGAGAAAGCGAAGAAGAGGAAAGTAGGATAAAATAAATAATTCCTTGTAATCTTCCGATAGATGTTTGTCGTAGTAGGATTTTCCATTAGAGGATTACATTTCATGCTTTTGTATGACGGGACGAAGGAATAGAGATTCAGGGCTTCTGTGGATTAGAGACCTCTATACAATCCAATATTACAGATGGAAAATTTTCTGTTATTCAGAATGGTAAGTGGTCTGGGGGTGAGTATGAACGGACGAGCGGGGGGCGTAGATGAATTTGAAAAGGTCGACGTGTCCACTTGATCACATTTACAAATCCTTTGACAACCCAACCCTCAGATCTTCGCATGAAATATTCAAAGTATACTCGATTCATGTCAGACACGTGGATCTTTTAAGCACGTGTCAAGATTCCTTTGGACAAAAATAACATTTTTTATGTTTGATTCTGTAGTTAACATTTTTAACAACATAAACTGTACCTGATTGTATGTTACACTTCGGTGCGTTTAACAAGTTTTTTTTTTCTTAGGAGAAAACAAAAATATTACTTCTAAGAAATAAAGATTTTTTCAAGATCTTTTATTTTTGTAGCTATTATTGTTATAAAAGCAATTTTATTTCTAATACCTATCATATTAATGCAGCTTACATTACAGAAAGATTACACGATAATGTAGAACCTGTAAGTTGCTATTTATTTAGTGTATGCATAAACAAACATGCATATTAACAGGCTTAAATACATAAGCACTCGTTTTGCCTTAACTACAGTCTGTAAAAGCCTTAAGAAGAAACAATATTAAAAATATGCAGACCATAATTAGTAATTTGGTTAAGAGAATCAAGCAATGAAACTCCCCAGACCTCCTCTAGTATTTCCTACCTAGATGTCGCACTACGTTATCCCGAAGCGGTTTATTCCTATTTCAACCGGTTTGCTTTGTACCATACGACGTTTTGTATCTTTTCATTTGAACACTCTTTGGTAAGAAATTCAGTATCTCATTTACTTTGGAAATCATTTGATTCATTTACGACAGCCCATGATTAGTTTCTGGGAAATCCTATGAAAAGTAGTTGTGTGAACAGGTAAATTGAAGGTGAACAACATTACATTTAAAATGTCAGGCTATGATACGCGTAGCTTTTATTATCTGTTATACCGGACGCTGGAGCTTTTATCTTATATCCGGTATAAGATTTATCTATGAAAACGTAAAATTTATTACAAGCAAGATATACAAGACTCTTGCAAGCAAGACCAAGACTGAGACTGGGTAAGAAAGAGAAAGATCAAGTTCTCCAACGCAAAGACCAAGACCCACGTGGTCTTGGTCTTGCATTTGCTCATCACTACTTCTGTGACTGGGTGTGGCCCTGTCTCACCCTAGTATGTATTTCATTTCCATATTTCATTTCGGGCAATTTGTGAATACCACGCCAGTAAACATCTTCCTCTTTTGCCGCGAACCATTCTTCGAGCCAATTTTTCATATCTTCGTATTAACCAAAGTGCTGCTCAGCAAGTGCGTGATTCATCGATGCAAACAAGTGGTAATCCAAAGGAGTAAAATCTGGTGAGTAAGCTATTTGAGGTAGAACTTCCCAGCTGACAGCTTTCAACGGGTCGCGAACCGGTTTTGTCGTGTCTGATGGAGCATTGTCATGAAGCGAAATGACCTTGTGGTGCCTCTTTCGGTAGTCTGGCGTTTTTTCCAAGCAGCAAACGGTTCAAATAGGCCAATTATTATCGGTAACGTTTAGTTTCTCAGTTTTTCATGTTGTTTCTCTCCAAAATCGAAATCACTACTTTTAAAACACCGAAACCACCGTTCACATGTATCTTGCGAAGGAGCATGCTCACCATAAGCTTCTTGAAGTAATCGGTATGATTAGGCAGCAGTTTTCTTCAAATGAAAACACAAAATTGATGCTGACTGCCAATGATCTTTGTTCGGAATAAATTTGTGTATATTGAACACAACAGCACAACACTTTGCACACACTTTTCCAATTTATCACTCTTGCGCGTCTGACATTTCTTAATGACACAAGAAAATGGCGCAGTGTGAAATATTTATAGTACAAACTGCATTGGTCTAGCATCTGTTGTCTGACATAAGTATTTTATACTTGTACACCTGCTAGATATCTACTTACCAACTGAAACATCCCTTGATAGAAATGACTTCAAAATAATTCTAAATGTGTGCTCTCAGGGAACTCTAGAAATGAAAAGAAAACGATGAGATGTTAGTAAAGTTCTGGTTTGGCTTCATTTAAAAAATTAAGTTACATATAAATGATAGCTAATTGTCAATAAATGGCCTAATAATTTCAATATCTTCCCAACATAACCATTAAGAAGTGGATATATTCACTATATGTCAGACCAATTCACGAGATTAATGTTAAAACTTTACATAAAGACAAATTGAATCTGTAATAACCTGATAATTTTCCGAGCAATATCTTCATATTTTGATTCATTTACTATTAAGAAAGTTTATTGATTCAACTGCAAGGAGAACCTTCCTAGGGAATGAGAATGTATCATGAACTTCGCTGCAGCAAAACGTACCCAGCCAATTGATTTGAAATTAAGTACAAGGATATTAAGAAGTGTCCGGTCTGAAAGAGTGGTATGGAATATAGGTTAAAGGAGTGGTTACCAAATCTTAAATCTTGTGGGTTGACGAGAAGATAAGTAAATTCGTTTTATTATATTACCTTTGAGTATTTTTTGATTCTTGAGAGAGAGAGAGAGAGAGAGAGAGAGAGAGAGAGAGAGAGATTCAAAAGTCCCTTACCATTCCTTACAAAGTGAAAGTGAGTGTAGATAGCAATAATTTGTAATTGTAGAAACACGATTGGCTGAGGGGGAACATTATGATGCGGGTCAGGTGAATGGCTGTCCACCATTTTTAATCTCGATCAAAAAGTTTAAATATGAAAGGGATTATGTGGTATATGTAATACCGAAAACGGCCGATATTAGTGTCGAATCTATATCTTTCGTGAACGTTGATCTGAATAGTGATATTCTCGGTGCGGTTTAAGAACAGTCCCTCAGTCCCCCTTTTCGGCATTCGGATGATTACGACTGAAAATTAAAATGTCCAAAATGATCGACATTAGTACTGAATTTATCGGGGTCGCTAAGCTAATTGGTGATAGTCCGGATGACATTTAAGTGAGATCGGAAATGTCTGCTGGTCAAACTTCACTGGGCGTCAATTCCTTATACCTTCATAGCGACCCCTTCAATAACTACGTCAAGGATGCAAGGACTATAAAACTTTCTCTCCACGATCACTGTTTGTTACGGTATGACTATTCACTCATCCCAAGTCAAGATGCTACCAAAAATTCTCATTGATTTCGGTGGCAAAAAGATGCCACCACGTGTTACCTTGTCTCTAGTTCGAACGCTTGAAAACATCTTATTCTCACCAATGTTTCTTTACGAAAGGATTTCTTTCACTCACTACAAAATTTTCAAACATCGCGAGAAGTTCTACAACTCATTCACAAATAGTGTTCGTGAAAGGGGGGGGGGAGTCCGTGACATGAAATACTGTGGTCATCACACCAGGGGCTCGATCATTCTAGACTATTTTACTGGAACATATATTTGTTCGTTTAGCCAGGATTTCTTAACGGGGGGAAAGGGGCGTGACATGAAATTCTGAAGACCCAGAAGCTTGATCAATCTAAGCTATTTTACTATCAACATATATTGGTTTGTTAGGACAATAAAATGAGGATATGTTGCTAAGTATTTTAATAACAAACTCTGAAGAAATCTCGAGTAAAAGAATAAAAAAAAGTATTGAAAAAGATTTTATAATATTTACGTCCTTCCTCTGTTTATTCAAATATAACAATTTTCCTTTCATTATGACCTTAACTATTATAAAAAGTACATATTTACTATTATAAAACGTGCATACTCAATAATGTCTTGCAAAATATTTTATAATATCTGCGTTCCTTTCTCTGTTCAATCAAATGCTAACACAACTTTCTCAACACATAAATTTTTGTTTTTATTATTCCGTCAACTACTGTCGGTTCCAAGTGACGGATTAAAGGATGAGTAGAAAATGTTTTTGAAATAACATGTTTGATAATGCAAGGATGCGATTAAGAAAATTTACGTTAAAAAATATCCACGCTGTTACACAACGGCACTGTGCTTTTTGAAACTTGAAATCTTCCTGACTAGTAGCAAAAACTCTGAGAATTCCGTAACTTTTCTAGAATTTCAAATTCCCTGACTCTTCCAGGATATCTCGCTCACCTCTCCACCATGTATTGCAAGTACAGTAAGAAGTCTAAAATCCGAGCTAATTGGAACCACAGGTTATTTGGATTTTCAAATTGTTCGGATTTTCTAAAATAGCCAAGAAAATGCTATTTTGGTTTAAATATACTGTACGGTATGCTCTTTTATCGATACGGTGGTTATACAGTACATACAGTAATTACAATACCGTACGTAAGGCTACTTACTTTTAATGTTTCTGAAGAACCTGCTCGTACACTAAATTACACAGTTCTTGTAGCTCACACGTAAAATTTAACTTGTTTAGGCCTAAGGGAAAAAATAAAAATATGCATGACAAACAATTACATATTAATGACCTTTCGTAAAAACACTGATTTTACAAAACTGCGACGGGCAACCCTATTGTTTTCTTATCGCTAGCACTAAGACAAAATGTAAAAAGCTTCTATGGACCACGTTGGGATTATCGACATCCTACTGTAATACAAATTTCCTCATAAGAAAGAGTAAACAAAAGCTTTCTGTAGTCTTTTTTTTTTAAATTTTAACGCTAAACCTTCTTTTTCTCATTTTGTTTCATCCTTCCTTATTTTTTTTTTCATTTCTGTTCTCGAAGGAGAGGGGTCCGGACCCCCGGAGCACCCCTTGGCTACGTGCCTGCTTGAGTGATTCTATCTCCAAATTCGAGTTACCAGAAAGTGAATATTCTGGTTCTGATCATAATCACAACAAACATATCACAACAAACAAACACAACAAACATTTAACGTCAACTGACAGACGTGAAAATATTTGTAATTCATACTCGCCATCAAATTTCCATCTCGAAAAACTGCCTACACAGCCACAATTAGATTCTACCTACTTGACCGTGACTTCAAGTTCGCGAATGAAGAGGTGAAAGACAGTACAGTACGTAACTAGATTCTACAACAGACTACTCATTTCCAATATGTTCCTCTGCACGTTTACGTCGTGACTTCTTTCCATTTATACGAATTGATGACTGTTGGTACATTTACTGAGAATTCGTTATATTAACATTAACTCATTATATTATTCGTTTATCGTTATATTAACATGTTACAAGAGGCAGCGTGTCTACTTAATGCTTTACATTCGTGTGCATCTATTTCTTAGGGTTACTTGGTAAACCAAGACTGGGATTATCAAATCCTTGAGAGAATATTTAAGCATATCATACTTCATAATCCGTGAAAGCATTATACAAGATCATTGGTCCTCAGTCACCTGTAATAAAAGACCGGAAACAGTAAGCTGCACTGGTTCAGGAAAAAGTCAGGATCATGTTTACAAGAAAAAAGATTGTGAATGATTTCCGTGATTTCCTTACAAATTATTATCTAAATAAAATAGGGGAATCCATAGTTTTGTTTAAGCTCATTAGCGATAACCTAACACGCTGTCATCCTGACTGTGGCACTTTTGTGATGTCGTTCAGTACAATGCTGCCTCAACACCTGCATATTTTGAAAACCGCAGTAATGATTGAAGGCATCCCTGAACTTTGTGCCTCCTTAGATTACAAAGTAACATCTATAAATAATTTCCCAATATCTCAGCTTAAAAGATTGATTCAGATTGAATAACGCACTGAGCAGGGCTTCCGTCTTGAAAATGCAGTGAAATCTCAGCCAACGGAACACGTCTTGGAAATGTGTTATTCGATCCTGATTGTTAGCAATACTGGCAATCTGGTGGCACTATACGTCACACAATGTTCAGCTCTCAATATTAGGATAGCACTAAATTGAAGTATTCTTTGTGTTAATTTAAAAGTTACATGGGCATTTCAAGATATATGATCCACCCTGTATAACAAAACATAGTTCTAGCACGAAGTAACACTTCGATGGAAAATAGTTTTAAGAGAAATATTTCACTTCTTAAACAAATGAGGATTATATTGTTTAGCAACAGTAATCTCTCTTTATCTCTCGCTCTCTCTAGCTTCACATCTGGCTTATAGGTGGAATGGAAAGACACTTTTATTGATATGAAATCCTGTTATAAAAGCAACACTAAGATGTTAGAATTATTTATGGAAAAGTAGTGTAGTAAAATATATAGGTCGGAGCTATCAGATAATACATTACCTAGCAATGGACATCTACAAGGAATATGTACGATCCAGAACAGATGAAATGTTTTCAAATTTTGACATGGACAAATTAATAGAGAGAGAAAATCCTAATTCAGATTTCTTTTGAAACGCTCACAGAAAATCCATTTATCACAGGTTCTCCAATGAATGTCAAAAGCTGACACGCCAATCCATGAATCTTCGTGAAGTTTTGATATGATGAAAGAATGATCTCTAGAACCTTGGAACTGTTCAAAGATTTTTTCCGGATTAAAGTAGCTGAAAGGACTGTCATGTAAAAATTTCTCTCGTGTGTACAGTTTTAGATATCGAATTTTTATTTTCACTTAAATTTTACTACTTGCAGATAATGTAAATTTATATTTTATTCGTAACTGGTTCACTATGAATATTAAAGGCTGATACGAGATATGCAAAAGCTTAATTCTCCAAACTCAACTTTGGATTACATGCGTAAAAGAAACTCCTTTAAATATTTTAGTTCGACGAGGTTTTTATTGCTCTAGCAACTCCAATGTCCTTGCCTAGTCTACAAGGAAGGTACAGCTGAAAAAAGAAAACAAACGTTAAGTAAGCCGAACAAGTTTTTGTGGTGATCGATAGTTTAGTTCAGGTTGATAAACAATTCCTTTGGGATTGGAATTTTTATTATTTGTTTTCCTGCAGCTCCTAAGATGGGTGCTTTTGAAACATTTTTTAAAAAAGTTTGGTGTTTCTATAATTAAATATTTTCATTAATATTTAACGTAACAGGCATGCTTTTCCTACTGATGTGTTGCGCAGCCCATGGATGTCGCGAAATTTCAGAATATAAAAAAATAAACTTGAAATAATCCAAAAGATATATCAGTTTAGATCTTATACATTTTATTTTTGTCATGAAGCCTTTAGTAATTAAAAAATGAGAGACAGAATGTATCAATGAACGCTTGCAACAGTGCTCTATTCTAATCTAATCTAATTGTGACGCAAAGTCGTATGCGTTCAGTGAAATGTTGTGTCAGTTAAGAAAGGTTAGGGAAACAGGGGCTGGACAGCACTCAACATAGCTTTTTCATGTTTTTAGAGTGAGATTTATCATAATTGTTCATATCCTTGAGCAATGATTTCCAAGTTACTAGTAATGGTTTACAAGTTACGAGTAGCATTGATTCCTTTACGACTTTGAGATAGAATATCTAACTTTGGACATTAATATTGGTCATCTTGCATTCTTTTTAAAGAAAGATGGTTCTCGTTAGTTATGTCTTTGAGGAATAATGTCCGAAAAGCGTTTTACACATACTACCGTTTCTTCTTTGAAGATAAATTCAGGTATAATAACTATATTTACACATTGATTGTGGCAAGGGGTTGTGCGTGAAATATTGAAAATTCTCTTATAAAACCACGCTTGTAGTGACAAATAAAATCAACACAAATTTTCAAAGTTTTCCGTGCAGAGATTACGTAAACAGCATTGCGATCTGCGCGGCTGAAGATATAAAAAAAATGAAGATATCTCCGGGGCTGCTAAAGTTATAAAAAAATAAATTATTTCAGTTTTATGTTCCACGTTTATGCTTTTTAGGGTAAAGAAGACGGATGAATAGCGAAAGTGGATTATAATGAAGTAATTGTTGGCATGAAAATGAGAGAGACAACCCATGGGTCGACCACAAACTCACTTAGTATTAGATCTAACTAGGAACCCAAAAAGTCACAACAAAGCTGAACGCTCTGTCACTGATAGCTCTGGAGATATAAAGACTGTGAAAACGACGTTATGATCTTGTCTCCCGTACATGTTGTCTCTAACAAAATGAAATATTTATGTAGTTTTTTCAGACAGACCTCTTACAATATATATAGGGGAAGGCGGGGCGGAACGGGGTACTTAACATAAATGGTTATGTAAAGGTAACAAAAATTACAAGAGAATACTGAAAATGAAGTTAATATATCATTTGAAGTTTTAGGCATAAAAAGCACCAGTAGGTGGTTGATATGTGTCCAAACCTAAGGATGTACACGTGTTTATCGAAAGTAGTTTTTTTTTTTTTTTTTTTTTTTTTGCATAAACGTGAACACACGGGGCACAATGGGGTACCCTGAATTACAGCTGGCAGTACTTACAACCGCAAACTTCTTCGTCGTAGTCACTATCTACACTTGCACAGAATTATGTGACTAAAGTTTGCACAGCATACGCGCAATAAATCCCTCATTAGATTGGGAATACCACCTACTACAATAAAGGCATGTAGCGTCCTCTGATGAGCTAGCGCTCAATTTCTTCTTTGTTGGTGTTGTTATCTCTCCTGCATACTCAAGTGAGTGATCTGTGTTCTTCGTCAGCTTCTCCTTGCCCTGCTGCTTCCTGTTCTTTCTTCCATCTTTTGCTTCCTCTTTCTTGGCTCTTGTTTTCTGATGCTGCTTTTACGGCCATGATGTCAAAATTGCTGTTTTTCCTCCTTTTTTGATCAGTCTCCTGCCGCCAGTCTTAACTCTGGGGAAAGATAAAATATCCTTCAGTGACATTTGCAGTAATGTTGTCACGTGGGGAATGTCTGTTCCTGTGGTTGGCGTCGAAGGTCCTGGAATCGGTTCGTCAAGAGGTCTACTTCCTGAAACCGTGGTCACATCTGGGATTGTGATTCTGTGGATGACGACGAAGGTCCTAGTTTCAATGCTGCAAGGGAACAGCTTCCCGGAACAGTTTGTTTGTAGACATTTCTCGCTGGTTTGCTTTTTTCTTTTTGGTTGCAATATGATATCAGTAGCCCATTTCGTCCCTACCCCGTTTCGCCCCGATACACATGTTGGTGCTTCATATGGTGTCAGCGGTAACTACGTGGGAAAGATTACATACTATAGTCACTAAACACATACAACAATGATATTCTGTAACTATAATTACGACTTCAGCATTCTATGCACTCTTATTTGACTTATCTTGAGCTTTGTTCCTGTTGATGTTGCAACAGGCGTCGAAAAACAGAGCGCAAACACTTAAATCATTAGCGAGTGCCACTCACCTTCTCCAACGCTAATGCTATTTGCTTCACACACGGGTAGGGAGTCGACATTTAGTTTCCTGCTGTTTCCGCAAGGCTGCAGCACCATAGCGGGGAAATAGGAGGGGTACCCCATTCCATCCCACTACCCCGTTCTGCCCCGCCTTCCCATGTATATATATATATATATATATATATATATATATATATATATATTCAGAGGTACTGTGGGAAAAGTATTTATTAGTTTCCAACGCAATTTACTTTTGTTTGTAAAGCATGAGTCAAAGTAAAATGGAATTTCTGCCAAGTTGTTTTGTAATAAACCTTATTTTTTATATACAATATAAGCAAATAAGAGCAGATGAACGAGGAAGTTTCAGGCACGCAGGATTTCTAATTTTTTCAGTTAAGTTCTTATTATTTTTCATTCCTACAAAGTAACACTAATAATGTAATTAGTTGATTCCGTTCATTGTCATATTTTTATGTTGATATTAATACTAGTGTGAGAATCAGCAGTGAGAATGAATTTTAAGCTTTTAGTTCTAGACAACGATACTGTTCCTTTATGTTTCACGATGGCCATAGTGTGACGAATGAGAAAGTTTTGTGTTCCTTTTTATTTCGTACTTATTCTAGATCTACTAATAACAAGTATAAGATTTCCTTGATTTTTCACTTTCAATATCATTAATATTTTTATTCCCCTGTGCAAATTTGATTTATCGAGACATTATGGGTTCCAATCCGATGACCAGCCATCCTGATGGAGATTTCTGTAGGAATGTCAATCAATTCCACCTAGCAAATGTCGAGATAGTAACTGTAAATATCATGTGTCCCACGTAATACCTCCATGGAAACGCGCTCTCCACTAATTACATATCACAAGTAGTCGTCAATAGCATTATGGTACCGTGAGACTAAAATATTTATGGTACAAATGCAATGCAATATCAAGAACATGTAAATCAAAGAAAAAGTAATACTTCGGTCGGGGCAGATCGCACCAAACTAGTTTTATTTGGAGCAACCTGTATAAACTTCGTCCCGTCTACTTTATTTAACTTTTTTCCCAATTTGGTTTATTAACTTTGCTCACTTACTGATTTTTTGTGTACATTGGAATCAAATCAGAGGTTATTCCTAAAAATGTTTAGTTAATAAATAAATAAATAAATACAGTACACGTCTGTCATTATTCTAAAGTTGTTAATTCAGATTGAACAATGACAATTAGATGCAAAACATGAAATTGATCATAATTGTTTTTCTCATTGCTTCATATAATTTACATTCCAATAATTTAATTAGATAATTTATAATTTACAATAATAATTTACATTTCCTGAAACATCTCGTTTTAACTTCCTTCAATAAGAATATCACTTCGTGAGATAAGAAACTGAGATGATAAATTCTGTTCATTAATTAATCTTTGGGAATTTTCGTCTGAAGCAAAACCCGAGACGAAATCTGAGAAGGAAATTGGCATCTCCCAATTGGAAGAGGAACGCAGTTAATCACTCTCACTAAATCCTTCCTTCCTTCCTTCGACACGGTTCTTTAGTTCATATCTCCCTCACAGCTACATCTTCAGTCAAGGATAGAACTTTAAGCGAACATAATATCTATTTGCGATTAAATTGTATACCGTAGTAAACTTTTTCGTTGTAATTCTTTAGTCATTAAACAACTACGATATAAGTCAATTAAATACTTAGAGGTGTCAATGAATGTCACCTAATTCAGAGTTTAATTGAAATCTCTATAAGCACGAAGTGTTACCTTTAAATATTGGAGCGTAATCACAAAAACAAATTAAAATATTTCTTCTCTCATCTAATCAGTTTGCTCGTGGGTTTGATCATTTACCCCTTGATCTTAGGAAGGCAAGTGACAAGTAAATTTCTTTATAGAACAAATTGAGAATTGCGTAAGATATTTCTTGGATCTGGTAGCTTACCTTTTTCAGGAGGACATAATAGGGTGATATGATACTCAAGCTTTGTGCACGCTAGCAATTTTCCTTTTTACTACTTCTACAACTATGCTTCCGTTATATCTATACAAGTAGCTTAGTTACGCCTTATATGCTTCGCTGCTGTTGTTCATAAGAAACTGTTAGTAAAATAAATAAACAAACAAATAAATAAAAGCAATAATAGCTAAATTTCTACCTTGCCCAGATATTTATTGCGCAATTGAATTACAGATTACTTTCTGGTTCGTTTGTGACCAAGTGACTTAACCTTTGAAACACTTCGAATAGTGATTCGGATCTCACTTTAAATAGAAAATCCTTTGTTATATAGCTGAGAAAAGAGGTTGAACTACAACCAATCAATGAATATTCTTCTAATTTATGTGTAAAATGTCACTCGAAAAATCTTGTTAAAAAGTGAACCATTTCTAATTTAACTGCTTTTTTTAAAGAAAAATAGAAAGTAAAAAGATCAAAATAGGAAATCACTTCATGGAAAAAGTGAAGAAATTATGATACTTAAAGTGTAAAATAACAAGTAATAGATAGTAGATGCAAACAAAATATAAAATCCAAAATGACTCCAACAAAGCAGTCATTCGAAGTAAAATAAAAGCTTCTAGCCAGAAACATCGACATAGAACTAAAGAAAACACTGATGTAATCATAGCTAAGTGCATCATATTACGTTGTATAGATATAAAGCATGGACTGTAGGGGATGAGGAAAGCTTAGAATGGAAGCATTCGAAATGTGGTACTATAGAAGGAAGTAGTAAATTAGATTATGAGTAACGTATCAAATGAAAGAGTATTACAAATGAAAGAGGGGGAGTGAAGTATATTTCAAAAAGAAGAGATATAGGATCATTGGACACATATTAAGACATTGAGGAATCACGCGAAAAACTATAAAGAGAATAGAAGGTAAAAATATCTAGAGGATGACCGCATTTAAAATATACAGACCAAATAATATAAGATATAGGAATGAATCAGTACACGTAAATGAAAAGTCTAACTCAGGATAGGAAAAACTGAAACGCTGTATGAAATCAATCCAAAGAATGCTTACCTAAGAAGAAGATTGCTTTGTAAAACAAGCACCTCTATTTAGATGTTTGCTAGAAATTGTTTTTTTTAACCTCTTAACATAAAAACCCAAGAATGCTCTAATGTTTAATTCTATTGAAGATTTAAAATCCTGAGTATACTGGTGTTAACTTCTGTTTACTGGTACAAGTTTTAAAAGAACGATTATACTCGTTTTCCTATATCTCTGTATGTTTCCGCCAGATAGTACTGTTGAAGTGTTGTTTACGTGTCTTTCCGGTAGATGTCACCATAATCTCCTCTATTTAGTATTTCAGTTTGTTTTCGTTTGCAGCTAAGATTAATCACAAAACCTATAAAACACAAACAATTTTCTGAGTACATTAATTGGTATTTTAGTACTGTTTTGTATTTGATTTTTGAAATGCATTTTCTTGCTTATATTCATAAGTTCCATAGGTAACATTAGTCTCCTTGTGAGCATGAGTACATTTTGAAATTATTCTAAGGATTTTTCAAATGCGTGTATCTTATTGTTCAGATCACAACAATCTATATTATCATCATCATTTATATTGTTCTTAAGTGATTATTTCTATTGAGTAATAAAAAGAAGCATTAAAATCGAAACAGTTTTCTGTTCAAAATCTATATGTTAAAAAGCTCAAACCTTACGTGTCGAATTTTCAAAGGTTTTATTGCATCCGAAACAAAGCGAAAGATAAGGTCTTGCAACAGTAGTCTAAAATTAAGGAAAAACTACTCCGATTGGGTAAATTTATATTTAATCCGCAACAGAATTCCCAGTAATAATATGAGTATGTTTGATATTTTAATGTTCATACATATTCATTTTACAAGTCACTACTTATTTTTCAAAAATAGTTCTACTGTAAGAAATTCATCAAAGAACATTTACGGAAGATTTATGCTTTACGTGCTCTTCCTCTTTCCGTCTTTCGGACTGACTATACCCGTTTCTCTGGAGCGTGTAGGTGCATGGAAGTCCCAAAGCAACAAGGGAACTCAGAATGGATTCTGTTGGCAGGACTTGAAAGCTAAGAAGCTTAGACTAAGTATTTTCTTGTGCTCCCTCAGCGGGACTTTTCTATGAGATCACGAGCGAATGAAACGTGTAACAACTTTCATGCTCTGAACTACTAATGGCTTTCCCATGAGGAGGGAACGGACAGCCATTATACATTTCTTGTCCAATTCCTTCCTTACAAGTAGATTTTTAGATTTAAAGCTAATAACGGAGAGAAAACGAATAGGTATGGAAAGTTCTTTTTATTCTAAAATTATAAGCTTATTACATACCTTTTTCTGGTAGTTAAAACATGACTAGGATTGCAAATAAACAGATAAAGAAAAAATCTATAGTACTTGTCTGTATAACTAAGCATTATAACATACACGTTTACTAATTAGAATACTAATTCAAGGAACAACTTGCAGCCAACACTAATTTATATAGAAATTATACAGGATGTTTTAAAACAACACCGATAACGTTTGGGAGGTGATTCCTGACACCAAGACAAGACAAAAAGTATAGACCAACCTGGGTGAACAAATGCTTCCTTTCGGAGTTATAGGCTGCCAAAAACATGAAAGAAAAATGAACTTTAAAGGTCCATAGCTCCAAAACTATGGGACCTACCGTAGTCGGGTCCAGACTTCACTTAGGAACTAGTATGTTCCCTACCCAAATATCCAAGTTTCACAATCCTACGGTACTTCCGCAACAATTTTTACAGATGTAGTTTGTGAGTACTTTAACTTATATGCCCATAGCCAAACTACTCTATAATAATTGACGTGAGTACCTTAGGAACCTGAAACATGTATTTTTGGATAGCGCACTTATTAGTTACTCAGTGAAATCTTGATCCGACTGCGGTAAGACCCATAGGTTTGGAGCCATGTTAAATCTTTTAATTTTTTCAGAAGCCTATAACTCCGAAAAGAAGCATTTGTGCGCTCAGATTGGTTTGTACTTTTGTTTTATCTTAGTGTCAGGAATCGCCTTCTAAACGTTGTCGGTGTTGTTTTGAAACACCCTGCATATTTACGAGTATATATAACATAAAGAATGAAGAAACAAAGCAAAATACACAGTTGTTCATTCATTGTGGTATTTTGATTGGATTGGAATAGGTTTAGCGTCTTTTTAGCATCAAGACTATATAAGATGTGAACAAGGAGACTCGGGTTCGAGTACCCGTGGGAGTTCACGTGGTTCGGACCCCATATTAAGCTGTAGATCCACGTCTCATATAACCTTGTTGCCCTAAAAGGATTTTAAACTCTAATTCAGTTCAATCCAAAATACCACCAATAAGAACTTATGTTAGAATATACATTAGAGTGTCTTATGGTGCAAGTCACTCATGAAGTTCTGAATTGCATTGCTTATCACATAAGGCATATGCCTTGGGGTTGGTGTAGGGGTTCAGTAAGACAAACTAAAAGAGGGTACAATAAGACACATCTCTCTGTACCCGAAAGTTATGGGAACAGTCTTTACTTTCAAAGAGAATCCTTGATACTTTGTTTTTCGCATGATTATAGAAATCCTGTTTCTGTGTTAATTTTCAGTCATATGTATGTTTGTTTTAATAGTAGATTAATTATAAACGTTTAATTTCTTTTTGTGTCTCACTGCATTCTATCTTAGGCTATTGTAGTATCTGTTAGTAAATTTTCCATCGTAGATTTAAGTAAATGAATAGTATTTGTACATAAAATTATATATTTTAAACTCAATACGGTAAAGAGGAAAATAAAAATATAGTTTTGAGATCGAATTTCAGAGACATAAAAAGTATCAGTTACAAATTCTGTACGAAAAGAAGAAGAGGCAGAATATGAAATGACTTTTCCCCTACTGGGATCGATCTTCTGTTAACAAGACAGTTATTTAAGTAAGTATCTAAACTCCAATTTTTCTATGCAACACAGTTAAAAGCCATTTTTTTATGCAATATTACACTTTATCTGAGAAACTGTGTTGCTCATGATACGAGAGATACCTTCTTAATTTCAAAAGAGACAAGACATGTCACAATGCTCATCTATTTTTGCTTGTCACTTAGTATTTTAGGCTCAATCAGTTTTTTTTTCAGTGAATTGTTTATGTGATAGTCTATTGTGCTTTGTTCAATATACAGTATTTAATTCAATTGAGTGTCACTAAAGCAGATTTTGATCGAAATTTCATATTTTGAAAGTAAAATTATAGAATTATAATACTATAAGCCTTCTTTAATACTATTAAGGAGATGCTATATACAATTTGGGGCTATGAAGTGGTGATTTTTGATTTAACTAACTTGTTCGTTATGCAAGCTCAGTCCCGTAGAGGTCTGTTAGAGACTACTATGTTCGCACGAAAGTTAAAATAGAGATATTAGTTGTGAAAAAAAACAAGTAAAATAATTTGAAACTTGAAATAATCTATTGCTTTCTCCGCTATTTTTGTTCGCTGTGTGTTTCTTCTTATGAATGATATTACTTTCATGTTTCGTGGAGTTTACAGTTTTTGGAGGATTGCATGCATAATCTTGCGTATAGAGTTTCTTCTTGGAAAATTCATAGATAAGAAATGTGACGGGCTATATAAATACTTGGCATTCTCTTCCAACGAAACTTTGAATATACACATCATATATATAATGTTTTAAAAAATAACTAGAAAAAAACTCTACGGTTACGAGGATCTTTTCCTCCGTTAGCAAAATCTCCATGCTTATGTTAAGTTGTGGGCTATATTTGTTGGAGCCTGAATGTCTCTTAAATATTGCACTTCAAGTATATATCTGTGAAACTGAAACATGGATAATGTAGCTAGAAAAATCTTTATTGTTATTACTGCTGAGCTGAGCACCAATAATTTCAGAGCAGATTTCCCCTCTGTTTATAGAAAGCAATTCTAAGGACGTGAAAGTTTTAGTTTGAAATCTTTATATGCTTTGTTACGTAGTCTATATTAGCTGGAAATATGACAGAAACGAAATGCATTGTGAGTTTATGAAAGATATTATTGGTATCTGCGTGAAAAGTATTTCTAGCATTTTAATACCGAGTTAAATTATTTACAAGTCAACAAGATGGCGTAAGGCACTTGTATAATTTATGTGTATCAAATTGTATTGCTACTATTTGGTAGCATCACTAAGCCTAGATGTTTATGCAACCCCAACTCTGAAGTGTTTTGAAGTTTGCATACTAGCGATAATCACTGATTTCGGTTTATAATAACCAGGGCCCGGATCTTGTTGACCTAAAATTTTCTAGAAAGTGACCTATAAAATGACACTAAAATTCCTGTAAAATGCCCCTAAAATTCACAAAAATTGACCTTAAAACTTGCGTTTTCTTAAATGTTTATTTCGTAAAACATTGACATTTTTTAAATATCCACTGGATTTTAATTAACGTTTGTCACTCATACTCAAAAAGTTTTGTTTCAGTTAGTTGCAGTCCATTGATCATTTATGTCCGTTGATCAATCCATTGTACGACATTGTACGTACTGAAAGCGTCAATTCACTCCCGAGTTGAAACTAGGAAGCACTCTTAAACAATAAAAGTTTGCAAGTGTAGACTACATGAGAATAATAGATAAAATCCCTGTTTAAAATCCTTGTATGCCTTCTATTCCATTTTTAGTTATTCATATGATCACATCTTTTGTGGTCAACAACCCAAAACTATCCGTTCGGCCACCTACCAACCTCCACCTTTCGTCAACCAGCTACAGCTTAGTTTCCATTAGCTTGTTAAGAATGCAGTTTTTCCACCCCAATGGTCAGGAACCATGAAAAGAGATTTATTTATCTTCGTGTTTTTCACATCCGTAAACAGTGTTCATTTTAAGATTTCCTGATGTAGAATAAAAAGAATAAAAAGAGCATAAGTGACCTAAAAGTTACCTTAAAATATTAAAAAATGACATGAAACTTCAAAACGACAAAAAGTGACCAAAAGTTGACCCTAAAAATATTTACTTTTAGAACCTAGAGTTGATGGATAACGTTTTTATTAGAATTTGCCTTGTCTTATGGCGTAACAGAAAAAAGTTGACTTGTTAACAAAATCCGGGCCCTGATAATAACGATTGGCAAGGTCTTTTTATACAGGGTGTTTCAAAACAACACCGACAATGTTTGGGAAGTGGTTCCTGACATCAATATAAGACAAAAGGTATAGACCAACCTGGGTGCACAAATGCTTCCTTTTGGAGTTATAGGCTGCCGAAAACATGAAAAAATGAACTTTATAGGCCCATAGCTCTAAAACTATGGGACGTATCGTAGTCTGGTCAAGACTTCGTTAGGAACTAACATGTACCCTATTCAAATATCCATGTCTCAGAATCCTCCGGTACTTCCGCAACAATTTTTATAGAGGTAGTTGGTGAGTACTTCAAATTATACCCTCGTAGCCAAACTCCATCTGTAAAAATTGTTGCGTGTATACCTTAGGATTCCGAAACACAGTCTTTTGGATAGTAAACATATTAGTTCCCAAGTGAAGTCTTGACCCGACTACGGTAGGTCCCATAGTTTTCATTTTTTCATGTTTTCGGCAACCTACAACTTCGAAAGAAAGCATTTGTGCACGCAGGTTGGTATATACTTTCTTTGTCTTACTTTGGTGTCAGGAATCACCTCCCAAACATTGTCAGTGTTGTTCTGAAACACCCTGTATACACGAATTCTATCTTTTTGTTATGAGTCCTGTTATAACGTACGTGAAGCGATCAATAAGGTTTTGTCTTATCATAAAGGGGGGTGGAGCTAGAAGTTTAAAACTGACATACTATTTTAAGTGTTCAGTGCACAAAGGAATCAAGTGATTTTGGTCATTTTTACAGATATTTCATTTTTGTGATCTCTATTTGAAGCTCCTTTCAGAGTATAAAAGATTCATGTCCAGATATTATAAATGATTCTTATAATGTAAAAACCAGTGTTAATTTTGCGTGTACTTAAGAGTACTGTACAAATTTTATATCTCTTTTTCCCCAGAACTTTCGTTATTAGAATTTGTGCTCTGAATGTCCCACTTCTTCTCTACAGTCACCATGCGAAGAAATACACTTCTCCAAACGATCTCTCAAATTCCATAGCTATTCACTATAGAAAGTGTCATATTGGCTTAAAGACAATTCCTTAACAGTAGAAATGAGCTCAGCGTCCGAACGAAACCACTTCTTTCAGCGATTGCTTCATTCTTGAAAACAGGGGAGTATAGTTAATTATGAATTAACTAGTAACAGAGGCTTTGCAAAACATTCAATAATATAATGTATGGTAGAAAAGCATTACACGGGTTTCCCCCCATCTTTTTATTGGTGAAAGTTTCAATACAAGTTTATGTACACTGAGTTACAAAGGAGTATTGTCTCTAATGATAATTCTTTCTCTATGAGTAGGCCGTACTGCCCAGACCAGCGCGGAGATTATTAAAGAATGTCTTGTCCGTAGCAGCGTAGATGTGGACTGGTGCCTCCTGGCTAGTACAGAGTGAAGACGGAAAGGAATCTCTTCTGTAGCACCGCAGAGGTGAGTAGTATCTAATGTCTAGTGAACACGGAGTCGGAAGGCATGAACTTGAGATGTTTTTTCAATTTATGTTCTCAATTAGTATTTCTCTAGCATTTGTTTCTTTCTCGACTATTCCTACTACAAAACCTTGTTGGAAATGTGTTCTTAGAATGTGATTAAAAAGTAATTTTGTCCTATGTGTACATATATGTATGTATATACACTACAATCACGTTTAACCGAATTTTATGGGACCGATGGTACCTCAGTAGAACGAAAATCGGTTCAAGTGTAATAAATGTTTTATATATGTAGTATGTGCAATTCTGTATTTTGATCTATTTTGATATATTCTCAACGTGACAAGACGTTTGGTAACATGTGATGCCTTCAAATTACAACTGAACTTTGCTTAACTAAAGACGTACAACTAAAACAAGTAGCAGTGTCACGTGTACAACACTTGAAGGAGATTGGTTTTTATGGTCCGATATTTTCCAATTATTATTGAAATCTCTCTCTCTCTCTCTCTCTCTCTCTCTCTATATATATATATATATATATATATATATATATATATATATATATATATATATATATATATATATATATATATATATATACAGAGGTTTGATTAATTCGTGTGTCAATTTCATTTGTTCACTGTGCAAAAGTGATATGAGGTAAAGCCGTGCAATTTGGTGTAACTTTAAACGAAGGACATAAGTTTTGTTACGTCATAGGAGCATGTCACTTGTACTAAAGATTGAAGAGATTATAGGGTCAAAGATCAAATTTCGATTTTTTTCCTTATGGGATTGCAATGATAAATTTTGAAAGAGCCTGAAAAAACGTAAACCGAAGTGGAAACAAAGAAAACCCTGTATAGTATGATTCTATGTCGGAAGCCGACCAAATATGCTTTAAGCAAGTGTCATGGTCAGAGGTCACTGTCAGATCAAGGTCACAGGTCACCTTGAGAACCCATTTGACATGATGAGGTACGGACATTGCGTTGTTTTCAGAGTATTCAAATGGATTCTCAAGATGACCTGTGACCTTGATCTGACAGTGATCTCTGACCTTTGACACTTGATTGACGCATATTTGGTCTTTTCTTTGTTATTACTTCGAATTACATTTTTTCAGGCTCTTTCAGAATTTACCATTGCAGTCCCATAAGGAAAAAATCGAAATTTGACCTTTGACCCTATATCTCTTCAATCTTTAGAACAAGTGACATGCTTCTGTGACAAATCAAAACTTATGTCCTTCGTCTAAAGTTACACCAAATTGCACGGCTTTACCTCATACCACTTTTGCACAGTGAGCAAATGAAATTGACACACGAATTAATCAACTCTCTGTATATATTTTTAAATATATTCATCAGACCACATTATGTGTTTTCACTGCTCATGAGTCCACGCCTTGTGGTCCTTTCACCACTGGATACGCCTCTTCCCATTTACTGCTGTGACCAGGGGTTTATCGATAGCGACCCTGCCATGAATTTTCATTTTATGAAGTTTCCGTCGCACTGTTTTCGATGAAACCGGATTCTGTAGGCCGGAAGTGAGTTCAGACGTAATTTTCATTCCAGTGGTCTTCTTTTTAGCTGCTACTATCCGTTTTAATGCACTACGGTCCTATATGACAGGATTTTCTTTCCACTACTGTTGTGCTTTGCAGACGTCGTTTGCCCAAGAATTGTGTATACCCTCGTGACATTGTACGCAGTGCCTTTCGATACCCCCACAATTTTTGCCCCAAAATCTATATACATCTAATACTCAGGGGGGGCAAATGCCCCTCCCTGCCCCCCTAAATGACACCCCTGCCTCTGAAGCTCCAACTAGACAGGCATCAACGATCATGACTCCTTGGCAATCTGTTAGGTCGCCCATTTTACCGCACCACTTTCACACCACGACTCTCACAGGCCAACTGGTTACTGCTGACAGAAGAGGAAGGTCCACATTACACACTGAAAACAAAAAACTATCGGCAACCGCAAGACGTGTTGTACAGTGGAGGGCCAAACTTAGTTTCCTGTATGAAGTGATTTTAGATTTTTTGGCCAACCCCTGTATATCTATCTATCTATCTATCAATCTATCAATCTAAGTAGAGACCTAAAGATGTAAACAAAATGCATCCTTGGGAGATTTAATCGATTGCAAGAAACCGCTTCTCGCCATTCGTTATCACTTTTACTCTATAGCGATCAACTTTAAAACCGGAAGTAGCTGATTTCTTTTGCTTACAGGTTTAGTAGAGGGATTATAGTGAAAATATAATATATTTTTGAGACTCTTAATTGATTGCAGAAAACCGATATTTGTTATTTGTTATCATTTTCGCTCTCTACTGATCAACGCTAAAATCAAAAGTGCTTGATTTCTGCCAATTCCACTTTTAGGAGACGTATTAGAGAGAATGTTAGATATATTTCTGGTACCATTGATTGGTTACAAAAATATTTCTTGGTATTTGTTATTGTATATCATTATACATCATTCAGTATATATATATATATATATATATATATATATATATATATATATATATATATAATTCTTCAACATCATTGAATATTAAAACCGAAAGTGGTTGATTTGTTACACTTCCAATTTCAATAAAGCATTAAAAGAGAAGATGGCACCTACTCCTAGAAAGGTAAGTCGATTACAAAGAAAGCGCTTTCGCAATCTGTTATCAGTTTTGTTCTATGTAAATCAAGATTGAAACCGGAAGTTCTAGTAGATTTGAACACCTGCTTTCAGTAGATTGTTGAGAATAAACATATAATGTATTTTTGGGACACTCAATCGATTGTAGAAAACCGCATCTCTCTATCTATTACCGTTTTTGTTCTACAGCTATCAACTCTAAAATTGGAAGTGGTTAATTTGTACCACTTCCAATATGATTATCGTGTACAAAAACGAACTTGTTACCCAACTTTTGACGCTTTACATATTGATTTCAGTGGTGATTGAGAAAGTAGTTCTCGAGATGTTTTATAAGTATGTAGTAAGTATGTTTTCCTTAATAATGCAGCTTATAGAAGAACTTTAATATCTTCTTTTGCTTAAAAGTAGATGAACTCTTCTTAGTATTATATGTAGCATATTAACCATGCTGAATATATATATATATATATATATATATATATATATATATATATATATATATATATATATATATATATATATTTGGTCTAGGAATTAATTCGTGCGGTTGGTACGCACACATTGAAGCTGTAGTACAAACACAAAATACATAAATACCTTAAGAAAAATATTGTCCATCGCTAGCCACCACTTTCGCCCATCTGTCAGGCAATGTACGGATTCCGTGGCGAAAGAAGTCCTCATCCTTGGAAGCGTTCCAGTCAGAGACCCATGTTTCGATATCTTCTGAAGAAGTAAACCGCTGTCCAATCAAATCGTTGTTCATGCAGTCGAACAAGTAGTAGTCCGAAGGAGCAACGTCTGGTGAATACGGCGGGTGGGGTAAAACTTCCCATCCGACATTTTCTAAATAGGTTTTGACCGGTTTTGCGACATGTGGGCGAGCGTTATCATGTTGAACAATAAGTTTATCATGTCTGTTCTCCCATTCTGGTCGTGTTCTGGTCAGAGCTTGCTTCAAACGCATTAATTGTTGTCGATAACGTTCTCCATTCATAGTTTCACCCGGTTGCAGCAGCTTATAGTACACCACACCTTTCATATCCCACCATATGCACAGCATAACCTTTGCACAGTGAATATCTCGTTTTGGTTGTGATGGACCTGGTTCACCCGGTTTCACCCAGGCCTTTTTTCGTTTAGGGTTCTCGTAATGGATCCACTTCTCATCACCCGTAATAATTCGATGCAGAAACCCCTTTCTGCTCTGTCGTTGAAGCAGCAATTTGAAAATGTTTTTTCGTCTTTCAACGTCTCTGTCTTTCAATTCATGTGGAACCCAATGTGACATCTTTTAAATCATTCCCATGGCTCTCAAGCGTTTGGAGACTGTTGTTTGATCAACGCCTAATGCTGCTGCAAGTTGTTCCTGCGTTTGACACGAATCCTGCTCGAGCAATGCTGTCAATTCTTCGTCTTGAAATTTTTTTGGCTGTCCAGCTCGCTCTTGGTCTGCCAAGCCGAAATCACCACTTCTAAACCGTGCAAACCACTTCTGACACGTTCGCTCAGCTAGAGCATGGTCACCATACACTTCCACCAAAATACGATGACTTTCAGTTGCACTTTTCTGCATGTTAAAGTAATGCAGCAGGACACCCCGCAAAAACACTTTATCAGGCACAAATTGCGCCATGTTCACTTAACTACAAACTGGTGTTGTTGACGCTTTAATCCACTGCCCTATACTACGAACGATACGCGATGACAGGGGTTTGCAACACATGTGTGGATACACGGAACTGTGGGACGCTCCGTTCGTTGCGCCATCTCTTGTCCACCCGCACGAATTAATTCCTAGACCAAATATATATATATATATATGCGATTCTGTTAACCCAAATATTCGCTTAATGGAGATTCACTTAAAAGGGACTGCAGTGTAATAGTAAATTTACATATCAAGTGTACTGATATTTTTTCATAATCATCATCATCATCATAGGTGTTGTGCCATTATTGGCAGATCACTTACCACAACTGAGAAGCTTCCATGCTCCACTGTCTTCCACTAACCTCTTCATCTTCACGTACGATTTTTTTTTGTTTTGATATCGCCCATTAATTGTAGTCTCCCTCTCACTCCCTTCCTCTCTTTCCCGCCGCCATACACTATAGCACATCTCTTTTGATACAGTTCCTTCTTAGCCAATGTCCCAACCAGTTTCTCTTCCTTCTCTTAATAATACCTAAAATTGTTCTACCCCCCATCACTTTTGAGACCCATTCATTTGACTTCGGCTCGACCGATCTAATTCTCTCTGTTCTTTTCCATAATATCTTTCTAAAAATGTTACACAAAATCTCAAAATTAAAAAAAAAAACTTTTATTACAAACATTTTATATTGGCATTATTAGAATAGCTTTAAGCTAGGTTGATTGTTGCGATGTGCCTATGTACTATGTATATATGTTGATTTGCAAATACAGAATCTAGTCAATGCAGACGGAAACCAGATGTATCAGTATGGATTTTGTCCATTGGGAAATGCAATCAATTGCCACAAGTGGTATGTGGTTTCTACTGCTCTATTTCTCCTCTCACATTGAATCTGCCTCTTCATATGTATATATTTATTAGTATAGTGTGCTATGAGAATTGTAATTTATTTTTCCCTTCATTTCTTTTTTAATCAAAGGACAGTTAGTAGCGTACATGTCGAATTTTAAAAAATCAATAAAGGGACACAGTATCTTAAATGATGGACCAAGTTCTTCCTATCTTTACCAAACATGGAATGATGATAGACGTTAACAGACTTATATGCATATGAAATATTATGATATAGACACCTCTGGTTCCCGAGTTATGGGTCATCAAATTTGAGGTTTGAGTCAAATTCTATTTAGAACCAAAATACATTGTTCGAGCTAGACTTAACTTGGCATGGTAGTAGATTCTATTAATATTTAGCAAGCATATGAAACATTATGGTGTCCATTTCCGTCAACAAACTCCATGCCTGTTTCATTTAACAGAGGAAACTATGAATGGAATTAAATACCTGCACATGCTCCAAGTCTCGTCACATGCAAGACGGTGTTCCACACCATTTCCACCACGAAGTACGGCAGTATCTTAATGACACAATTCGAGGACGATAGATTGAAAGAAGTGGAACATGGTCTTATTCACCTTAAATGGCTTCAAAAGTCACCAGGTTTCACCCCTTGCGATTTTTATTTATAGGGGTGTATGCCACATCTATGCCACAACTCTTTAAGATTTGCGAGATTGAATTCTAACAGCAAAGAGTTCAATAACTAGGGATCAGTTAATTGTTGTGTAGCAAGAAATGGACTACCGATTCGATGTTTGGCGCATAACAAATTGTGCTCATGCGGAATGCATAAAATAAAACTTCGAACCTTTCTCTGTCCAGAGATGTATGGTATGTCGCTCTATCTATTGTCGTTCGTTACTAATACATTATTTTAAATCTGCTCTTTCTTTTTGAATAACCCTATATTGCTGTTAGACCTATTTATATTTCAGGAAAAACAAAAACAAAATGTTTCGAGAGGAGTATTTGACTGTTTAGAGTAGAAGAATGTTCAGGGTGAGTCAAAAGTCCTTGGACACCTGCATAAGTTTGAAAATCGACGGAAAAGTAAAATTGATGTGTCAGTGTGTTATTTGATGTCATACATCTCTCTTCCCGTTTAAAAAATGACTTGAATCCAAAATGACGAATTTCAAGATGGCGACCATGAATGATATAAATTTCCGCCCCTCATTAAATTTCTGTTCCCATCATCACTTTTTACTTTTCCTGTCGATTTTCAAACTTATGCAGGTGTCCAAGGACTTTTGACTCACCCTGTATACTCTCAAAAACAACTAGAAGCTCTGAAATGTGGGAATGGGGAAATATTTGTAAAAATCAGCAACATGGATTGGCAAATCAGTTAGGTAGTAAAAGTAGAATATTGGAGATAGTGCAAACCAGAAAACACATTTCTGACAAAAGCAATGTTTATTTTTAAAATATAATAATTGTGTAACACTTTCGCCAACTAACTGAACATATTAGCTTCATCAGACACTGTCGAACACATGAGACACAACAAGACAATGTCTGATGTAGTGAATATGTTCAGTTACTTGGCGAAATTGTGACACAGTTATTACTTTTAAAAAATAGCGTTGCTTTATTCAGTGATTTGTTTTCTGGTTTGAGTTATTTAAGATTTTAAAGTTAATATGAACCAACTAGTTATAGGAGATAGTGCTAAAGAGAAACTTAAAAGAGTTAGAATATGTTTTGATAAAGCATTTATATTATAGTGAAATAATAAAAGATGTGGTGGAAGGAAAACGAGGAAACGAAAAAGATTATCAAGGAAAATATTATTTTAAAAAATCAATGATGATACCTCTTATGTCAAAATGAATTTTTTAGCTGAACGCTCTGGCACACGGAATCTTCTCAATTGAAGAACAAATTACCTTCATCTGATGGTATTATACTGACGGCAACATGATATCGATGTTAGTCACTTAATAAACTAATTTGAGGTAAGGGGAAAGCTGATGCTCTGATATGTTGTGGATTTTCGGCTATGTTGCGAGTGAATATGTTTGAAAATTACATTTAAACGTTAAGAAATATGCACCAGAGGGAATAAAAGTGGTGTTGAGGTGACTGGCGTAACTTTTACCGGGGCAGGAAAAAGAAGGGGCTATGAGGAATAACAAACGTCATTGACACGAGGAACAAAATTATATGATATTGCTTACTAATATATCATGTCTTCAGTTCGTAGAAAATGAGAAAAAAAGTTACATGAAAATAATTATATTGCCAAAGAAGTTATGTGAACAAAAATACAATGTCATATTCTGTGCAAAAGCGCTATAGTAAAACAAATCAAATAATATGAAACATAAACACATATTGTTGCAAACGTCCACAATTCTTTACATTTATGATCCTATTTGACTTCATAATGCTTTTATTCGATTCAGCGCACCAAGAAACCTATACATAAACACTTTATACGCATTTCAGGCAACAATGGAACTCCGTTATTTTCGCCTTCCCTCTCCAAAACATTCTTACCCTAGAATTTTATGGACTCTTCGGTTTTTTTTTAACCCCCGTGTATAAGGCGACGTATAACTACAGTTTCATGGATGAAGGAATTCTTTATTTTTAAAAGTCTCTTTTACTTATACTATCACTACATATTCAAAAATTCGCAAAATATCTGAGCACCAGCGTTCCATTTATTCCTCTATATTTCCCGAACGGTTGAGATCGAGGGTTTTTCCCTCTAATGGGTTTAATTGTACACAAAAAACAATTTGTTTGCGCATAAACTCGTCCACAATTTCGTATCACACTTAAATCGGTTTCTTTGTTAGATCTCAAACACTGTTTTAATGCTACTTGATTCATAATATAAAAATATAAATTGATAAGTTGGTTGTACAGATAGAATGAAAAACATTTATCAACGTTAAAAGATACGCAAATCATTTCGCAAGTATACTCTAACAATAAATATGATTAAATGTTGTTTTATCATACCGTTCGTGGCACCTCGTGCCTTTCGAAGGAATCTGATAACTTTCAGATGGAATTAAGAAAACAAAAATCAAGGCGTAAATCCAAAAATTTACCAAACGAGACGATAAAGATTTTCAAAAATCGAAACGAGACAAAAATGAATTCTTCCGTAAGAGAGACGAGACGAGACGTCTGCGAAATTGATGAAACGATACGAGAAAACATTATATCCTCTTCTCCTGGGCAAACACTATTCTTAAAATCATTGATTTATATAAGAACTATTTTTTATATGTTCTTTGAAATCAAATAGAATTTTAATTATTTTACTTTATTCATTTTCTTCTTCAATCGTTTTTAAATGTCATTTTCTTCATAAAATAAAGTTTTATCATCTATAGTTTTATTATTTAGTTATCCAATTTAGTTTAAGTAAATCTATAAGGTTTATTCTCTATAAATTTATTGTTCAGTTATTCAATTTAGTTTAAGGAATTCTATAAGTTTTATTATCTACAATTTTATTATTTAATTGTCCAACATAGTTTGCCTAATATCTATGAGTTTTATTATCTAAAATATCATTATTTAATTATCCAATTTGGTTTAAGGTATATCTCTAAGTTTTATTACTTATAATTTTATTATTTAATTATCTAATTTAGTTTAAGTAATATAAAATTTTGTATGAATAATAAAAAATCATTTTAAAAACGTAAAAGATATCGAACTATACTTGGAAGAAAAGTAAGTAACATCAAATAATTAAAAATCCTTTTCATTTCAAAGACAAAAAAATCTCATATATATCAATGAACTACAAAAAAAGCAGGATGACGTGAGTATCCAACACCGTTGATATTGAGTAAGCTAAAATTTTGAACATCATCTAACAACGAGATAAAGACTTGTCTTCGTTTGCGATCCGTTCGTACATTTTCATCTAGTAGTCATGCAGGAAACTCAAACGAAACGGAAAACTTTGACAGTGAAAAGACTGTAGGTCAAATTGCCACAGCGTGTGCGTGAAACCTGAAAACGTGACAAATGCAAATGTTCCCACTTAACCTGTCTAACTCTATTTGAAACGTAAAGAGAGAGAATTGTTAAGAGAGATACACCTCGAAAACACTCATATAGAAAAGCTGATGTTTCTTTTTCTGTTTGTTTCGTAACAGTCAGCTTAGCTAGCCAATTTTCTTAATGAAGCTTCACTGTCCTATAACAATGTTTTTTTTTTTTTTTTTTTTGGTTCTGTAGAGACGTATTTTGTGCGTTCTTCATTAATCATTACGAAAAAGTAGTTGTCATATTTTAAATGTTTTGTTCAGAGGAGGTTCTTGAGGGATGTCACATCAGTATACTTCAAATTTTATTGCTATAAACTATGGAAAAAATGGTTTTCTAATATTAAAATATACTGATTTTTTTAGATACAGCCCTCTGGAGATATAGATGAAAAGCTTTCTTTCCTTAGCTTGTACCATAAAATCATATTTTTACATACGTGACTTCCGTTAGAAACAGGCACTGATCTTTTACAGACAAGAAACATATTCATATCTATTGTGATGTACTGCGGAATTCAAGTACAGCAGTAGCCAAAAATTCAGTCGCAGACTTCTAAGAATTTCTATAACATTCAGGAATACTGAAAACATCAATAAGCCTATAACAAAATACTATAAAATCCCAAGGAAAACATATCTTAACATTATTAAACACTATCACTTGACGTCCCATCGTTGCTTATCATAAATTCCAAATATACTCTCTCTATTATTAATTTTCAGAAAAACCTGTATTTATCGTCATAGCAATTATGCCCTCGTAAAGTAAACCTGCACCGAGGAATGCAATGTTGCTTATAAATTACCACTTTACAAGGTACTAAGAGTCGATTTTATCAAAAAGAAAAGATTCACGATGATTTTGTGTTGATACACGTATTCTTAATCAGTACCAAGTACTCGGTGTGTCTCCAAAAAATTAATTAGACTACAGTCTCTTTCTGATAGCTACCTAGGTATGTTTACGCTATATCTAGAAGTATGCCAATTTGTGAAAAACACAAACAAACAAAAAAAAACATTCAGTTTTACACAAAAGATTTCTAGGACATCGGTTTCTCAGCTCTCTCAATATGAAGCTATATCCCCTACAGTAGATAAACAACCAACAAAAAAGTTCACGAAGTGTTATAGAAAACCACACGGCTCTCTACTTGGATGACATGTAGTTATTATGTTGGATTCCGTTTTGTCTTCTTCTCCAGCACTCTGAACTAGAGCTCTGCATATTTCTTAATCGAAGTAGCATCTCACTTGTCTCATGATGCTGACACCGATACCGACATTTATCTGTTTCACTGGCAATCGAACTCAAGTAAACACACACCGAAGACGTGTGAGCTAATCACTTGGCCACTCTAGAGTACCTGTATTATAAGTAAGATCTATCAAAAAATATTAATTATTTTGAGTATTTTAACAATATTATATAGAAACATTTCATTTTACCTGTTGCTTCCGGAAACAAACTTTCATTGCGCTTATACTGCCTTCTATGCTATAATGTCGTAATCATTTCTATACTCGAAAATCTTAGTCGCACCACGATAATAAGTAAGAACCAGCCATAAAGATAGCGAACTAGTTTTACTCAGATGATATAAATTTAAAAGACAAATACTCCTATGATAAAATTAATAATAGAAAAATCCGTCAATGACAATTATTGTGTTTACTCCTCTTTGTATGAATAATTTACAGCTCTCAACGTTACGTGTATTAACCCTTTTGAAAAAATGAAACATTTTCATGTTAAACTAAATTCCCTGATGCTACAGTAAACATAATGGTTTATCTGATCTGCAAAATAATTTATTATTTGTGTGTATGGTATTCTCGGCTAGTCGACTCCATCTCTTTTATATTTTACATTTGTTTGATTTGATCTTTGTTTTAAAAAAAATCTGAGGTTGTTTCACTGTTCTCTTATGACGTTGAGTTAATACCAACCCTATTAGGTAAGTTAATATGTAAATTTTCGTAGTTTACGTCCTTATACACTAACAAGAATTTTAGGAATGATCCAAAAAATGGATCAAAAAATTGCGATCTTGGCCAAGAATTTTGGGAATGATCAAAAATGCATAAAGATTGCAAACTTGGCCAATAATTAGTTCTTGGATCAGGGACCACAAAATTCTTTAACGGCCCCTAAATCGAGTTTTCATACTTTTTACGGAATAAGCAGATCATACTGAGTTAAACGATAGTTTGGTTTGACTATGTAGTTCTCAAAATATGGAGCGTACAAGAAAATGTTTGATTGAATGAAATATATTGAATTTTTTGAATCAGGGACTACAAAATTTTTGAACGGAACCTAAATCGAGTTTTCGTATTTTTTACGGAATAAGGACACCATACTGAGTAAATTGTTAGTTTTGGTTTGACTACACTATATGTAGTTCTCAAAATATGGGGAGTACAAGAAAATGTTTGATTGAATGAAATATATTGAATTTTGTGGACCAGGGGCCACAAAATTTTTGAACGGCCCCTAAATTGGTTTTTCGTATTTTTTACGGAATAAGCACATCATACTGAGTAAATTGTTAGTTTTGGTTTGGGTACATTATATATAGTTCTCGAGATATAAGGCCTAGAAGAAAATTTTTGCCTCAAATATATTGGATCTTTTGATCCGAAAAACAGTTATGAAAAACAGTTCTTTCTGATAAAGTGAGCTCCAAACCACGACCGGGAATTGAATTCTTTGTTGTTGTCGGGTGCGTAAAGCATCATGGAAGATAAGATGTATCCTGCGTTACTCACCACACTATCTTGATTCCAAAAGAGCTAGAGCTATATTACTATATCATAATACCGATCCCGTCTGCCCTCCGGCCCGCCCATTAAGAACTAATCCATCGTGGTCACTAAAGGCAGGTGTTCTAACTATCATAAATACCGGAGTACCTGTTAACTTAGATTTGATTAAAATTAGCAACAAAACAAACTAATTAGATACAATCATGTAATATTGTCTCCTTTATTCTTTCATTACGCATAAGAGTAGATACATATTTTTTTCCTAAAGAGAAATATTGAACACCTCATACAATGTAGTTCGCCTATCACGAGAATCAATAGTCGTAAGAATCTCGGAGTTGCTTTTGACACAAAACTAACTTTCACAGAACATAGAAATACTATCACTAAGCAATCGATGCATCTTCTAGGACTTCTGTACAGATAAACAGAAATAGAGCATCTCTCTTCCTTAGGAACGTTCTACAAGGCAATAATTTCTCCTAAAATGTAACATTGTTCACCTATCTGGACAATGACAGCTCCTACAAACCTATTCCGGTTAAACTCAATTCTAAACTTCTTCCTGGCAATAGAACGAATCAGACGTACAATGACAGAACATGAACTGTTAAGAACGCTATATATTCAACTACCTGACACATAAAATAAGTGATCTCAAATATCTGTATTAACTCACACCTGGCCAACTCAGGTTTGAAATGCTGTTCTCAGAATTGAATTTTCAACTCCATATAGTAACACACACACCTTTTAACACACGTAACACGCATCTTTTCCATATAGTAGATCTATACTTTCAATAGTTCAGCTCCCTCTGTTCTACAGGATCAGTAAGTTATACAATGAAATGCCACATACACCTGTAGACATTTATGTAATACCGAAGCTACATATAACTGCATTACGATGTCATATTATTATTATTATTATTATTATTATTATTATTATTATTATTATTATTATTATTATTATTATTATTATTATTATTATTGCCCTATGTTGTCATCTCTTAGAAGGGTTAGACATTCCAGTGTAAACTGACGTTTAACTGTATCTACAAATTGAACAATTTTGGAAGCGACCGTAAATCGACTTTACTTGAGTAATTTTTAACTGAATTACGTGTAAAAATGTATTACATTTCAAATAATGTTTATCTTGATGATTTTCCATTATTCTAGTTGGCAACAGTGGGATTAGGCAAGGTAGCTTATTTAATTTTGTTTCTCGTTATCTATCAATAACAGGATGGTCATCACTTTCAATTAATTTTAATCCTCACTTGAGACACTCAACAACTTAAGAGGATTTAACTCGTTATTAAATTTTCCTATATCCAACAGGAAACGTGAAAAACCTTCGTTGGATTCCGATATTTGCGGTTGTGTTAGTGCAGAGAGAATTTCTGCAACTTCTCAATGTAGAAGTTGTATTTTAGAAATAATGTAGTGTGTTTATAAAGTTCTTCTCATTTTTTAGGAAACATACAGACCAAGGTCATACTCTTTAAAAAAAAAAAAATCGGTGCATTATCTAACGAAAATAAAGAACTCTTATTGGAAGATAGTTAAAATGATCAGAAAAAAAATTGCGTAACTTTCAAACATGGAAGAAACTCTAATTCCTTATAATTCCGTGGTACGGCTTTGAGAGTAGTTAGAATTTTGGTAGTAGTGTTACTTTCTTTCCTACGACTAAGGTAATAGGTTATAGACAATAGTGTTATTTCAGGTTTTATCGGGAAGGGGAGGGGGGCAGGATTGCTCACTAACATAAGAGTTTCAAGTTTTTTTTATTTATTAGTACAGTATATTAGTGCTCTATTTATTAAAACGCAATTTCATCCCTGCCCTTCACAAAAGACACACCTGATCACAGAATTTTAAGCGTAGTTCAGTGTTGTTGCTACCTTGCTACCATATGAGTTAATAAATGTAGTAGTCCAACTTACTAAAGTGATTTTGTTATACATGGACATTACATATTAACTTAGGTATTCCATTAAAAAAAAACATGTTAGGATTAAAATTCAAATTAAAATATTTGAAAAGTGAATGGTTCGAAACCTATCCCTTTTGCGTACCACTGTACTATATATATTGCTATCTGATCATCTATCATCTGTTCTATTGTGACATCTACCATGTGTTCTCCACAAATGACGCCCTTGGTTACGAACTTTTAAGCGTAGTTCATACTGGACATTACATATTAACTTAAATATTCCGTTTAAGAACATGTTTATATTAAATTTCAAGTTAAGATATTTGAAAAGTGAATAGCTCGAAACCTATCCCTTCTGCGTAATACTGTACGATATATATTGTTATTTGACCATCTATCATCTGCTCTATTATAGTTAAAGTATATTTACAAAATTACGTGTAAACTCGAACGTGCCTTTGAAGTGAGAGACCCAGGTTCGATTCCAGGCGGGGCTCATGTGGTTTGAATTCCACGTTTATCAGTGGGTCCACGCCTCATAGCATCGCTGCTGAACGGGACGAGAAACTCAATTCAACAACAACAACAACAACTCGAACGTGAAGTAAAATATTGCCTCACTTTTGTTTAAAATTGCTGTGAATGAAATTATCAAAATTTCGTAGTATAAATAGCAGTAATTTTCTTCATAGACGACTCATAAGTAGTAACTGACATGAATTGAATGAAAAATAGTAACCAACAATAAAAGCGACGGTTTCTATTTATAAAGGAGATATGGTCGGGCCGGTAGCCAGCCCAAAAATGTAGGGGGGCCCGGCTGAAGTTAGGGGGGCCCCGATCAACCATATTATAGTTCATCACAATATTATATTTCATTTGCAAGCCTACCATGAAAATTTTCGGGGGGCTTCCCCCTAGACCCCCCTGGATACGGGCTTGGATACGGCCATCTTATTATAACAATTACAACTTCCACTTTACTTTTTTTCCCACCTTTTTCTTCCCTCCTAAGGAAAAGAAACGCTGAAACACGCCTTTGGTGAACATGCCTCTACGCTTAAAGGTATTTCGAGATATGATTATGTTATTTTAACAATTTCAACCCCTATCCTTCTTTCTTCCCGCCTTTTTTCTTTCCTTCTAAGGAAAACATCAAAAACCCTGAAACATATTTTTAACCCATTATCAGCCATTGTCCCTTTTTTGGGACGGTTCTTTTTTACTATTTTTTGAAAGTGTTTGCAAAGATATTCTTCAAATATTTCATTTCCTTTCATTTGTGTACAGTCTCTTCTGCATGATACAGAAGTTACTTGCAAACTTTTAATAATACGATGGCCAAGATATGGCGCCACGTTATGTCGAATTTGCATTTTTCCTGTGCAAACTTTTTTCCGTTTTAGCGTAATATTTGTACCGCATATTCAATAAAATAAAGTTTGTTCTATGACAACATGTATCTTAAAGTAATATGATCGTCTGCTATGCAACATAAGTGCATTTAGTTAAATTTCTCATATATTTATTTCAAGCATCCCAAAATTGGGACATTGGCTGGTTACGTTAGTATTGTTTCCTATGTGAGTTATAATTTAGTCTTATCCAATATTGGTAATTCTAAAGATATTATTAGATGCTGGTGGTAAGTAACGAAGGTTGTATTTCGTAGAACACTGACATTGTATAAGCCTGCCCTCACAGTGGGTGAAATTGTGAATTTATTAGGAAAGTAAGATAGTGATGAGATCGACTCCTGCCCTTTGATGAACAGCAATCAGATGGAGAAAGAAACAAAACGTGGTTTCATGGACCATAGATTTGATAAAGGAAATGAAATTCTCATTGTGAAACGGAATCATAACGGAGATGAACTAACAAATGCATAAAGATAAGTGCAACATAAGTGTACAAACTCCTTTAGGATAACAATAAAGTAATTTAGAATTACATGTATGTAAAACAAATAAGTGTGCAAATGTGTATTCATTTGGAACAATTTCATAAATTTCCCAATTTCAAGGACGTTTGTGAAATACAAATATAAAATGCTTACGTATTCTGCCATTGTCCCAAAAATGGGACGGGTTGTATTTCCTGAACTATATCGGTTATTTTTATTTTAACACTAATTTTGCGTCTTTATATCTCACACAGTTATGAATAAACACATTTTATGACATTAACAACGATACAAGAGTTTTGGCGGGTAATGGGTTAATTGTTTTAAATTCAGAGCCTAAATACAAATTTTCATGCCTCAAAACTTAAGGAACTTCGAAATACGATCATCGCATTTTAATTATTGCAACTCTGATTCTTTTCTTCATCCCGGATTTTTCTTACATTGCAGAGGAAATATCAAACACGTTGAAACACGTCTTTCATTATTTTAAATAAAAAAGAAATCTATATACCAACTTTGATGTCTCTACCTTGAACCGATTTAGAGAAATGGTCATCTTTATTTTAACAATTGTAACATCCACTCTTTTTTCTACGGGGCCGCCGTAGCTCAGTGGGAGAGCGTTCACCTTTGGTGCATGGAGTCTTTGGTTCCATCCCAGATCGCGCCAAGTGAACTTTGCGGTGCACATGCACCGTGTGCGTGGGTTTTCTGGGGGTTTTTCCCGTTTCCTTCCACTTTCTTCATTTCACCATTTCATTATCACCGTCTCCTTTAGCCTACGTAAACGTAGCATCTTGTACGAGGGTGATTCAGAAAGTAATGCCTCCAAGCCCACTACTTGGCCAATAATACTTCAAACATTCTGAACTGTTTAACATTAATGCACTGATGTCTAGCCTATAAAATGTAATTTGTTTCAGTTTCCTATCTCTTCTCTTTCCAGAGTAATGGAGCAATAAATGGCATCCAGTGGTAATGTCCGGTTGAAACAGCTGGCTGTCATTGAATTTTTGACTGCGAAATGTTGTGCACCCAGGAACATTCATTACCGACAAGGAGTCGTGGATACGCCATTATGGCTCTGAAAAGAAGGGTCAGTCAACGAAGTACTGCCACACGTCCTCTCTTCCGCCAAAAAATTCAGTTGTTCCATTTGCTGGCAAAATGTTGTTGACATTCTGCCTCATCCAGGATATAGTCCGGATCTTGCACTCTGCGACTTTTGGCTCTTCCCCAAATTTAAGGATCACCTTAGGGCCCAACTCTGCAGTTGTGACGCGGAGGTGGAAGCAGATGTTCAGCAATGGTGACGCCAGCAGCCAAAACAATTCTTCGCCGATGACATGAAAAACCTTGTTTCGCGTTGGCTCAAGTGTGTTGCCCGTAATGGAAACTATGTTGAAAAATGATGCCACCATTTGTATCTGACATTGCAAGGTTTTTACTGATACCTGTATTGGTGTTCTCTGTCAAACACAAATAAAGATTGATCGTCTTGGAGGCAATACTTTCCGAATCACTCTCGTAGTTTTGGATCTCTCCAAACTTTGGAAGCTTCCCAAACAGTAGCCTTATTGCAGATTTGGTCAGGGTAGCAAGATGCTTTACCGACATAAGTTTTATGCTTTTACTACTATATTAGTATGCAATCTATTAAAATGTATGGACCTCCCAAAGGGGACGTTGCACCTTGAATTCCCCAAACTCTGCCTATGCTCTCAAAATATTGTTGTGCATCAATATTACTCCCTTATATGTTTTGCCCAGTCATATGCAATTACTGTCTAAGTTCTTACTGTCAGTACCGTAACACAGAATATTGAAGTCCAGAAGTAACCCGAACTTTGAAACAACAACTTTAACATTTCATCCATTTGTATAAGAACACGGTCAATTGAATGCTTCACTACTAGTTTTAATTTCTTATCTGGCGATATCTCGAGATCTCAGATCTCAATTTTCTTGCTTCTTTGACGTATCTCAACTCTCATCTGAATGTGTTTTATACTACGTTACATCGAAAGAAATACGCCTGTTTGTCTTGGCGGACAGCACTGTTACAGGTATGCCCTTTCTCGGTATGCTCCAGCTTTCATTGGTGTCATGACTGAATGATAATTCATGTGATTATCTGTTAGAATAGGATGGAGTACTGCCTCACTATCACTATGCAGTTCGTGCGTACTTCAATGAAGCGCTTCTGGCACGTTGGGTAGGACAGCAGGTTGGGTAGATAGGCACGAAGCTAATCTGAAATGACCTCAGATCTTCAAATTTTACCCTACTGGACTTCTTATTGTGGAGTTACATTATGTACAATGTCTACGCGCCCCTTCTTCTATGAAACCTTCGTGAACTTCAAATGAGAATTGAAGAAACTGCAGCTACAATCCCACCAGACATGTTAACTAGGCCATGGCAAGAGTTAGATTACCGCATCAATATTTATCGCGTCACACACGGCACTCAAATTGAGTTATATATAATGTCTTTAGTTTACAACAAAATGTTAAGGACTCATGCATCGTAACAAACACATAAAAAAAAAAAAAAAGAAACTCATGATAGATAAAGTAGTTTTTATAATAACATTTCTGAAGTGAGATTTACTTTAGAGACACCCTCTACACAGCTGAATTACACCATAATTAAACAAGATCGTTCGAAATAGTATTAAAGTACCTCCTTAAAGGTCCATTCCATGTTGATTGAGTGACTTCAGAATACTGTCAAATTCTTTCTCTAAAACTGAGAAAGTAGTGAAAAATTGTAGTATATTAAATTTTACTCATTGAAGCAGCAAGTAATCCCTCATTCTCCCAGTAATGGCAATATCCTTGTAACATTTGATTATAGCGACTGGAAAGATGAATTGATTTCTTGAATAAATGAAAAGTTCTATAAAGACTTAAGTTGATTTAATGATCAATTTAAGTGTACTAAAGTTTGCACCACAATTAAATTAACTGCTAGAATAAAGCAGAAAAGTTAGAGAAAATAAAAATTTAATTTGCTTTATGTGATAAAAGACAAACAAAAAATAAAGTTACCCTACTTCCAATGTATCAGGCAGATAAAAATTCCCAAAAGGAAATTTTTAGCCAAAAGCTCTGTTTGTCTTAAATAAGATTTCTTCCCTAAACATGCTGCTCAACTTACGTGAAAATGAAAAAAGAAAAGAAACTTCCTTTTTGTTTTGGTATGCTCCGGCAACTTAAGTTTTCTAGCAAGATGTACAGAAAAGAAACAAAAAAAAATCTTTCTCCAAGTTAACTCGTTATATTAGCAACTAGAATTCTTCGTATACTTACAAAAGTTGAGAGAACTTCTCAAGTTCTCTGGATGATTTGTCTTGGTCTTTTTCGTGTTTACTTTTATTAGATCTGTTGCAAATAAGGTTAACATGTTGACAAACTTACTATTAATTAGGAAAAGAGTTTTTGGAGAAGAATCTTTTTGATATTATAGGGAAAAATAAAACTTTTGGATAGCTGATACGGGATATTTTGTACATTGCTTAGAAACTATTATAATTACATGTTGCTCTGTTTAAATTTTTGCCAGAGATGGTTTTCCACAATTTATTGTTCCAGCATAAGTAATAATTATTTGAAATGTAACATGTTAAAAGTGGTTTGTGGTCACAATGACTCAGTAGTAGGGTGCCCACCTATAATGCGTAGGGTTTCCTAGTTTGATGCCAAGCAATGTTAGTTTCTTGTGGACAACATCGTTCTAATCAGTTTTCCTTTTTTTCATTCTACCACTTTCTCGTTCCAACAATTCGTTACTTATTCACTTTCGTTAACCATACGCGTTAAAATCTGTAACAAGTGAGTTAGAGAAATACAGGATGGACTTAGTAGGAGTTCAGGAAGTTAGGTGGGAAGGAAATGGATCTGAGAATTCCGGAAATTTTACGTTCTTTTACGGGGAAGGAAATAAAAATCACCAGTTAGGAACAGGGTTTTTCGTTCACAAACGAATATTACCAGCAATTAAACGGGTTGAATTTGTTACTGACAGACTTTCTTTTATTACTCTTAAGGGACGGTGGTGTGATATTATTGTTTTAAATGTACATGCACCAACTGAAGATAAGGGTGACGATATAAAAGATAGTTTTTACGAAGAAGTGGAACGGATATTTGACCAACTCCCGCGATACCATATGAAGGTTCTATTAGGGGATTTCAATGCGAAGGTAGGACGAGAGGATATTTTCAAACCGATTATAGGGAACGAAAGTTTGCATAAGGAAAGTAATGACAACGGTGTTAGACTCGTGAACTTTGCAACATCCAAAAACCTAATCGTGAAGAGTACAAAATTCCCACATCGCGACGTTCATAAATACACTTGGACATCACCAGACGGAAAAACACATAATCAAATTGATCACGTTTTAGTAGATAGAAGAAGACAATCTAGCATAATTGACGTCCGGTCGTTTAGAGGGGCTGATTGTGACACTGATCACTACCTGGTAGTAGCGATAATACGGGAGAGATTATCGTTGAATAAAGGTAATATTCAATGTCCGAAAACGGAGAGATTTAATTTAAAGAAATTAGAAGAGAGCCAGGTAAGAGAGGAATACCAGATTGAAGTTTCGAATAGATTCGCGGTTTTAGAAGACTCGGAGTGCACTAGTGTTGAGGATACTTGGATTGAAGTTAGAGATAGCATTAAAAGTTCAGCAATAGAAAAATTGGGACACGCGGAAATACGTAGGAACAAACCATGGTTCGACCAAGAATGCATTAAACTAGCAGAGAAGAGAAAACAGGCAAAATTACGGTGGCTACAAAATCCGAATGAAACAACTACACAAAATTTCGCAGATATCAGGCGGAAAACTTCCAAAACTTTTAGAACAAAGAAACGGGATTTTTTGAAAGCTAAAATTAAGGAACTTGAAGATAATAGTAAAAATAAAAATATTCGGGACATGTATAAGGGGATCAGCGAATTTAAGAAAGGCTATCAACCTCGTGCTTATATATTAAAGAAATCTGACGGAACAGTTCTCACCGATACGGATAGCCTCTTAAATAGATGGAAAGATTTCTTTGACGATTTGCTGAACACGCAGCCAAAAACTAATGTGCGTGGAGAAAAGGAGATACACACCGCAGAACCGTATATTCCAGAACCCAATCGAATAGAAGTGGAAGCCGCTATAAAGAAATTGAAGAAACACAAATCTCCGGGTGTAGATGAAATTCCGGCTGAGTTAATTTTAGCTGGAGGCGAAAAATTGTGGAACAAGATGCACAAACTCATTCTCCTTATCTGGAACAAGGAAGAATTGCCACAAGAGTGGAAAGAATCAATCATTGTTCCAATTCACAAGAAAGGCGACAAAACTGACTGTAATAATTATCGAGGCATTTCTCTTCTGTCAACATCCTATAAAATCCTTTCAAATATTCTGTTAGCAAGACTGACCCCATACGCAGATGAAATTATTGGAGATTATCAGTGCGGATTTAGACGAAATCGATCAACTATCGACCAAATATTTACCATTCGCCAAATACTCGAAAAGAAGTGGGAATACAATACCCCGGTACATCAACTATTTATTGATTTTAGAAAGGCTTACGACTCGGTTAGGAGAGAAACATTATACAACGTTCTTACAGAACTTGGAATACCGAGAAAGCTAATTAGATTAATTAAGGTATGTTTAAGTGAATCCCAAAGTAAAGTCCGGGTAGGAAAATTTTTGTCCACGAGCTTCCACATCGAAAATGGCCTGAAACAAGGAGATGCGTTGTCGCCATTATTATTTAACTTTGTGCTGGAATACGCTATAAGGAAAATCAAAGATAGCAACCAGGGCCTAGAGTTGAACGGCATTCACCAGGTTATGGCATATGCTGATGATGTAAATTTAATAGGGGATGATAGGAGAACAGTAGAAATAAATGCAGAGATCTTATTAAACGCTTGCAGGGACATGGGTTTAGAAGTAAATGAAGAGAAAACTAAATACATGGAAGTGCGTCGGGACCGTAATACGGCAAATTGTGGAGGCGTTAAAATATTAAATAATGCTTTTGATAAAGTGGATACTTTCAAATATTTAGGATCAATATTAACAGACGAAAATCATATTCACGAAGAAATTAAATGTCGACTAAAAATAGGGAATTCGTGTTACTATTCGGTTCAAAATCTCTTGTCGTCGCGAATTCTGTCGAGGAATTTGAAGCTTAAAATATATAAAACGATAATCATGCCTGTTGTTCTGTATGGTTGTGAAACATGGTCGCTTACTCTGAGGGAAGAACATAGACTGAAAGTATTTGAGAACAGGATCCTGAGAAGAATATTCGGACCCAAGAGGAACGAGAATGGGAAATGGCGGAAGCTTCATAACGAGGAACTACATAGTTTATACGGTTTACCCAACATTGTTAGGGTCGTCAAGTCTAGAAGGCTTAGGTGGGCAGGTCATGTAGCTAGAATGGAAGAAAGTAGAAACGCTTTCAAAGTCTTGACTGGTAGACCCATAGGAAGACGACCATTAGGAAGACCTAGACGCAGATGGGAGGACAATATTAAGATGGATCTCGCAGAGATAGGAATACAAAGTAGAAACTGGATGCAATTAGCTAAGGATAGAAGTCAGTGGAGAGCTTTTGTGAACGCGGCACTGAACCTCCGGGTTCCATAGGCCATAGAGTTAGTTAGTTAGTTAGTTATACTTCTCTTTTGACCCAATGCTTAAATCTTATAAATGCCTATAATTCACGCTTTTATTGATTAATCATGAAAGCTAAGTTAAGGCTATTCTTTGATGATTGAGCACAGTGGCGTAACTACAATAAAGGGAGTGGAGAAGTTGCTCTAGGGCGCACATAAAAGGGCGCAAGGGTGAAAAAATACGGAAAATTGTTTCTTATGCAAAGAACTTTTGAAAACATTTCGATAGGTACACTATGACTATTAGCAGTTAATTGGCAACAGCCGATACCGGGGGCGGATATAGGAACTTTTGAGGGGGCACAGGTCTGAAAAATAAACTTGAGACATTTTTCGTCGCTAACTAAAAGTGTAGATTCCAATGCTCCATAATACATATTTATCTCCGCCCTTCTAAGGGCGGCATTGTTCAATCCGAGAGAATCCAGAATTACCATGAACTGGAAACGCATACATTATCTGCAATGAGTGGAGAACCTACTCAGAATTTTTTTTTTCTTTGAGAGAGAGAAATTCTAAAACTTTTTTCCACAGCCTTTGAACAAGCACTTCATTAGGAACTAATTTATATATTTTAACCCTCATGGAGGGGCGTGCGAACCCCGCGCCTCGTTTCTGGATCCCCACCGGGCGATACCTGGACAATCGTCACTGCAATGTTTGTCTAGCTAGCTGCCTAGTAAAAGTTTTGCATAATGAGCCATTGAAACCAGCTTGCCGCGCCCTCTCCCGCGTTCCACCCCCACCCGGGAATAAAATGAAAGTTGGGCCTGTTTGGAACCTAGTTGGCACTTATAAAACTATCCTGCACTCCCTACTTATATTAAGAATTATAAGCAATGATATCATTCTACTTCTAAATTATAAAAGAAACAGTAAAAAATCTTTCGTTCTTTCCGTCTCAACCACCCTGATTAAAATAATAAATAAACCTGTGTACTAAAGTAACCATTCATAATAAAATATAATTTACAGTTTTTACAAACCAAATAAAATAATTTTTTGCACGCTTTCCTCCTCAACTCAGTGTGAGAAAAATATTTTCTAGGGCAAAATAATCTATAAGGAACCATATACATAAAAAAGTGAACCGGCCAGAAACTAGTGTGAAGTGCTGATTTGATATAGAAATATATCATTGAAGTTCTTACGTCTCGAAAGGTAAAAACATCGGTGTAAAGTCAGCGGTTCCCGCCTTTATCGGGTGATAACTGACCGAGTTACATTTAGTTCAGTTTTTATTACCATCTTTTCACTATTGTATTATTTTATTTTATTATTATAGTTATTTTTCTATTAAATTGGATTAAGTACAGTAAACCATTTTTAATTTAATTTCCTATGAACGTAATTCATATTAAGTATGTAGTGATAGCTTAGGAAAAAAGTAAGTATAAACTTTAGGTTTCTTAATGAGAGAGAGACAGGGCAGGGGAGGGTATGAATAAATCGATGATCGATAGATCCAGTGCGCAGTAAAACTAGTTATTGTAGATGTGGATTGTATGTGGATTGTAGATTTGCATTAAATAATTATAAAACACACACACTGAGGTTTTAAACAGTCAATCCCGCTAAAATAAATCAATAACAACTTGAGAATTGACAAGAATGGCAATCCTGCATTCATTCTTTAAATTCAATTACGTTTACGTGGGTTGAAATATTGTTGTTGTTCAGAGTAGTGTTAATTGGGATAAAAAGATGGTGAAGACAGTGAAGCCGCTCTGGAGTTCGAAGATTACTAGATAAGTTTATTATATATTATTGCTATTATTAGTAGTAATGCATTTGTTTCTACTATTATTATGTGCATAACGAATAATACGATAACTTTTTATAATATACGACAGTTTTAAAGACGAAAATCGATAATTTTGTACTCTGAAGTTGTTAACGTCTGAATCAACCTGCAGTTTGTGAAGCAGAATGGGCGCGTTGTATTTTTTCCACCGCTAGACATTTTGTAAATAATGATTTAATTTAATTTTTATTTCTTATATTAAAGTATACTGTTATTGACGTTTACTTGTCATTTGGCGTATATAATTATTTTCCCTCACTATTATTACATCCGGATTGTTATTACACCGTATAAAAGACCCAAAACAAAAAGGTAGATGAATATAAAACGTTAGAACGGAAGGGTTGAGTTGTATTTTCTATACCAAGGGGCACTTCAATGTACCGTATGACAAAATTTATCATAACGTCTTACCTAAGCTATATATCGTATATTTATTGATACGGGTTGCCATTCTTCATTTAAGAAAATGTATTCGAAAACGCTGTTATAAGAGAAGCAATGTCATTGATGAAGTTACATCGATACTTAACAAAAAAAAAAAAAAAAAAAAAAAAAAAAAAACTACGTGTGAACGGGCGTGTTGCAAAAACAGTACACCAATGTCACAGCACATCCCGCTCCAATGGGATTCATCCGTGCGGGCGAGTATTTGATATCATATCGAAGGTAAGTTAATGTTTTTTATTGTGGGATGTTGGCTAGTAAAATTTTGTTGCTTATTTGCATCCCTGCATTTGCTACTAGATCAAATTCTATAACAGTATAAAAAGAAACTTTTAAACAAATATGGGAGACCACAGTAGCTCAGTGGTAGAGCGCTAAATTCTGATGCGTGGTGTGCCTGGTTTAATAACAGATTCAGAATTTGTGGTGAGCAAACACCATATTTGGCAATTTTCTCGGGTTTCTCTTGTATACTTCCCCTTTCTTATCCCATAATTTCGTCCTTTATCGTCATCGCCGTCTTTCTTAGCCTGGAACCATATCGTAGGACATTAAAGTAAAAATAGAGTAATATATAACATTAAGCAAAATTTTCTAGTTTCATACATGCAAACAAATGACATTGGAAATGACAAATCACAAATACAAATTCACACCATACAAGAATCAATTACATATATATATTCAAAACTATAAGTGAAACCTTAATTCATATAGAAGGAAATATCATGTACTTTTAGTACTCTTCAGCCCTCCTAATTTTATTTTAATTCAAAGAAAATAATCTTAACCTTTGTCAATATCCCGCAGGGACTTCTATATGGCCTGGATAATGACTTTTCTTGTGTTGTAGTGCTTCCTAATAAGTAGTTTCTTCATTTTGACAAAAAAGGTTGTCTCGAAGTCCCTGAAAACATTGGTGTGCACTGTATCTATATGCCAATCCAATATTGATCCACTACGTCGTTCGTCATTCCGAAACATATTGTTATGTCATTCCAACTTGCCTTCTGTAACTTACGACACTGCTGCTTTTGATTGAATAACACAGTCGTAACCTTTGCCACACTTCATTGTCTCACATTCAATGAAGTAACTCTTGTAGTACTGAGAAAGCTCTCTGATAAGAGAACAGTGTTGCTACAACTTTTTATTCAACCGTTATATTTAGTAGAAATGGATATATGAATTTTATCATATATTCTACTTGCCGAGGCAGCATCCGCAGAAAAGGCAAATACAGAGAGGTGTACGGATGCTAGATGCTGCTTTCCATGAGACTTAAGTTACTAGGTCTCCACTCCTTTTATTGTTAATATGGAAGCTTCACACAGATGCGTTGAGTTCATATCGATATATGGATTATCAACTTAAAACCCTTCTTCCCAACCTTCTCTTTGAGAATCTTCGGAAAGCGTTTCTAGGCCTACGCTTTTCTTCACTTCCTGCGTCATAGCAACAAAAACCGCAAACATAATACCCTATTCAAGAACGACATTGCTTTCGAGTTAAAAGAGTTGCGATGGATCAATACTCAGGAAAATTATGTAAGTATTTCGAAATTAACATTCTGGGATTCTTATTGTTTATGGATACCTGTGCCATTGTTGTTCTCTTGTTTCGTGCAACGAAAACTATTAAATGATAATAATGCTGTAGTATTGTTAGATCTTACGGTGGTTTTATGTATGTATATTTTGCTGTATCTATCTCAGATGATAAAGATTTCCAAGCAAATATAAACAAAGTATTAAAACCATGAACAATAATTAACTGATATGATATGATATAATATTATACTTATACTGTAAAGACAAATAAAATGCTGTGATCACTATCTATTTTACTTAACTCTATCACTGTTTTTTGCATATTATATTAACATAAGGCAAATCATCATTTTACCTGAATTGTGTTCTGAATTTGTTATACATCCCTATTCAGTACGTAGCAAAGGAGAAATACATATATCTCATACTTAAATAGGGTTCGGATTACTATGAGGATTTTTATTAAAGTTGGAGAGGGCCTTACGTTTTCAGTTCAATGATGAATCGACTCGCATCTCTGTCTTTATTGTCAGTAGCATCAGAGAATAATGTCACTCTTAATGAAACTTTGGGGAACTAATTAAGAACGTCGAAACAAGTTTACATTGGTTTACATAAAATGATTGATGCAGGAAGTTTAAAATGATGTTTGAATTTACTAATTGTCTTTCACAAAAAAAAAAAAAAAAAAAAAAAAAAACTAAAGCAGCGTTTATCAACCTTTCTGATGCTGCGGACTCTTGTAGCTACTGTCTACTCTCCGTGGAACTCGTTAAATCAAAATTGATTTTTTAAAAAATATTGTTACACAGTTGTGCCTCGAAGTCCTAGGCCGGACTCCAAATTATAGGGCGAGACGCCCGCGCGTTTCAAATTGTGTGTGTAGTAAGGGAAAAGAGAAATAGGGAGAACGGAGTCAGGTGAGGTCCAGATTGAATTATCAACCTGATGCCTCATTGACACCAAACCACACGCATGAAATAGTGGTATGACCCTAGCTTTGATTTTACTCAGATCACAGAGCTGGGTCCTAGAGGCAATATTTAGGGAATACCACGAAATCTATTAAGTAGTTAGAGCTAGGTGTAAAATATAAACTGTATAAATACATGTAAAATAGGAATTTCAATCCCGGCGTGATAGAGAAAAATCATTGAAATACTAGACGTCTTAACCACTATTGAGCATGCGCGTGAAGAAGTCTCTCCCATGCTCGATGAGGCTCGTGACGTCGCCTTCGAGCTACGTCAGAAAAGGCAGAAATGCGTGGGACGAAGCGCCTTTATAAGCGAGGCTTGTCTGCCGCACCGGTTGATTCTACGGACGGACGGCTAACAGTGAACTTCGCTCTGGTTAGGGCCGGTCTTCAGAAAAATCAGGTATGTGCTAATTTTTTCTAAGTTCCCCCTCCACACGGGAAGAGCACTTTGAGATTGTTTAGTGATCAATATGAGTTTCATGTTCAAGTCCCTTCAATCGAAGACCAAATTCCCTCTTCGAGAATTAACACTTTTCCCTTCGGGCCAATGCAAGTTGCGATGTACGAAGTTCATACTTTATTATTTTCAATAACTCGCGGTTTAGCATAAAAAACCTTCTAGCACCCATTGAGTATTTAGGGTTGTGCTCCCACTTGAATAATGTAGAAAAACTTCCAAGTTGTAACTTCAGTAACCGATTTTGTTAAATTCATCTGTATTCTTATTTTTAGTTTTTTTTAATAAAAAGTAAAGTGAAATGGTCTCTTTGATTCAGTCAAGCTATCCCACCTAGTTAGATTCAACTCACAGTCTTCAAGTGTTACCTGGGTTTCGATTTCCAGTACCAAGCTCTACCACTTTAGTACGCTTTCTCATCATCTTCGAACCAGTGGGCCAATGACGTTCGAGACCGAGGCTAAAAGAGAGTTGGACTCCGAACCAACCTTGTAATACTGGGTGGAGAGTGAAGAAGTGATCTCAATTACGATTTCACAAAAGAAAGTGTACACAATTGCTACGCCAATCTCAGAACAACAAAACATCATATATAACATTTTATGGTGTTCGGTGTTCGCCGGGTAACCAACTGTGTGTTCTTGAATCTCTAAACAGATCTCTGGTGCTCATTCACTTTATAGGGGAACCAAATATCTCAATTGCCTGAAACGCGATTTTTGCAAATCGGGAGTGATTTTTTTTTATCGAAAGAGTTTTCAATAGATAAACGTGAAACGTATACGCGAAGTTTTCTTTTGACTAGTCAAGTGGTGAATCATTACTATGTAAAGTCAGTAAAGTTCAGTGGCGTACTTGGCCTAGGCGGTGCTCAGCCTATAACTCTGATATACAAGTATAATTTTTCTGCTCTAAATAGTGCGTTTCACAAGTAGTGAAGTGGCGACGAAAATTTTTTATTCTCAACTTCTCTCGCTTTAAGTTGTTATAAGTCAGCAGAAAAGTTGCTAGGTTCCGCAGAACAAGACTCAGTTTACCTCACGACGTTTTCTTGTGTAGTAAGGGAAATGGAAAATCGGGACGCGAGTGTTAAAAAATGAATTCAGCTCTTGTCTCATGTACTTGCAAAACTTTAAGTCTGCTTATGCCTCTGCTCGCTTTGGTAGGGTCACAGTCAATTTTATCTCTGGTCAACAGAACCTCCCGTGTTACGGGATGAAAGTTCGACTAGTTTGTCCGGCGATAAGTGGCTAATACCTTTACCACTTATTTGGGGAGGATCACAGGCAGTTTATCTCTAGACAGTAGAACCGCCCGTTTTACGGGATGAAAGTTCGACTAGTCTGTCCGGCGATAAGTGTCTAAAATCCTTTCCCATGCAACGCTTGGGGGTCACAGGTATCTTATTCTCTAGGTCCAGCAGGGCCCCTCTGTAATAGGGGTGCAAGCCCGACGGCTGCCTGGGAATAACTGCCTAAAACTCACCATTATGCAAATGCAATACCTAAAATCAAAAATGCAAGTACATGAACCAATGGTTGGATGATCGTAATTCCCCTTGTGAATTTAAAAAAAAAATTGAAGTTCTTCTAAGAAAAGAAAAGAAAAAGAAAACAAGTTAAAGAATGGAAGTAAAAAGTAAACTCATCATAAGTGAGCAAATAAATATTATCTGTTATAAACAGCTGTCTAGTCACTTTCCGTTTCCCGTTCTAAAAAGTAAGGCAAATTTTTATAAAGAAAGGGAAGTTGAGCATTCAAGTTCAAAGGAAGCTAAATAAAGATACTGAAATAATAATAAGTCGCCTAACACGAAAAACAATTTGACGTAGCATTTCCGAGGGAAGTAGCTATCAGTGATTAAATTTTTACCATATCAGAGGAAATAGGTTGATTACCCACTGCCCTGGTTTGAGAGGCCACTGACTTGCGAAAAACAGATTTATTGTCAAAATGAGTTTCGCGCAGAAAATAAAAGAAAAGCTATTAGATTTAGGGCAATCTCATTGTCCTAAGACGCCCACGGGCAAGCACCGTTATATTCTAGATCGGTGGAATAATTACTATTGTATTGAGTGCAATAAAATAAAAGTACACGGGCATTCTCCTCCTGAATTTGGCCGTTGGAAAAAGAATCCATTACCGAGATACTTGGATACCTGGAGTCAGCCAAGATATCGTGAACCAACGACCGCGAGCCCGCAAACCCCAGATGCACCAGCGAGTGGTTGCGATCTAACGCCGCTGGCCGCGTCTAGTCCTATCCCAACTAGAAATGATATAGAAATACAAAGTGCTGGTTCAAGTGAAAAACCAATGCCAGCTCCTAGGACGATATATGTACATTCAGATACGGACGAGACCCCACCGGGGGTAGATCCGAAAACTCTAGTGAATGATGTAAATTTAAAAGATGAACTGGAGATAGCCGAACTAATAACTGCAGGTCAGGAATGGCCTCAGGCAACAATTGAGATAGAAACAACAGCAGGTGTAATACCTGATGTCCCCTCGAACCAAAGTCCCCTAGATAATAATAAGTTAGCTGATAAGGAAAATAGAATAAGTGACTTAGTGTTAAGTTCAGAAAATAAAGATATTGGTGTATCTAAAGGACCAGATAGCCCAGTAGCGCTATATTTTCCTATTAAATACGAGCTGTCAGATCCTAGAACGCCGTTAGAAATGCAAAGACCGACCTTTCAATCTTTTTATGCTGGTAGTAGTGATGAAACGGTTTATGCCGAGATCGGTCCTAGAGCTATGTATGCTAACTTAGATACTGAATCACGAATTTCAGCGAATAAAGAGCCAATTTATGAAAATATTGGTCTCGAACCCAAGGCTTTCACGAATAAAGAGCCAAGTTATGCAAATATAGGAAACGAACCAAAGGAAACGAAAATTGGGAACCCTGACGAGAATAATGAAAATGAATTGCGCTCTCTGACACAAACTAACGATGAAGCATTATTAGACCAGATTAAGCATTCATTACAAACAGAACTGTCCCCGGCAGTAGGAAACTTAATTCGACCTTTAACTAAACAACTACGAAACAAGAAAATACAGGTCACAGTTGTTCGTCGCCAAGGTGACGAAGAAGAGAAATTAGGTATTTTATTCCAAGCGGACCCCTCAGCCCCCTTTGAAGATTTATTACCTGAGGAAAATGTAGTTGGAAATTTTGATATGGAAATACAGACCGACGATGTTCAAAAGAAAGATGTTAGCGTCCAGACCGAATATAAGTTTCCTAAAATGATCCGCATTGATACAGACCGTGAACTTAAGGTTATTCGGACAACCGCTACTCAAACCAACCCTGTCATGTTTGAAGATAGCCTTACCCTCCAAGAGAAACTGCAATATCTGGACAGTATAGTTAACATACTCAGTGTAGTTAGTAGAGTTAGGTGGTCAAACGGAGATATTAGTAATGCAGATTCAGATGGGGGTGAGTCGTTGAAAGACGATTGGTTAGGTTACGAACTACAGAAACTACAAAACGAAGAAATAGCGAAATCACAAGACGACAACCCGGAGTCTTCTCCTGAGTCATCCCTGGAGGATGAGTCAAAACCTTCATGGAACTCCGAAGAAGAACTCCGATATGACCATTGGGATCCTCCCACGGTTTCTACTCCCCGAGCAGCGAACCAAGACCCTCCCACCGAGCACGCTGACCAGAGAAATGACCTCGTCGCCCCTGCTCCAATTGAGAGTAGGTTAGGCGAAGAGAAGAAAAGTGATGATGCTTTTCCCTCAGTTTGCTCTGACCACCAGAAGCAAATTGAGAAAGAAGAAAAAGAAAAGAACGATTCCTGGTCTGAGAGTAGAATAAACGAAAATATTGGTAAAATATTTGATTACGCGGAGTTTGGTGCGTCTGTAATTTGTTTAGAAGAAGTAGAAAATAGAAACGATCCCTCAACCTCTCCAACCCAAAGTGACTCTAACAAACAAACTGATAGTGTTATAAATAGTGGTTTACAACCTTCAGCTGGTACTAGTTCTAAAATTAGTTCCTATAATGAAACTGGTGAATCACCTGCGACTAAGGAGATGAAAAAGTACCAACAAGAGGAAAAGTTAGATCCCTTACAGATAGTGTTCGTTTCGCCACCTAGTAGCGTAATTACACCCACGACCCCAGTGGAGAAATTAGAGTTTAGCGAAGGGGAAAAGACAGAAAAATCAGTGCTTAGCGAACAAGATAGATCTTATACCTCAGAATTTAGTTCAGAACAAACCTCCAAGTTAGAAAATAGAAGCGTAACCGATACCGACTATAGGTCTGTTTCTGAAAATTTCAACACCTCGGCTTCTTTAGACAGGTCCTTAGATCTGAAAGACGAACCCGTTTCACATTCATCAAGTAAAGATAAGACCTCTGATAAGCAAAAATCAAATTTTTCGTCCTTTTTAAAAGTAGACCCTGAGGATAAGCCTCGTATAAATTTAAAATCTGAGCAAGAAATTAAGACTAGTCCGGTTACAGAGCCATCAATACCATATAGTTTTGAGAAACCTAAATTTACGGATACAGTAGTAACAGGCAAAGTTAGCAACCCTCCTCCCGAGGGTGACAATCAAAATTCTACTATTGGTGCTAAACCACAAGCCTTTAAGATTTATCCAAATGTTGAAATTCCCTCCTTTTCTGGTAATAGACATGAGTGTGTGGAACTTTTCCTGCAAGACTATGAATTAGTGGCTAGCATATATGAATGGTCAACTCTAGAGATAGCAAATTACCTTCCTTACTGTCTGAAAGGGGAAGCTTTCTCCTTCTATTTAGTAGACCTAGCAAACATTTTACCTTTAAGCTATAGCGAGATGAAGGAAAAACTTAAAAAGGCTTTCCCTAGTATTGAGTATACTGCAAGATTAGAATATGACGTTGATACAAGAAAACAACAACCCAATGAAAGTACCTTAGCGTTCATTTATAAGTTAATAAAGGATTTGAAATTTTTGCGAGGTTGGGTTAATGAAAGTGAATTGATGAGTAAACTTAGAATGAGTTTGTTGCCAGACATCCTAAATAAGCTGATGCTTGAAGTGGATGATTGCGATAATCTCGAGCAGTGCCTACAATATCTTAGAAAATTTCACACAGCGCAAAGATTAGTTAGTCAAAGGAATGGTTATGACATAATATGGGAAAATGACCGCTTGGATTGGTCTAGCATTAAAGAACAACACCAACCAGGATTTGTACAGATTAGTTCTTGTTACACAGACGAAGTAGTAGCAGAACCGGGTTACAAATTGTATAGGAACAATCACCAAAATACCTATGGCCTTGGCCATGGGCAGGCGCAGCTTTGTACAGTCAAGATAAAAATAGGAGACCGCTGGGCGCAAGCTCTGATAGATTCTGGCTCTGAAATTTCGATAGCTTCGAAAACCCTCTTACCTCCAAAATTTCCACTAACGGAAAGACTGAAGGGTTATGTTAAGCTTCGTGGCGTAGGAGCTCAGCCCACAGATTACATTCCTGTGATGAGAATAGCGTGTTGTTTCAAGGATCACTTGAAAACAACCAAACGAAGATTCCTAGACGTAGCTATAGTTGACCCACAGTTTTGCGCCTATGACGTCATTTTAGGGATAGATTTCCTGCACAAGTATGTCACCACCATTCATTCCAAATACATGGAATTAGCAGATAAAGACGGGAATCATGTTGAAGACCTATGGTTCACAGTCCCAAAAAGTACATATGGAAATCGTCATGGTGTGATTCATACCTTAGATTTAAAACATGTTAAACGATACCCACCATCAGTAGGAAAAAGATCGTTTAATGATTTCCAATCAAGACAGAACAATAATGCTGGACAAATGGCTTACTCTGTCCCCCCTCATAGAAACAAACCAATTTATAGGAAACGGAACCTCTCATATAAGAGGAAGGATCTGTCTCCAGATTTGGTCACCGGAAATCACATAAATCCCGTCGTTAGTGTACCTGATAAGAAACAAAAACTTCATACTGAAGAGATTACGTCCCGCGTATTCGTGTGTTCCAGGGAAATTACAAAATTTCCCTCGGAGCCTACGAATAAAACGAATGGGAAAGTCAATAGACGTAGGAATGCAAGACGTAAACGAACTAAGAAAAGCAAGGTATCTTCCAGTGCTCCTGAGCTGGAATTTACCCACTCGCCTGACGTAGAGAAAGAGGAAAAGAACCTATCCAACTTTGACCCTCAGCCAGGCCCTAGTGGAACTTTGGCAGTTAGTCCTACAGAAAGTTCGGGTACAGAGATTATTCCTAGAAAGAAAAAGAATGCGCCTTATGAGACAAGATATAACAAAAAGAACCAACGCTCTGTAAAGCCACCCCTGGCCTCCCAGGCGCCTCATGAGCTTGTAGAGGAAAAATCAGACCGTGGTCAGTTAGAACCATTAGAAAAACAACTGATAACGCAAGGAAGTGAAAATGATCCAGCAACTCTCCGTGACCTAGAGAGTTCTGCCCAGGATCATAGTCTGAAAAAGGTCGTGCCAAACCCCTTGGGGTTAGGCGACGAACTTTTTGATATCTATCCGTACACTACCTACAAAGTACATCTTCCAACAAATGTCCGCGTGCCGTCCAAGGCTTCATATGACATAGAAATTACGGCACCGACCGGGAACGTGCATATTTGGGAATTTTTACCGTCAAAAGGAATTCGATATTGGCACTCCTGTTTGATCCCACGAGGCCCAGTTTTTACTGAGAATGGAAATATTACTCTGACTATTTTTAATAGTTCAGATCGAACCAGGTCTTTGTCTAAAAATCTTTATTTAGGGAAACTGGTTCCCCAGGTCGAGTCCGTAAATGACGAAACGGCCAATGACGAACAGGCCGTTAATCAGATTATACAGGAACATCATAAACAACTCAGGTTAATCCGTAAGTTTGCCCAGCAAACTATGACGCATGCACAGCAGCAGACTACCCACCGAGATACCTCACGCGAGCTGGAAGTATCTAGCGATAGTGAGGACGAGGAATGTTAAGCGTATCATAGAGGTTGCCCATGAGACCTAGTCGCCTGACTTTAGACGAATTTTTTAAAAAAAAAAAAGAAAAACTTGGCGTATATTCATTAGTGAGTGTGTCGAATCTCTCATACATCACATAGACCACTAATAAGTGGAGTACATGTAGCCACACATGACCTCTGGCATACCGGAACAAGTAAATACATGATTATATATAGAGCCTAAAAGGAATACGTTGTAAAAAAAAAAGGGTTATAATATACTCTTCATCAATCTGAAAACAAAAAGTTACTTCCTAGGATCCATTCTCCCCTCCCTTCGATGCTGTAGACGGCATTAGACACCCATGGCCTACTATGGGAATGAGCAGTCATCTTAGTTGGCGGCGCTAAAAATTGATCTGAGGAGCAAATAAGTCATTTTTAGAATCAAGGAAAAGTTAGACGCGTCACAGAAACGTTATGTCGGATTGATACCAAAATGAATGATTTGCCACCATATTGGGATAAGTATTTTTTTTTTTTTGTTCTTTGTGTGAATGTGGCCGGCCACGAATGAGTTACCCTTCTTCTCCTATAGGACTCCCAATATGCTGCCAAACACAGAGAACCTATAAGGAAAATAAGTGTTGACATAGCTGTAAAGTAAAAATATTATTAGTAGCTACTACCATTAATACGTACAGATGTAACTTTTCCTTGTATACTTAACTCCGACTTTAAGTATACGTCGTTGCAGCTGCAGGTTCCTCCTTCACAGTATAGGATTCCATCCGTTGCCGCCGCCTGATTATTTCATTTCTCTCTTTCGAGAAACTCGCCGCTCTCCCTCTTTGTGTTTCGGAATGCATTAACCTAGAAATTAAAGCAAAGTCACTATTGCCTGTTCTGGGTTGCTCCCCTACAAACTTATGCCTACTTATGATACACGCGTGCGTACGTGTCGCTTTCCTATATACCTGTTTAAAAAAAAAAAGGAAAAAAGGACAAGGGGAAAGCTAGATTCCCCCCCCACTAGATATTTATATAGGCTACTCCACACAATTCTTACCCCATTTGGTTTTCCTTGCGAAATTACAATTTTTATTTTATTTTTTTTTTCCGCGTAGTTCGGGCGGGAAGCATAGTGATTAAAGTTAAAAAAAAAAAAAATAAAATAAAATAAAATAGAAACGAAATAAGGAGAAATACGCCTTAGTCTTTGACATGTTGTTTTCTGCTGCTGCTGTGGACTCCATACTCATTTATATATATGAGAACATTTTTCTGCGACCCCTTCTGGGTGACCACAATTGACCTTATGCCGCTGTAAAACTGACCAATCTCTAAGCGAGGACCAATCTATTGACAAACTACGGCAACGTACTAGCATACTGCGCATATTGTACATAATGCATTTACAATTATATATGTATCGGCTATTCATTTTCTTTTTTTTAAAGAATATAAATAGCTATCTGTGTACTAAACTTCACTACATGTAGTTAATAAGATTACATTACCTTTAGTTATGTTCAATGTTTTCAATTATAAGGGTATTAATATTTATCAAAATACTGGATAGTATCATATTGTGTCATTATTTCATTGTGGCAAGATAAGCTTAAGTTAGTGTTAAGGCTACCATATGCATTTCGTAAGAATATTGGGGGTAGATTGATCCCCCCCCCATTTTTTTTCTGTCCTCCCATCATTGGGTACTGGGCTAGAACCCTCTCATTGTACCTAACTTGATTATATTACTATCACCATGTTATGTAAAATCACGGTTACAAAATGGACACCATTGTGGGCTATAGTACCATTCAAAATGTTGTCCTACCACTACACCACTATACTCGTGGTTTTCAATCATCCCTGTGTAACTGCCTTCATACAAGTTAAAATCTTAGCTTGATTTGAATTAAAAGGCACACAACGCTGAGAATACAACGCAGAGTGGTATTAAGTCACGCTATCACTTGTGCATTTAAGAAATAATAATAATAATAATAATAATCAGAATAAAAAGAATAAAACATTGGAAGCGAAATCAGTACGTGTACATCATTTCATAATTAGGTTCGATACTCGAATAATAGAGATTCCCATAAATCAAGGGACACATATTAAGGATACACGAGCTTTGTCAACTTGTCAATTTGGAATAAACTAACTGAATTCTATTCAGAATAAAACTTATGATTATACCCGTCACAAGGTTTAAAACTACAAGTCATGAGACTTTCAAAATTAGGTGGCCCCCTTCATAAGCGGCCCTGTTTAATAGGTGGAAAACACTGCTTCACACCAGCGCCTGGCGCACATGACCTTTAGGATATAAATATATGAACGTGACAGTATTTAAAATTTTAAGTGAAATAAAATGTCAAAATAAACAAACAAACAAAAGGGGAATATTTATAATGTTTGCAGATACTTCTTCAACACTCGTCTTTCATTCAGCGTTAAAACTAAAAGCAAATCACCTCTTATCGGGTGACGGAAGCGAGTCCAGCTGTTGGCAAGGACTCAGGATGTTGTTGCGTGTAGCTTCTATATACACCAACATTTATAACGGGAAAATAGATAAAGAAAAAAAGTAGGGAAATGACATCACAACGAAATGAATAATAATAATGTTGCCTCATAAATCATCACGATTGGGATAAACCATAGTCTCAGATAAACAATTGATTCTTAGCGATCCCTGGTTCGAGCCCCTCATGGACCATTTCTTTTATCCTATATCTAAATTACCGCTCCTCACGAGCGCAAGTTTGTATTTGCATCGGTTATGTAAAAGTAGGCTAGAATCAAATACTTTCAATAGACATTTAGTGGATCACATATCCTCACTACCTACACTAGAGGTCCTGAGTTCGAGCCCCGAAATATTCCAGTCAAAAGGAATATATCGTTGTAAACATGGTCTCCATTACCGTAGATGATTGGCAGTTACGTAATTGTATCTAACTTTGAAAGACAACAGATAAGTCGGAGATCGAGTCTCGACTCAAGCACTTTTTGTATGAGTGACAACCACTTAACCACGTTTGTTTTTCCTTAGGGATCCAATTACTAAAATCACAGATTATGCAAATCGCATTTCGTATAATCACTGTTACATTGTAACTTAGGTCACTCTCTTTCATTGTAGTTTTTCACTTAATTCAGTAATAATAAAAATCGATATGGGATACTCCCAGGATATGAACTGTGATTTCGTTGCACTCGAGTTAGCACTCAACCGTGTTAACACTCGACGTGCTTAAAAAAAAATAACACACTAACAAGTCAAGGAGATAGTACTTACCCTGTAACAAGAAAAACTCCCCTTATTGTCTCTGGAGACGTAAATCTTCCCTTCTCTTCCTTTGTGGTCTCCGAGCAACAGACAATACGTATACTCCAACAAGCTGAAAAATATGAACCACAAAGTTAAGTTCTTATTTAAACTCGTTAGTTATCATACTTAATAATCAACATAGTGCAATAATTAGCATCCTACTTAGTGAAAAAAAAGAAGAAAATTAAATAAAGATAACTCTACTAGTTAAATCCAGCCACGCTTTAACTACCAAGTTCGTTAATTGTCGGCTAATAAGTAGCCGGGACACTACCCTCAACTGCAGGTTCCCACGTCCAGCTTATAATGCTATGTGTGTGTGGAAGAATTTTTTCGTTTCAGGTTTTTCCTTTCAGAAGCCCAAAAGCAGAACCGGCCCGGGTGAAAGCCGTAAAAGGACCTACACCTTGGAGATATCTGAGTATTTGTTTTCCTTTTTATACCTCTGTTAAAGAAATTATAAGTTTCTAATCCCTTGAGTGTAAAAAGGGGAATTTGACATTTTCCTTTATTATTCTTCCTAAGTTACGTACAAAAAAAAAAAAAAAGGATGCAATATAATGAATACATCACCATGTGCCCAAGATAAGACGGCCTCCTCTGAGGGACTCACTTATCTTAATTAACCTTATAGAATTAAAAACCCTACAGTATTATTTTAAGAAACCTATAACGATTGAGACAACAAATTATTAGAGATTTAGCGAGACACTACAATTGTGAAAAAATAATATGCACGTTAACTGAGCAATTCTCAAGTGCTGGATTGCCCCATTGTGAGATACGTCTTATCTTGAACACTATGAGTATATAAAGTGTAATAAAGTGTAAAACTAGAAATGCAGTCCCATTATAAAATCTTGCATGTTTAAAGTTATATCAGTTTTTCTTGAGTGTGTTTTAAAAATTTATAGTTCAATTAGTTGCCAGAACCTTTTCTTAGTCTGCTTTAGATAAGTTACAAGTATTGTTTTTAGTTAAATTCATTAACAAAATTTTGATGATACTCTGGAACTAATTTTCTTAACTAGCATATTTGCAATGGTATAATTAAATTTAATTAAATCTTGTTGAATCTAAACTCTGATCATTAGTTCTGTGGTTTACGAAGTAACCTAGATTAAAATCTCACCATAAAGAAAAGGTAGTTAATATTAACATTCCAAGGTATAAAAGATTGTATACAATCGACTTCTTGTACTCATGCATGAAAATCTGAACGACTGACCACTTCTTGTCTTCTAAATCAGAAAAACAATGCAAATATACTTATCTGACAATGCTGGGATGTCACTGGTCTGAAGCTGGCTTCTGTAATAGTATACTGGATGAATTCTCTCAGTTGCGATGCAAAACCCCCTTTTTCCCCTCTCTCCCTCCAAACATTCGTCAGCTGAGCTGATAATTTACCAAGCCACTTGTCAGTATACCAAGCTGTATAATTAGTTCACTTCCGCCACGCTGGCTAAATTCAAACTTCCTTTTAACACTCTAGTTCTCAACCTGACTACATCTGAAACAAAGGATACGGCAAATGTATGTCAATATGGCCATTACGTCCTGACGTGTCATAACACACCAGGTATTGACCCATCTTGTAAAGTACCTAGGATTTACTCATCATATGATTCATCATCCATTAATCATAACAGTAAGTGGAAAGAATATTTAACAATGCAGTTTCCTCCATCATTATCATTCCACTCACAAAGAAACAAACCGAGTTAGGTACATCAATCAATTTGAGAAGAACTTGTCTTACCGTGATGTTGTTTTCGATCTTCATCCACAGTCACAGCTTGAACACAAGAGGCATCCTAACAATAATGTGTGGTCAGCGCACATACACTCAATTCTAGACTTCTGGTTTATTTGTTCAATGATACAAAATTGATTCTTGTAATATTACTACAATCACATACAATATTTAAACAGGTTTCTATACCTAGATGCTGACGATGTGTGGTCAGCACATTCAGGACATCTGGAGGAAAAACATTCTGTATTCGAATCTCATCTTCGAATAGCCTCATTTTTGGGTAACCCCTGCAGGTTCCATTGATTACTATATCTTTCTTAGAATTGATGTGTGGTCAGCCCCGTTGAATAAATATATATGATAAACAATTAAAAAAAAAAAAGGGAATTCGGTGGACTTCCTATGTAAACAAGTACTTCGCATAAGACAAGGATATTATGTAACGCATTAATGATTATGTAGTCTAATAGTCTCTCTGATTGCAGAGCCATATCCATTGCCTACCCAGTGTGATGTCTAGAGTAAGGCCCCCCCCCCTGGCATCTGGAGGTACCCAAGGATCCAGATTGCAGCCTGTCAGCCCCCTCCAGGGCTGATCCAGAGGGATGATATGGTAATCGATTACTGTTATTAATCGATCCATCACTGTTTAGTAATGGGCAACAGTGATCTAAAATCTGAATTTCCATCCGGATCCAGAACTTTCTTTGTGCTACAAAATTTTATAAAATCCTGCAGTGACAAGGAAATCTCGTTTATCTATGGACAGACTTCCATTGACTTACCTCAGTTCATTGCTTACAGGGAAAAACTCTTCTCGTATCAGTACAAGCAAACAAAAAATGGACAAGTGATAAGACTCACAACTAAAAGGAATAATAACTCCTTCAAATCAGCGTTGTGAAAAATCATAAGAAGATTGTAAACAATGTCAAGAGACTTTAAATATTTCTCAATATATAAAACAACTCAATTTCATTGTAATATCCAAGATCTAACGGACCAATAACAAAAACCATGAACAGTTATTGTCTAAATGTAAACATTAAATTTCTATTGATTGGTCAAGTAAAAGCACAAGTTTGTTTTTCAGACATTTAATGAAGTCTATACGTGAATATGGTAATCGAGTTTCCACATTTTCATTCCACCATGTTACCGACCGTAAGTTTTGGAACCCTCTGTATAGCTATCTTTTGGCAAACACCGAAGTGAAAAAAAAAAAAAAACAAGGAAAGTAATTTATTAAATTATCCATTGCACATTGTAGTTAACTGTTGCTCAACAACAGGTCACCGTGTTGTCTCCATATAGAATTATTCTCCGCATAACTACAATCACTTACACTAGGTATTTAAGATTTAAAAACAGAAAAGTTCACCACAACGGAAACCGAGGCTTGTTATCAGTCAAGGCTAGTAGATTTAAAGACGAACGGAACATACTTCCGGTGTGTTTTAAAAACATATCAACCATTGCTTATGTTGTGGTTAACTTTTGCGTTTAAAATCTATCCTATAAATCAACAAGATCCACTAACATGATGAAACATGATGTAACTTTACTTCGTAAAATTCCCTTTGCAACCGCAAAGAAATCCCTTTCGATTTCGGTGTATATTTAAAAAAAAAAAAAAAAAAATATAAATTAAATAAAGAAAACATAACATACGTTCATGTTATTATTAAAGTAATAAGAACAGGAATACTAACAATACGAACCTATAACCCCCACTGACATTCCCCTCTAATTATAAGGAATCGATATGACATCCCCTGCAAGAAACCTGTCTTTTGGTATAGCAAATGTAACTGCATCCCTGATTATTAGATTTTGTATCTGATACTACCATAGGCCATTAGGGCATAAACTAACACACTAACCATAGGGTCAGTATGTTAACCATTCAGACTCCCCCTCTGCTAACAGAACCACTCATGGAACAAGAAAGCTAAAGTAATGGCATATAAATCTCTAGGTGCGCTAAATCGCACCAATCATTTGTAATGTCTATATATTGTCAGTATACGTAAAAGTAATCAATGTGTATAGTGTATTGCATACCACACAGGATGAGAGAAACCAAATCGAGGTCGAAATAGCAATCAAGCTGAGTAGAAGTTTAGAAAAACATATGTACATACTATGCTTACTCTGTATAGAATAAACCTATACGGTAAGTTTGTAATATATTACATTTATTGCATTAACAATGTAAAGAGCAATAACTAATAATGTGCGATTCATTCTCCGATATCATTAAGATGAGTTTAAATATATTATGCTCATAGACGCACATAAAACATTTATTAAGCATTCAGCAACTGTTGTAATCGCTAGTTGTTACTTACTCAAGTTATTTTACATGTGCGATTTAATCATTTAGTATGCAATCGCTTCTATGTTACAAATAAATATATTACCAGATATGTAATGGAGTACTCAATTATTTTCAAAGGTTTACTCAAGGGAGTACTCAAATACTTTCAATACATTACAGGTTATAAAATATTCACTTGATTCTGGAAAGTAGAATATAGCCTATGATTTATGAAGTATAACTGGTATATTGAAACAACATAAGAAATGTTGTTCACAAACTGTAAAGCACAACCCCGCAGTAAGTTTAAAAAAAAAAAAAATATATTTTTTTTTTGATCATTGCATGTTTTCCCATTTGGCTTATACTATAAACAATGAACACTTCTGTTGTAATTTTTCGTCTATCTTAGTCAAACTTTAAAGCGCTTCACGCTATTTCTTTTTGTTTGAGTGTATGTAATGTTAAAATTTCTTTCATGTATTATTGAATAAACTTAATAGCCTGCGACAAGCATCGTTTACACGTATAACTATACTTGGACTCAGTACAGTAGATACAATTGTAATTAGCAAATCATTGGATTCACAAAATCTTACTTTTCTTTGTAATATTAGAAGTTGTACTCATAATCGGTTCGAAGTCATACTTAATAATATGGTTAGGAATTGGTTTAAAAAAAAAAAAAAAAAATCTTATTGTGAGTTCACACGAAACCTTTTGATAATTATACGCTAGAAGGCTTCCAAGATTGTAAGGTTTCATTTTACATATTTTAATCTACTATTTTGTTAATGGAATTGAGTAACATTTTACCGTAATATAGTTAGTTATGATACATGAAATCTTACAATCACGCTCTCTTGCAGTATAGTCGTGCATAATCTCCAATCCCTCAAGAAAGTTTTGTTTTTAGTTTTCTAGCGCCTGACGTAAGGCCAGTTCTATATTAACCCTTTAACTCCCAGCAACTTGCCTTGGACGACCGTTTCTGTAATTGAGTATAAATGCCAGGAAGATAACTTTCGACATTTTTTTTTGTTTGTTTTTTTTTTTTACCGAGGTCGGCGGATAACTGTTACACAGTTGTGCCTCGAAGTCCTAGGCCGGACTCCAAATTATAGGGCGAGACGCCCGCGCGTTTCAAATTGTGTGTGTAGTAAGGGAAAAGAGAAATAGGGAGAACGGAGTCAGGTGAGGTCCAGATTGAATTATCAACCTGATGCCTCATTGACACCAAACCACACGCATGAAATAGTGGTATGACCCTAGCTTTGATTTTACTCAGATCACAGAGCTGGGTCCTAGAGGCAATATTTAGGGAATACCACGAAATCTATTAAGTAGTTAGAGCTAGGTGTAAAATATAAACTGTATAAATACATGTAAAATAGGAATTTCAATCCCGGCGTGATAGAGAAAAATCATTGAAATACTAGACGTCTTAACCACTATTGAGCATGCGCGTGAAGAAGTCTCTCCCATGCTCGATGAGGCTCGTGACGTCGCCTTCGAGCTACGTCAGAAAAGGCAGAAATGCGTGGGACGAAGCGCCTTTATAAGCGAGGCTTGTCTGCCGCACCGGTTGATTCTACGGACGGACGGCTAACAGTGAACTTCGCTCTGGTTAGGGCCGGTCTTCAGAAAAATCAGGTATGTGCTAATTTTTTCTAAGTTCCCCCTCCACACGGGAAGAGCACTTTGAGATTGTTTAGTGATCAATATGAGTTTCATGTTCAAGTCCCTTCAATCGAAGACCAAATTCCCTCTTCGAGAATTAACACTTTTCCCTTCGGGCCAATGCAAGTTGCGATGTACGAAGTTCATACTTTATTATTTTCAATAACTCGCGGTTTAGCATAAAAAACCTTCTAGCACCCATTGAGTATTTAGGGTTGTGCTCCCACTTGAATAATGTAGAAAAACTTCCAAGTTGTAACTTCAGTAACCGATTTTGTTAAATTCATCTGTATTCTTATTTTTAGTTTTTTTTAATAAAAAGTAAAGTGAAATGGTCTCTTTGATTCAGTCAAGCTATCCCACCTAGTTAGATTCAACTCACAGTCTTCAAGTGTTACCTGGGTTTCGATTTCCAGTACCAAGCTCTACCACTTTAGTACGCTTTCTCATCATCTTCGAACCAGTGGGCCAATGACGTTCGAGACCGAGGCTAAAAGAGAGTTGGACTCCGAACCAACCTTGTAATACTGGGTGGAGAGTGAAGAAGTGATCTCAATTACGATTTCACAAAAGAAAGTGTACACAATTGCTACGCCAATCTCAGAACAACAAAACATCATATATAACAATATATATATTTAACATATCATAAAAATAAAAATAATAAACTACATTTTCATACCACTAAATGTGTGATTTTTGACAATTAAATACTGCTATAAATGGAGCTATTCGAAAAATACAATCATAGCTCTAATATTGTGAATTTAACACTTATCTAGTATGATAGGTGATGCACCTTTCACACTAGATTGATAATTTTGATATTTCTTCTTCTATAATTTGTATTCTATTTTCAATTGGTTGAAACCTAGGAAATGTACAGTACATTGCAAATATTCCAGGTGTAAGCAACATAATAAGATAAAATTTAATGTAAATAAAATGTCCGGCAGACATCCTTTTAATCTCTTGTGTTCCTCCGGGAATACGTGGGCCACAGACTGGGAAACAATGGGGTAAAGTATTTTATGATGTATCAAAGACATTTTTGTCTTTATGAAGGAAGTGTGTCACACTTCTAGTAGAGAATTAGCTTCCTGAATACTTAAACAATCTACCTCTGCGGTCAAGAACATTCGCGAAATACAATGAAAAGTTTAGCAGTAATCAAGGTTTATTCAGCCAATGTTAGCTTCAGATATCAGTTATTATACATATTTGTTGTTTCAAATTCTCCCGACAAGGGTTCAATATTTCTGTCTAACATTCTCAACTTATACGTTGTGTGCTTATAATTTTCAACTGATGATTATTTAGAAGATCTTATTGGTAGCCCTCCTAAGTGCCAGCGAATAAGTCAGAAAAACGGTTGTCGATTGAGTATTAAAAACACACAACGTATAATTTGAAAATATTAAAGAGAAATTATACATATTTATAAGTGTAGATAGATGCTGATAAAATAGTCAATAGGAAAGGAAGTTTAGTTATAAATAATATTTATTCTACTAAGTTTAGCTGGCTTTGCCTATTATTCAACATGTGTATGATTCTTGATGTAAAACACACATGTAAATGACGATTAAGTACATTTGATAAATATAATGCATTTGTGCAGTAGGAAGTCTTCAGTGTCCAAGATCGTACCATCACATTCAACTGAAAAATTAGCAAGCGATGAAAGTATCGAATGCATGGTTTTCGGGGTGGCCAAGATGGATAGTGGCACCCCAAATGCAGTTTAAATTGGAGTTCAGCCCCATCAGCAAGGGGGTCAGAAGAGGTGAAAAATAAAACGTGGAAAATGAGGAAGTTAAGCTGGATCGCTAGTCATCATTAGGGTAAAACTTTCTCAATAGATGGCAGAGCACATTCCAAAACATGCGATGTTGCCACATGAGTTACGGATAAAAAAGTGTTTATACACGATCACATTTTATACATGATTTACTACGAAGAGAAATGAGAGCTTTTATTTTCATTTTACTCAATACTGCCTGCTTTAAAATGTGAATTAATTATATTCTTGGATCAAAAGTGATTTTTTCAACTCATAAAACGTTATATGTATATTTCTCTCAAACTAGATGTCTTTAGGGCGCAGATTAAGAAATCGTATACTAATAGAAAATCATTACATAAATTTCATCTTTTGGACAAAACAGACTCTCAGTACGCTCAAAAATGGTATTTTATAAGCGTAGTTGCCATCCTTGGTGTAGCTCTACTTTAGAGGCTTAATTTTCATGCTTAAAATTCCAGTGTTTTCTGGTCAAATCGCAAGTCAATCTGCATTTAGAGGAAAATTATATCATTTTTATGGTAATAGTTTCTCAGAAAATGGCAGTGGAACGTAATACATTTATTTATAACTAGAGCCCGACATACATTGATGCGCATAACGATTAATGCAAAACAATTATTATTGAGGCATATTACATAAATTTGCGGCCTACATTAAATAGGCGTGGGTGTAACCAAATATAATGCGCCTTGACGTGTGTTTCTGGATAAAAGCGTTTAAAAATAACCAAACACCTTTCGGAGATGCAGGGAAAAGCAATTGCCACCTTGCCTCCGCTGCGGGAACCCATGGCTTTATCGTTGACAGAGCATATTGCTTTTGTTCAATGATGTCATTCACCTGGTTCGCCCGAGCTGGTTATTAAATTTTTGCAGGTTCTTGGAACTGGTTGTTAAAATTGTATCTCCACTTCCATATCCAGTACTTACGGAAAAAACAATTTTCTAGTGTTACAAAGACAGTTAAAAAAACTTAAAAACTTTTTTTTTTTAAGATTGAGCGCGTATGAAACAAATGAATTTCATTTTTCTACACAATCCACTCTACGCTCAATACAAGTTTCCCATTAGTTACAAAGTGTTCCAATGCCTCTGAAAACTTTTTTCTTTGATTGGTTACGCAACCAGTCATACACCATTTGTTGCACCTCTTCGTCAGAGTACAACTTCTTTCTCTCTAGTGCCTCTTCAAGAGATACAAATATGTGAAATCCACTGAGGCGAGATTCGGTACGCAAGGTGGATGAGGTAGACACTCGAAATGAAGATTTTCAATGATCGCAGCCATTGCACAGGCAGTAGTATGAGGCCGAGTATTGTTATGTTGTAGAAGGAAATTTGTTGCTAGAAGTCCGCGTCACTTTGTATAGCAGGTTTAGGATCATGTCGAGATCGGAATACAAAATATTATTGACTATGCGTTCCCTAGGCTCTAATGCTTCAAAATGACACCCTTATGGTCCCAGAAGAAAGTTAGTACTTTCCTGTAGATGATTTTGTCCGATAATGGATACTGCCATTGCATGCTCGCTTCCTTACTTCCGGAATGTAATAGTGCGCCCATATTTCATATCCAATAACGAATCTCTTCTGAAAGTCACTACCTTCTCGTTTACGGCGTGGCAAAATCTCGTCACACATCAACACATCGCTGCTTCAGTTTGTCTATCAGCTGGCGTGATATCATCCTAGCGCGTACATTCCGAAATCTGAGTACAACGTAGATAATGTTACACATTGAACTGTAACTTATGCCAATGATTGTAGCTACTTCATCCTGTCACTCTGCATTGCCCTTTACCACACTTTCAATTTACATAGAGCAAAGACGGCAAGCAATAACAAGAAATTATTTGTTGGTATAGATTCAGCGTTCCAAGCATGAGTTCCATCTCCGCTCCTTATTTTTATGTTGAAACCGCAAGTGGTAAACGTATCACTTACAGTCAGAATATTGGATCAATAAGAGCTAGACATAGAGCACTCATTTCTGGTGGGTGAGGTTTTAGCTGGATCCCAGCTCGCGCCAAGTGTTCTTTGTGGTGGAAAAACCATATGTGAGGTTTCCTCCGGGTCCCCTCCTTTCTTTCATTCAACCATTTCATTCGTTGCCATCATCACCGCCTACCTTTCCTTCGAAGCACAATGATAGGACGTTACAGAAAAAAAAATCATATTTCTCGGTTATGCCATGTAGGTCAGGGGCGGATCCAGGTCTGACTTCTGGGGGGGCGGTGTGTTGTCATACTGCTACTTTTAAGGGCTCCAAACTTTGGGATGAGTTATATATATATATATATATATATATATATATATATATATATATATATATATATATATATATATATATAAAATAAGAAAGTTTCCTCTTCTGGGGGGCGATCGCCCCGATCGCCCCCCCCCCCTGGATCCGCCCCTGATGTAGGTTATGCCATGTAGCAGGGGATTTTCTTTGGCGCCCAACACAGTGGTAAGATCAAAACGTACGCATTTTGCAAGATAAGGGCAATTATTTGGAAGAGGGTGAAGGCTTATGGCATCTTACACCTTGCAAATTGCCTCCCATTTGGTGTACTGGACCAATAGGCTAAAAAAATGTATTTGCTACCCCTATTCGACTGTAGGGTCATTCAAATAACACTTTCCTCCACCTTCAAATTGAACAATAATATTAGTCTCGGAACCGCTTTGTCAGGCGTGCAAAATTCAATGAAGAACGTCGTGTACGATGATCTATATTGTAGTGTTATTCCCCCTTCTGTAGCTAGGAGTGAGACCAATATTTTCTCAAAACGCTCTGTCAGCAATATGTTGTTTTATCCGGATCAGATGTTCAGAAAAAAAATACACTGGGGCGCACTACAACACAGTATCATATATGAAGAACGAAGATCAGGTTATTGTTAAAATGAAGTTAAATAAATTATCCACTACAGGCTGGCATTGACAGTGAATACAAATATTAATTTATACCACCGGTTTTTCATTTGTGGTTAATCATGCGTAAATGGCGATCCAAAGAGCTCGCGCAGCGCCAGAGAGGCCTGCCGCGGAACAAACCTGAGCGGTACTCCGACTCTGTCGGCCTATGCTTATGCATTGCAGAATACGGTGTTCTAATACATCATCGGTAGCCATGTGCTTAGTTTTCAGTAAATTGGAATATCGATTATGGGAAAATATTGGTCCAACTTCAAGGAATATTCTAAGATATTCAACGACAAACTAGACCGAAGAATTAAAAAAAAAAAAAAAAAAAAAATGGTTAACGAGAATGTGCGCTCAAAGTTGTGAACAGGTGGTTTTTATTCTCGAGAAAACCGCTTTTTTGCACACATCATCGCTAGCCGATTGTTTGCTTTTCGGTCACATTTCTCGCGGAATACCGTAAAATATTGCCTGAAGTTTGGTCACTATTTTCAAACAATCGTCATTAAAATCCGTTGATTATTTTTTTTTAATGGCTAGTGGTGAAACATTGAAACATTGTCTTCCACAATGGATACCATCATGTTCATGGGATTTCTCGGGGTACTCCCGTTTCCTCCTTTCTCATTCCATCTATTCTTCCATCATCATTCACTTGCCTTAATCATCGTCTTCCTTAGCCTAAAGGGCATAATCTTTGGATGTTAAACTGAAATATTTCATTTTTTCCATAATACACAAAGACCGGCTGGGTTGGGAGTCCCGTTCACGTTAGTTCCGCGACAAAGCGTTTCGAAGACATATGTCATTGTTCAATGTTAAGATGACCACACAGGAAAGTGACATTCAAATGACAATAGAGTAGAATAGGAGTGGCAAATAAATTTTGTTAGTCTACTGACCCGGTGCGTCAAACAGTTGGCAAAAGTGAAGCGTTTATCTCAAAAAATGGTTACTTCAAACTTTTTTCAGAACTGTTCGATTTTGAACTTTTAACGCTCATAATTCGAACACGCTTGCTATTGAGAATTTCTCCGGTTGCCTGATTGTTTCATATCTAAAATGGAGTCGACTGAGTATAGGATCAATATGAAGTCAGAGTAACACCCCACGACCTTTCCTAGTAAGCGAAATGAATTAGTATTTTCCAATAACGGGTTCAGGCAACTACTCGTGTACATACGAAAGCTCAAAAACATAAATAAATTATTTTCAAGAAGGGAGGAAATATTTTACCTAAAATATAATATTTTACCTAAGCAAATTAAATTTCATAAGAAATAAAGAAAGAAAGAAAAGAAAAAAGAAGAAAGAACGCATATTACATATTTAACGTTCAAAATGATAGTGAAAATAAACTATCTTTATATTATACGTATGTATAATATTTACGTGGCAACAAACAGTTAAAAATTGAAAAGCGCTTAGCCGTTTCTTAAAATTATTCTCCCTTTTCCTTCGTTTCCTTTGGCTCTTCGACCTTCTACTTTCAGTTAGATTCTTTTTTCTTTTATATGATTCCTCCCGTTTCCCCATTTTAAATTTTTATTATAATAGTTTTGTCACAATTCATAGGTTCCGCTTCTGGACTTCAAACGCTAACAAGGAATTGTCTTACTACTGGGACTGCAACAGCACACATACAAGTTTGGCAACGAAGCATTATGGCGTCCTGCGCAAGCATGAGATTTAGCTTCTAAAACTATTTCCTTAAACTTAGAATAATATTTGGATAAAATGTAGAACATAACACAAAAGACGGTCATATAATATCCATATTCCGTAAAGAGATAACTACTTGTAAAATAATTTATGCTTATAAGTAAAAATTTCATAAAACTGAGCACAGGAGTAGCAAGATCTAATAGCAAGCGCCATCTTACGTACTCATCTTAAAACTCATCAAGTTTTCCTCTTATATGTTACTTTTTTAGGTAACAGAATACATAAGCACAGGAAATAATATCTTATGTTGTAGCTAACGCATAACTCTATTTTATACTGCAATACTTATAATATGTGGCATTTCGTTACGCATTGGTTAAGGCAATGAACTAATGCCTATACTGACTTCCGGGTAGTGATCCACCTTAAATGCTTAGTTTTCGCGACCATTAAGCTGATTGTCGGGAGATCCGATGACATTTAAACCCAAGTTTAGTCGCGATAAGAGGATAGATGTTCTGAAGTTTATGACAAATCCACTTTTAAGGGGCGAAGGGAATTATTTATGTAATTAATTTCGCTATATTGAGTTATACATTATTTATTATATGCGATCGCATCACAGGAAAATGCTGAAATGAATTTCTGAACTCAGTGAGTACTAACCTCAAGTTTGGTTTTAATGATGTCACTTCGATTAAAGAAAGCATCCTAAGAGAATAGAGAGGTAAAAAATAAATCCACAAAATTAAGTATCTTATGGATTCATATCATTACAATTTCATTGAAATGAGTATCCAAAGGTGGAAAGGGAGTTCAAATATTTGGAATAGTCTATTTTCCCCTACAAAAATGGGCATTTCGCTAGTATTTTATAAAAATGAAACCAACAATAACACACATGTTTTTGTTATACAACATTAATATAATTTAAATATTAAAAATAATAATATATAAGTCTGCTCACTCAATACATTTCAATACAGTGATAGTAATGTTTTTCGCTACCATTTTTTTTAAAATCATGTACACATTTCCCAACCTAATGGAACGTTCTACTTAATAATTCTCTGATTGGGCTCATGGTACTTTGTTAGTGGAGGCTCAGTTGTGGTGCGAAAAATCTCTGGTTTGATTCCAGGTTAAGTGAGTTTGTGATGGACAATATCGTGTCTATAGGCTTCCTTTAGGTATCCTCATTTACTCCCACACCATCGTTCCACTATTTAATTCAGATCATTTGCTTTCACCAACCCTTCATCTCGTTTACCTCATAGAACATAAAAATAGAAATTTCATGTAATTTCATTTTCATTAATAAATTTCCCACTATCAAGGATTTGCAGACTGACATATTTTTCTTACATTATTAAGTATTTCCCTGTTTTCTAAGCTGGGGAAGGTTATAAGACAAGTTCTACGTTAACGTACGGTCTGCTACCAAGTTGTTCCAGTTGTCTAAGTTGTTGAGAATAGTCTTTTCATTTCAACCCAAAATAGATATTCTCTCTAGCTTTACGTGTAGAACGAAGAACGTCGTTTTCTTCCAATCTAGAAGAGAAGTTATATACTTCGCAGTAGACAGAAACTACATGTTTTGTTTCACAAACGTGCCTTTCCAGAAAGTTCTATCTGAGCGTAACGGCCTCCAGAGACCTGCAGGAAACCAGACCAATATTGCAAGTTTGTTGCCCACCATATCACTCCAGAGGCTATAACAGTTGATTCTTCCGTGGTAGAGAATATGCTGAAACAATGTATTTTACATAGAGTATGTACATGTGTAACCTTATTATCTGTTGCAACTTCTACAGCTCTAGCACAGAAAGTGTATACAATTCAAGTGTATTTGTAGCGTATAAAATAAGCAAGGGAAGTTGAAACTACTGCGGAGTAGCAATTTCATTTTGTGTATTTCATGATGTTTAGAATCCTGTGGTCAGCCTGACCTGAAGGAAACAAAATCATAATCTAATTCGCTTTCAGTATACTGTTCTCGATTAAAAAAAAAAGAGCTCTATAAAGACAAGTAGGGTTATTATTTCGTCCGAACGTTAAGGAAAGAAAACGCGTTGAAAATTTTGATTTGAAAATTTATGAGTTTATTAATCTAATCTCTAAAGATCTAGAAGTGGCTGTTAGAATATTTCAATCATTTTATCTACCCGAATAACGACAAACTAAAGGAACATAGCATGGTGGACCCAGGGATCACGAACTTAATCCGTAACATAACGCAGTTTCACTAACTGAAACAACTTTTCCATTAAAATTAATGTAAATACAATTAAATCCGTTCTACTCATAGAAACATCATACCGCTCTCACACACAATATATATATATATATATATATATATATATATATATATATATATATATATGAACATCGATGCTCTTATGAATGAAAGAAAACCTGTCCCTTTTTTAGGACAAATAAGTAAAATAAGTAACAGTAGATTAAATAAAACACTATGGAGATCTGGGGAACTTCCTTGAGGCTATATGATTATCGTATGTGCTTTCTGTGGAAAAAGAACCGGGCTCGATTCTCGATGGTAACTTACGTGGTTTGGGTTCCATTTAACCTGTAGTCACACGTCTTTTACAGCCTCGGTACTGAAAGCCTCACTAAGGTCCAAATCATGCAACCAACAACGAGAATAATATGAAGGCAAAAATATCATTAAAATTGCAAAAGGGAACTAAAGGTAGTCTTTGAACATAGCACTCTGACGAATAATATTTATGGTAAGATAGCAAAAGCATTACTGGACATTTTTTGAATTATTCTTGTGATGTACGAATGCGAATTTAATCCCTGACTCAGTGAGAAGATCAGACAAGATTTTTGGAAGGCAAGGCATTCAGTAAAATGTACACAATCGAGAAATGGAGGAACGGCAATCTAAAGAATGTCAAATACATATTGCTTACAAAATTAAAGAAAAATTATCAAATTGAAACAGGTGGGAAAGTCACACGAGTCGATAATATGCATATTACTACGCGACTAGTACCAGGCTCGCAACTAGACTGGGCTATTGGGGCTTGGGCCCCCTAAACTTTTCGTAGCCCCTCCAGACCTCAACACAAAAAACACAATTTAGATATGTGCAAGAATATTTTAATGACTTGGCCCCTCTAACATATCCATGGCCCCCCAAACCTCTGTGGCTGGTTGCGGGCCTAACTAGTACTATATGAAAAATGTAAATTCTAGAATTTAAAACTTAGAAAAATTTTTGGAGTGTGTGGGAGCACCGAATTCAAAATCCTGTGGCATCGTAGAGACAAGAATCACGCGTAGCTTTTCACTGGTTAGGAATCAGTGATGAACCTCCACTTTTGTGATTATGACTTTTCAGACCAGATGATCTGTTTAACTCTTTGCGGAATGTATTTTTTTATACCCCCATGTTGCACGCGAAAAATATTTTTTAGTAAATATAAACCACATGTATTTTTGAATATATTAGACCCTAGAAAATACAGAGATAATATATTTTATCATAGTTTATAATTATTGGCGCCAAAATGGGGTGACGCATTTATTGCATCACTGCGCAACAACACTAATGCCTTTAAATACATAGGATGCACTTTATCTAAAACTGAATCTTTAAAATAATACGAATTATTATGTGTTATGTATTATGAAATAAATAGAATGTACTGTTAGGTAAGATATATTTATCCATACAAAGGTTCGAACGAAAATATTATATGAATTATACGTTACACAACTTTCCTTTTCGTGACAACTTTGCTAACCTTCATTTGTGGTACTTCTGAAAGCAATCTCGCGTCTTTCTTAAGCAAAGAGGCACGTCACACACAGCACAAATACAAAACGTTCGTCTTAGTTTAGCTTTGGTACTGCATAAAGCACATCTTCTTCGAGTAAACCTTTTAGGTTGGTGTGATGACCCAGATCGCCAAAAATCTAGTGGAACATTTGGCCTCACTTTCTTTTGTTTGTGTTGATGGGGAAGATGATCGAAGATTTGATACTTAAAATACATCAAAATACTAATTCCTAAAAATGTATTAATTTCATCCTTTGTAGTGGGAATATAACGTTTATTGGACTGCTGTAGGTACAGATTTGTTTGAAATACTCTTGAGTCTACAATAGACTCATCTACTAACAGTCTGTTCAAGTGAATTGGAGATGGATTTTTTAAATTTTGCACAATATTTGTCGGTCCTGTGTGACTGTTGAAAAGTTTAGGAGGTGATGAGATCTTGACGTCTTTCCTGTCGGGTGGGTCTCTTATAGAAGAACATACTGGCTGTAGTATTGTTGCCTCCGGATTGTTGTCACCTTCGGCGTCTGAAAGTGGACCAGTTGAATCGGTTTCTGGAATATTCACATTGAGATCTTCAGTTTCATTTGGTAAGACACCATCCTCTACATCACTTACGTCCACATCTGATTTGGGTTCGGAAGGAATTTCCTCATATAAAATAATTTCTGAAGTAGGACTGTGCCCTCGGAGCTCCCCCAGGATTACATCATTGGTGTTATTGTATTCTATCATTTTCTTAATATCATCAATGAAAATATTACACATAAATTGGGTCGTATGAGATACACACGTTCAAATAACCAATATCGTTTTTATCAACTTGTTGCACAGTTATGCAACTTTTGCATCACAACAAATAACATAAAAAACACGAATTTAACCCGGGTGACCTCTACACAGTGACGACGCCAGCTTTAAATTCTTAGGGGGGCAAAGGAGGGGCAGATACATTTTCGGGGGGGGGCGGATATTTGCCATATCAGAAATGACATATTTATTACGTTTGACTCATTTTACATTACATTGTGTAATTTCGTTGCTGTTTTCATATTAGATGTATATGATTATAAATTAAACTTATTTCAAGTAAAATTTGTAACTAACAAATGTAACGTCTGCACATGAAATAATTTTCAATGAAACTTTTGAAGCCTTAACATAAATTGAATTACTTTCGCGTATGCTACAAGTAACACATTCGTCTAGTACTATATGCTACATCTCTCTCTCTTCATATATATCTATATCTATATCTATATCTATATCTATCTATCTATCTATCTATATATATATATATATATATATATATATATATATATATATATATATAGATAGATAGATAGATAGATAGATAGATAGATAGAGAGAGAGAGAGAGAGAGAGAGAGAATTTACGAGGAGTACGTACTCCCCCATAGGGAATTTACGGGGTGTAGGTACTAGGTAGAAAAATGAAACCATAGTTTAGAAAAACATATCTCGGTATGTACAAATACAAATTTTCAAATTAATAATGAAATTCTTATTGTTTCTCAGGCCTCTGAAGTGATTATGTGTGCCCAAACAGCAAAATTTCACGAATATCCAGATCCTAACTGTTATAACATTTTTGTTCCACCAAGGAAAGTCACCGAAGTAAATTAATTAGGAAATCAGTGAAACATCAAGGGACTCTCCTCTGTTATATACAATGGTGAAGAAGTAAGTGATTTAGTATAAACGTGGCGATTTCTCAACAAATTATGCTTTAACTCCAGGATGATTAAAATCAATGACTTTTCCCGAAATCATGGATACAATTTGTGACATTCTTGAAAATTGCAGCATTTCAGCCAGTGGTGGATATAGCCCGGGACCGCAGGGCCTAGGCCACCCCAGTTTTAAAGTGACAAAAATAATTTAAGCTATTATTTATAAAGTGTATAGTAAACTCACGATATACTTAGTATAGTCTGAGGTCTGGCTGCACCCCGCTTTCTCAGTTTTTACCTTCTCAGCAAACCTTGTGTCAGAGATTCTTAGCATTTTTTTGGAACTCGTCGGTAGCATAATTCAGAATGGTTTCTGTATGCGCAAGTTCTCGCCATAATGGGTTCCCAAAAAATCTGTCAGGAGAATAAAAGAGTGACGGCATTAAGAGAAGTCTTCTTCCAATTTGACTGTAATCCTGATCAATTTCGCTCACGAATAGTAACCATAGACGAAATGTGGTTGTGCCACTATGATCCTGAAACGAAACAACAGTCAATGGAGTAGTAGCACTCATTTCTCCCTCGCCCCAAGAAGTCCAAGACACAGAAGTAGGTTGAGAAACTGTTTGCAATATTCTTCTGGGATAAGTATGGAGTCGTACTCATAGACTACCTCCGCAACGGTCAGATATTTAATCCAGAGTCTCTACATTACTTACAAAACATGAAAGAAAAATTCAAAGTTCAACGTCGCGGAAAATGAAAAGAAAGGAATTCTGTTCCTTCAGGAGAATACACCTGTCCATCAAGCCCTTGCGAACACAACTGACATTGCATAATCTAGAATTTCAATGTCTAGATCATCATTCTTATGCCGCAGATTTAGCTCCGTCTAACTATTACGTGTACTTATTTCCCAAACTTAAATAACACTTGAAAGGACGCCATTTTAGATCTGATAGGGATAGTGCTACAAACAGTGATGCGAGGAAATCTTCAGATTTTTAAACTTTTCTGCAAAAACTGGAGCACTGTGTAAAATAGTATATTGACTCTCGGGAGAAGTGTAGAAGAAGTAAAACTTCACTATTTCACGTACACTCCTTCTGGATTGGGCTACGAATTTTTCTGCAGTTTCTAGTCAATATGGTAGACGTCACGTCAGTACTTTGAAACAAAATAAGTAAGGTAGCACTAGTATATATACCAATTACTAACGAAAGATCAGCACTCTGACAATACATTTTATTGGGAATCTATTTAGTTCCATAAATTTATTATTATCATTTGCAGGAAGGGAAAAGACAACTCTTTTTATCCCCTTCAAAAAATTAAGCCCTGGTAGTTGCAAACTAACCTGTTATAAGCACAACATCTGAATATTGAAAGCCGAGAATAATGTTTCAGAAAACAGAAGTATAGAACCTTTAAATAAAACAAAATATGAAACTGAAAACTTCAAACCTGGATAAATACAAACAAGTCACGTAACTGGTTTTACCTTTCTTTTGTTTCGAATCGAAGTTGATCCAATGAGAAGAAAACAAGACGACCAAATCTATTTTTCGCTATTCACATTAATTAAAAATCATAAGAAAGAAGTATAACTAAAATTTACCTCAAAAGGCGCTAAATTAGAAAACAGAAATATGCGTGCATACCCAGACGCTCAAAGAAGAAAGCTTGAGGACTAATCTGCCACATAGTAAATGAATGGAAAGTAGACTACAATTTGACAATGGGATTGGTTATGATACTGATAAAATACTACATGTAGAATATTTAAGGATTGTAGGAGTCTGGGGGGGGCAGTCTAGGTGGCAGAAAGGGGCAGAAGTAGCTACTAAGGGGGCGCTCGCCCCCCTTGCACCACTCTGGCGTCGTCACTGCCTCTACATAACCTGAACTACATCTTAAGAATCTAAAATACAAGAACTCATAGAAAAAACACATAAATTAGCATGCTTACCAATAACATTACGAATTTAATTGTCACCGCATTCACTATGTGCAAACAAAATCATCACAGAACCACAAAACGCGGGAATATGAAATTGACTGAAAATAACATGACGAGCCACCGAGTAACAAACATCGTAACTACATCGAATAAGTGATTCAAAGTCTTCATCACTGGACAAGTATCAGCTGAGCGTTCACTAAACTGATGCAATAAGTGCATCACCATGCAACATCGTTTAATAAATCGGTGATGCAAAAACATGTATCACTATGCCGCAAAGAGTTAAAAGAAATAGAGAAATCGTTTCTAAAGGAATATAGTAGGTCATTCCTTATGTAGTACAGAACTTCATTGCTTCAGCAATGATAGAAAACGAAACCTGAACTGCGATCCACATTCTGTAAAAGGTCAAAGCTAACTTACAAGAAATCGATTGTTTGTCTAACATCCCCTAAATATCATATCACGCCTGGAGCCCTCACCTCCCATCCTTATAATCGACCGAAGAAAATCAATCTCATTATATTGCAAACAGAACTTTTGTAGTCTCTGTGTGTGTGTTACGTCATCAGGTACTTGCAAATTTCTGTATCGACATACAGTATATTTTACATTTTTGAACGTCCACAGAAGAATTAATGTGAATGCTTCTTGCTTGTCACATGATGTACATTTTAGATTTGTTTACCTCGATAACTGAAGGAAGACAGAAAAGACAATCTACTTTCTTACAATTCTAACCATCATGCTTTAAGCAAATATCCACATATGTTAGATATTTTTAACCAACTCCTGAAGGCGATTTTTTTTTAACCAAAAGAACAAAAGAAAAACAAACTATTGTTTTCTTTAAGAATGCTCTGAAATTCGCCTTTATGTGTATTTTTAGTAAAGAAACAGGATGGTACATTTGACATAAAGAAAAGTAGTACTTGCTTGCAGCTCTTTTCTTTCTTTATCTTTTAATCTTTTCTCTTGTCGAAGATTTGTTACAAAAGGCCATCGCTTCCTAACAGTCAAGTCAGCCTTTTGTAGATGATGTGCAATGCAGAACAAAACAAAGTCCTACACGTACTTCTCTATGGCAATTACTTCCTCTGTCTCCATAGTAACTGCTTCGCTAGCAACTAAACTGATCAGCAACGGCTATTGTACTTGCATGTTTGTTCATTCTCATTTGCTTTTTGTCTTCAAGGTTCTAAATTAAGAATCGTAAAGATGTAGGTGGGATGCAGATCTATACGGAAAAGTTACAATTCATTATTCAGGGTGGTTCATTTACCAGAAACACCCCTGTAACGTTTAAACAAATAGATTTAAGAACACTAACATTTTGTGCCGTGCAAATATCAGCAGGGGAACATTATTTAATATTCTCTGTTGTATCACTATTTTGTTAGTGTTGCCAACCCAACATAAAATTACATTTTCCAATGGCACACTGAGAAAAATAATTGTAGGTACCGTACTTAAAAAGATAGATTACATGCGTAATTCCTGTAGTTTTTGGAATTAAAGTACAGCAGACGTATAACTGAAAACGCATGTTTTATAATACATTATGTATAAGTGTTCCATCTATACGTACTTTACGTATGAAACAATGTAGGCGGGCAGGATCTCACATATAGATGGACGTATGTAACATATAGCTGACGAAGGTAACGTAAGTATATACATGTGATATACAGAAAACTGTTAGATGTCAGACATCTTGCAACGGCATGATGTAACATCTAAGGGCAGTGCGTATATTATACAATATACCGCTGTCCGCAGAACGGATTTTTCTCAGTGCACTTGTAACAAATTCCAAATTCACATGTTAAACGAAAACCAACGATACCACCGACGTTGCCAATTTGGAGTAAGAGTCATTAAATCTAGGGAATTCGAATTCCATGACAACGACAAAAAAAATTCCGATTAGCGACCTTTTTTGGTGATTTTTAAGTGACGATTTGGTGACTTACTGATAAACTTTGCGATCAGTTGTGCTGCGAATAACTTGTCCTTTTCAGTTCGAAGCAATTTAGATATATGTTTGTTTCACTTTTGTTTATTTGAATCGGAGCAAGCGTCGAAGGCCAAATCTCTAGAATCCCACTTTGGTACCTGGTACTCCTTGCCCTTCGACGGAGACATATCCCAACCTTCAATGCCCTTTATTTTGCAGAACTTCCGTTTAGAGGCGCAACTAATACAACATTACCAATAGCAAGCTGATTATCTATACAAACGGGAGTAAAAATGAAATATGTGTAAGTTTTCTCTTTGTAAATTTTTACATTTAAGCGTTTTTTTTTTAAATAATTTTTAATTTCGTTGAAGTGAAAGTCATCATAAAGTAAAAAGTATATATTGTGATAGAAACGAGATTATTGTCAAAGTATAAAGGACATATCATCTAAAGGACATATCATTGTTAGTTACTAATAAGTCATTCATTAAGGTTTTTACTTACACGTTTCTGTAGAGTAGGTAGAACTATGGCTTGAAGTGACTACAGATTCAATTATATATATATATATATATATATATATATATATATATATATATATATATATATATATATATATATATAGAGAGAGAGAGAGAGAGAGAGAGAGAGAGAGGGAGAGAGAGAGAGAGAGAGAGAGAGATGCGAGCATGATATCAGGTATGTCGAAGAAAATTGAAATAAAGTTATAAAGAACTAGAAATATGATTCTCTGAAAAGTTTTTATTTCGATAAGTGTCAAAGCTAATGATTTATATGATTCCCAATAGACTTAAAGACCGTTATATCGTTTACAATAATTTGATATCACAAGCTGTTCCCGAGATATTAAAAAAAAATAAGAGTAGAGATTGATATGCTGCTTAAAATGGCGTATTTGTGGGAACTATTAAAATTTATTCCTGCTTTCTTTTGTTTCTATGATATTACAGCAGGAGCTTTTGGTAGTTGATCTTAACATGATCTTAGATGATCTTAACATCTTTTCAAAACCAATCATGTAATTGGCGATGGTATTTATCTAGATCTATTTTTCCTTAAAGAAAAAAACTTTTGAAAATAATCAAATGTTCAGTATCTTATAACTTTAATCCTATTCTGTCTATTCAAAAGATCATAGTACTTCAAATCAGGATTATAGTACTTGACCCAAGGTACTGTGGATGTCCGTCGCTGTACAAGTCTCCAAAGAGTTTCGATGTTTGTGATAATATAATGTCCATAATTTGCAATACTGAACAATAAATGCAGTATTATGTGTTATCGTTTAATGTGTAGATTTAATCATCATCATAGGTATTCTGCCTTTATTGGCAGGTCACTTGCCGCAGCTGAGAAGCTTCCATGCTCCACGGTCTTCCGCTAACCTTTTCGTCTTCGCGTATGATCTTTCTGTTTTAATATCCTCCATTAATTGTAGTCTCCTTCGCCCCCTCCCTCTCTTTCCCGCCACCATACGCTCTAGGACGTCCCTCATGATACAATTTCTTCTTAGGCAATGTCCCAACCAGTTTCTCTTCCTCTTCCTAATAATATCTAAAAGTGTTCTTTTCTCACCCACCATTTCTAACACTCTCTCATTCGTTATCCGCTCGACCCAACTAATTCTTTCCATTCTTCTCCACACCCACATTTCGAAGGCTTCCAGTCGATTTTCGTCACCTTTACGTAATGTCCACGTTTCCGCCCCATACAGCACAACACTCCACACGAAGCATTTTATGAGTCTTTTTCTCAACTCTTTGTTCAAGGTCCCACGTAATAATTTAATGTAGTGCCATTTGAAAAAAGAAAAGCATAACTTTATGCTGGGTTAGCAACACTGGTAGTATATTTTGATAAATATAAATAAGTATGTACATGGTGGATTATGTGTCTTGAAATGAAAAACCTTTTAACTAATAGATAAAAACATCGCTACAGGAACCATTGTTTGACGTATTCTTCAATACAACCAAATTAAAAGTGCTTCTAATCCAATACAAAGCTATTTTTGCAAATAACACTACGTCTCATGTTATTGCATATTTGAAATTGATATATTAAACAAAAACTCACAATATAGCATTTTTATTTAGTGTCACAAACTAAAGACACTACAGTAACACAAACAAAGAGAAACAACATTTTGAATGCTTCCACAACAACAGTGATAAAGTAAGTGAAACATATTCGATAATGCACATCCAAAAGTGCTCCAATGTTAAATACCATGATCGTTATATGACGAATTCCAACAAATACAAACAATGATACACAGGATTGAAAATTTAACTTTTCAAAAGGTTTTCTTTCAAAAAACGTGCTTAGGCAAGTACTACATCTAATCACATATACACTGTTTTCAAAAGACCTGCAGATCTTACTGCTGTTTACCGCAATTTGATACCTCAAACCGTTCCGGAGATACGAAAAACATTCATAAAAATTGCTGTGCTACTTACAATGGTATGTTACTAGGAACAATACTTTCGGTAGTAATAATTACAAGTTTCCATAATTATAACATAATTCTAAGCAGGTTCGAAACTTTACCCACGATTTTGGTTATGGTTTAGTCATGACCACGATTTTTCTTTAGTGCAAATAATTTTAATGTTTAATACAAGTTCCTCATCTTCTAGCAATTTTCAGTGCAATAGAGGACATGGCTAACGAGACTGAGAAGTATTGCTTATAAAACCCCAATACGGGTTCAAGAATAAAACAAGAACTTCATCAATGTTTATCATATTTCCAGAATGGTGTAAGATATTATTCTCTTGACATCTTTACTAAACCATTAATATGATTGGCTGTAATACTTATCTGAATACTTAAAAAAAAAAAAAAAAAAAAAAAAACTTTCGAAGATAGTAAAATGATCAATCTCTTAGCATTTTGTTTCCATTTTTTTGGAAATAGTCATATTATGATTATAATATTGGACGCTAAGGTACTTTCGTACATTGCCCTCTCTGTGGTTACTTCCGTTATTACTGTTACAGAAGCCTACAGCTTTGATTGTGTTTACGACGATCGTGATAGTATAGTTCGTAACACTTAATACACTGAATTATAAATGTAGTTTTGTAGGCTTTCGTTTAACAGGCAGATTTGAAATATAATAACCTTATGTCGGGTTGGTATAACTGTTAATCCGGTGGCAGTGTAGAGTGTCAAACCGATTTTCCCTGTCAATATTTGCAAGGTACAAAACTTCAGCATTTTAATCCGTTAGTTTAAAAGCTCCAATTGCGTTTCAAGATATATGTTCGACTAATATATAGATAGATTCTAAAGTACTGTATATTTCTTAGAAATTAAACTATTTAACTTAACTATGCTTCCATGTAAGAAAATGGTTTTAATGCACATACGCGGTCTCGCACATAAGTGGTCGCGCACATAAGTGGTCTCGCATTCGTTTTCAGGGCCAGATACACATGATGTAGATTCCACGTTATATTGTAGATTCTAGAGATCCTCATCTACACAATAAACACTATTACTGCATACTTGAGTCAAACTGACTCAATAGCCTAGAAATCACTTTACTTGGAAACACAATGTTAACATGTGAATACGTTCCATGTACACTAGAGGTTTTCAACGATATTGAAATTCGAAAGTTAAACATTTTATTTTATGTGGTCCTTATGTCAGACTGCAAATTCTATCTGATAATAAAGATATTTTAGACAATACCTGACAATGTAAGAGAAACACACACATATATATATCATAAAATACGTAATGCATATTAGTACTATAATGAGTTTCAGAACTAATTTACAATATAATTTAGGCAAAAACAAATATTTATAAATCATCAGTTAACTGAAAAACATAATTTCCAAATTAATGTAGGAAAACCTTAAATATTTATAAATCATTGGTCAATTCAAAAATAATACCTAACACTTAATTTCATCAAAAATTTAAAAAAAATTATATAAATCCTTAGTCAACTGAAAAATTTAATTTTAAAATAATTTAACAAAAATTAAATATTCATAAATCTTTAGTCAACTAAAAAACCTCGTTCCTAAAACAATGTAGGCCAAAATTAAATAATTATAAATTTAGTTTTTGTTGTAAACTAAAAGAACTTCATTTCCAAAACTTTTACTCAAAAATTAAATATTTATGAACTTTTATGCAGCTGAAAAATCTCATTTCTTAAACAATTTAGTCAAAAATTAAATACGTATTTATAAATATTCAGTCAATTGAAAAACAGCATTTGCCAAACACTAGTTAACTGAAAAATTTCATTTTCAAAGCAATATAGGTAGTAAATTAATATTTATAAATTTTTATTCAACTAGAAAAACTTACTTATAAAATAAGTTAGACAAAAATTAAATGTTTATAAATCTTTAGTCATGTAGAAAATCTCATTTCCAAAATAAGTTATCCAAAAATTATATATAAATCTTGAGTCAACTAAGAAACCTCATTCCTAAACAATTTACGCAAAAATATAAATATTTATCAATCTTTAGTCAACTGAAAAATCTCACTTCGTAATTAATTTATGCAAAGTTAAAATATCTATATATCATTAATCAACAAAAAATCTCATTTCAAAAACAATTTACACAAATGAAATATTAATAAATATTTCTTCAGCTAGAAATCGCATTCCCAAAACAATTTAAGAAAAAATTAAATATTTAAAATTTTTTAGTGAACTGAAAAATCCAGGCGCTTCTTCAATTTCCAACCACCAATTCTTTTTATATTATTCGCTTTCGTACATCATCCATTTCCTTTAAGCTATAGGTCATTGTCATGGGATGTACATCTCAAAGATTTCTTTCCATTTTCATTTTCATATATATTCTTACCCATAACTTAATCAATTTCCACTATGCCTAAAACTCATGCAAATAAAACAAAGAATTTAAATAAAATGTCAATATAAAAAGGTCACATACTAAAACATATTTTATTTGCTAACTATGTCACAAAAAAGTAAATTTCTAAATGGAAAAATTATTTTCCCTTGGGTATTACTTAATGACATACTGGCATTAGCAAAATTAAAATGTAGGAAGGAGAGTTCCAATCCTAAATTTTTTCAACAATATATAACCTTGTAGAAAGTTCTGGTTAATTATTCTCTTTCCATAAATTGTATTGTACATATCCAAAATAATTTTGTTAGATAATTAAACAAACAAGCCTTTAGGGTGTCATACAATGTCAGTTATTTTTGGGTCGAGTTCACATTTGTTCATTAGATTGCAATGTCTTTCATTTAACGGAAATGTAATATTGACGACGTACTCAATTTCCATGTCAATTGTTATTAGTGTAAACTGTAATAGCACTTTTTTATTTTTATTAATATAAAATAATTTCCTTTCATTTTAAATTCTTAGTATTAAAAATAAAGTGGAAAACGGCAGGTTAATTATAACTTACATTCGTTACGTTCCTTGCTTGTTTTCCAAATATTTCACTTGGAAATTCTAGTAATACAGAAGTATATGTTTAAAAAGTTTAGTTGAATATTATTAAATTATTTCTAGTGTATTGGGATCCCTGGTTCGATCTCAGCTCGCGCCAAGCGAGATTTGTGGTGAGCAAATACCACGTGCGTGGGTTTCCTTGGGATTCTTGTGTTTCCTTCCATTTCCTTCGTTCCACCATATCATTCATTTTCATCATCATCGTCTCCTTTATTCAACATTGCATAACTGTGGGACGTAAAACTTAAAGATTTCATTTCAAATTGATGATGATGATGATGATTTTGACTTTAGCGTCCCTTTCAGCTGTGAGTCTATATGAGAAGTGGATCTAGAGATTAACTTGGAATCCGAACCATATGAGCTCCCGGCAGGAATCGAAACTGGGTCTCTCAAGCCAAAAGCTCATGCACTAACCGCTTAGCCACAAGGAAACTCTCATTTCAAATTATTTTCATATTTTTAATTATTTTGCCATCAACGACAGAACACTTGCTTGAAGGGTTCTAAGCACTAACATACTCGGCTATTCTTTTTCTTTTGACGTAAGAAGTATCTATAGACTATAATCTTCAGTTAATTATTTTCTTTTGACATAGAAGACTTCCATATGCCACATAGGCTTTAGCTAATGTTCTTTTAAAGTAAGACTCTATCCATGCATCACATAGACTTCAGCTAAACTCTTTTCTTTTGACGTAAAAATTACTATATTTTATATCGTATATCTATTTCTGTACTGCAATATTCTCCATCTACACCCTCCTTTACATTTGATAATATGTTTTACAATGTCCTTACTTAAAATGAAATAAAATGATTACTTTATAAAGCAAAACATCCTATGTTGTGTCTTTTCCGCTAACGGTGACGGATGAATATTAAAAAGGAGTGATGATGAAATCAAAGAAAAAACTTTCGGAACATAGTTTCAATCTCAAGCTGTTTTTTTTTATCTCGTCACTATGATTGAAAACAATAAAATGAAATCTTTGAGTTTTACGTCCCACGGTTATGCCGGTTAGGCTAAAGGAGACGGTGATGATGAGTAATGAATGAAATGGTGGAATGAAGAAAGTGGGAGGAAACGGGAGAACCCCGAGAAAACCCACGCACACGGTGTTTGTCCACCACAAAGTTCACTTGGTGAGGGCTGAAATCGAACCCGGGACCCCAAGCACCAGAGGTGAACGCTCTACCACTGAGCCACCGCGGCCCCCACTTTGATTGAAGTTCGCATTCTATGAGGATAGGGTATTTCAAAATGTATGTCAAAAGTATCTTATGGATTCTTATCATTATAGTTTGATTTAAATGCGTATCCTAAGGGGGAAGCTTATTGAAATATTTTCCATAAATTTATTATCCTCGTGCAATGTTCTGTACAGGCATTTCAGCTAGTATAAAATATACACATCCTATGCAATTGCGCAAGGTTTTTTTTCTTAGTTTTAGACAATATGCACAATTACTTTCCACTTCCATATTTCGCTCAATACAACTTGGGAAAATTCATGTCATGCTTGCTCTTTACTGCTCTTGTCTAGTTGCTTACACCAAATTTACAATAAAATAAGAAGTTTACTTAGAGGAAGATTTAACAAATGGATGTACTGACTATGGAAAGATTATAAGATTTACATTAATATATTTGTTCCATAGTAAAGTATTGCTCTACTAACTCGAAAGTAATTTTCCTTCGATCACAAGCTTCTGCCTGCCAGAACTCATTCGAACCATAACTAGTCTCATTATCGTTAGTTAGGATTGTGGGCACGAGTCCTCCTTAGATAAAACAAGCAACAAGAGTACAGTTCTCGTGTATCTTTAGTCTTCCTTTGGAACTTATGTGGTGTACGGAGAATAGCAATGAACTAGAACGGTGCGTAAAAGACAATAAATAGCACAATTCTTTGAACAATTACAAGGTAAGAACTTTTGTATCTGATACACTTTGGGCATTATTTGATTCATTTACGATAGCTCATGATTAGATTCTGTGAAATCTTATGAAAAATAGTAAGATAACAGGTAAACTAAAAGTAAACTAACAAAACATGCTAGTGAATCTCTTCTAAAATTAAAGCAAAATTTGGTATTGAACTTTGGTGATTCTGTATACAATCCATCTTCTTATCATACTCACATGAAGGTGGACAATATTACACTTTAACACATACTTCCGTTACTATTAATGCATTAAGACACGCAATGCTTTTATTATCTCTTATATCCACTGTAAAAGTTGCCTATGAAAAGTATAAGATTTCTTAAAAGCACCACCTGCAAGACTCTTGTAAGTAAGACCAAGAGTGTGTGTGTGTAAGACCAATACCAATGGTTGTAGTGCAAGACTAAGACCAATACTGTGTGTGCAAGATCAAAATGAAGGGATCGAGGGCAAGATCAAGATCAAGACTGGATTATCAAGAGAAGACCAAGACCAAAACAAGTCGGGTCTTGGTCTCTCATTTCTTCACCACTATAGGGAACAAAGCTCGCTGTATTTGATGGCCATCCTCGGCCAGAGATAGGCTCGGCTCGACAACAGAGATTGTGTTCCGCAGCTTCGCACACCGGGAGCTTCTGAGTTTGGTTCACATCGGTGTGTTTTCTCTTTCCTACATTATTTTTAATTTTATGAGACCATTTCGTCATTCGTTTCGCAACATCCATGTAAAATATTTTACACAAAAAACTGGTCATTCTTTTTCACAATACATTGCTCCATGAATGACAAAACTACGATTTTCTTCTTAACGGCCTTATCTCCATTCCTATCCTTGGTTTTACAACTGAAATATGATTGTCAGCAAGTACTCAATTATTATAACACTTCCAGCTCAAGTCACATTTTAGTTAATATTATCCATACATCATGATAATGAACAAGAATTAATTTTAAGAATTAATCATAGTTTTATGATATTATATCGTTTGTTATCTTATATCATTTGTAACAGGCATGTACTGTTTCTTTCAGTGTCATGGTGACAGCCTTGATGGACGTATATTTTAGCATTAGACTCACTTTAATATTTGGCATAGTTCTCGTACATAACACCGATTTTCATGTTAACAAAAGTATTCGCTTTTGTCTATTTTCTTGAAACCTTTGTATGAGAATATACTCTCAAGAATGTTATTTTGTTTAATTAGACTATTTTTATTATACATTAATAATATACACTGGCAGATCCAATAAACAGTATAATGGTTTGTGATCCCACCTTTGAAATCAGGAGTAAATTTTCAAGAATTCTCCAAGTTAGTTGTTTATACATAATGTCTTGTGTTAAGTATAATCCTACTCCCAATAGTCCCCTCCTTAATAGTATCAATTCTCATTTTTTACTTCAATGTTATTTAACCACTTTACCGTTCTTCTGGTCGTGTACATCCATCGAAAAATAGTCCTATTTGAATGATGTTCTTTCATACTAAAACACAGCTTCAGCTCCATTGGGAAGAAATTTAGAGATTGGCCAGATTCCGATCATAAGCTACACAGGCAGCCGATTGGAGCGCCGATATTTTGGGTGAGTGCTATAAACGTCCAGGACTTCACAAACAGTAATGTTCGATCCAGGGAACACCACAAAAGTCCGGGGCTCACGAGCGGCAATATCCCACCCAGTGGGCGCCAAATGTATTGATCACTTTAGTACGCTGGGAAAGTTCTATGTTCAAAATTAGATTTCTGACTGCACTACATCTATATTTTGGATATACATGTAAATTCTATGGTGATTTACCATTTTCACAACAAAATAAATAAGCAGAACTTATTAGGAAATAATAACAAATATTTAGGATAAAGGTTTATTGCTTCTTAAGCAATAATTTTCATTAAGAGAACCAGTTTTGTAAGTTTCTTTATTTTTGTATACTCTTTTTTAAAATATAATCCTGTAGTCCGAAATAAAACTTAGGATAAGCCGTCAAACATTGGTGGGATGGAGTAGAATCTATTATTACTATTACAGTTTGTCTATATATGTTGTAGTGGCTATTATTGCAAGAAGTTTTAAGACCATTTAGCTTCTCCCTGACTACGGATCTGTCCCGATTGTTTCTTTTTTACGACATCCTTCATCTGATAGTACTCGAAAGGACGAATCTTGTAACAAGAACGCCCATTTGTCAGAATATAGAAGTGTATAGTATCGACCCCAGCACTTTCAACGATGAATAGCGAATACTTGGTGCCTTCATAGGTGAGGAAAGGACTACAGAATATCTTTTAGTCTTATGTACTAATTTGGTCTTTGTTCTGATTCTTTGTTCTTAATTTTCTGTGGATACTATACTCGTATATGAATATTATAGGCTTCGTGGCGTCCTACCAAAATCTCGGAGAGTAGGCGTTGGTGTGATGGCATGCATCAAGTTCTCGAAATTGCATTAGGAGACATTATCCCTAAAATCCATACAGCTCGCTGATATTCTGAAGAAAGTTCTTGAGCTGGTTAGGCTTCAACTTGAGAAACTTCTCTGACAATGTTACGTGTAAGGCAAGCCAGGGTCTATTATATTCTGTGAAGTGTGACTTCATCCCTGGATTACTTTTCTTAATCCTGGTTTAAACTTCATCAATAACGTCACCAAACAATTTGAGCGAGCTGATGAAAATATTGACAGTGCTACTGAATCTCTTAATACAACAATTGAAGACTTAATACCCGATACAAATTTCGACGCCAGATATAAAGCTGTAAAAGTTGAGCACCAAGATCTTGATATTTTGATTCCTCTACATTTTGCTAAGAGAATACGACGCATGGATAATCATCCCGAGACAGAATATGTTTACTCAGTGAAGGAGGAGAAACGAGAGCATTTTACTGTGTCCCTAACAAGGTTTACAGTGGACTTAGGAATAGATTTTCTCCGAACGTATTAGTGTATTACGAGCAGTCCAAGCAGTGTTTATACATCCAGCACTCTCAGAAAATAATATCAAGAAAGTGGCGTCTGTAGTTGGTATAGAAGCTGGTGACATCATTGGAAAATCTTCCGTAATAAGGAAATATTTACTTTTCAAGGAGGTGTCAAACGTATGGCAGCTAGTGTCGTGGATTAACGGTGCTTCAATAGCCATCCTCTCCCCAATATTATAGAAGTTCTTCAAGATTTTCTGTCAATTTTTGCGGCAACTGCTAGCGTCAAGAGAATACTATCCAAGCTTTCCATTGTTAAGACAAAGATTTGTAGTATGATGCCATAAGACAGTTTGGAAAACCGCTTGATGATGTGGAGAAATAAATGCAAGATTGTATCAATAGCAGAGTCGGATCCAAGATTTTCACATTTCTTAAACTCAGTGAGAGTAACTGTCCAATGCCCTTCACAAATGACGCCTCTGTCTCTTATCCTTTTTTTTGTATGGAGATCATTATTGAAACTGCAAGTAGTAGTAATGTTTGGCACTTTCATTTTAGATCCCATTCGTGGCGTGGAAGACCTGGGTTCGATTCCCGGCGGAGGTCATGTGGTTCGGATTCCACGTTAATCAGTAGATTCCGTCACATATAGCCTCGCTGCTAAAACGAACGTTAAACCCAAAATCAACTCAACTCATTTTTGTAACAGGTGAGTAGAGATTATATATTTTCTTGAGACTTAAAAACCAATTCAGAAAACCGCTTGTCACCCTATTCCTTCTATTGCGATAAACGTTGAAATTGGAAGTTCTTTTTTCCGCTTCTGATTTCAACATAGGCTTAACGAAGTGGATAAAATCTAACGCTGGGACGCTGAACCAATTCCAGAAAACAGCTTGTCGTTGTCTCTTACTCTTTTATTTGCTCTGTGAAGATCAGTATTAATAACAGAAGCAATAATGAGTTTCTACTACTTACAGTTTTAGTAGAGAGATGCTGGTGAAGATAGGATCATAAATCAATTTAAAAAAAGAATTTTCGATATATCTTTTATAATTTTTGTCATGACAAATTTCACCAGATGGACAGAGTTCATCTGTAAGACTTCCAATACATCCATTGCATAGTGTGGAAGCCTAAAATCGTAACCTATATGTTAGAGATAGGTTAAGTTTAATTGGCGGAAAGTATGATGAAAGTTAGCCCATGCAAGAGCAGAAATAGGCAACGTTTAGTCTGTGCAAACAAATGACTAGATTTTGGGAAGAGTAATGGCAGTTGTAGGTTTTGGTATTTTACCTTACATCTAACCTGTGGGCATGTATCAAAGAAGCTAAAGGAATGAGACGTTTTATTTTATAATAGATCAAGTAATTTCTGAATAATGGAATCAAGCCAACAAATAAAAGTGTAACCAGATATATTGAAGTATATTTCTGTCTTAAATATTAGTGACCTACTGGCAGTTTACAACAATATGATGTATATTGATGTTTCAACTATACATCCTGTGTATAGTATTTGGTTAAAAGTAGTCAAATATGCCTAAAACATTAACATTTTACATAATAAAAGTGATAAATAATAGTAACTTGCTAATTGTTTATGATGTTGCAGAAAGAATTATGTCTTTGCTATGAATGTTTGCTTACTGAGTAAGAATGAACAGTTGGTTTCTCTATCAGTTATGACGTATTTTGTATCACACTGTATCACCAGAACCAAAAGAACTGTCGACTACCAGTCCCTAGATTTGAAATCTGTAGCCCCAATTTAACTAGTTATTTTCAATATAATTATATGTATGGCTTCGCCAGAAATTTATTTTGGAGGTGGTCTTAGAACCAAACACAAACACGAAAGAGAATCTGTGTTATCTGTGCTATCAGCGGTCTAATTTCATATTGTTGAAGCATTTCTGGTGAGTTGCGAACAAAACTGCTCCCATGTTTTCCTATCAACAATTTTCTTGTATAATGGTAATTGAAATTGAAAAAAATAATGACAAATACAGAGAATATTTAGTTATTGTTCTTAATACATAAAGTATGTGCTATTTGTGACCAACTATTAATTGGGAATATTTGCAGTTGATATGGCGCTTGTTACAGAATCTTAAATCAATAAAACGTCGAAGAGTTGTGAAGAATATACAAGAATATGTGTATGAAAATAAATGTTACAAAGACAAAGGCCAGGTGATTGGAAGAAAGAGGTCGAAGTCGAATGCAGAAGTAGAAGGGTAACAATAGAATAGGTAACTAGTTCTCGATATCTGGGTAGTATTATTAGCAATGATATGAACTGTGAACGTGAAATATAAGCAAAGATAGGAATGGCGAAAGAAACCTTTAGGAAAAACAAAAGACTATTTTGTGGGGCCTTGAATAAAGAGTTGAGAAAAAGACTCATAAAATGTTTTGGGTAGAGTATTGTACTGTATGGGTCAGAAACATAGACATTACGCAAAAATGATTAAAATGACTGGAAGCTTTGTAAATGTGGGTGTGGAAAAGAATGGAGAAAATTAGCTGGGTCAAGCGGGAAAAGAATAAATAGGTCTTAGAAATGGTAGTGGAGAAAAATACTTTTAGATATTATTAAGAAGAGGAACAGAAACTGGTTGGAACATTAGGTAAGAAGGAACTGTATCAGAGGAACGTACAAGACAGTATCAATGGTAGTAGGAAAGAGAGGGAAGGAGCGAAAGATGCTACAATTAATAGACAATATCAAAACGCCAAAATCGTACTTGGAAACGAAGAGGTTAGCAGAAGATCGTTGAACATAGAAGCTTCTCACAAGGAAGGGTCACGCAGTGGCTCCGCTGAGATCCGAACGAGACAATTGTGTTTACATTTGATATGTTATAACTAGATGAATCCCAAAGTTATACGTGCCACAGGGCGGAATATAGTGAGTTACCACATATTTTCTAATGTAAGAACTACAAAAAATTACCTAGCAGAATAGTTTGAACCCAGTCATTTGTTCGGAAACGGTTGGGTAAGTGGAAAACTCGGCCAACATGTATCCAATCATTTCTAACGACAAATTTTTGGGGTAAAAAACTTTGTCCCAGGGTCCCCACATGGTCCCAGGTGGGGTCCAACTAAAAAGTTTCAAATAGCAAGAGAGGTAGCACATCGTTTGAAAGCTCTTGTTAACTGAAAGAAGTTGGAGCACGTCTCGACTTTCTACGAAAACCCTGTCCAAAATTGTAAAAATGTAAACAAAAGCTTAATTGAAAATCTGTGGCCACCTTGAATCCAAGAAGGTCGCTTAAAACCTATATCGAAAGGATAAGCATACCAAACTGCTAAAGCTAGGAAAACCAAATTAGGCATGAATTTTGATTAATAGGTGACGAAAATATATGAAATGTTCAAAAACGCTACATCTTGAGTTCAAAATGCCGCACTATGTATCAAACACATGTCGAGCTCACACCACTAGTTTTGGAGAAGCGAAATGTGGTATTTACGTTTATGGTTAATAGTAGATTTCCACAAAATGTCAAAGAGTATAACCTGCAATCCAATATGGCTGCCAGCGTGAAAAATGAGTTTGTATATAAATATGTTATTTCTTGAAATACTGTGACCAAACCAACAAAGTTTGACGCAGCTCAATGTACTGAAATGACTTACACATGGTTTGGTACTACTCGCCAATCTTGCAAATATATATATATATATATATATATATATATATATATATATATATATATATATATATATATATATATATATATTGTTTTTTGGTATATTTGATGTTGCTTGAAGTATTGCGATCAAACCAACGAATGACATGCAAAAGTAACCATCACGAATACGTTACAATAGAGCCCCCAACCTACTGGTGCAGCAAGTCCTTTATGCATGAACTACGTATGACAAAATTAGAAAAATATCCTAAGATATTCAACTTTTGTTTAGCAGTATGAGTAAGGAAGTCAGAGTTGTATATTCATCGCATATTGGTTATATTCAAGTAAATAATGTCGAGAGAACCGTGACAAAAATGAATAAAGAACAAAACATACATGTGTTGTTACCGAATGAAATAATAGTTGAAGTGAATCGAAATTCAATTGTTCTTCGGCCTTCCTATTATTTCTAGATACATAATAGAGAAAAATAGAGGTTTAGATTTGTACTGTTATGAATGACATAGGTTTTAAGCAGCCATCTTGGATTCAAGGTGGCCATAGTTTTTCAATTAAGCTTTTGTTTACATTTTGACCCACCGAAATTTTGGACAGGGTTGTCGTAGAAAGCCAAGACTTGCTCCATCTACTTTCATTTAACAAGATCTTGCAAACGATGAGCTTCTTAACCTCTCTTGCCATTTTAAACATTTTAGTTGGACCCCACCTGGGACCCTGTGGACACTCTGGGACAAGACGCTTTAACTTAAATTGTTGTACTTTGAAAATAATGCCACACTCCCTTTCCTATTTTCGTATTCGTCTCACCATTTCCGATTTATAGGGGTGACCATGGACTTTTCATTTTTTTTCTTTTTTTTAACATTTTGACCTGTTGCCATTTCGCACAGTGTTGTCGTAGAGAGTCGAGACTTACTGCATTTTCTTTCATGTTACAACAGCTTTCAAACGGTGTGCTAGTTGACCCCTCTTGCCGTTTGAAAATTTTGAGTTGGACCCCGTCTGGGACCCTGCGAGGACCCTTGGGCAAACTTATTTATCCGAAAAAATGTGTCCTTGAAAATGATGGGTTACGTATTGTCCGAGTTTTCCACATACCCAACCATTTCCGACTAAATGACTTAGTTCAAACTATTCTGTCAGCTTTGTAGCTTTTATATTACAAGATATGCTGTAACTCAGGACATTCCTCCCGGTGGCACGTATAACTTTGGGATTCGTCTAGTTATAACATATCAAATGCAAACACAATTGTCTCGTTCAGATCTCAGCGGAGCCACTGCATGACCCTTCCTTGTCAGTTGCGGTAAGTAACCTGCCAATAATGGCAGAATACCTGTAATGGCTATGATGATGTAGCCAACGTTTCAAACATAAAATATATTTAATTGAGGAAATATATTTATTTGAATCTCCGCCTGAAAATTATTCAGTAAAAGTTCGAGATATTATATTGTAAACTAGTAGCCTTCAGTTCTGATAATTTGAAATGAATTGAAACGATATTTCTACTTTTACATCCCACGATTATGCACATAGAATAAAGGAGACGTAACATTAATGAAATTGATAATTATGAAATAATCGGTGGAAAAAGAGTAAAAGAAACGGAAGAATACCGAAAAAAGCCAAGGAGACGATGTTATCTGTCACAAACTTGCGTGTCGAGGAATCATACCAGGATTCCATTTCTCCAGAGGTGAGACTGTACCGCTGAACCACCATGCTCCCTTTGTTAGAATTTGTGTAAGTAGTTAACGCGTTAATGAGTATTTGTTTCCATGTAATAAATCACAGTAAACGTCTTCCAAAATCTTTTAGAATCTCAAATAGAATATTAAGTGTTAAAAGTATTTCTTAAATTCAAATTTATTGAATATCAACTTGAATAAACGCGCCAACTTGTTGACGCTTTTATAGACAGTTAAATGTTCAAGATATAACAATATTTTTAGAAAATGTTTTACCCGTATTCAATCTATCTTGATAAATGAGTAAAAGAAAAGAGTAAGAGAAAGAGTCGAAGAGAGCGGAGGGGAAGAGAAGAAATTTGACAATCTATTTGGTGGGTCAGTGATGCTTGCGATATATCGATTCTATTCGTTTAAAATTCAGCTCAAGCACTTTATACATTAACGAACGCTGGGCAGACGTAGGGGGGAAGTTAGTTGTTGAGAATGGCTTTATGGTTGAGAAATTTTTGTCATGGAGAACCTTATAACGTCTTCCGTAATGATTTAAATCCGTTCTGGCTCTCCACGAATTCTGAATTATAAGCAACGTACGACGGAAGGAATAGAGCATGTATCATGCGTCTCATGGGACGGAACTCTTTTCTTCTTATGCATATGTTGTAAGTTGCCAAAGATAGTGTATATATATGTATACCCTTGGATTTAAATTATACAGTGTCAGAATGATACGAGTACACACTTGATTTCTCATGAAGCATTTTTATCTTCATACTTTGACAGGCAAATCAATTATACTAAATTTAAGAGACAATATAACTTAAGATGATCTGGGAAACACCTTTTAGAGTTGAAAAGCCTATCAAAACTTCCAAAAATTGTCTTTTCTTCCTAGAAATTATGGGCCTCAGTTAAAAGAGTTCAAGCATTATAGAGTAATTGGTAGACTACAGATCAATGTTTCAAAGCACTGTAGTATATATGCAAAGAAATTATTAGGAGACTAGTAAATATTTTTCTTAAGAAAAAAATCGCCTGTACAAAATCTCCTTTATATATTTATTTTGACTGCAGTCATGGAAACACAAAATCCGGAGCCAAACTGAAGAGAGTCAAAAATTTAGAATTGAGTTCGTAGATCAAGGTGATCCATCTAGTTATTCCCAATGTATGGACAATCAAAAATGATTCCCACACATTCCTATGGGAGTAATTATAGATATCGCCCTTGCTTGATAGGTTACCCACAGTGATGTTGAGATTAGCAGGTTAGTATAACACTCAGGATGCAAAGTACTAATCTGTCCACGGAATACAATGCTAAATTTAATGTAAATTACTTTCTATTCTATCTATCTAAATCTAAAGACTTACATATGTAGTGGTTTCATTTATTCATTTAACTGGAAGTATTTTTCATTTAATTTGAAATAAAATGATGTATTTAAGCTTAAACTTGCTAAAAATTTATTTCGTTAAAATGTCTAGTTTACTAAAAACAAACACTAACCAAACTCCTTCACGTGGTGTAGAATGTGTCAGTGATGCTTGCGTTTTTAATAAATATGTATTATCATACACATATTGGATTTACAACATGGCTAATCGAACATTCCATCAGCTACTTTGTTGTGCCACAAATTAAAGTACGATAACTGCTTTTTTATGTATGTTTATACTGCATAGCAACTAAAGATTATTTTACGGAAATTTGACCAACTCCCAGTTCCAGCTCTACTAGCTCATAACTGGGGAACTAAAAGCCAAGTCTGATCTAGATAAAATGAATTTAATCGAATGTGCATGATACAATAATATTCATATGAATATTTTCTTTCATTTTAGAGAAAATAAAATAAGTGACTATAGATCTTTCCGAGAAATTTAATTACTTAAGAATCCCTCATAAAATTATTTTTGTAAACGGTGGTTCGTATCCCACAAAAAGAAAACAAAAATAGCAGAATATAGGCTAGAACAGTACACAAAATTATATTTCTGAAGTTAGATATCAAAGTAGATTTGAATACTACACAAATTTTAAATGTTGATTGACACTTAGCATATTACCATTGGCATTTCTTTTAACCCTTACGATACCAAAGGGGGGGGGTCGTCGAACCCACAGCCAAATATATTGTGAATTGTGTTTTTCTCCGTGGACAAAAAATTCGAAGAAAATAACATTGTGTAATGGAATTTTAAGGAAAGAATCGTTCTTGATTTTGCTCTAAACGGGTTCTCGTTAATTTTGTATAGGGCAATAATGCGAACTCGGTTCAACAAGCCCTTCCCCCCTGATGCTACATGTTACCTTTCTTCGTTCTGACTTAAGATATCGTTGTGGCTTATTGCTTTTGTTTTCTGCTACAAATAACCACTGGCATGTCTGGATCTGGTAACACTAATGTTTTACAATACCGATGGTCTTGGCAACACTGATCCTCACTTTGTTATTCTTGAACGTGGTCGGTGATTTTGCAGTACTGATAAGAGAACTAATATTTTGAACATCCTGCGAGTTAGATGTTTTGATTTATAACCTTGCAGTATTTTCGTAGCTTCAGTGCTAATATTCTGAAGTAGAATATTGTTTCCTTTGTGTGTCGTATCACGTAATAATGTCTGTGAATGTAACCAAAATGCACAACCTACATGTATAATTTCATTTATAATGATGATGATGATGATGTAGTGTTCTACCCGAATGTTTCTGGACGAGACGAACCCATGGTGGCTTGCCATTTCCTTTCATGGGATAATTATGACGTCCAAAGGACGGGACCTACAGTTTAACGAGGGATTCAAACCACTTGTGTTCCCACTTGTGAAACCGAACCCCGGACCCCTTGATTGCAAGCTGGCGACCTTAATCACTCATTCACCCGGGACACTATTTCATTTATAACTGATTATTTAATAAAAAATCTGCGAACTTAATTTGAAAATGAATTTTCCTCTATGGGTTTAACGAGCCCTCCCGTGGTATGCTACGTTATAGAAAACACCTTGGTATCGTAAGGGTTAAATAAAATACATTAATTTTTTTTTCTAAAGATGGATTTATCCAAAACCAAATTTTAATCAAAAGCAGTAGTAGTTGATTTTGTCATTTGGTCTGATTACTAGTTGCATATCTTGTGAAATTATTCCATAGGGTCTTGAAGTCACTAATGGTGAAGCGGGTAGTGAAGTGAAATGAATAATGCTAAGGAAAATTAGAGCTAACAGCATAGACATTATTTGCATTTTCTAAATCAACTCACTAGTTAAAGTCAGCAGTTAATTGATGTACGTAATTGAGTTGTCTACATTAGGCAGCTAGCTTTTCCGTTCCAGATAGATAACTGGACAGGTATCACTGTCAATGGCTCTTATAACTTTTTAAGTTCTATACGCTAAGTAACACCTATAAATTTTTCGAGACTAAAACAAAGCTGCTGTGATGGAGTTATTCACTAAAAGTTAGGATAATATTAGGTGCAGTGTCGATTGTCTTTAATAGGTTATATCGTAAATAAAGAGTTCCGAAATGAAAAATATGTAAATGCGGAGTAAAACTGGTAACTCAAGATGGGACGAAGAAAGTGGTCTGGGAAACAAATTACCCTGGGTAATATATTCGATAATGCTCACTTAGCTTACTGGTGTTTTCACAGGATTACTTTCATTTCCTGTGTATTGAAAATCCTCCTCTGGATGAAATCTTCTTACATCATTCCTGAGTATAGATAGGATTACGCGTTGAACATGAACTAAAGTGTTAAAACATACCAAATGCTTGGCATCAGTAATCTATATATTAAAAGGGTAGGTTTGTATGTTTGTACTGAAGAAAACTTTATATGTTTGTGGCTGATTCTTTTGACAAAGATATTTCGGAAATCACAAGCTCTAGGAAGATGCCGTTTACACTGATCGACTGCAAATTTTATGTAGATTGTTCAGTTCTAATTGAATGTTTTAAAAAATGGAGTTTATTTCTTTATTACATCTTTTAGGGGTACGCTAGAAGTATTGAATTTTAAAAGGTAAAGCATCTTATCCTAACAGTTATACATTTCAACATCACACGTTTGTATACGGGGTTAGTATAACTTTCGAGCCTTTGTTTCATGGTCAAATGGTAACGAAAAACGAAGGATAACCATTTTTGCAGCCTAAGATGAATCTTTATTGTTTGGAGTGTTTTGCCCAATGAACACTATATATCACTGACATTATAATTAATTGTGTATGTAATGTATTTCCTTATTACATACTGCATGCAAAAAGAAAGAAAACACTGATCACACATGAATTAGAAACTCCAACCAGGAGTAGGCTCAAATCTTGCAAACGGTGCAAGATATTGAAAAAATAATCGAAAAACTCCCCTTTATGATACTCCTTGCTATTTTTATCAAGGTGTCCTTCACTTGCGTCTATAAAGAAATATGTACTATACATATGTTGTGAGGAATGACAAGGAGATTTATGCTGATATGTGAATGATGCTCTGTGTACAGAGCGTAGGTTCAACTAGTATTGTATTAATTTTGTGTTGTGTAAAGATGAATTCATTTGCAAAAAGTTTGAAAGTAAGCTTAGATATATAATCAATGGATGCTTATTGTTCTCATCGGAAGAAATTCCTACTATAATTGTTACCTTAAACAATGATATATAAGCATTTTTCTACTTTCAAAACGAGCGAGCTTATATTTCACTTCAATATATCAAAACGCATGGACTCTTCCATTTGTAAAGGAATGTATAGTGAACATATACCATTTCTGGGTTTTTACTTTTCTCTACTTATCTGACCAAGCATATAGATTTTTAATTGAAATCGCAACATATAGAGAATTAACTCCTTACTTTCCACCAGAAAATATGTTTTCAGAGTTCATATTGCATCCAGAATACAATAGATATATGTGTAGAAGTAGAAGAATCTGTTACTTTAATGTTACTTCGGCAAATAGGCTACTAGCTTCGGCTCACTATTGAGGAAAGTGGGTAATTCGCACATTTTCTTGAAATTGTGCACCACATGCTAACTCTGTATATCTATTTGCATTATTTTACTTGTTGTAATTAATAACAGAATGGTCTCTATCGCAAAAAGTTTCCAGTAGACATTACATGATAAGATATAGATAAGTTATATGAGAAGATATAAATATACATACTTCGACAACATTGACTCTACCTAGATACACGAAGTTTTAAAAAGTTACTAAATATAGTTCGTGAGTTTTAGTTAGTCTTGATCTACTTTTAGCCAAAGCATTTGATCCACGAAGAAGTTTGATAGAATTCGCATCTGCATACTAGTTTAAAAAATGGACTGCTAATGACGTGAAGGTGACGTCGGTTGACAGTCAACCAAGTTTAGCTTGCATTAGAAGCTTCAAATATGTGTTACCATTGTTTGAGTAAATGGTTTGGTTTTAAAGACTAACGAGTAATTTCAATTGCTGCACGCAAAGTCTGTCAAAGTTCTAACAGTTTGTGATCATTTCCTTAACATGGTGAGGACGCATAGCTAGCAGCTTTATCCTTTTCAACGCTATAAATTGAAAGTATCAACTAAGAGTAGCTCGTTAGAACAAGATGTCAAATATTCTCTAATATCATTAGTAGTGACGTCATAAAAATATAGAGATTTGCTTAAGACTTGGAAAATGCAGAATATATTATGGATCATAATGCATGGAAATTTATAACTCTCTTCTCATTACTTTCAAAGCAACTGAATTTCATTCAATTACTGCAGTGTATAGAATTAAATGGTAAAATGATATTGGGAATCGAATTACAATTAAGGATATGTGTTCGGGTAAGTTTGTCATTATAAAATGAGCATGGCTTTAATAGCTGAGTGTATACAAAAATATTTCAGAACCGACAAAACAATTACAAATACTTAGGTGTCCCTATAAATTTGTACTGTGAGGAAATTTAGCATTTACTAATTAATTATAGAATATTGTAATTAAGTAACAAAAATCTAAATCTTATGAAGTTGTTCTACATAGGTGGAGGAAAAGATTTAAAAAAAATGCATTAAAATTTCCGTTCATATGAATTCCTATGTGAAAAATTTTTTTAACAAGTTAGGCGTCGAATTGCGACCATCCGTACTTGTGACCAGTTGTACAGGTTAAGTTAAATGGTTATTATTATCAAAGGCGTATAATAATATTGATGAGAGAAATAATAATAATAGATATACCACTAAAATAGGAACACTATTGTTGCTGAATAATATAGAAATATAAATACTTCTGTATATGAAGGAGCCAGTGTTAACATCCCAAATCGCTTGACAACAACTGATCAAAATACAATACTGTAGTATAAAATACTGTACTGTGTAGTAGAAAACTACCTGACTGACTTACGGCCTGAAGCGAAGTTGGTTGTGTGTTGACGAAGTTTGATTGGAGATTTTTACTGAGATTGGACTTCTATAAGCGAAAAATTATAAATAACTTTTCACCAATAAGCTTAGACTCTGAGTCGTGACTACAAATCCTAAGGTTCAGAGTGTGAACAGGAATCAACCAATCAGATTTCAGCAGATATAACTTTCTACTAATTACCTCAGAATATGAGTCACGTCTACAAATCATAAGATCTGAAATTGAAATTGAACCTGAAATTGTTATTGTATATCAATTGGTTTTAGTTATTGCCATCATGTTTCAAGTTGTCAATTTATAATTTGTATTTTGAAGATATAAAATGTCAAAACAAATGAATCAGATTAGAAAAATGTATCAAAGCGCTGTTCCACATTTCAACCATTCATATCAATTTAAGTTTATTGCACTTTCGTAAGGTTTGCTTTGAGGACAAGAAATAACATCAGAACATTTTCCTTTTAAACAACGATACATTTGTACCAGGACGCAAAAATTTCAAAGTCAAACGCACTTGCCAATCCGAAAATGATGGTCGCCATTATCCCTCATGTATAAATTATGAGATGTCAAACAACCTATCCGGGGCCTTTGGTTTGGCAAAGAAAGAGATTACATCAAGGCATAAAATTTCAAAAACCAGACAATTAGATTCAGGATAATCAATTTTGAATTGAGCAGTTCATTTAAATGTTAAAAAATATTTTACCTTAAGATTACACGTTTGTGTAACGCTCTCCCTTTGCACTGAAGTACCAGTTGTCGATTGCAGCTTTCGGATCAAATTCGTTAAGTGAAGGGCCATTAAAGAAATTGTCAGCAAATCATCCAGTATGTCAGTCTTCAGTGAATTCCTGTAGAGGTAGTCTTAACTCTGTTGAGACTGCTGAAGCCTCTCCCACATGAAGCAGTACTCACAGGTAAAACTGCACAAAATGTGACAATTGTCAGCAAATTTGGGAATCTCGTAATGAAGTTTTCACTGTAAATATTTTTCAGTGTCTGATTAACCCTTTTAAATTATGGCTTTTTTTAGGTATTTTGTAGACTTTCACTCAATCATCTATTGCGTCAAGACTATTTATCGTAGGATCTTGGTTCATACCCCGTTTTGTTTCTAGTAAAGCAGTGTTTCCAACTGCGTCCGTAAAATTTCCCTAAAGTGTACCAAATGAGGGAAATTTTCGCTCAAAGGGGGAAAAAGGGATTTTCTTTTTTTTTAAATCCCTTCTTTTTATCGTGAATATCTCCCCTTTGGTATAGGATACGATCATGCGAATGCTACTACAAAAACTTTGATTTATGGTGAAGAGCATTAGATACAAAGAGTGGCTCTGGGATGAAAAGTTTTGATGCTACAGCCGATTTACATATTTTCCCTTGATAATACCTTTTTAGTGAATTCCTATACTATCATCATTATCATCAAGACTGTTCATTGTGGAAATATGAATTGTACCTCGTATTTTTTTGCTATGAACCAGTCTTTCAAACGGTACCACTCGCATGTCTCTAGCATGTACCATAGTGGAGAAAATTCGCGAAAAAGGGAAATTTTTGTCAAAAAATCCCTTTTTCCCCGATTTTGGGCCCCTTCCTTATGGTATATGCTAGAGACATGTGAGTGGTTCCGTTTGAAAGACTGGTTCATGCCAAAGAAGACGAGGTACGTATCATGACTTTAGAATAAATAGTGATAATACTGTAGATACTTTACTAAAGTAATTGACTAAAAATGTAAGACTATCCATGGCTTTGGATTGATTATTTTAACGAAAGAAACACTGACCAAAGCTTAAAACACATTTTATTTTCAATTATAATTCGTAACGGTTTCGGATATCTAAGATATGTTTTTATTTTAGTTTATATATATATATATATATATATATATATATATATATATATATATATATATATATATATATATATATATATATATATATATATATATATATATATATATGTTTATATGTACAGTGGGTCAAAAAAGTTTCCGTACAGATGTTTTCAGGATATGTATTGTAATATACCTTACAAAGTACAGAAAGGAAACGACAATTTCTACAAGTTTTCTATAAACGAACTCCATAATAAATATATTCATAAGAAAAGAATACATTTGGAATATATAATTCAGAAGAAAATCAAATACACACGAAATACTGACCATATTACGAACCAAAAAAGTTTCCGTACACATAAAGCAATGCACACAAACAAGAGCACCACGTTACGTTTCGACCGCAGTTAGTGATCAGTTGGTCCTTCTTTAGCTTTAAGTACTTCTCGCATTCGTTTCTGCATTATAGTGACCCATTTTGATGTAGTTGCCGGGGAGATGTTCCTCCATTCTTCACATCATGCATTTTTCATTTGGTCCTTGTTTGTAATATTGTGTTTCCTAATGCTTCACCCTGATTCATTCCACAGATGCTCAATAGGATTACACTCAGGAGATTGTGTAGGAGTATGAAGTTGTTTGAGCACATTATACAACAACCACTCTTTCACTTTTCGTGCAATCTGTTTAGGGTCGCTATCTTGCTGAAATATAAAGGAGGCTCCCATATTCAGTTTCTTTGCACTGTCGTAGAGATTTTGTTTCAGAGTGTTCAGGTAAACATGTTAGTCCATTGTACCTTAGACAAAATGCCAATTTCCTACTCCAGCTACACTTATGCACCCCTAAACGAGTACACAACACCTCCATGCTTCACAGTAGGACACAGATGCTTCGGTTCCATATGCATATTTGGGTTCCTCCGCACAATAACTCTTCCATAGGATCTATGAATGTTGAACTTGCTCTCATCACTACATAAAACAGAGTTCCACAAGCTTATTGGCTTGTAAACGTGAGCTTTTGCGAATTCTACACGTTTCTTGGCTTTTACTTTACTAACATATAGTTTCTTTCTAGCTATGCGAGTGTTGTAGCTCGCTTTTCGGATGACAGTACTATTTCAGGAACCAATTGTATACAATTGTCAATTTCAAGCATACTAGCTAGTTTTGGAGCATTTGTTTTGGGTTCATTTCTAATAGTTCTTAAAATAACGCGTGTATGATTATCCTTCAGCTTTGTTGGATGGCCACTACGCGGTCGATCTTCACAACGATTTGTTCCAATATGCCTATTTAGAATGTATTGTACTGTAGAATGTGATTTATTTACTGTCTCTGCTATGTTTCTAAGAGACTTACCTTCTTGTTTTAATTTTACGTATTGGAATTGGCATTTCCGTTTTGATTCGTCGTTTTACTGCCTCTATAGATCTTTCTTGCCCAAAATTAACTGCAGTAGTACTTTATCACTAGTAGTACTTTATTTGTAGCCACTACAAACGCTGTTTGATGTCTGTTTTGCTTCCTTCGTTTGTATATTTGTGCCGTGTACGGAAACTTTTCTGACCTCAATTTTCAGCAACTTAACTTAAATCGTCAGTTATACTATTGATATAATCAATACCATCACTATAATGTGTACACGTTACAAGTAAATACGAACAAATTCAGCTAATGTAATTGCGTTTTATTATCTATTTATTTAAATATATTATAACATTTTGAAATGACTAATCTCTCGTGTACGGAAACTTATTTGACCCACTGTAGTTACGAATTATAATTTAAAACGGTTTCGGATATCTAAGATATGTTTATATTTTAGTTTATATATATATATATATATATATATATATATATATATATATATATATATATGTTTATATATAGTTACGAATTATAATTTAAAATAAAGTGTGTTTTAAGCTTTGGTCAGTGTTTCTTTTGTTAAACTAAAAATGTGTAAAAAATGAAAAAATAAAGAAATCAAGATTTTTTGACACACATCTGTTCATTCTAGCAACATGAGTCATACCTCATTTTCTTCCGCGTAAGGCAGCCTCTCAAATAGTATCACTCAAATTTCGCTATCGTGTACCTGTGAAGAGAAAATGGGGAAAAGGGATTTTTTCTTTTAAAAATTTCCTTTTTCTAGTTTGGACGAGATTTCCCCGCTTCTGGTACACTATAGGGAAATTCGAGTGGTACATTTCAAAAGGCTGTCTCATAGCGAAACCAACGAGGTACAAACCATGATTCTAGGGTAAATAGTAATGTGTCAGGGATTTAAAATAAACCTTCTCAAATATACTCTTTTTTAAACCCATCGTCCTTGTTTGTGACGTCACAGCCCCCAGGCAGAGCATGCGAGGCTGCAAAATGCCCATAAAACATGTTCTATGATGCTTCCATATTTGAATTAATGCAAAAAACCTGTCTAAAAAGCTTTATTAGAGACTTATAAAGCAAATTCCGAAGGTCAACGCCATGGCACAGATGTTGTGCCATCATAATTTAAAAGGGTTAAATGTTAATAAGGGTGAAACGAGGGGCGAATTTCAATGTCGTGAAGACTCCACATTCCGCGTTTTCTCTCACTCAGCGACAATTATTTTCGTGCAAAACTGAAACTGCGCAGCCCTGTGAGTTCAGGCAGAAACCACTAATACTCAACACTGGTCGCCAGCTGTAAATTTCTAGTCGCCAATGGCGACTTGGCGACCGGAAATTTTGAGACCTGCATTATACTGTATGTCAAAGTAATATTTGAGAACAGGATCCTGAGAAGAATATTCGGACCCAAGAGGAACGAGAATGGGGAATGGCGCAAGCTTCATAACGAGGAACTACATAGTTTATACGGTTTACCCAACATTGTTAGGGTCGTCAAGTCTAGGAGGCTTAGGTGGGCAGGTCATGTAGCTAGAATGGAAGAAAGTAGAAACGCTTTCAAAGTCTTGACTGGTAGAGCCATAGGAAAACGACCATTAGGAAGACCTAGGCGCAGATGGGAGGATAATATTAAGATGGATCTCGCAGAGATAGGAATACAAAGTAGAAACTGGATGCAATTAGCTAAGGATAGAAGTCAGTGGAGAGCTTTTGTGAACGCGGCACTGAACCTCCGGGTTCCATAGGCCACAGAGTTAGTTAGTTAGTTAGTTAGTCAAAGTAATATTATTACTCAATACTAAATATTTAAATTACTAATATATTTGGTTCCTAAATTTTAAGAAGATGTGCCTTGTTCAGGACCTAAACCTTTTGTACATGCTCTAAAGACTTTTCAAGATCTTCTAAATTATATTTTCCAAATGTGATTCCAAAGTTTTTAGAAGTTATCGCAAAATAAATAAGATTAACCCTTAAATACTCCTATGGACTATGGAAGACTTCATTCAACATTCTAAAAGTTAGTAAAAGTATCTCTTAAATTGATACCTACTACATGTGGTTGAAAAAAATGGGAGAGTGTCTTGAACAAGTACATGTGAAATACTTAATATCTCAAATACACAGGGGTACCATATTTCAAACAAGTAAATTCCAAAGTTAAGCGGGTTTGCACATCCAGACTCCTAACTATGAAAACATTTATGATCACTCCAACCTTAATCATTGCAACGATGGAACCTGAAATACTTAGAGTTGGAACTGTTCTTTACAAGTGAAATATCAACAACACAAAATTATGTCATCTGTATCAACCTTGATTCGTACTAATAAGAAACGTAACGTTTCTAGCCAACAATTGATGAGAAGTTAAAACTCATCCTTACTCTTACTAGGTATGATTTCATACCGGGACCAAATACCTCTAGGAAACCTACATATCGTCTGAAAGCTCTTTTCATGAGAACTACGAAACCGTTTTCCAATCATGGGCAAACCCGCAACTTGACCATATAACGATCCACTTTGTTGTTTTGTGACCCTATATAAGGCATATTCGATAGACTAAAAATTAATGTTTAGATGTATCACGCAAAAGCGCCTAAGCCGATCATGTTCTTTTTTTGGCTCATTGCTAGAACGTGATTTGGGTAAGGGTTGGATAATATCACCTTGCACCCTGACGCACTCATTTGGTCAGTGTTGCCAACGAACTGTAAATACAATGTGGAAGATAGTTTCTGTACCACTGAATGTATATCCATGAGACGTTGCACAAACATCGTTGTCATTGGAGAAAAAATACTGTGGACATATTCCTCTCCCAAGTGCTCCAGTTTGTCAGTGTTGCCAACCATTTTCTGTAAAATTGAGAATGTGTAAATCAGGTTCCCTAGAATGAAACGTTTATACGCCAAGCTTGGCAGATACATCACACGAAACTATAGCAAAAAGACTTTGAGTATTACCGTCTCTCAACCATCCTAGGTTGTCAGTGTTGCCAACCAAGTGTAAACGTCATAATAATGCAAATGGTATGCTATTGAACGAACATAGAACAAATGTGACATCTGTAGCATTGTGCAATGGAAAACATAGTGTGAATGAATGTCTCCGCCTCCAAAAAAAGTTTAGCAGTGTAGCCAACTAATGCGAACATTCAAGATTTTCACATGAAGTCGACAGCATTGTCGGACATAATTAGACTGCAATTCATACTAGTTTGTAGTATGTCAGTGTAAACCCATAAGCATTCATAGTGTCAGTGTTTCCAACCATTCTAAAATACATTTTCTTAAAAGGTTGCCTAACCATTGCAAGCATGAGACAAAACTTAAGATAAACATCATTCGATACAACAGCAAATGTACTGTGGTTGATATTATTCACCAAGCCTGTCAGTATTGCTATATTCAGTTTTCAATATGAAAGTTCTTCAAATAGTAGTATGCGAGTTTGGTGGTATTTTTATATTGTCTAATAATGTGACCATGCGGCTGAACATATATCATGGAACATGACTGTTGACCATGCAGCAACGAACGGTACTGGTTAGAAGCTCGTGTAGAAAGAAAATGTTGGATGAGTCATGCATATATATCTGGTCATAAGAGCTTCGTTATGACGTGGTGAGGCTACCTTTCGAAAAAATGTATTTTAGAATGGTTGAAAACACTGATAACCTAGGATAGTTGGGAGACGGTAATACCCAACGCCTTTTTGTTATAGTGTCGTGTGATGTTTCTGCCAAGCTTGGTGTATAAACGTGTCATCGTACGAAACCTGTTTTACAACTTTTGATTTTTACAATTGGTTGACAACATTGACAAACTGGAATACTTGGGAGAGGAATACATCCAAATATATTTTCTCCAATGACTAACGATGTTTATGCCACGTTTCATGGATATACATCCAGTGGTACAGAAACCATCTTCCACATTGTATTTACAGTTCGTTGGCAACACTGACCAAATGGATACTATATTGCAAAGTGATATTATCAAACTCTTGCCCAAGTCACGTTCTAGCAATGAGCCGAAAAAAACATGATGGGCTTAGGCTCTTAAGCGTGATACATCTTAACATTCATTTCTATTCTATCGAATATGCCATACAAAGCGTAACAAACACCAACAAATCGGCCACTTATAGGGTCAAATTGCGGGTTTGCTCTTGATTTGAAAACGGTTTCGTAGTTCTCATGACAATAGCTTTCAGACAACATATAGGTTTTCCCCAGGTACTTGGTCCCGGTATGGAATCATCCCTAGTTAGTATGGGCCAAAAGTGTGACTGACCAAGAACAAACGTTATTGTTTCCTAGCAATTGTGGTATTGTTCCTAACTGTGTATAAATTGCAAATAGTGATCGAACTTCTAACTCTAGTCACAAAATGATTATATTTAAGGTGCCATGTCACGTTTCTAATTAGAAGAAGGACGAAATACAATTCATTACTGTTACCAGTTAACAAATATTTATACTATATTTCTTGTCATAAAATTATAAATCTCTCTGTAAATCCATAAACGTAATAATATAATTACGTTCATGTGTAAACCAAAGAAAGATTTGATATATATCTTTTCTGTTCTATCAGTAACTTAGACTGACTTTTTCTTTCCTTCTTTTATTGTTCTAATAACAATAATAATAATAATAATAATAATAATAATAATAATAATAATAATAATAATAATAATAATAATAATAATAATAATAATAATAATAATAATAATAATAATAATAATAATAATAATAATAATAATAATAATAATAATAATAATAATAATAATAATAATAATAATAATCAATATACTGTTTTCGTCAAAAAGTCTATGACTTTATGTTCTATAGTGTAGACCAATGATCGTCAAACTTATGAAGCTTTTGATCTATCGTACCGCATTTAAATTCTGCTGTAGGTTACCCACCAAAAAAACTACAAACTTTCTTTTAAAAAATTACATTTGTTTATTGCCTACAAACTTACATTTCAAGGTTAGCTAACCAGAGAGTTAAAGCGATCTAACGAAAATGTCCCTGCGATCTACTAGTAATTCGCGATAGACGGTTTGGCGATCACTGGTGTAGAGCTTTGCCGACGACAACACACTGAGCATTGTTTATAAAAGAAACGAAAATGCTATTCACTAGCGAGAAGTGATAATATTTCTTTTCTATAATGTGCCTACTAAAGAGAAAGGTGCTTCTATACAATTTGCTTTTCTCAGATGACTGTACATTTTTAAAAAAAACTCTTATTGTGGTTAAGAAAACAAAACATATCACTTTAGTGTTAATTGATCTGCGGACTGTATCAACGTGAATCCACAGTTATCTATTTAACCACCAAGACGCATGATTTGTCGAGAGAGGCAAAGTACTTCACATGAAATATCTTTCCCTGTTTCGTTGCTATTGTTTTCCCTCTTTGTTCTTTTCGCACAATGGATGAAAAAAACAAATACTTTTTTGCCACGGTGTCCAAGAATGTTGTTTTAAGTGATAAGAAAATAGGAACCTACTAGCGAAGTGATATAGTAACGTGTAGTATTTTATTTCCGTACCATCGATAGCAGCAAGGGCAGATGATACTATCCGTGAAAACATGCATTTAATGGGTTGACAGATACTAGAACAATGTGGTGTGCAAAGGTTCGTGGTCCCGAACGGATCGTTTGCCTCAAACGACATGGAAAACATATATTCATTAGAGAAAGATTACACACTCAGTGTTGTAGGATTTTAAAGGAATTGAGATTTTTGATCTACTTAAGAACAAAACAATCGATTTCGAAGAGTTCTATCGGTAATTGAACAGTTTGAACGAAGACATAATCCAGAAACGGCCAGAACTCGTTAATAGTAAAGGGTTGTGTTCTATCGCGACAACACTAAATTACACGCAAGCTCGGTCACCCGTTAAAAACTTTGGGAGCTTGTATGAGATTTAGCGCCACATCCACCATACTCGCCCTACTTTGCTCCGACAGACTTCCATTTGTTTCGCTCTCTTCAACAGTCCTTGTGTGGTATAACATTCAATTTCTATGAGGCTGTAAAACAGTATCTTCTTCAGTTTCTCGCGGATAAAACAGGTCCTACTATGAAATCAGAATTCTGCAGTTTGCTGAAAAATGGTGCAACATTATTGAACAAAATAGGCAATATATCTTCGATTGAAATGTACTTTTGTGTTATCAAATACATGTTGCAAAACGTGAACCAAATGCGTCATGACTTTTCCTGCACTCTGATAACTGAAAAATCAGAATATGATTAGTACTTTTTCTAAGTATGGTAACTACCTTATCCCGAAAACGGAGATAGTATTCAGAACGAAACGCTCAAAAATCATACCTAATCGCTTCGAGAAAAATACAAACTGTAGCGTCTTCGAGCTCAACTTGAGAACGATGCCACGACCCCAGATATTTAGATGCATCTTGGTAATCCAGTGCAATATATTGCAAACATATGTGGAATATTCCATTTATTAAGGGGATGTTCATGTTTGGGGTCAACATTTTCGATTTTTGAAAAGTATAATTTTCAGAATCTACAGTGTTTGCAGTTATATAGCGAAATGTTTCATGTTCATACGACATCAAATTTTCCTCGAGAAATACAAATAATTTGTGATTCCGTTGTATTTTCAGGCTTAAATATATCTATTCTGTCTTTTGACGTTCATTCCAAGTAGTTTGATCATTCCACTCTTCTATAATGATGTATTAAATATATTTTTGCTTTGACGTTCCAAAAAGAATACATACATCATTTTGCTTCTTGTTGTGTACTGTTGTGCGTTCATAGTTCTTTCTTTTTCTTATTAGTCTGTTAGTAAACTTAGTGCAAAATAAATTGATAGTTTACAGGTATATTATGGGAAAGTAATCAGGAAAAATGTTGGCAACCTTTAGGAGATGAAGAAAGCAGTGTGAGCAACCTACTTTCATAAACATTCAACTAACAAGAAACAAATGCTTTGTTCCAAACGTGGAAAGTTGGTGTGGGTATAATAGATCTCAAACAACTGAAGAGCATTATGTACACTCATCTTCAAAATTGTTGCATGTCTATAAATATGTTGTTGTAGGAATATAATTTGATAACCAATTCGCCCGGTATTTCTTATAATGTTAGTATGTGTATAATCGGCAAATACATGTATGTGACAAATTTCATGTTAAAAGAGCAACAAATAACGACAACAAAACGAAAATGAAACTTTCTTGTCCATATAGCAACATTTTGTTTTACTCATTCTAATCTTCGTATTTATAATTCTTTTCCTATGGGATTTACCACAAATATAAATTTCCCGATTATACACATCGTATGAATATTAAACGTACTCTGCAAAATAATTATCAAATTATATCCTTACAAGAAGACAGTTATAGCTATGCTACAATCATTTTGGACATGAGTTTACATAAGCATTCATTGTCTGCTGCAGTAATAGATACTATCAAACCTATCTACAAAACTCTTGTGGATCCTGGCCTTTTGGGAAAAGGTTTGCATGGAAAACACATAAGTCCAATGAAAGTTCCAACGCACTGATATGGCCACGATGCCCAAAAACTACATTTTCGGGTTCAAAAATCATACAAATTTCACTGTATGGCGCTGTTCTGGTTTTAATAGTGGCTTTGAAGCAAAGACTGGTGTTCTGGAAAAGATAGGAATTTCAAGTCAATACACATCCAAACTGCTGCGAGATATGGACAGAAAGTGTATAACAAAATTTTAGTTGGCAATCCTGAAGCTTACCAAGGAATCAAGAATGAGGAAGGATGAAGAATACACAGTCGAAGACGAAGAATATGGCTATGATGCTCTTTGAATGTTCTGATAATCCTTATTGATAAAATTGTGTTGTAAATTTTAAACTTCTAATTTCTCAAAGTTGCATTTTTGGACATTTATGTACCATTTTCTCACAAACAATGAATGCTAAAGTAGCCCAATTTTGCACAGATCTTACTTCTATATCTCTATATACTGAACAAGAATTATGCTATAGTTGCTCTATTTCTCTCAATTACTATTTGGTGAATATAAAATATCACATTAATAAAATTCTTCAAATTTTAAAAATAATTATTAGCTTTTTATGTAACCTACAAAAATAATACTTGTTCTGTAGCATATCAACTAGTGCAGGGTAAATGGCATAAAAATTAAACAAATCTCTTCAGTAGTTTCCAAGGAAAAGATGCACAGGCTTTTAGAGCTGTGGTAAAAATTTGAGTCCATGCCATATGCGTGAAAGACAAGATAGAGGGGAAAACACAGAAATGCTGAAATTCTTTACACATCTACCGACCAACTCCGTCAAGCACTAGCAAAATATTGGTTGGCACATTTCTAGTAAGCGGACAAAACACGGACATCCCTCCCTTAGGCCTCTTTCACATTATCAGGCGATTTGCCGGATCCGGTTCCGGCTGTTTGCCGGATCCGGTTTCGGCCCCTTTCATATTATCCGGCGTTCTGCCGTGGATGAAAAATATGCGAGCAGGGTTGCAGTGCAACTGAAGATACAAAACTCAGTGACTCTTGTCGTGTTGTGGTGGTTGTAATGGACAGACACAAAATGTGTTTTCTACTAGCCTTGTTAAGACACAGGCAGAAAAAAAACGTCAAAGACACATACGGGCCTGTTTGTTACCGAATGAGAGAACATGCCACATACAGAAAAGATGTGCACTTTTTATTAGAGAAGTGGTATTTTGGAAGACATTTATCTATACTGTTTCCACAATTGATAAACTTGGGCAAAATAGCGGCCCGGTTCTGGATATTTAAAATACCGTTGCGGTACTCAACTGTTGTGACTGAGAAAATCAGGCTAAAGTCCTCTCGGGATAGTCAACCGTTGAGGTCTATCCGAGAATCTCAAGCCAACATTCAGCCACTGACCCGAAGACTGGTCTGTAGGCATTATTATTGTTATTACTAGCTGTTATGCCCGTTCTTCGCACGGGTCAGATAAAATATCAATGTAAACAAACTGAACAATGAGAGAAGAGCTAAGAAATATTTCTAAAATTAGATACATTTTGTGTGAATATATATCCAACAACGTACGTGTTTACATTGGGAAGACCGATGGGGGCTGAATTTGAACGTAAACACTATCGGAAGTATCAATATACATCTGAGCGACCTCGATAAATATGAATTCGACACAAATATTGGTCATTTTCTACTACTTTTACATGTCCCGATAAACGCCCCCTGAGACCCCTCCCTGGTTCGAATTGTGAAAAAATCGCCTCTGGTCTGCAGCCGATACCGCAAAAACTATGAATGTGACACTAACAACTGTCATTTTCTACTACTTTTACATAGAAAAATAACCGCCTCTGTGATCCTCTGGTTCCAATTTAAAAAAAAAAAAAAAAAAAAAAAAAAACAACGCCTCTGGCTCCCAGTCGACGGGGCTGTATTTGGAAGTCAACGCCTTGGGAGAATCACCATTCATCTCAGCGACAGCGAAAACTATTGATTTGACACTAATATTGGTCATTTTCGATTATTTTTACATGTCTCGCAATTCTCCAGCCCGGTGACTCCCGGCCCGCATACAATGGTGGCTGAATTTGAAAATCATCGCTAATGAAAGTATCACCATTTATCTCAGACCGCGAAAGCTGTGAATTATCGGTCATTGTGGATTATTTTTTACATGTCTCGGTGATCTCCTGGCCCAAGTTCCTTAGCTGATGGGGACTAAATGTGAAAGTAAACGCTATCTTGAGTTTCACCATTGAGCTCAGTGACCCCGAAAGCTATGGATTTGACATTACTATCGGTCATTTTCGATTATTTTTACATGTCTCGAAATTCCCCCCCCCACCTCTGGTGATCCCCGGCCCGCATACAAATGGTGGCTGAAGTCATCGCTAATGGTAGTGTTACCATTGATCTCAGCGACAGCGAAAACTATGGATTTGACACTAATATCGGTCATTTTCTACTACTTTTACATGTCCTGGTAAACGCCCCCCTGAGACCTCCTGATTCGAATTTTGAAAAAAAACTCATCGGTTTGATCTGGAGCCTGGACCAAGGTACCCATGACCAAATTTTGGTAACTTTCGGTCCACTCGTATGGTCCCTAGGCCGCACAAAGACAGACACATAAACTCTTTATTTTATTTATATTAGGTTATTATTATTATTATTATTATTATTATTATTATTATTATTATTATTATTATTATGATTATTATGATTATTATTATTATTATTATTATTATTATTATTATTATTATTATTATTATTATTATACTATTTCGGGTTTATTCTTTTGTTTTAAGCGTTCCGACTATTGACTCAAGTCTCTTTAATGCACTGCTCTAGTATCTGAATTCAGAGGACTATTCAAGAAATTACAGCCTATATTTATCAAATATCACATCATGAATTCTCTCTTGCTTTGCGTAGCAAAATAGTACATAAATATATAGCAAAAGACTGTATTGCTGAAATATTTGATAGTGTATATTTCAATTTTGGGTCACCACAAATTTATAGAAGGTCATTTGTTCAGTGCTACACGGACATCTCCCAATCTTCTATTACATAGAAAAATAATAATTTATATTGATTTCGACACTTCGGTAGTATTGGTCGTTTTCAATTAATTTTACATGTCATCTTTCCCCATATGTTGTATATGCAGGTTTGGTTAATTACTCCAGATGTACTGGGCTAGAACATAACCACATACACAAACACACTAAAACATAACACACAAAACCACACGCTCCCATATTATAGCAGCCACTTTCTGCTCTTTCCTGGCAACACTTGCTTCCTTCCCCCAACACCCATCCGGTAGTTTGCCGCGTATATGTGAAGAGCGTCATTGCTTGTAATGTCCCGCTTGGCTATACACGGCGATTTGCCGCGCCGGATTCTAGCAGGGAGATCCGGCTGTTTTTGCTCGCCGGATGAATGTCCGGCGACTTCCGCACATATGTGAAGAGCTTCATTGCTTGCAATGTCTTTCTACCTCGTCCGGCAATTAGCCGGAACCGGATCCGGCAAATCGCCGGATAATGTGAAAGGGACATTAATTAACTATTATCTATGTATATAAAAAGTTAAAATGAATGTAGGTACAGGACTATATCTATTGATATAATGGGCATAAATTATCATAGATCGCAAGATTTAACATTTTCAGTGTTTGTTAACAGTCAAGTCATGAAAGTTCCTTACACCAAGATGTAGAAACGCGCACTGTCCTTTGATTCAAAGTATTAGAGTTCGTAGAGGAGGAATATACTTGGAAATACATGAGATAACTTTTTAATAGTGAAAGAGGCGCTATACTGGGCAATTTGTTTACATGAAATATTTTTAGGAGATTATTTATTTTTTAATGAAATACAGTATAAATTATCGTTAATAATAATAATAACAGAATTACAATACCAGTTACATAAACAGTATCTTCCAATAAAGAAAAAATAATTACCACTACGAGATTCGAACTCGGGTCTGTGAGATAAGAGTTTCCTGCTTTACAACTATGCCACAAATTCTTCATACAAAGATAAGAAAATAAACTAGTAGTTACCGATAATAATAATATTTCTACACGTGTTCATACATTTTGAAAGAATGCGAAAATAATGTCTGCCTTCTTTCTTCTCTGGAAATTAGAATTTAAGGTGAGGAAGAATTGTAATATAAATAAAGACCATCCTTAAAGATGATGAGATAGCCTCAACTTTCGTGATATTTTACTCATTGATGAATATCTATGTAAATTGTTTTTGAGTTAAAGAAGGAAATATTGAGTAAGTCATTGTGACACTCGCATAAGGAATATTCTTATACGAGCTTTAGAATCTTGTGTATAGTCTTACATGAAACAATTTTAAGTAGCTAATAGTTTGGGAGGAAGATGACGTGACGCGGTAGGTGAGTGGTTAATTCATTAAACTTCTATTCGGGAGACCAGAGTTCAAATTCCCAGCAGTGTCAAATTTTTTCCAAATATTACAAATTCAGTGCATACTCAGTGTGATAAGCAGATCTTCTATAGAAAAAGAAGATATCGGAATGAGGATAATTCGAGAAGGTCTGTCAATGGAGGCAATGATATACAAACTTATTTGTTGCAGTTGTTCTAGATTTAATATTTTCATCTATTTTCAAGCATTTTCTGATTCATGCGTGGTCAGTGTTTTTATTTATTTGAACATACAGTATATAATGAAATATTTCATTGCATATATAGCAATATTGAGATTAATACATGCTGTTCATTGGACAACACGCTCCGAACCATAGAGATTCATCTCAGAATGAGGAACTGTTTCGTGCATCATCTACTCATAGTTTTTCTTCATAAAGACTTGACTCAGTGCTACCATCTGCTGTCCTTGTGAGAAAATTTTTCGTGTAATTTGGGTTACATTTGCTCGGGCCTTTTACAAACAGCAAATGATCTGCACCCCAAGCAATAGAATTATAGTACTCAATGGGGGAGATGTTTATATTGGTGACTGTACAACTTGAATTGTATCTGTCCAGCTGTATATGATACCAGCAAATGTAGTGGATAGGGCCTAACTGAAGTAAAGCAGTCAAGGAAAAGATACTTATGCTGATGACTGTACAAAGTAGGCAAAATATTTTTAATACATTTTTGCTACCTAGGTAGAACGTGGATTGGCTAGAGAGTTTGGTATGAAGTATTGAACATGAGTACATAAGCATATTATTCCTTCTAAATTTACAATGGGGTTTTGATTCTGGTAAATTGTTTTATGTTATGCATAATGGTAGATAAACTATATCATATATTTCGAGATACTTCAAAATAATTTTATTGTTCGTAACGAAGTATTACATGACCTGATCAGATACTGTACTTCATTTTTTACCTTTAAATGAAAATTTTGATTGTAAGTTTTTATTGCATCATTCATATTTTCTTATAACAAAAGCCATCTAGAGTTTTGCTCAATCGTAGATCTATCTTCTCATCCAATCCTAGTTCTTCAATGTTGTAATTAACTAGACCAATGTAAGAAATATTCTGGTTCTGTTCCCAGAAGGCGGCAACGTTCTTTGGGTTATTGAAAAGCTTCCCATATAGAACAGAGAAATCCTTCAATTCTTTAGATATAGATGTACGAAGAAGCGTTAGTAAAAGATTCTCGTCATCCGTAATGTGACCGAAATGTATCTCCCGCAAGGCACTGGCACTTTCCAGAAATAGCACAGCTACTTCACAAGGAATACTCCACCCAATAGAAGCGTATTTAAGGTTGTGTGCTGGCACTGGCTTTTTGTCTTTAGACCAATGAAATCCTTGAGCTTTCAGTGTAAGTGAAGTTAGATTGGGACATTCTCTTAGAATAGAAGAAATTTCGAGGCAACTTGAGGCTTGAAAATCAATGCTTGACAAGTGTAGCATCTTTAAATTTGATCCAAATTCTTTCACATAATCTTTTATGTACCGTTTGGTAAGATCTGGAGTTTGGTCAATTAGTACATCATGATAAATCTTAACACCAGTGACAGGGTAGTTTGCTTGTGTTAGCATCCTCAGCGTCATTAAACGATCAGGTGTTGGCAGATGCACATCCATACAACGTAACTTCCAGTTGGGAAAGGTGAATTTAGTAGGGTTCTCTTCATACTGTTTAAGCATTCTGTTCAAACGTATATTAACCTCTATCTGTAATTCTTGTAGGCTGTCAATATTTGCAACTAACATATTAAGCCCTTCATCGCTAGCATTTGTTAAAGATAATTTGAGCATTCGCAGTGTATGGCAAAGCTTCGTTTTGTAACATAAGTAGAAACATTTATGATTACGATTGTGAGATTTGGAACACGGTTTTTTGTTACTTTTGATGTTTGAAGCAAATGCTTCATCTACTGTTGTTTCTTCGTTAGTTAGTGATCCTTCTTCACTACATTCCCAACTTTGAGTCAACAATTTAAGGCTGTTATCAGTTACTAAGCTACATATTTTCAGAACCTGAAGAAGATTACAAATTTGTCCTACTAGAAGCAGTAAATCATCATTACAATGATTCTTAAGCTCCAGATGCGTTAACGAATGTCCATTATTTTCCACTATTTTATATATCAATGATATTTTCTCCTTCTTCAGCTCACTATTCATTTCATCATCTATTCCAACCGATGGAAGCATCACTTGTTTAATTTTCGTTATATTTTCAACAACGTGAAGAAGTTTTACTAAGCATTTTACCGAAATATCACCACTTAATTTACAGTTCATTCCTTCTGACATCAATACTTGGTAAGTTAAATGGAAAAGATCAAACGAGTCTTTATCAAGAAGACTAAGATAGCGTGAAAAGGAAGCATCTGGAAAGTAGAATAGTGTGCGATTCATAATTTCTGAGCGTATAGTAGACGGAGAATTTTGAAAGTATTGTCTCAACTCTTCCTTTGAGCTATCATTTTCCATTATGTCCCAGAACTTCGCAACTTGAGTAAGGAGTTCTTTGAAATATGAGTACAAAATAGATTCAAGTTTTTGTATTTGCCGATTTTTGATAAAAAGCACTTTATCAGCCCTTTCATCCATTTCTGTCGGAAGGCTTGGGCTTTTAATCAGAACCAAAATGAGTCTAAATCCGAGCAATTCAGTATAGGTTTTGTTTATATACACAAGATTTTTATATTTTTATCATACAAGTTTCTATGGGATCAAGTAATTAAATTGTTGCTAAATTGTCGTAATATTGATTGTGTCTAAAATTAGTAATTGTAGGAAACGAATACTAACTTTTGTTCAAGGCTAATATGAGTCAGGGAACTCTCAATTCAGCCTTTCTGCTGTCATTTTTTCCATTGGTGTTTTTTTTTTTTTTTTTAATCTGTGAGAGGCTATTTCGGATAATTTCTTCTGACTTCTATTTGTATACCGATACGTTCAGTATGTAACCATTGTATAATATAATCTGAAGCAACGACTGCAATTCCAAAATTTCTGAATGCACTTTTCTTCCTGGTTAATAGCACCATCGTACTTTCCTTTGTGACTCCTTTCTTAATAACGCTGAACAATTTCGCCTAATAGTGCTTACGAAAATTTTCAAAACTTCCTAAATGAAACGAATCGAACTCTGTTCAATTATATTTTCATATTTCTATCCTCATTTTGATATACAGTAGGCTACCGAGCCTAATGTGGCGGAAGGGGATGCTGGATAACAATCCAGTTGAGGATACTCCAAGAGCATTGTCAAAATGAACTTTAAAAAGAATGGAGAGATGGAGTGCGAGAGATAACTGTGATTTTTCCTATATATAAAAGTAAATCTTTTTATCCGCATCTTCTTCTGTTTCTCGCAAAATATCACCTCTCTATGACTTACGAATCCCGAGATATGACTCATTAAATCTGTCGAAATTCGAACTTTTTGGCCAATATCTGGGGAACAGTGGCCACCGGTTACTATTTGGTACCAATATGTTCACCATCCTCTTAGGTATTAATAAGCATCATATAATCTATGACTTACAGTTCCCAAGATATGGCTGCTTAAATGTCCCGAAATTGGCCATTTTGGGGCCAAAATCTCAAGAACGGCAAAAGTGAAGTTAAAAATTCCATTACTTTTTCAGACAGTTTTTAATGCTCTATCTAAGCGATCTCGGTGTCTGATAATAACTAGTCTATTCCCGTTGGAATGTGACAAGTGGAAGGGCGGGGATGCTAGTGTGTATTTAGTTCTTGGAATTTTGAAGCAGTGTTCGGTTCTTGGAATGACAAACGAAGATGCTTACTTTCAAGAAGTAGCCAGGTGGGCAGTTATTGTTAATCTTAAGCGTGCGTGATACAGAACTGGTATTTGTGTGCGTTTCAGTATTTCAAAATGCCGAAAGTTGGTCTTTCTAGGCAACAGAAGATGGAAATGTGAGTGAGTTCGGGCTTACTGTGTTTTCAACAGACGGTTCTGTACTGTTTTTTAACTTATGTGAAACTGTGGTTTCCGCTGAAAAGCGTTATTTTGTAACACGTCATATAAGCACTGCAAAACACAATTCTGTGAGGACACACAATTCAGCTGGTGAAAAGGTTCAAAATTTTCTTGGAACAGTCACGTATCCCGCTTCGCGTACTAACAGTTTTACGAATAAGTGAAGATCTAATTAACGCGGACATTCCCTTATGGAAGTTAAAATATTTCCTTTAGAAACTTTCTCGAGAAATACACAAGACAAAAAGTTCCAAGAGAATCATCTTTAAGAAAGACTTACGTTGATAACACGTACAACAGAACTATTGACGATATCCGTAAAAGTGTTGCTCACAAAAATATATGGATTTCAATTGATGAAACTTCCGATATTCTGGGACGTTCCATTGACAACGTTGTAAATGGAACTTTGGGAGGGGAAGAAGGCATACGAACATTTTTGATTGCATCAGAAGTTCTGGAAAAAAGTAAATGGCACGGCAATTGCACAGCTTTTTTACAAAATAGCTGAGTATTCTGTGGCCAGAATGTGTAAAATATCATAAGGTCCTTCTTTTTGTCACAGACGGAGCTACATACATGGAAAGTGCAATAAAAGTCCTTAAGGTTTTATTCCCACGTATGCTGCATGTCACCTGTCTGGCACACGTGCTACATATAATTGCAGAGGAAGTTCGTTCTCATTTTCCTGACGTTGACATTCTTGTGTCAAATGTGAAAAAAGGAATTTCTGGAAGCTCCCTTGCGAACAAGTGCGTTTCGCGAATTAGCCCCTGAACTTCCGCTTCCACCACAGCCTGCCTTAACGAGATGGGATACATGGATTACAGCTGTTCTCTATTATGCTAACAACTTTGAATACATCAAAAGAATCATTGATACTTTTGATAAGGATGATGTGTCTTCAATTAAGATTGTTCAAAGTTTGCTTAAAAAGAATCCCTTAAAAAAGGACTTAGTTTTCATTGCAACACATTTTGCAAAGTTACCAGATGCTATTGCCAAGCTTAAAAAAACAGACTCTCGGTAGTTCACTGAAAATCTTCAATGTTACTCTCAGAGTGTTGTACCTGGTGACAAGGGCGAGTACATTCGTCGGAAGTGTGATCGTGTTGTAAGGGCTAAGCCAGATTTGGGAAAATTGGGAAATTTATTGTTTCATTGTCACTACTGAAGAATGGCGAATGAATTATTAGATGTCGTCCCTTCACGGGTTGCGCAAGTTTCCAGAATTTTAAGTGGTAAGTACAAAGGGCAAAATGAAACATTTTATTCGATTAGTAAACGAATTATAGACTATTATAGCTTTTACGTATTTTAGTATCTCTTTTCTTCCCCAAAGTTCGTGATTGATTGTTTGTTTTATTTTGCCATTTTACCTGCCATTTTTGGGTGTTTATTTTGCAATTTTGCCAGCCATTTTCGAGCTTTTATTTCGCCATTAATTCCGGGCTTTAGTAATAAGAAACAAGTGCAATACTCCATTTGTTAAGGAAAACTTCTTGAATGAGTTCATGTTACGAATCAAAGGATAAAAAACTGAACATACCTAAAATTATATTTTTAGGTATTGCATTTTACGTTCTAATTTTGCATAATATTCTTTCCGAATACAATTTAGAAGGTAAAAATTTGCTAAAGTGGTAATCAGAGAAACGTTTTCAGTTTTCAGATTAAGTTAGCAGCAGACAAAGAACCCTTTAAAAAAAAAAGACTTCTTTCATGGTTTGAACAATTAAACATCATATTGACAAACTACTCACTCAAATGGTCTGATTATTTCCTGCGCTATCTAAAACCTCTTTTAAATATTTGTATAAAGTAGTTTCCTGCTTCTAACTAGATTTTGTTTACAGTCAAATACGATTGAGTTTACGCGAATAATTGGAAGTTACAACTCTTGCAGTGTACAAATGTATTTCTTGTACAAGTCACGTTTAATTTTACTTCGTAATAACTTATTTAAGTTGGATTAAATCAGTGAAACGATTGGAGTTGGAATCATCTTAAATGTTTATGTGTTTAGAAGGTTGGATATGCAAATTCACTTAACGTGGGAGTCTACTTGATTGAAACATTGTATTGTTGCTTGCACACAATCAGATGTCCTTAGAAACAGACAGAAACGTGCAAAGATTTTGATTCTCATTCAACCCTAAGCCTTGAGCTGAAAATTGAAAAACGTCTTCGTACACTATTAGATCTGCTGAAGATCTAAATGTATATATCAAATTTGGAAACTCCTTTCTAAATGAATGAGTGATAACACACACACACAAGCATATACATCTTATTTTGTTATTATGATTATTATTATCATTAAAGAACAAACTATTCGTTGTTCTAAATATTCTATATCAGGTTTAAACAATTTGCTTCACTTGCCATGGTCAATTACGTTTAGTGGCAACAGACAGAAAGAACATAAAGATATCAGAAAAATAAGTAAATAAAAGAAAATCCATTCTAAATACTATCAACAGAAAATGTGGCGTCTATATTCTCCTTTAATTACTATTAAAGTCAAATTAGTGAAACGCATTAGGCAATGTTAAAACGAAATTATCCTGTATAATTCAACACTATTTCTACAATCTAACAGACTATATTGTTTCTAATGGCAGAGTTAGTTGCTCTCCTTTAGCATTAACTTAATGTAAACTAAGGCTATACGTAGAATTACTGAATTGTTCGGAGTTAAAGTCTAACCAAAGTTTTTGTTCAACTTTACAAGTTTAACTACCACCCAAGAGAAGTCACTAACGAAAGGCTAGCTTACCTAATTAAAGTTAGTTTGTATGGAATGAGTTAAAAGAAATTTTGTAGTTCCATTAAGAAATGATTCTTCTTTTGTATGTAATTACTAATTCATTGCTACGAACAAGTTATAAAACCTTTTCCTCTCCTTTTGTGTTCATTACGGGGCGTAATACAATTTCCGGAGCACACCATTACAGGATGAAACTTTTATTATTCTAAATTGTTCTGTTGCTGAGAGAATAGTCGTTTCTGTCTCCAGTTTTAGCCACAACTGCTGTTAATCCCTCTTCTTCCTTTTCCTCATCTTTCAATTTTCATCACTCTCGCATCTCTCTCATTCCACGTGGTTGAGTCACCTCCTCCTCCTCTTCCCACGAACTGCTAATTGAGGTAGTATTTTACGTATTGAACTTTTCAAACCTTATTTACTAATCCTTGCTGTGATATTATCAGTGCTTTCCCTAGAAATAACGTAATTTTGTGCTCTTGTACAGTGCTAACATTGCAATGTTGTAACAGAGGCCCTCCAGTACGATATTATTATCACTTTCACATAAAGGAAATTATAATATAAATACAGGATTGGCTGTAAGTAGGTACAGAGTATAGACATACTGAAGAATGAGTTCTTCGCTAGTTGGCTGGTTTCTTTTCAGCCCAAATATTCTATGAGAAGTAAACCTTTAGTTTAAAGTGGAATTCAAACCACTGAAATGCGTCGCACAGCAAATATGCGCGCGCTAGCCACTAGACCAGAAGAAAAGGTAGGTGTGAGTTACAATGATTTATTTGTCACTAATACAGATCAAGAGTTAAGTTATTCAAATGAGAAGAAACATTGTTAAAGACGAGGTACGAAACGGGAGATCTCCCACCAGTGGCGGCTAATGTAAGTGTTGCACCGCAGCAACGACCAAGATATTACAAAAAAAAATATTATTAACAGTAGTAGTAAAGAACAGAAATAAAACACTTTTTAATACTGCCATATATACTGTAAATAACATTTTTTTTACTTCAATAACCCTTCGTTTCGTTAATCCATTTTAAAAAGCGAAAAACAATCCGTCACAGAGCCTCTAAATTATATTGCGTTGCAGCGAGCATACAACAACCAGATTTCTAGAGCGCGGCAAATCTCAGAAGTTAAAGGTTCTGATCCTTGCAGTGCTTCTGTAATACGCCACGGTTTTCAGTGAACGAGAAGGTTTTTCGCACTAAATAAGATTTCGAATTGTGTTTCATTACCAATTAACAAATGGAATTTATTTTTATGCATTCATATTATTAAATTACGGATCTATACTAAAGCAAAAAACAATATAATGACAATTAAAAAAAGTGATTATTGAATTACAAAATTAGAAAGAAAATATGTAGTAGAACAGAAAACAAATGAAAGTAAACACACATTTACAAGTTTATTCTTAGCTTATATTGATAATGAATGGTTCTTGTACAGTAATTTGTGAATCAAATATTAATAAATCAATATATCCTCTGTGGATACTATTTTACTACACACATATCTCTTTTATAAAATAGTCTTGATAACTTTCCACATAAAACTGTACAATAGGAAACGCCACATTGAATTTGGAACTAGTTAACAATGCTTAGGGCGCAGCCACGAGGCGTGTCCACCGGGTCCGGACTTCCTAAAAATTTCGAAACTCGACTAACATTTATAAACTTTCTTAGCGAACTATTCTTATTAATAGAAAAATGATTGATGTAAGCTAAATATTTTATCTTACGCATCATCATGTGTTTATTTTTCTCTTATAAATTATCGTTCAATCGTTTTTTCTACGAATATAGGTGACAGTAATTAAGGATTGTTAACCGTCTTTTCGAGTGCATAATAAGACAGGTTCGATATTACATAAACGTATTGAACCCCGCCCAGCAAACATTTCTGGCAATGCTATTTGTTTTGACGTTCTTCGATATTTGGCTTCTGTTAGGTATACATGCTGATCAGTGTTGCCACAGTCCTAGCTTTGGAGTGGGCTGAAAAATAGTACCAAATTTAAAGAAAAAGGGCTGAATTCATTTTGTTGTCAAAAAGTAAAATATTTTTGCCCACGTATGATCATCCCTGATCTAACTTTAGGCCTATACATAAAGTTTGTTACAACGCGTCGATATAGATCTCTAAAACGCAGAAATGTTCGGGTATTTTTATATTCGTCAATATGGCGTCACTAGTAAACAACTTAGCCCGGTAAGCGTGCAACTACGTCAATGTATTTTTTTGTGCTATGTCATGCCATTGGGGGGAAGGGGAGATCCCGGGTGCCGAAGTAAGGGGGTGCAAAATTCGGAAGGAAAAAAGAATATATTTACGGGGTGGGCCATTTTAATTAATCCACGGAAATATCTAAAAAATGATAAAACATAGAAGAAATGTTTGAAGTACACGTTATATATTGCTAAGGGGGAAAACCATTTCCGCCAAAAGTACCCCTCCCCACCCCCCGGAAATGGGGGTAACGGGGGGTAACTTTGAAATGTCAAATGGGAACATGGGTCGAGTAATACCTCGTTCGAAAGGTCTTGGAAAACTAAGTAACGCTGTACCAAAATTTGTTTCATATGGAGCACCAGTTTCAAAATGGCCGCCATGATATAGTTTGGAAACTCCAGTAGCCCTAGTATGAAAACCATGGGAGGTAAATGAATGGAACAAAATTGAAATACGTAAATATCATAGGGCATATCGAACAGTGTGGTCCCTGTGATCCCAGTGGCCTCCCTGAAGGGGTCTTGGGGGCTAACTTCAAGATTTCAAATAGTAACATGAGTCGAGTGGTACCTCGTTCGATAAATCTTGCAAAATCAAACATCTTGCAAGAGAAAACGATTGAGGTGAAATGGCAGTGTTCTCAAAAGGCCGCCGAAACATAGTATCAGTGTCAGAGAAAAGGTTTAGTATCCGTAGTATGAAAGCGATTGGAGATAAATCAACAGAAGAAAAACTGGAGTAGGTAACTGACGTAAGGCACATCGAGAGGTGTTGTCGGGGTGACTCCACTGAAAGGTATCCGGGGCCAACTTGAAAATTTCAAATAGCAACTTGAAGCGAGTAACATCATGTTACATAGACAAATGAATATCAAACAGCTTCTGTAAGAATATTTTCGACATGAGACACCGTTTTCAAAATGATCGCCAAGACATGGTGAATGTGTCTAAGAAAACGTCTAGTACCCATAGTATGAATACGGGTAGAGATAAATGAAAATAACGAAAATTAAATAGCAAAACCACGGAGGCGTTCCAAGGCTCGAGAATAATACAACAGAGATAAAAATGTTAGAGTAAAATTGCCATAATGTATAGAGAGATATCCAAGTCCTGCAAAATAATCTTTTCCTGTGCTCTGTATGTGAGCGGGGTGAAAAGTAACAGTGAAAGTTCAAATGAGAACTCTACTTTAATTCGCAAATTAAGGCTACCTTACAAATAGGTATGGTATGGTTGAAACATTTGTTTGTAAGGATGACGCTGTAGTGACTATAAAAAGGTGAAATTTTATTTGAATGGTAACGCATATCTGTATGGCTAAGTATGATTTGATGCGAAAACAGAAGGAACGTTATACTAAAGAAGTTGTCGAATAATGCTGTTGCTGGAACTTACAAACGTGTGAATTTGCTAATCTCCATCGCCACAGAAACTTTTATGCAATGCGTGCTGGTTATTCGGAAAGCATTTCGGGGATATACGTACACACTGTTTCGTCCCTCAAGCTCACAATATAACATGAGTGCTAATATTTAATCAAAATGTAACTGTGGCCAAGGGCGCCCATGTTGTGGTTTCCAAGGGAGGCAAGAAAAAGCGACGTTTCAAATATAGTTTCAAATTTTGCTGTAGCTATTCTAAAAATTCTATTGAGTTTTCGATATTCCGAAGCACAATTTCCTCTAGGGAGGCGAGAGCCCCCTTTGCCCTCCTTATGGGCGCCCTTGACTGTGGCAATCCGCATTAACTGAGTGTACTAATTCTCTATCCCTGAAGTCTGCCTTCCAAACAGCATTGGGTAGGTCAAGCGTACGCCCGAACCGTTGTCCGGTCGGACATTGAAATTTTGAAGTTAGCTCACAAGATCCCTTCAGGAAAGACGCTGGGATCGCAGGGGTCACATCATTCGATATGCCCTATGATATTTACGTATCTCAATTTTGTTCCATTCATCTACCTCAAATGGTTTTCATACTACGGCTACTGGAGTTTCCGAACTATATCATGGCGGCCATTTTGAAACTGGTGCTCCATATGAAACAAATTTTGGTACAGCGTTACTTAGTTTTCCAAGACCTTTTGAACGAGGTATTACTCGACCCATGTTCCCATTTGACATTTCAAAGTTATCCCCCGTTACCCCCATTTCCGGGGGGTGGGGAGGGGTACTTTTGGCGGAAATGGTTTTCCCCCTTAGCAATATATAACGTGTACTTCAAACATTTCTTCTATGTTTTATCATTTTTTAGATATTTCCGTGGATTAATTAAAATGGCCCACCCTGTATATATATATATATATAATTGGAGGAAGGAAAAAGTAAGAAAAAGTGCTCAAAATCAAGGAAACCAGGGTTTACTTTTAAAAATTTTATTACGCTTCGCGCCAACCATAGTGGCGCTTTGCGGTTGGTCTATCGACCTCAGTCATATGTACGGGAACGCCGTCGTATATTCTCGCCCAGGCGCTGATTTTCCACGGTACGGCACTGAGTTGAGTTGATTTTGAGTTTAACGTCCCGTTCAGCAGCGAGGCTATATGGGACGTGGACCTACTGATTAACGTGGAATCCGAACCACATGAGCTCCCGCCGGGAATCGAACCCGGGACTCCCACGCAAAAGGCGCGTACTCTAACCGCTTAGCCACGGATGAGCTCACCAGTACGGCACTGGTGCTATTATTGTTTTGATGTTGCATAATCTTTTCAACGACATATAAATTATAGACTTACTTCAGCACCCGCTTGTCTTCTTCAGAATATGCAACACTTGATTCAACGTGTGTGTACTTTAAAACAAAAGATATCAAACTAAAATTTCCACCACACTGTTTCTTTCTCGTCTCCTTCCTGCGCGGCGCGGATGGGCCCATCTAGCGTCATTTGTTTCCCGGTATAGTTCGAATTACGAATTTTCCACAAAGTTTGTAGCGTTATGCGGAGCAACGTCACAGAATGAATGTTCACCAGCATTTCTTAAGAGTCCAACACAGTATGAGTAACGTGAACTTTTAAAAATGTAACAGTATTTGTTAAATGGTGCTGAATTGGGTAGAATTGTACCAACTTTTCACAAAAGGGGCTGAAAATGCCAGCGTGGTACCAACAGGCCGATGAATGACAAAAAGGGCTTAATTTGGTACAATTGTACCAAGTGTGGCAACACAGATGCTGATACTACATCTGGCAGATTTCAAAGTTCGGTTTTCAGAACGTGTGACATTGATAAGATTTGTTTGGCTCATGCGGAAGTATATTCTGTTCATTGTGCAATGTTTACAACCAAGGCGGATGATTTGGAAGTAGTTTTTATTTTACGCACGTGTGTGTGTGTGTGTGTGTGTGTGTTGATGTATATGTGACATTCGCAATTCATATACATGTATCAGCTGTTTTGATTTTTAGTTATTAGATTTACTTGCATTGTGTGTGCTTTAATTCTGTAAATAATCTAGAGATTCTGAATGAGTTCTATACCATGACTTCTGTAAATAACTTACAAAACTAAGAAGAGAAAAGAGAGAAAAGAAACAAAAAAGAAAAAGAAAGAAAAGCAATTTGCTTAGCTCTCCACTGAGGAAAGATTTGCAATTAAGGCTTAGACAAAACAAGCAAAGGGCAATTCAGGGGAGTGTTCGAAAAAAAAATCCGGTTTAAATTCACAGGACGTCTTATGGGAGCAATGTTTGTTGTTTGCACTAGACATATTTCCACAATTTATTTAAAATTTTCTTAGATAAACTGTGAATAAAGCGTGTTCAATTTACATGTTTTTATAACACTAATCTCTGCCATGAACTGTCTCCGGTCTACGCTGCAAAGGAATTTGGATCACTGTCAGAGTTTGCTAGAATTAATTGTTCGCAATAATCTAGAAAAATTGTTTAGTGAATCTACAAAGGTTCTAATATTAATATTAACTGACGTCAACAAAAGGAGAAAGGTTTTTTTCCACATTGATAAGAACTGACACTTTCAAGGACTTGAATGTCCCATAAGAAAGGTTATCACCGTTGGTTATGCTTCCCATCGAAAAAGACCTGACAATAAGAACACCAGAGTTCAACCAGCACGTATTAGGAAGATTTGCTCCAATCAAACAGAGGAGAATGGACTTACTAATTAAATAAGATGACTAATCTGATAAAATGTTCATTAGTTTTTATTTTTTAAAAAAGGAATAATTTCACATGTCACATACCGTTTGCATCTAAAGTTATGCTGATTAGTCAATGAGTCCAGTTTATATCTTCTGTCTCCGATCATTCGTACTGCAACACCCGAAACCACAATCCACTGGCCGCCACTGTCCACTTAAAGATAAACTTATGTAGGTATATGCGTATTACTGACTAGATCACCGATGAAATCCATAAAGAAACGTTCCTATAAGTTGTAAGTGTTGTGATGATCAATGGGAGACCACACCAATAAAAGCATTTTCAACCTCTAACAGTGAATGGATTAACACATAGAGAAGCAACAAGTTGCATGCAATCTATGGCTTGAAAAATTCGCTAGGCATTCGTAGCAGAAGTTACTACTGTCGACAAACGAATCCACCATTATTGCAGTTTATTAAACCTGAACATTATGTCCTAGGCTAGGGGAAACCCCCACTTTTATCAAGAAATTGAAGAATCTTTTCATGTTATGATTTAGTTGGGCATGAATTTGAGTTACCAACTTGGCAATTGAGGAGTTTGATGTAATAAGGGCCTAAGCAAGTTTACGCCCTTTTCACATCAAACGCATTTGTGGCTTTTGCCATGCTTGTTTAGCCTTCTGGTAAAATTTCAATTCAATATCGGAATAAAATGATGCATATTACATTGTTTTATGTAAGAAAAAACACTACTTAAATTTTCAACATCATTTTTCTCCAACTGCATATTTCATACTTACGCCCTTATTGCATCAAACTCCTCAATTATTTCTTTCAAAGGTAAGTAAAGCTATTATTTTATCTTTGCATGGTAAAGGCACTCTATTAATATATCGCATATTGAAACTGATTAACATAACTTAAACAAGGACATTATAACAACGTACATACGTCAGTGTTCTCCTCTGGGAATAATTCAAGATATTTCTGCAATGTTGATTTGGAAAAGGATATAAAGATCTCGCACACAACCCAGATTGCGCTACGTTAGATAATAGCGTGTGGGAAATTCTTAAACTACACATTACCTTTGTTCTTGTCAATGTACTGGGAGCCATCATTTTCACCACTGTCTTTTCTCCTGTAGAATCACACAGATTACACTGCGTTTAATTTACTTTCTTCTGTGATGAATTCGAACTTCGTAGTTTTATTGTTGTTAATTAAAAGCTTGTGTGAACCACCTGTTTCCCATAATAACGTCTCGAAAATATACAGAAACGACGTGGGCGCACAGGATTTTTTATATATGTCCTCATTTTAAGTTTTCCTTTAAACATCTGAACAGAAAGGCGGTCATACGACATATGAAATAGAGCTAGAAAGAGAGAGAGAGAGAGAGAGAGAGAGAGAGAGAATTTAAGAGAAACTCAATGGTGTAATCACGTTTATCATTACTGTAATAACCTTGAAGTTATTACCACATGAAATTCAAATGTATATCTTATTTTCAGATGTTGAAATTTGCCATAAGCCAAATCAATCGCATCGAGATTGTCAAGATATGAGGTGGTAGAAGTGTTCATGTTACAGCACTTGATTTCAATGAAAGACATCCTCAACATGCATCAGTTTCGCACGTTGCAGTAACACAATTACTGACCAAGTTCGAAGAGACAGGTACAGTCGAGGACAGGCCATGATCAGGTAGGTTCAGAACTGCTACTGACTAAGACACAAGTACGGCAGTGCTCCCATCGTTTGTTCACAGTCTCCACAGCGCAACACACGCAATTATCACGGGAATTTCACGTCAGCCAAACTTCCATTTGCAAGATGTTATAGACCCATAAGTTGGATCCTTACAATCTTCAGCTACAGAAACATATTCCTGAGGATGACCCAGTTTGGAGAGTGCCATTTTCATAGTGGGAAGTAGAACAATTGTAGCAGGATCCCAACTTTGCAAATTTTATATATCGATTAAGCAAATGTTTATGTTACAGGGGAGGTAAACAAATAAAATCTTAGGTTGCTGGTCTCTGGATAACCCGGAAAGCACAGATACGTGTAAAATAATTGGTACAAGGAAAATTATGGTGTGGGCAGGGATTTGGGGGAACGTGTATCATTACTTTATTTGTTATCTCTGGCACCTTATCTGCAGAGCGTTACTTGGACATGTTAGAACAACTCATTCTTTCGCCAGTGTTGGCTCCGCATATCAGCTTTCCCTTATTTCATCAATTTGATGAGGAGCTACCTTATTGTGGACTTTAGGTTCGTCAGTATCTGGATGAATAATTTTCTGGTCGATGGATTCATCGGCGTGAGCTAGTGGAATGGCCTGCCAGGTCACCTGATTTATCACCATTAGAGTTTCAACTGTGGGATCATCTAAAGGCAATGGTATATGACGAAACGATTAGGAATCTGGATTGTTTGGAGCAACGGATACAGGATGCATGTGCACAAATCACACATGAGGCACCGCTCCTGTTCATACAACTTGGGAGATATGTCTGCATACATGAACATCACAACATGGCCAGCACATTGAGCACATTTTGTAAGAGGTAATCCAGGTTTCATGTGATTATAACTTCATAGTTATTGCAATTATGCTAAATCTGATTAAACGAATAATCTGAGTTTCTCTTAAAATACTAGCCGTGTTTCATATACCATATGACTCCTTTCCCATTTAAACTTTTTGAGCGAGATTCAAAATGGTGGATAATCAGATCTAGGCCGTTCACCTGTCATGCTCCATAAAGATTTCCCTCAGCCTGACGTGTTCCTACAATTACTAATTCAGATATTTCATTTTCGAAGAGATGGTAAGGAACTTTTAACTTATCCTATATATATATATAGATAGATAGATAGATAGATAGATAGATATAGATAGATATATAGATAGATAGATAGATAGATAGATAGATAGATAGATAGATAGATAGATAGATAGAGAGAGAGAGAGAGAGAGAGAGAGAGAGATATGGATATATAGATATGCACACAGGGTGTTGAACTCTATTAATAAACTGTAAGAGGTGATTCCTCACATCACCTAACCGTGGAGGTTCCTAACATTTCTAACTTCCAGCTGAAGCATTCCGTGTTCACTGCTGTTAACGTTTACCTTTCGGCTATCTTGGATCCACTTGCAATCAGAGCATACTTGAGAATTCTGTTGAGAGCAATCTATGAATTATTCTCTGTAAGGAATAATTTGCCCACCCATTATACATTCATGAAATGTGCAATTTTGGGTTCCTTATACATATATACGGTGTATACATTCATGTTCGTAGTTACACAGATATCTGTATAACACCACTAGTGAAACAAAATTCTCGAAAGACTTTCCTTATATTATATGCTTATTACCTATATGTCTTAATTTATACAAATTTATAATCTGAAGTAAAATTGATACCAAAGCAAATATTATTTTGGCATTATTCCTCTACATGTAAACTAAAATATTATTATAAATAAAAGTTATAAAATTTATAAAACTTGCTATCTTGAGGGTTGTTTTAACATTATGGTAATAATGTCACTAGATCATTTATTTACTATATTTTCTTAAAAATGTTGTACTTTTTAGATAATTGTTCAAATATTCAATAAAGTACCTATTTACATAAAACTTTCGATTGTTTTACAACAAATTCGATTTCGTTTAGTACTAGTGTTTAATGGGTTAAGTTGCAATTTCCTTTTTTTATAAATTTTAATTTCCTTAAATAGCAATTGTGACAAATAGTTCATTTCTTTAAAGGTAAACTTTTGAAACTAGAGTACTTAATAAACTGTTTACTTCTGCTCTATATGTGTGACCAATCTCTCTCATACTCTAAGCTCAATTAGGCAGGGGGGGGGCATCGGCATAGTAAGCAAAAATACTTGTTATTTGAACCACATATATATTTATTTATCTACAAAGTTAATATGAACACCTTCAAAAATAAATAATTTTGCCTTGTCAGTTAACAAAAACGCTTCTGAGTGCGCCGTAGAGAAATAGCGTTTGTTCAATCTTGTATTGACTGCGCTAATGGAAGACATTTAAAATCACAGCCTTTTGTTTGTTATTAATTGTCATTTTCTAATTATCATGACTTGTCCCTGATACACTTTTACTGTTGTCTAAAACGTTTCAACTACACTATTTATGCAGTGTAGGTGTATACAAGAAAAAGTTATATTTTCTCTAACATCGTTCATGAAATCGTAGCGATAATATTCAGAGCAAACAACAGGTGACTGGAGCATGGCACGCTGGTTTTATCTTAACATCTTTGATTTCAAAACTTTGCATTACTGCTGTAAGGTTTGACATTACTAATTCCTCATAGTTTAAACATAAATTCTTTAATTTAAAAACATAGAATTTAGTTTGTTATCTGCTTCAATGATAATTAGGATCATCTACTTCAAGCATGATCAACTTGTGTCTACTATAACACCAATAGAACCAGCAGAACGCACCAGAAATGAATGCTCTATACTGAGAATAATTATGAAAAGCATGAGTTGTATCTGACTGCTCAGTTACATTTTGTAATATTTCGATTAGTGATAATTTCAGGGAGTAGCCTGGAGGAAGAATATCCCCGAGGTCATATTGTCAATGTAATTTACCTGTGCCAATATTTTCGCAGTACTATTTTTCACCCCCATGTATTGAAAGTTCTTCGGGGAGAAATCTAAAAATAGCGCTGTCTCGTATTGTTTCCAACCCATGCAAATTTTTAGCTGCAAGAATGCCTTTAAAATTGAAAGTGTACATTAATGAAGTTTTGCGTATAGAGATTCTCGTAATTTTCATTTACTAGTCACGCATAGAAAACTCAGTTCACGATACCGTAAAATACGTGTGCATTATTATAATATTGTTATTGTATCTCAGTAATATTTTTACGGCTGAGTTTACACAACGTACGAACAAACAACTATGTATAATGTTTCTTGAAAATTACAAATTGATACTATAATTTATGCTTATTTGTACACACAAAATATATTTGAGTTCTATACATACATTAATTATTGAGAATTTCTTAATAAAACCAAAGTAATTTTTGCACGTAGTTATCAAATACTGTTTCCTTAAGCTTAAATTACTAGAGTGGGTCAATATTCATCCAAAGTTTGCTTTTGTAGCGTGTTTCATCATCTAGTTTCATGTAGCTCCTGGTATTCTCCTTTCTTCCTGTGCAGTGTGTGACCAAGGTTTGAGAATGGTCTTTTGAGATTTAGTTCAGCATCAAATATAAGTGTGTGGGTGATTTTTCATCCAGTCTAGTATTTGTGTTACTTTTGATTAAGCAACTCTGGCTAACAGAAGTTGAGTTTTTCATACATTTTAATGACTACATAACACGTAGTCACCAGTCGTATGCTGTAATAGTAACAAGTAATAATGTGTAATAATGTTTTTGTGGTGAAAGTGGGATTTTAGTTCATGTATCTTTTAAAGAGGTCCCTTTTGGCATTATTTACCAAAAATTGTCCTTGAGTAGCATAAATATATCCATCTTAAAATACAATTATAAGCTTCAAATAAAGTAAATTATACCTAGAGAAAAACGAAAACAAAAAATCTGGGTGAATTTTTACCCAGTCTAGTATTAGAAGACAAAAAATAAGTTTAGTTATCTAGGGTTAAGAAAATTTCCCTCAACTGACTCAGATTTTTTTTTTTTTTTTTTTTTTTTACTTTTCTTATCAAATTTTCCCTAGTTTGTTGAGTGTCCAATTCCTATGATAGAAGTTATGATAAGATTAAGAAAGTGCCAATCATATTCATTTGTTTTTTGCTTCTACTTGTTTTACTTTTTTTCTTCACTTTTTTTTTTACAAAAAATAGGCACAAATACACCCAGTCAACACTGGGTGTTAACTATCTTACTTTGAACAGACACATACATAGATATGTACATAAGTACATACATACATATGTAGTACATACATACATACATACATAATACACAAACACAAATTATTCCTGTTATGTTGGTTTATTTTTGAAGAAAAAGAGAAATTTAAGCATTTATATATGTGAATCAGTCAGTTAGAGAATTTTACTGGATTTTCACGTTTTATTGAAAAATTTTCCTTTTCCCTTTTTGCTAAATTTATCTAAATTACGAAAATGTCAATCAAACTACGAACACTGGTTGTAGACAGTTGATCTCTTTACGTAGACCGTCCGTGTTAAGTGTTGCCACCGAGTTCTCACATCTATTATTAGATGTCTCTGGTGATATCTAAACTTCCACAGTAAATCTATAGGACCGGGAAAGTTGAAATGTACGAGATGCTATCCAAAATATCCAGAATGTCATTGTAAAAATCAGAAAACTATACTTACGTCTTAATGTTCTCCATCACCTTCAAAGTAGTACCCTCCGGCATGTATGCGACGATCCCAACGTTGGCCCCTCTTTTGGAAGAACTCCTGAAAGTCCGCAGGATTAAGGTTGAGAATGCATTCCGGTTCCACTTGGATGTCTTCAATGGAGCCAAAATGTCGCTCTTTCAACGCTTGTTTCATCTTCGAGAAGAGGTTGAAGTCGCACGGGGCTAGGTCAGGGGATTAGAAAGGATGATGACCATTGAAGTGTACGCGGGCGAGTTGCCATTGTGCAGCAACCAGTCTTTCGTTTGCCTCAGCTCTGGCCATTCCCGCCGAACATCTCCCAGTCTCTCAAAATCTCGCAGTAAAACTTCCCGTTGACAATCTGAAAAGGTGAAACAAATTCCTTGTGCACAATTGCTCAAATGTCGAGAAAAATGATCAGCATCAACTTGATGTTGCTGCGAAATTGTCGAGCTTTTTTTCGGTCTTGCAGAGGATGGGTCTTCCATTGTAATGATTGCTGTTTCGTTTCCAGGTCATAACCATAAACTCAAGAATCATCACCTGTAATGACTCTCGGTAAGAAATTCTGCGCACTCTCGAACATTTTGTTCCAGCTCAGTGCACGTCTGGATCTTGATTTTTTTTTTTTTTTTTTTTTTTTTTTTTTTTTTTTTTTGTGGTTGATGCTGAGAATGCGAGCGACAAACTTCACTGCAATTCGCCTCATATTCAGTTAGCTGTTGATATGTACCACACGACAGTCGAAGTCTGTTACAAACATCGTGAATTGTCGACCTTCCGTCTTCGCGAATCAAATCATGCACTTTCATGATCATTTCCGGTGTTGTGCTAGTTTACGGTGAACCAGAATGTTTGTCATCTTCTACAGATTCGTGGCCTTCTTCGAAACGCTTGAATCATTCAAAGGTTCTTGCTTGACTCAACACTCATTCCCCAAATGTCTCTTTCAGCATGCTCTTTCACTGCAATTACCATTCTCCTTAGAATAAGTGAACTGAAGTTTAGGAAAAACAAAGGGAAGGTCAGCCTGTTCAACCATAGGTGTGTTTTTCCGTCGTATATTATGAGCACAATGCGCTCTATGGAAGACAGAATTGAAACTGTGCTGCTGTTTGGTGCTGCTAATCTTTGTTATAGCGAAAGAGAACCACGATTTTTTTTAAAAAAAAATGCAAACAATTCTATTAGCGTGCCTCCTGTGCTCAAGTTACTTCCGAAGTTCTTTACGACAGATGACGTGTTAACTGCTCTAAAACGCCGTATTTCAAGTGCATGTACTAATGAAAAACAGATAGCTACACGTGTTGGCTGAAACTAATGTAAGTCCACAGTAATCTATGACAACATTGATTGAATCCTACAGTGTGTCAGTACAACGACAAACAGAATTCTCAAGAAACAACTTTTTATCCGTACAAACTTCCAGTTTTTCGAAATTAACAGAGTGATCCCGATGTTTGCCAAAATTTTATGAAAAAATACATACTCGTAAAGAATTGAAGTGTGAAGATTGTGCCGACAAACGTGTGTTTCAGGAATAAGAGTACTTTTCGCCTGAATGGCACGGTGAATGCTCACAGCTGCAGACACTGGAGTGACGCGAATACTCTTACGTTTCGTGAAGGCAATACACAACACCCAGAAAAGATGAATGCCTAAGCGGGAATATTAGGTGATCACATAATCAGGGCTCTCTCCATAGGGCGTTGACAGTTGAGAAGACTTGGAGATGCTGCAAGATGGTATTGTGCCTTTGATTGTAGAAAATAATCCCGAAGAATTTGGTGACGTAAAGCCTACTTCTCATTATGACGTCTGTCCTGTTCATTATTATAGCCCTGTATAGGACTATTTACAGTTAATATCTCCTAGGGGATGGATTGGTCGTCGAGGTAGTATCAAGTGACCGGCATGTTCCCTATTTATACCCTCCAGACTTTGTCGTGTACCAAACACTGCCAAATAGCATCGCGGATTTGCGAGAAGGGATGGTGGAGGCTTGTCTCCTAATTCTTGTGATAATATTTGCCGGGGTTTGAGAGAAATTTGTTCAATGATTGCATTACTGCCAGGAGGTTGGAGGTGCACATGTCGAGAATCTCCTGACTTAAGGTCTGTATTTCAAAATTGACGTACTTCCAACTTCGGTTGTGCTCCTTTCAAATGCTGTGTACGTTGATTAGATTCAATAATTACTATTTGTTATGCTTTAATCATTTTCTTTTTTTCTCGATCTTGTGCCACAGTGCTTTCGAACGATATACTATTCGACTCCCCTATCAATTTCACAGTTTTCTCTTGAGTACTGCATTTTACAAAACTGGTCCCTGAGATGTGCAAGTAGTACAAACAAAAAAGTTGCATGTTTTCATGTACAGAATCTAGTTTTTGCTCATTAAATCAATTTGTTATTCATTGTTTTTCCATTTCCACTTCTTAGGGGTCCCCGATCTATAATTGGTAATTTCACGAATGATTTTTTTTTCTTTTTGCCCAATTACAAGTCCAAATGTTGCACATATCTTACTGCCTAGGTTTCTGTGTTACCTTTTTCTGGAACGTCCTATCGTTAAAAATGACGAATTGTTGTAATTGGTTATCGCGATTACAATAAGTTCTCGGAATTACATGATTGTGAACTTTAACAATATTTATCGTATCTTCAAATTGGTACCTTTCTAAACAAGTAAAATTTTCAATTCCTTGGCACTGTGTTTGTAATTATTCGAAGTGCCTCAAATCATGATCATAGTACTGGACGTTAAAATACTTCGAACTTACATTGTCCTGCCCATCTCACTTGTGTTATTAATGTTGTAGAGGTCTCCAACGTTAGGTGTTATTAGATGCTAATGATACTGTAGTGTCCTTTGTTTGCGACATTGAACAATAAGTGTGGTATTTCATGCTTTTATAAGATACGTAGATTTGAAAAATGAAATGAAATGAAATCTTTAAGTTTTATGTACCATGCTTATGCCGGCTAGGAGATGTTGATGATGAGAAATGAATGAAATTGTGGAATGAAGAAAGTGGGAGGAAACAGGTGAACCCCGAGAAAACCCAGGCACATGGTGCTTGTCCACCACAAAGTTCACTTGGCGCAAGCTGGGATCGAACCTAATACCCCATGCGCCAAAGCTGAACGCTCTACCACTGAGCCACCGTGCTCCTACGTAGATTTGAAATACGTAATAATGTAAAGTCTTGTTTTGAAAATAATAATTTTAAGTTTGGTTGGAAACGCTGTTAATGTAGTATTGCAGACTATGTCAAACAATGTTCCTGCAGGTATTTTCATTGTACAAAATTCCATATCTCTATCTGTCTTCCTTTCTACGGTATCACAGGTATAAACTTTTTCGTCAAACACATTATATGTATGTTAATTACAAAAATGTTGGTTGTGAACGAATTAAATTTCAAATCGAATTCCGTGTTCATTTTGTCTCGACAACAGGAAAACCAGTGAAATCGTTTTTGGTACATTGGAAAAGGGAGAGAGAGCGAGAGAAAGGTTCATAAAAAAATGGATTACTGCAATCTACTCTATAATTCCAGAAGCTCTTCTAATATGAGTTTCTCTACCAAAAAAAAATTATTTATAAAACTCCGAACGGAGAATATGGTTGCTATAGTAATCAGAGACTTAACCTGATTTAAATATAACACTGTAAGTGTCGTAATTAATTCAAAGAGTGAAGTAGAGTCTATGTGTTGAATACAAGTCCATTGCCGAAGCTTTAGTTTTAAATCCGACCGAGCATTCAGCTCACTGCATCATCAAAGAGCGGCACATCAAATTAGATGCTAGCATAAAGAATACATTAAATATTATTTTTTTTCTTCTCCGTCCATAAACAAATTGACAAAACCATATCTGTATCAAATTTATGCTAAACATGCGGTTACATAAATGGTAATGGTCAAATCTAAAATGATTATGATCTTTGTCCTATTTTCAAATAATCAAATTGAAACAATACAATTTTAAATAGAAACTAGCTGAACCTGCGCTCTCTACACAGTGCAGCATTCATATATGAACATGAATCTCCTTGTCATTCCTCACAACATATGCACATGTCCCTTTACAGACACAAGTGAAAGATGTCTTGATAAAAATAGGCAAAGGGCACCATAAAGGAGAGAATTTGTCGATTATTTTTTCAATATCTTGCACCGTTTGCAAGATTTGAGCCTACTTGCGACTGGAGTTTCTAATTAATATATGATCAGTGTTTTCTTTCTTCTTGCATGCAGTATGTAATACATTACACACAGAATTAACTATGATGTCAATGATATATATGGTGTTCATTGGGCAAGAAACTCCAAACAATAAAGATTCATCTTACTAGTTAGACTGGAGAAAAGGTTATCCTTCGTTTTTCATTATCATTTGGCCATCAACGAAACGCCTGAGAGATATACAACCCATGTATACAATTGTATGGTGTTGGAATGGATAACCGCGGAGGATATGCTGCTTTACTTTTTTAAAATTACAACACTTCCTGTGTATCCGTAAAAAATGTTATAAAGAAATAAGGACCATGCTTTTTTTTTAAATATTCAATTAGAACTAAACAAGCTACAGAAAATTTGGAATTTACCAGCGAAAACGGCACGTTTCTAGCACTTGTGGTTTTCGAGATCTCATTGTCGAAAAGATTGGGAACAATCATGTAAACTTTTCTTGACTACGAACATATAAATCTACTTGTAGCATTTTAATACATAAATTTAGATTAAATCAGCAGATAGCCTGCATAATTGGACACCCGAATACGTTATACTAGCGTCAAGTAAACAAGCGATAGCGCAAATAGTCACATATATTAGCGTCACTATACATTATTAGGATGAGTTTGACGTAAAGAGTAAGACGTTTGCTGTTTATAATCAAGTTGAATTAAAATGATTATATATAAATTTGTACATACTGCATTTGTTGAGACAGAAAGCTAGTTATGTTTGCTTTACATCCTAACGCAATACCCATGTGACAATGAAGTCAACTTGACATTAAAGTAGGATGCCGAACATTACTAGTCTTTCACGCGTATGCTTGAGAAGCGGATGACAGTCCATTTCACACACCAGCGCTGCTTGTTAAAATTACTCTGCACAACAAAGGAACTACAGTACAGACAACATATTTCAGAGCACAAAATAAGGAACTGTAGAGGACTTTGGAGTTGCTCGCAGTAAAACAACATGACAACAACGGTATAACATTAGACACATACATGATTTGCTGAAACAAGGCAACGGACATAAACACGTTTGTTCAGATTCACTAACACGTGAGGACTCTTGAGTGACAGCTTTAAGAGCAGGTTAAATCTAGTCTTTATCGTGACAATTGATTTTAAAACGACGTATACATTAATTATTATTATTAGATGAACAAATGCATTGTGGATTGATAACAAGGAACCTTTTTTTAAAACACTATTTACTTTTAAAAAAATCTCCTAAATTTTAATTTAGCCCTTCAGCTGGAGAAAAGACCTTTAGGTAAACCAAAAACAAGGGGATAGCATTGGAATAGAGGTTGGCTGGGATAATTTTGACCGAAATTTTGTTATAGGATGTGGTTTCCTTAGAGATAAGGATTGAGTCGAAAATTCTCTTAAAAGTTTGCCTACGTCTAACTTGGAAAGTTTTCCATTTCTATCCTTTATATTGAAAAAGTTCTGTTTAGTCTTGTATCTTCTCTAAAGCCTCTCCGATAGTTTAGTGGCTAGGGCATGGAGCTTTCTTGCACGTAGACCGAGGTTCAATTCCGGATGGGAGAGATTCGATTCTGTAGTAGCTAAACTTTAATAAACAAACGAAGAAATGTACTACTTCGTCTCGCCTAGTTTTGTAGCCGACCTACAAATAGAACAAAATCTAATACCAAAACCATTGACCTTTAAAAGTCATATAACATACATTACGGTTTTCTTTCACCTTACATAGTTTGAAGCTGTTTTGTGCCCATATAACATTTAGTTTCTATTTATCAAAATATATGTGTTGGTTGTTTCAAAGCTGAAGCCATTCTTTAAAAATCCCATGTGAATATTCACCTTTCAAATGCGTATTCCTTTTTTTTTCATATAAAAGTACATACGAAGTATTTACGTAGAGTACCTTTGTTTCTCTGTGCATGTTTTACTGATGGTTCAACAGAGAGACTTTTTTTTTTTAAATTTTGTATTTAATACATTGTATCTTTTTAATGAATAACCGCTTTTTCCACTGAAGTTACATGTTAATTAATATTATACGAGGAAAAAAACTTTCTCAGCTCTAATGGCGTTGTTGAGTTTTGGTTGCTTTTTTAATCCAACAAGCAGAAAGAGTTCGTACAATTACATACTATGTACATGTAATGACATTGCCTGAACCGGGTTTCTTTCAAATTTCTGCTTTTTTTAAAAAAAAAAATAAACAATTTTTAAAAAGAAAATGTACATGAGCACCCAGTTTTGGTGTGAAAAAGCTTTGCTCAACACCAAGCGATAAAAGAGGTTGTGGTGGACAATATGATGTGACGAGTTTTATTTGTCCTTTTTTTTTAAATTGCACTATCTTCAGTCTACATATTTTATTGTTTTATTGTCATTCATTTCTATTTGTTTAGTTTGTTTCCCTACAAAGCATGCAATTTAATCGGATTTGAGCTGGATATCCATTATGGGGTTTAATTCCCTTTCTGAAACCGGATATTATAGTATGATGAATTATAATAATTAGTTTTGTTGCGCAAGTGTGTTTGTTCTTAGAAATGTCATCAATATAATACAGTGTGTCCGTAAAGTTACACAACCCAAAATTTGATTGCGTATATCTTTAGAACCAAGAAGAATAACTTTTGAACAAGAACATGAGATTTGAAAAAAAAAAATATATATATATATATAAACGTATTCTATGTAGATATTTTTGGAACCATAACCAATGTTGGAACTTGTAACATTTTTTTTGTAGTGATGAAAGAAAGTACCGAAAGCGTAAACTAAAAAATGTACAAAATGAAGAAAATCAATATTCAGTTGCAGAAAACTGATTTCCTGTTGGTGAATCCCTGTGTATATGTGTAGTATACATCTCAACATTTATCCATTGGTGCAAGAATGTGACAAAGTTCATGCAGTGTTGCCATGTAAAAAGGCTATTTATTCCAAGTTTGTAAAATGGGTGTTTTTTGACACCAAAAAAACGCGGCTCCTGCCAACACTGATGTAATAAAATTACTGCAACAGGTGTGTTTTAGGCTAGTTAATGACAAGCAATGAGAATTTGCACCCACCTGGCAGCTGGCATAAATCATAAGCTTTTCATACAGGCACAAATGTTGCCAAGATTCGAAAGAGTCCCAAAAGAAAAAAAAATGCGATGTACCTTCGTACACACATACACACACACACACACACACACACACACATATATATATATATATATATATATATATATATATATATATATATATATATATATATATATATATATATATGTGTGTGTGTGTGTGTGTGTGTATTTGCCGATATGAGCATTTTGCCTCGTACATCAATATCGTGATAATATTACTTGAATTTGAGTAAATGGTGCATATTTTTTCCTTTCCTTCAATTTTTCATAACACGTTACTATCTATAGCCTATTAGTCATTTCCAACTACATGCTCTGTGTCGTAACCATTTGCTGTCCCCTTTTCAGAAATCCACACGGAGGAGGAGAAGGAGAAAATAGATATCCTGGTGTTAGGATAGAACAGTGGTGATTAGCCTTGCTCGCGACGTAAGATGATACGAGAAGTGAGGTTCTCTCATCTTGTCTCGATTCTCGAAAAAAAAAATTATAATCTTGGCGCTATTCTCGAAAAGGCTTCCTCGTCTCACCCCGATTTGTAAATTTGTGTACGAAATGTTTACCCTGACTTTTTTCTAAATTTCAACTAGAACTTATTAGAATGCTTCCGTGTCACGAACGGTATATATAACAACATTTAAACCATAATTTACCATTGAAGTATATTATGTAATAACTTTCGTATATCTAAAAGTTGATACATCTTCTTCATTGTGTTCGGACAATTAATTTATCAATTTATAGATTTTATACCGTGAATCATATAATGCTTAAGCAGTGTTTGAGATCTAATACTTGGGTAAACTAATGTAACTCACGAAATTCGAGAAATTTCCTGACTCGTCTTAAAAAGGTTTTCAAGGCTAGAATCGAAACAAAACGGGAAATTTCTCATGTTGTGGGCAACACTACCTCTTAGGAAAACAAACGATTTCACAAAATCATTGAAAAGCGGAACACATCTTTTCATAAACAGAATTAATTGATTTCAAAAGTCGCTGAAAAGCACAATGATAATTCATTACTATTATCTATAAAAATTATGAAGTCTGTTCGAAGCCAAACAAATGAAAACGTCATAAAATTGCCAATAAATCTATACTTTTAGATTAAGTATTAATTTATTGTGCTTAGTATAGGCTTCATTTTTTTATAGATCATGCTAATGATTTTGTAATCTCTTTCAAGCGATTAGGCGATTCTCAAAGTTAATATTTAAAAGTTTCTTCACGAGTTTGTTTTTCCACTTCTTCGTTAACTTTATTTATTTATTTATAGAAATTTTTGGCATTATTGGCATTTATGACCTTAAGTCTATCATGGATGAGGGATGGCGTACCTCGGTAAGCATACTATCGGGGAGGGAGAGGGAGGGAGAGGAAAATAGTGAAGGAAGGAAGCGGGCTGGGTCCTGTACCATTTGTCCGATGTGAGTGAGGAAAATCCAAGACAAACTCATTCAGAATGTCTGACCTGAAAGAGGTGTTATACTTTTTCGACTGAGAGTCTCCACCGGGAATCGAGCCTGAGACCACTCGCACGAAAGACAAGAGTTTTAGCGACTACACTACTGGGGCCACTTCAGTTCGTTACACCAGCAGCTTTAGATACGTACCTAAACTAAATGGGGGCCACTAACTTCCTATAAGACAGGTCCGCGTACGAAAAATGTGTGAACAAGTATTTTTCTAAAAAATCTATGGGTTGACGAATCATTCGTGAACATAGCTATACTCAATTAAAGCATTAACAGCGTCATAGAAAAGTTTCATCGTCTAGTTTTAAATACTCCATTAAATCCTAACAAGATTCACATAATACTACCGTGAAAGTATATTATTCCAAGGAGAAAAAGATAAAATCTATGTACTTACTTATATTGAAGATATGAGTTGTATTTGTTGATCTAGAAAATGCTTTTGACTGCGTGAATTGGGAATTGTTGTTGGAAGTTCTAAATAGAGTTAGTTTGGAATGAAAAGATCAAAGATGCATAAGAAACTTATATATGAACCAACAAGTAAGTGTTAGAATAGGAGAGAAAATGGCAGAGGAGACTGCAATTAGAAGAGGAGTTCGACAAGGATGCTGTGTCTTGCCTACATTATTTAACATCTTATGTAGAAAATATAGTGAAAAAGAGCCTATAAAGTGAACACGGCATTTCAGTAGGAGGTAGAATGATTAGGTGATATGATTGCAGATGATATGGTGCTTGTTCAGGAATCTGAAAAGAAAATCAATAAGATGTCACAAACTTGAGGAAGGGCTGTGAAGAATATGGGATAAAAATAAATGTTAGAAAGAGAAAAGCCATGCTGATTGGAACGAAGGAGCTCGGTACCAAATATAGAAATAGAAGTAGAAGTGGGAGAATATAACAGGTGACTAGTTTTTGATACCTGGGTAGTATTACCAATAATGATATGAAATGTGAACGTGAAATAAAAGTAAGGATAGGAATGGTGAAAGTAGCCTGTAGGAGAAAGAAAATACTATTTTGTGGGACCTTGAATAAAGAGTTGAGAAAAAGACACATAAAGTGCTTCGTGTCGAGTATTGTTCTGTATGAGTCTGAAATATGGACATTAAGCGAAAATGATTAAAAACGACTGGATGCTTTGTGAATCTGGGGTGTGGAGAAGAGTGGAAAGAATTAGCTGGATCAAGCAGGAAACTAATGAGAGGGTGTTGAGAATGGTTTGGTGAAAAGAACAATTTTAAATATTATTAAGAAGAGGAAGAGCAACTGGTTGAGATATTGGCTAAGAAGGAACTGTATCATGAGAGACGTGCTAGAGGAAAGAGAGGAAAGGTGGGAAGGAGACTACAATTAATGAACGATATCAAAACAGAAATCGTACGTGAAGACGAAGAGGTTAGCGGAAGACCATGGAGCATGGAAGCCCCTAAGTTGCAGCAAGTAACCTGCCAATAATGACAGAATATCTATGATGATGATGGGGCAAAATATTCAAATTGTGTCTCTTCATGATTCTTGCAATTTTTCCAGATAGTTTCCCAGTGTAGGGTAGGACTGCAATGTTGACTGGATCTTCAGATTCTGTGGTGGTATTTTACTGGAATAGGTTCTTTTCAGGACCAATCTACTGTTATCTTCCTTGTATCCATTCTGCAATAATGTCTTCTTGAGATGTGCAGGTTCACTGGAGAAGCTTTCTTGGTCCGAGATGGCTTTTGCTCTAAGTGCAAGCGTACTGATGACTGTATTGCGCTGTGATTTATGGTGAAAGCTGTTTCTATTAAGATAAAGGTCAGTGTGGGTAGGTTTTCTACAAACATTGTGGCCCAGACTTCCATCAGATTTGCGACGAATGAGGATGTCTAGAAATGGTATGCAGCCTTCTGTTTCTATTTCCAGGGTAAACGTGATGTTGTTGTGTTGATTGTTGACAAATTCAAGGAACGATTGCAGTGCCACCTAATCTATCACATCTTTCAAGATACAGTTCCTTCTCAACACACGTTATAACTAGTTTTACTTCCTCTTTTTAATTACATCTTAAGTTGTTTTTTCGGCTCGTGCTATTTCTGACAGTTTTTTTAAATTTCTTTTCCATTCGACGCAGCTAATTTTGTCTATTCTTCTCTACATAATAATAATCGCCAAAGAGATAAGAATATAAGAAAATCGCCAAAGCTTTTCTCATGAAGATAATTTCAGTCACTTCTGTCGACGAAGATCGTATTTTAATAATAATACATATTTACAATGAATAAACATATATAATGTTCATATTATGATTATTGATTCAAGAATATTCCACTTACAAGTAAATGAGCGTATCGTGTCCTCTGATGGTCATTCTTAGATTCACGCTAAGAAAACACAACCCATGAGAAAACAAAATCCAATGACAAGATTAAGTGACATTTTCTCTAGAGAAGAAAATAGAAAAGAACAGAAAAGAAAAAATGTCCTAAGAGATTTTCAGAACTCAAACACATCGCCATTATTCCCTTTGTCTTCTGGCAAACTCAATAGACTACTTTAAAGAAGATGCGTAAAGTAACTCTCAAAGATGTGGAAGACCTTGCTTTTTTTTTAAATCTTCTGGGACCTACTTTGTTCTGTACAGAACAAGAGAAAGACAGAACTATACAACAGAAAACTCAACGTAGAACTTAAGGAAACAGGACAGATTACAGCACACTAAACTTTGAAAATATAATAGTTTTTATTGTTAAATTATCACGCTAAACTATAGGAAGAAATTATGTATTAGAATTGCTTTATATGCCTATGGGGGTTTCAAATGGTCTTATGCACAAAATATATGGTATAAGGGTGTGCTTTTACAATCTGAGGAAATCATAGAGAAACACAATGATAAAAGGGGGAAACATAGGATATGATAAGCAATAGTTGGTAGTGTATACGTAACCATGAATCCAGTTGTAGTATACCTGCAAAACTATCGATTGCACTACTGATGTTCTTATTTGCCTGTCACCATTAACTTCTATAAATGTGACGTTGTCTGTTAGTCCCTTCCCTTCTCAGTGTATTTTATTATGAAAGGGAGCAGCAAACTGTAATATCAAACAGAAATAGGTTTCTTATGGTTAATATGGTAAACTACAGTATTGGTTTTAAATGGCTTGGAGATGTATCGGACATTAATCTAGCTTCATGAATACAAATAAGAAATTTTTTTAAAAAGTTAAATAAAAAGTACGGAATTATACAGTTTCTGGGGGTGGTGTTTCCAGCAATTCAACACATGCAACATATATATTGATCTACTCGTCTTGGGAAAAGAAAGCGATCGGTACCGGAATTGACCACTTTCGGTCAACCACTTTCACTACACGGTATCTAATGCAGTTTTGGGTGGTTGGGTGTTTCCAGAGATTCACACATGCAACATATATATCAAACAAGTTGTCTTGACGAAGGAAAGAGGCCAGAACTGCAATAGGTCACTTCCGGTCAAGCACTTCCGGTACAAGGTACCTAATACAGTTCCCGGGCGTATGGTATTTTCAGCGCTTATACAATGCAACATACCGATCGTTTTCTTTCGTCAAGACTGATATATACCAGTTGATTAATATATATGTTGCATGTAAATAATCACAGGAAACACGCCAACTCCGGAAACTGTATTAGATACCTTACCGAAAGTGACCAATTCCGGTATCGATAGCTTTATTTCGTCAAGACGAGTTGTTTGACATATGTTTCATGTGTGCAATCGCTGGAAACACTCCAGTCCCGAAAACTGTATCATTCCCAAAAAGTACACTGATGCATATTAATTACAGTTCTCTCCTTCTTTCTCTTTTACCTTCTATTATATCTACTATCACATCCCAAACAAGATCAGTTATATTCTAATTATTACCTAACCAGTTTCTTTTCCTTTTATTTTTATCCGTTTCTACTACTGATATTTTCTCTAGAATCCTCAGTAACAACTCCTCAATTATTTCCTTGTCCAATCCTCTCGCTAAGCACATTTTGAAAGCTTAACATAATTTTTCATCATACTTTCGTAATATCCACATTCCTGCTTCGTACAGTTCAATACTCTATATTAGTCATTTCTAACTGGTTGCTCCGTAATGTCCCAAGTTAGTGCGCCGTTTCTAAGTAAACCTCTCACACAGAGCAAGAAGGCAGCAAAGCTGGCGTTGATACAAAACAGTGGTGACAGGTAAACAAACCGTAGTCGATGGGTTGGCAGATACACTAATTAAAGATTAATGACTAATCGAACACTGCCAGCACTTTTTAAAATTGCATTCGACCTACTTCGTTCCCCCCACTTTCTTTCTCAACCTGTTCTCTCTCTCCTAGCTTTGATCATAAAAAAGGCAGCTTTTATCTCATATATTCGGTACTGGAAAATGACTGCTCTATATGGAGTATACATTTAATGTCATTTCCTTAACTGTTCACAAGTATTCTGGTGATTGATTATCTTATGTTTAAAGTTCTATAGTGTTTTTATCCTAGTGTACTGTATGAATTTAATCTTGGAATATTATATGGACAGTTTAAAGTGTGATCTCGATCTTACACGTCTCTTGCATAATCGAAACTACATATAGGGAATGTATAATGACGTGATAATTGTTTTAATATAAAGCGACAAATATTTAATTGGAGCAGGGCCATAGTGATACTCATACACACTAAAAAAATACTGGTTGTGTAACTTTAACACAATGATTCTGTACTCCCCGAATTATGTTAAATTTTGAGCAAGCATGGTGTTTCTCGCAGTTTTGAGTAAAGTGTTAAAATGGTAATCGTTACATAAATTACCTGACATGATAAGGAGTCATTTTAGTAACACACTATTAGAGTTGTTTCATATACAGTTGCCAAACAGCAACTTTCACAGAAATACATTCTTTCTTATTAAACGGACAAATTATTTAAAATGAATTACGAAGAATTGCTATACTTAGCAACTATGAGGAACACAATGAGCATAACTACAATTCTAATATGAAAATGTTGTTAGAAAATTCATACGTTCAGAAAATTATTTTCATGAAAAATTACAGGAAATATGTCGTGTGCTACTTGGTGTAAAATTCTGCTGATAACAAATAAAAATTAATGCTAATTCCCAAGGTCAGTTACTAGATACAGGGTGCGGCACGTAAAACCGGCCCGTCGTAATATTCTGGTATATTGTGTTTTTGGCAACACTTAAATAATCTACCTTCCTACCAAGAGATGGCGTGTCGAGGTCGGGTCGACTTACGTGACCTGCAGCAGTCACGTGCAGCCGCAGCCAGTGAAACTTGTCGAAACCAGTTGAGAAAAAGGCCTCGTTGTGTTAAGCCGGGTGAGTGTCAGTGTGTGATAATGCCGTATTCGATACCCGAGCGTGTTGCTATTGTTGAAGGGTTCATTCTCACTGGATCTTTTTTGAAAACAAAGAATTTGTTTCGGGAGAAATTTCCAGGACGTTCTGTGCCAGCAAAAAGCACCATTCAGGAATTGATTGAAAAATGGCGGCGTACAGGATCGGTTCAAAATGCTTCCAGGAACAGACGACCATCTGTCTGCACACCTGAATTAAAGATGCAGGTGGAGGAGATAATGACAAGAAGTCCTCGAAAGTCAACCAGGAGATTGAGTCAACAGTTTCATGCGAGTGAGAGAAGTTGCAGACGTGTTTTAAGGGGACTGAAGTTAAAACCGTACCGGATAAGTGTTGTGCAAGAACTGAAGGAGCCTGACCTGCAGAAGAGGGTGCATTTCTGTTCATGGCTGTTGAGCAATGTTGCCAGTGGTTTCTTGGATCCACTAATGCTCATCATGAGTGACGAGGCGTGGTTCCACCTGTCTGGGTACGTAAATTCTCAAAACAACCGGTATTGGTCGACAGAAAATCCACACGCAATCCACCAGGTACCCTTGCATGATGAGAAGATTGGTGTTTGGTGTGCCATTTCCGCCACACGCGTTATTGGGCCCATATTCTTTGAGACGACAGTGAACAGTGGCGTGTATATGGGAATCCTGGAGGAGTTTTATACACACTTGACCGAAGAGGAGCGTCAGTTATGTTACTTTCAGCAGAACGGTGCAACATGTCACACATCAGCTGCATCATTGTCCCTTGTGCATGAGATGTTTACACCAGAAAGGACAATCAGCAAAGGCTTGTGGCCTCTTCGGTCACCAGACTTGTCCACGTGTGACTTTTACTTATGGGGACTGTTAAAGGGAAGAGTATACGAAACAAACCCACACACAATTGAAGAACTCAAGACCAGGATCCAGGATGTCACCAATAGCATTACAACACAAGAACTGACAAGGGTATATATGAATCTCCTCAATCGTGCTCACATGTGTGTTGAAGTGGGCGGAGGACACTGTCAGCACCTGCTGTGAAGGCTGCTGTGAAGGTGAGTAGTCATATTTAATACATTACATTTCATTTATGTGTTGTAGTTAATCATATTCAATACATTACATTTCATTTTATGTGTTCACTTTACGGGCCGGTTTTACGTGCCGCACCCTGTATTTATTATATTCTTCGAAGGCAATGTTCATGATTAAATTTCTAATATAGGTGTATTTATCTGATCCATATAATTTTGAGGCTGCTGTGAATATCTTTACTAAATCATTCTTCTTAGCAATTGAAAGGTTTAGCTGATCACTGATGAATAATCCAGTTATTAAAATTAGTATTTCAATCGTGCTAGGTCGAATATTACTAACAATACATGATGTATGTAGAGAAAGATCACAGTAACGCTATCCCTATTTCCGCACTCCTTCATTCATTCACCTAGTTCTCCAACACCGTTGCATTTAACACTGTCTCTGTATCAAATCGGTAACATCAGGCCTGTGTTAACCGCAACACTAAAACCTTGGTGTTGAAATCACACACTGAAGTGGCAAGCATGCAGGGACAATTGGCTAGTATTAAAATTAAGTTGTTTAACACCGTCTTTTGTATCTTTTTTGTATCTTTTAGGTGATTCGAGCCCCTCTCAGAATCCAAGCGTTTTTAACTTTTCTCAATATGTGTGTGTGAGTTTTCCTGTCAAATTGGATTAGTTAGAGTTAGAATCGAAATATATATGGTGTTTTATCCTTATAGTTTGAGATTAAATATTTGCCAAATAAAATTGCAAATTTGCGTTTTAAGGTTATGTCCTATTGGCTAAAGAAGACGAATAATTAATGAAAGAGAATGATTTTGAATAAGAATGTGGGATGTAATGGTAGAACCGCGAGAAAACGATGTTGTTCACACAAACTCACATAGGGAAGTATTGAACCAGGGACGCCTTGCACCAGAGATTAGCACTCTATCACTTTTGTTGAAAGAAAAGTTTGCCCCATCTGAAAACTTTTGCACCGACAACGTTTGGGAGATGATTCCTGACACCAAGACAAGAGAAAAAGTATAGAATAACCTGGGTGCACAAATGCTTCCTTTCGGAGTTATAGGCTGCCGAAATCATGAAAAATTGAACTTTAAAGGTATATAGCTCCATAACTACGGGACTTATCGAAGTCGGTTCAAGACTTTCCTTAGGAACTAATATGTGCTCTATCCAAAATTCCACGTTTCAAAATCCTGCGCTACTTCCGTAACAATTTTTATAGAGGGAATTTGACTACGTGCACATAATTTGAAGTACTCATCAACTACCTCTATAAAAATTGTTGCGGAAGTCCCGAAGGACTCTGGAACATGAATATTTGGATAGGGCACATACTAGTTCCTAAGTGAAGTATTGACGCGGACTACGGTAGATCAAATAGTTTTGGAGCTATAGACCTTTAAAGATCATTTTTCATGATTTCGACAGCCTATAGCTCCGAAAAGAAGCATTTGTGCATCCAAGTTGGTCTATACTTTTTGTCTTGTCTTGGTGTCAGGAATCATCTCCTAAACGTTGTCGGTGTTGTTTTGAAACACCCTATATATATATATATATATATATATATATATATATATATATATATATATATATATATATATATATATATATATATATATATATCAACAATTAACTGCAAAAGTTTTCAGATGGAGCGAACGCTTCTTTCAATGAAAGTGATAGAGTGCTAATCTCTGGTGCAAGGCGTCCCTGGTTCAATCCTTTCCTATGCGAATTTGTGTGAACAACATCGTTTTCTCTCGGTTCTACCATTACATCCCACATTCTTATTCAAAATTATTCTCTTTCATTAATCATTTGTCTTCTTTAGCCAATAGGACATAACCTTAAAACGCAAATTTGCAATTTCATTTGGCAAATATTTAATCTAAAACTATAAGGATATTTAAAGTTATCTGTATTCTACATAACAGATTTCTAACTAAAAGTTGGTAAATGTATAATTCTGCATACTTCGTGCCAACAGAAGAATATGGTTCATGACTTTTCTAGAAGTAAGATAGTGTAACTAAGTTCTCTTTCCTTCTGTTCAAGAGAGCAGGCACGAAAACATTAGAAGCAAGATCACGTTCACAATAACTGGAATAGCACACAAGAGAGAAGACAGAGGTAGAGAAAGAAGAATAACAAACAGAGAAGAAAGGAAAACAGTAAGAAAAGAATGAAGTTTTTACGCTCTTAAAAGGACAATCTTGCAAGTTTAGCAGGCCCTAAGAAACCATCAATAAACATGATTCGTAAGCCCATGAGCTTTAGTTTATAAATATATCTTCAAATGTCACGAAACATTTTCCTTTCTCTTCCTCTAACGGTGACATATCTACATTCCTTCAAATGTATTATAGGAAATAATCAAATTATCTTCCAAATGGCAGCCCGCAAGTACATTTCATACGGCTCCCAAATAAAAATGAACAAGGAAAGTATGATTTATTTCTCTTCTTAATTCCGTTTGTAATAGCAAGAGTATAGAATATTATCATAATGCTTCTAAATCGAAACTTAAGATTACAAGATAAGCCTATTTTTTGTGGTCGACTCTTAGAAAAATGCAGATTTTATATAGTTACTTTCAAATCAGCGTTTGAAGTTCGGAGTTTGTAGCTTAGGTCATAAACAGATTTACAATCTGCCACTTACCTTTCTTCGGCTACCCTATTTATACTACCACTTCTGTTTAGATCTATGAAACAAGAAGAACACGCAGAATAGAATAAAGATTTGGAAAATGTACGGCATCTGCATATTAAGTGAACCATCACGGAGGAACGGAAAGAAAAATGACCAATAAGTAGGGTTTTATTTTGCCCTTGTCCGCAATGCGTTATAAATATGCAAAGGAAACCAAATTTAAAAACTATCTGTGGCCTAGATATCTGTAGCAGACCGAGATGACAACGCTTATTAAGATGAAATCTGAACAAATTCTAACTAGCTAGAACTGTACAAAGTTCTTTATGTGAACGATATTACTTTCCTTCTATTCAGGCATCTAGACTTGCTTACAAGATAAGACTGTCTCGTATCAGAAGGTGTATCTGTTGCTACTCGAAGACCTCTGTCGCGTCATAAAGGTTATGTGTCATCTCGTCTTGTGAGATAACTGTATACCTAGCAATAGCTCCTAAAGTCTTCGAAGAATATGAAAGAAAAGTTTCTCATTAGTCTTTGACCTGCTGTATTAAGTAATCAACAAACTGACAATAGAATTTAGGTTCAGCAGCTTAGTATGCAAGTGAAGCTAGAAAACTTACACTAAAGTCCTTTATGGCCATTAGATTCAATTTTATGTTCTATGTGGAAGACACTTTTATTTTGAAAGATAGAAAGAGCTAGTTGATAGTTAGTTGAAGTTCCTGGATAAATTCAACAAGAGGATCCGTTTTATGGTGCAATAGTGGGGATCTAGATAGTTAAAACTGGGGGCACATCCAGAACCCAGACTGTGATAAGTATATCATAAGTTTACTATAAACTTTCAAAAATACATAAATAAAAGCTTAAATTATTTTGTGTCACTCAAAAAACTGGGGAGCTAGACCCCGACCCCGGACTAGGTCTGCCACGGTGGTACAATACAATGTAAATGTATCAAAACAGTCACATCAGACATTCAGCACGTTATCTTGTCTTATTGTAACTGTTGACTTAAGTCGGGCATATTTTATTTTAATCAATAACTCTTCTATATAGGATATTGCTTAGTTTTGTGTGAGTACATCAGAACTACTCCTTTTAGAAGGCGCTTTAATTAAATTACAGCAAAAGAAGTAATGAGAGTTTTAGGTATTAAAAGGACAATTATGCCAGTTCAATGAGCCCACAGAATCTACCATCAATAAATATGCTATAGGTAGTATAAAACAATGCTATTTCTTGTAGCTGAAAAATCTAATAAAATTACTGATGCGGTCGTCTTGGACTGAAAAGTACGGATAAATAACTTTGCAGAGAGAAACAATGTAGCATCTGTCAGTGAATGTTATTATATGTACATTAAAACAAATAAAAGTAAAATGTATTGCGTACCAGCAACCGTATTTTTCAAGAGAAAGTGTACTTCAGAGAGATGTAAATATCCATATATATGTTACATTTACAATAATGTCGATTTTTTATAAACGCGATGGTTTCATATTGTTTCAAAAATGCAGCTAAGAACATACTAACCCTGTTACTTCCGTTGCAAGCGTCTGTGAGTTATACGTAGGTCGGCAATGTAAGCGGATACTCGCATATATGTATAGGTCTAACCAAATTTTAAAAAATGTAACTTAAGCTAGACATAGTTTCTCTCCAAATCATTGTATATTGTATTTAAAACAGCTTATTAGGCCTAACAGAAGTTTTAGAGAGTACGTTAAAAACGGAAATCTGCTTTTGTTGGCAACTGTAACACTATACTCTGAAGAATAAATATGTAAAAAGCTGTATTCACATTTTAACGTAGTTTGCTCTTTCTTAAATTTCGTTATGCAAATTAATGACTTACCATGAAATATAATGCATTCAAAAGAGTTCCAAGGATTATGCAATAAACAAGCTTCCTTCTCCGGTTTTAATGATGGCAACCAAGGACATACGCGGAGGTGGGTCATGAGTGGTCCGGACCCTCTCCTCTCCTCTCTGAAATCTCACTTTTCTGTAAATTTAGTCTAATTTTGGGAATAATTTTACAAACTTTAATATAATTTATCCTCATATTATATTTGAACTGCCCTAAATTTTTTGGACTTTCCTCGAAATAAATTCTTGTGTACGTCCCTGATAGTAACAGAAGATTAACAAAATACAATTTCAAACAACATATCCGTGAAATTCCGTCTTTGGGACTCTCGAGATTGAGCTATCATTAAGGATACTTTTCCATCAAAATTGTCCCGAAATTATTTTGGAAATCATAAAAGACATAACTAACTCATATTTTTTACATTCCAAATCGGTATATTTACTCTCACTTTACGGGGATATTGTTAAAAAAACTCTCTAATTCTCATGATCAGGGTCATTCTATCTAAGAATTATGAAAAAGTTCCTATAACTGTGTTAAAATAAGACTCCGATAAAGATATGGATAATAATTTAATTTCAAAATCTCCTCAGTAGTTCTTTTGTGTTATATACACTATCCTTTCATCTTTTATTATATTACTTGTGTCATGCACTGCCAAAGTAAGCAAAATACTTTAGCTTTAACTTGCATGTCATCTTTATAACACGATCGATTTTAAGCCCAACTAAGAGCAGCAACTTTTTTTAAGTATTAAAGATATTGATTACCATATTTTATGTTTTTTTTTTTTAAGATGGAAAGTTACAATGAAAGTATATTCCTCAATTTCCGAATGCATACATCACGTATCATGGTGAAAACTTTCAAAGAAAATACAAGTCATTTTCCATGAAAATGGCACTAATTTTTAGTTAAGGTATGGTTAAATTATGGTGGTTGAGATGACCACACAAAGAAAGTATGGCATGAGTTCACTACTTGCGTTTGGTTAATTTCAGCCACAAGCAATATAGGCAAGTTTTTAAGTTTCAAAGAAACAATAACCTATTTTATTAAATTTCAATTATTTCTACGCATTTTATTTTAGTAAAGCTACTTTCTAAGATTCTCGTCTTACCTCTAATTTTAGCTTCAAACAATAAAAATAATGTTTTAATCTTACAGCAAACTCGCGCTACATTGTATGAAAGTCGTAAAACTTTACTGAAATTTATCATCAATACATATTATAAGAATGAACAAATTTACTTTATTTTACTGATTTATTGTCCCAAACTACGGAAACGATTTTGAAACCTCAACGAAATATATTATTAAGATGAATATTCGGACACAAGAGGGACGGGAATAGGGAACGGCTAAGACTTCATAATAAAGGGCTGCATATTTTATACCGTTTACCTAACATTATTAGAGTCATTAAGTCTATGGAACTCAGGTAAGAAAGTCATAAAGCCACAATGGAAGAAAGCATGAACGCTTTCAAATTTTTAACTGGAAACTCAATCAGCGAGGTACCATTAAAAAGATGTAGTCCCAGATGGGAGAACAATATTAAAATGAATCTCGCACAAGCAGGAATATAAAATGAATACTGAATCCAGTCAGCTGAGGATAGAACTCAATGGAGAGCTCTTGTGAATGCAGCATTGACCCCCCTCCCCTGGTTTCATAGACTACGGATTTAGTGTTCCCGTGTTGCATCATCAAAATTGAAAAAAGAAAATACTGAAAGACCATGTAATATTATTTTGCAATCACTTACATGTTGTATACGAATCCCTCAATGTTGAGGTTAGATTTGTAGTTTTACTCACTTGCCCTTGGTCAATATCAATCCTAATCAATTAGACTAATTAAAATTGTTTAAAGAAAAATATGCTTTATTGCATCAAGATAATTTTTAATGGGTTATCGCGATATTGTTTACCTTTATACATATGTGCACAAGTTCAACTCAACTATTTTTCATTAATTTCAAACTCAACCAATAAATTTGTTTCCTGAGGCTCAAAGAAAGCGCGTGTCAAAATTTCCTAAAAGTTTATATGAAAGTTGTCATGGGACAGTCAGATACGAACGCGAGAGTTGAATGGTATGAAATGGAAGATGTTCGGTTATATATTATAGTTCTATAAAGAGGACATCTTGAGATTCAGCTAGAACTTCTTTTAATCCTTCTCTATGCATGTTTACATTCACGTTTCCCTTCGAGTTTGAAATACATAGGTAATTTGTGTTTCAAACAGGATGCTAAATTGTAACGTAGTAAGAATACTTAGCGAAGCCATTTATAACGGTGCGCCCTGGCACATGGTGTGCTGCGACGAAACAGCTGATTTGCTAGGACAAAGTTAAAATATTACATAATATAATGCAAGTTTTACAGAGAAGTTTAATAAAAGTTTATGTTAATATCTTTCCAAATGGTTACAATAACTATTCGTTACTTGACAGACAATTGCAGCTCCGTAGATAATGTTTCTCTACGATAAAAGAAAACTATTGACATCGATGAAGGAGAACTTATATTTCTAAAGGAAGGTTAAAATCTTTTAGATAAATTTGGATCACGACTTGTTTTATTTTTTATTTGTGCAACGAATTCAAAGTAACTTGACATTAGCTATGAGAGAAAAAAAGTTTTAAATAGTTAATGTTCTGAAAAATATTGAAATATGCTATTTAGGGTATAAATATAAGATTTCTAATTTTAAAGGTCATTGTCCTTCTTACTGCTTTATATTTTCCATTCTCCTATGAAACGTCGAGAGTATGTGGAATATATGAGACGAACAATTTGTTCACCCAAAGCCGCTTGAGCTTTTATTGTTGGATGCATCCCGTGACTGAATATGATTTATGCATGTTCAGGGGAAAGAATAATTTATACGCAGGCTTGCACAGTGGCGTCACAAGAGCTTAACCGTGAATATGCGGTTGCTACGTCCTGGGAAGGAAAGTAAACATTGGTTTCCCTGGTTTTCAAGCGTTCTTTGTGGAAATGTGATACATTTTCATATATATATAAAAGAAATAAAGTTGGCAGATGAGGAACATGTATTGCGCAATATATGAAACTTATGTATACTATAGGATTTTCAATGTATGTTGCACTTATATTTCATGGTCAGTGTTAAAAGTATGTGTGTCATCGTTAAAATAAGACAAACAACAATAAATTTAATCTGTTACTTAACAAGGCATTTTTATATACCGGGTCTACTTAAGTAAATAACCAAATAAACAGTTTGATCCGGCAAATTTAATACTCAGTTCTTATTAACAATAAATAGCATACATTTTAACAGCATGAAATGAGTTTTTTCTACATTTTCTCAAAAACTACGCATTACAAGTTTCATGAAGCATCTAAATCTTTTCAACTCGATGTGGTCCATCGATTGGTATATATTTCATGTTTTTCATGTTCATACTTTATGGTTAATTGAAAACTAGAGTTTAAGAGGTAATCATAATTTTGCTTTATATCTCATTAGCCACACAGTGTTCTGTCGTCTTCCCAATGCCATAATAGAAAAAGTGATAAGGTATACTTCAGTATCAACTTCATTTTGAATTCGTCTATCTACTTTTAACCAAATTCTAAAAAAGTTCGTTCTTAATTCTATCTATTGGATATATATATATATATATATATATATATATATATATATATATATATATATATATATATATATATAGAGAGAGAGAGAGAGAGAGAGAGAGAGAGAGAAAGAGAGAGAGAGAGAGAGAAAGTATATATAGATTTTAAAATATATATATTGTGCCTATATTCACGCATAACTTCATCATAGGTGCATCGATTTTTATGACTTTTTGTTGTTTGTTTGTTTGAAGTAGCATACTTTCCTGGTAGGTATATACAAATTTAATAAAGATGTAATGATAGTCTTTGGAGCTAGAAGCATGAAAATACCTCAATGGAGTAGTGTGAAAATTGCAATTAACCGATTTTAATATTCGTACGTTCACGCCTAACTTTGCCATAATAGCACCTATTTTAATGTTTTTTGTTGTTGTTCGTTTGTTTGAAACACCATACTTTCCTGGTTGATCTATACAATTTTAATCCAAATGTAATGACAGAACCAGAAAATACCTCAAGGATGTAAAAACCGCAATTAACCGATTTTAATATTCATATGTTCACGTATAGCTTCACCATAGGTGCAACGATTTTGATTACTTTTACTGGTTCTTTGTTTGAGACAGCTGTAACTCTCTCATAAAAAAAGTACTGATAATAATTAACAATAATTAATGATGTTCACTTTCCTTTGGACCATGGACTGTGTAAATGTGTCACTGACTGGTGGTCGCGAACCTACTGGGCCCGGTGCAGACATGCTACCAACAATCACCGACCCATTCACCAAACGTGGTCACCGGAAAATGGAACTCAAATTTGCCCAAAGAAGATAATTCCCGAGCCTCTTCAATCACAACTCACAGCTCGGCATCCAGACCTGCAGTCCGTCATCCACAACCTCTCGTGAAGAAGGTTGTAAACCACAAACTACAGACACAGGATGTCAACCTCTAAGTTATACTGACAATGAGGACTACGGAAAACCTGATGTTTGTTTTTGAATACCCTACTAGAAAAAAAATCACGACGTCCAAAACAGAATGTCTTTTAGCGCAACGGAAAGAAAAAATCATCCAAACTGAGAATTTCAGAAAAAAAGGAGACTGAAGATTTAAAAAAAAATCACAGTACTCGGTCGTCTCTTATGTCGGTCACACCAAGAACCTTTTCACTCGAAACTTATAAAATCTTATCTTCCACTGGAAGTTTAAACTACCTTTAATACTGCTCATGCATTTTGTACCTAGATTACATATCTAATTTTTCACTATAAATGTTATTTGATATTACTGCATCTTTTCAAATTCTCAAATCTACTCGAAAGAAAACGTTCAGATTACAATTTCTACATTTTATTGAAGAAAACCTTTGGTTTTGTTTACACAGATGCTACAGCTTCATCTTGAGCAATATGAAGATAAAAAAAAAAATATTTCAATGTTTCTACACTATTTAATTTTTTGTTAAACAGAAAAAAAACTCTGACAACATAGTCATAATGTTTCATTTCATTCTGAATTTCTTACTGAATAATTTTCCATGAATAGTACTACTGATAAAACTAATGAGATATATTGACATCTGAGAGGATCATAATATTTGGTATCTCGACTTCAAGTTGACATCAATACACTAAATCTGTTCAACTTATACTAAAGTTTCATACAGTGGTGAATGGGCTAGAACTTCTCATATTTACAGTTTCTTACTTTGTTGCTTTTGTGCCTCTAAAACAATTAATAGTGACTCCGGCGACAGGATTTATACGTGTTTGGTCACCTGCCCTCTGTGCACGGAAATATTGTCACTCTCTGTGTCTTTTTCCCTAACATTTTACTTTACGAAACATACAGGAACACAGAATCAAAAGATTGGCACATACAGTAACCTTAACCTACACCTATCCTAACCTACACTATTCTAACCTAAATTACCTTAACCTAGAACATGAAAATATATTACTCATAAAACATTCACATTGGATTCATAGCTCATATCACATCTGAAACACAAAGACGTAGAAGGACGTCAAACTTTACTACGCAAACTAAACAGCATAAAATTATTGATTTCAGACAAAATAAAATAAAGATAAGTTAAAGAAATATTAAATGTTTAAGTCGTATTCCTATTCGTAGGATAGCATAACTTCCGCGAGTTTTCGAAAGAAAATCTGTTGTCAGAATTTATCAAGATGTACGTTCAAAGTATATCTGTACCAGGTTATTGAAAATAATAATAATAATAATAATAATAATAATAATAATAATAATAATAATAATAATAATAATAATAATAATAGAGTTGATTTTGAGTTTAACGTCCCGTTCAGCAGCGAGGCTATATGAGACGTGGACCTACTAATTAACGTGGAATCCGAACCACATGAGCTCCCGCCGGGAATCGAACCCGGGTCTCCCACGACAAAGGCGCGTGCGCTAACCGCTTAGCCACGGAGGAGCTCAATATATTTTCAAACTTCCTATAGTAGTGCCACTTTCTTCACACATGCGCCTAGTATGATTTTAGTATAGGAGAATTTTCTTCAAAAATTATTAAGTGGGAGGAAACTATATCCCATCCACCCCCAGAATTTCGCACCCTGACTTATAATATGGATTAAGATTTTTGTTTCTAACATGGGCATCATTTATTGTATATCTTAGGTCTGTGAAGATACTAGTTCAAAAGTAGCACAAAGAAACACAATAGTTCAATGAAAAGACAGATATAATAATAATGCACTGTACCGATGGAAGCTGTTTAGTATATTATAGTGTTATAACTTAACAAGGCAATCTGTTAAAAGACAGGAAGTTTGGGAAGTTTAGGAAGTTTGAAAATGAGTACAGTAATTCATATGTGATTAGCATGAATAATTAACGGGTAAACTAGTGATTAACCGTATCTGTGATCTTAGATTGTCTAAATCTGAATTTGAATATATCTGAATCTGAATCTGAACACCAATTTGAACATATATTGGTGTTCAAATATATGAACTCTATGTTTAAACATTCCACTGCGAAGAGTGTTTATTTTTTCTATTACACTTGTCTCCTCCCCCCTCACCTCCACACAAACTTGAACTGCTATGATTTCACACACTGCGCTAGCAGTGTATCCACTCATGTCCCTCTTTATGATTTGAGTTAATTATGCTTATATATGCATAAATTCATTGCAGAAAAGACATGAAAGGATGAAGTAAATAATAACCTGAAGTTCGATCATACATGTAACTAAAATTTAGTGGAATTCGACCTCTTTCTTATTCCGTTTACTTTTTTCTTTTTTTTATAATATGCAAAACATATTTTCCTTTGATCATTTGTATATATATCAACGAGAACTTCTTTATAGAAATCCCTACTGATTGCTGCTTGAGAAAAGCGATAAATAACTAAGCTCCTAGTTTGTAAAAGAACAACTTTCTCCTCAGCTTTCTCTTTCTCTCGCGCGCGCTCTCGCTCTTGCTCTCTCTCTCTCTCTCTCTCTCTCGTCTTCTTCTTTCTTGCTATCTTTTGCATAATTTTTCTTTTTTATTTATTTCACTCTGCGATAAATTTAGTTTTCCCGAGGTCAAAGAAGCGTCGGTGGAAGACGATGACTGAAAAGCCTCTGGGGATCTCGTAATCAGAAAAAAGGAACCTTTTTGAAGTCTTCAACTGCGTCGTCAAACTTTGCTTATCGGAAGAATCCCATTCCTCGATTTACCCTGCTTCGACTCACGTTCTAATATCTATATTCTTCTTCAGCAAACTTACCCACCGTCTTTCAATTTGTGGATAGCTCCTTAATTGGGACTACATAGGGCTCTTCACAGAAGGCGGAGAAACGTTGAAACTTTATTTCAGTTGAGGTCAGATTAGGTAGCTGTATGCTGGAAGAAGTTATGAATTATATATATATATGTATGTGTGTGTGTGTGTGTGTGTGTGTGTGTGTGTGTGTGTGTAACACACCCCATACTCCGACTGAATTAATTCAGATTAGAATTTGTGAAACAAATATCGATAGCTATTGAATCACAGGGTAATGCTGTGTCTTTGTATTGTTGTAAACAGGAAGGATGTACGTACCTAGAACAAATAAATACACACATAATGACAGAGTTTCTTAGGAATCTTAAAATTGATTTTTTAAAAACGTTTTCTTGTTTTACAATGTTAGTACTATTAGCAATTCTGCCCAACATCCTTCATTGAATGACCAAAAATTCTCAAATTAAATGAATGCCCTCTCCCCTAAAGTCTCACTGAATTTTATTATGTACTTACAGAGATTTAGTTGGTCAGGTTGGTAAAAATAGCAAAAAACAAGAATTTTCTGGTTTTACATCAAACGATTATGCCCTTTAAGGTAAACAAGACTGAAGATAATGGAAGTAAATAGCGATGAAATAGTTGGTGGAATGAGAAAGTGGGAGGAGGCGGAAAAATCCAGGGAAAAGGAACGGAGACGATGTTGTCTAGTACAAACTCACTTAGTCTGGGATCGAACCATGGACACATAGCACCAGATTAGCGCTCAAACACTATTACATTGGGTTCCCTTATTTGAATTGGAGTTCAGGACCCCTTGAATGTATATGAAACATAGCTTCTAAAGCTTGATTTAAATAGCTTCCAATTTCAATAGTGCTACCATAGTGACAACACACATCAATCCCAAACTGACTACGAATATCATGAAAATATTTAGCAAATTATGATGAATGATAGTTATTACAAAATATAATGTATCCCAAGGTAAAACTATACATAAATGATGTACCCCAAGACATTCAATAACGGTTCATCTACCATAGACCTCTTCTTGTTCTCCATCTAAAGGACGGTTTCCTTTTTCTATTCAACCAAGATACCCAAAAGGTGTCTTATTTTCCAACCATCAGAGATACTTTCTTACTCTCTATCCACTCAAGCCATAATTTACTTTCCACTCACAGAGAGCACTTACTTTTTATCGGCTCAAACCATGTTTTTAATATTCCATTCACCCAAGACATCACGTACCTTCCATAGACCCAAAACATTCCCTTAATTTGCAACCTAAAACAGTTGTTACTGGAGATTTAATTAAATACACTATCTTACTCATCATCCACCAACAGTATTCTTCTATCATCCACTCACGCAAAAAAAAAAAAAAAAAAAAAAAAAAAAAAATCCGTTGTTTTACATCCACTCAAGACATCCTCTTACTTTCTATTCGTCTCCGAAACATTTTGGTTTTTATGCACTCAAGAACAAGATATTTCTCATACACTCAAGTCATGTTATCATATATCAAAAGAACAATTGATTTTTCAAATCCTGAGGGAAATCTTAAGGTATAGAGGACGAAATCTACTGGAAAACATGAGATTTAAATCTAACTGGTTTCGAAATCATATGTACCGAAAGCATTCATCCATATTAAGTACTTTTCTAGGAATTTCTATTTCTGGAAAAATTTGTTGTATATACATATAATAGGTTCATTTTTAATTAAAGTAATAATGATTAATCTAATCAATGCTAATTCAACACTGAAGTAATAACAGTACACTTGCCATCAATTCTTTGTAATTTGACAATATAATATTATAGAGTATTTGTGGGAATATTCACAAAGCTTACGTGATACATAGGTGTTAGAGAACAGACTTCCAAAGATGTATGTACACCAATCGATAGATATTACCGAGCTGAACAAAATGATATCCGAAAGTGTATAACTTCATGCGTAGATTTTGTGATAAAATTAAAAAAATATTAACCGACTTCAACAATAGCGGTTAAAAAATGATAGTAATAAAACGTTTAAAATGAGAAAATAGTTCTTTATTGTTATATACAAATTAATACCTAATGTAATACCCAAGTCAAACAAATTAATACCTAATGCAAAATTAGTTAGGTGGTAATTTGAGGAGATAAGCAGAGACTTCAGGGAATTTCATAGACCCGTATATAATACTAATGAATTATATTCTGGTTTTAAACTTTCTTGTACTTAGCAAATTATGATGAGTGATAGTTGGCACCAGGAGTGCACCCACAGAGAGGGGGAGTTCACCATGTCCGGCCTCCTTTAAAACTTGGTAATTCGATATATATTTGTACACTTTCTTAAAATTATATTGTTCAACAGAGAAATGATCTGCGTAACCTGAAAATTTAGATTTTATATTTCTTCTCTTTTTCTTCTTACAAAGCAATCTAGTTCTATCATTTTTACTTAACAGTTACTTATCGTTTTATGGGTGTAGAATAACACCCGTTCAATACTACATAGATGTAGAATCGTAGTATTGAACACCTCCCCCCAAAATTTGGACCTCTCCTAATAAAAAATTCTGGGTGAGCGTCTGTTTGACACGCAATAATTCTTTCAAATTCTTGAATATATAATATCTGCAGAACACCAACGAATCTTATGTTACAAGGAAAAATTGAAATTGATTTTTGGTTCTGATATTTAGACGGTTTCCTGTATTGTGCTCTATTATTTTTATTTTAATTAATAACATTTTTATGATTTGAATTTTAATTTTATGCGAACAGAAATAGCTTCTGTACTGTCTTTAGTTTTGAAGCGATAGATTTAAAGATTATTTATGAACTATTTTTAACTTATAGAATATTGCTTATATTCTGAAAGAACAAACATTGTGACAGGAACGGACTGAATCTGTACCCTAAGATTTCATGATTTCGAAATATACGTTTACAATTTGTATGATATTTTGTTACATCTCTATCCTGATTCTATTAATGCCTTTAAAGTATGGTATCTTAGTATACTCAGTACAACTATTAGATTTATTAAATTTATAAATACACATCACATTCGAGCCTTTCAAATATGTTACCATATAATATTACTAATCTTTTCTTCGGGGCTAAAATGTGTAGCTATAAAAATAATCTCTATTGCAAGTAAAGTTACAAATTATTTAACATTATATTTCAACGTATGGAGAATTTTCCACTTATTTTTTTCTGATTTTCTTCTTTCTTCATTATCTACGATGAACTAGCCGAAGGTCAACTTTTCACTCCCTTTATTATCTCCATTTATCTAGTGTCAAGTCTCATTAATTCAAGGGAGTTAATGGTTACATTATCACTTTGCGGAATCTTTCAGTTCATGCGACCTCAAGTAAAGTTTTATTTTCAATTTTCCCGTCAAGCTTTCTCTCTCTCTCTCTCTCTCTCTCTCTCTCTCTCTCTCTCACTCATTTTTGTCTAAAGATAGGTTTGTTTAAAGGAAAATCTAACTGAGAAACTAGTCGAGAAAAGGTAAGGAATAAAAAAATAAAGCTGGATATCGAACTGGAAAATCGATTCGTGCTAAAATTTGGAGGTAAGTAAGCCTATTTAAAATAGAAGAAAGAACTGTAGTAGATGGAAACGTATTTTACAAGTGCATGTGTCAGGAAACAATGGGATTCCTTAAACAGTAAAGAACTCAGCATATATGGGTAGGAAAAAAGAGCAAAGAAAGATATTTACAATAGAAAATGTACTAACTAGGCATAGAAGTGTTTTTTTCTTTCTAGAACAAAAATGAATTTTTTCAAAGTTTGCCGATGTGGTAAATGTTACTCTCAGCCTCCAGTTTGAAAAGGGACACACGTTTCTACCATTTTTCCTCTCATTTGCGCTCTTTATTATCTTAATCTGACCGTAATTCTCTTTTCTCCTTTCCCGCTTTTATTACTGTTGCTTGTTAAAATGTTATTTCGAGTTTCCTGGTGACCGTAGAAAGAGAACTCTATTTCTTATGGGAAAAGTTTGAGAGAGGATCCAGTAGTTTGTACTTGCTGTGGATTCAAATGATGCAGGTTTTATTTCCAAGATGTACCCACGGAGGGTCCATCTGGTCTGAACCCCCCTCAAAACTTCCTAACTGAACATACTTGTTTAACACGAAAATGATTGATGCACTATGGACATTTATACTTCATCTGTACTCTTTCTATTATAAATCAATCTAGTTTAATAATTTTTTTCCTGAAAATATAGGTGGAAGTATTTTACAGTTACTTTTTGGGTACAGAATAATACCCGTTCAATACTACATAGACGTAGTGGCTTGGACTATCCCAACAAAAATATTTGGATGCGCGTCTGATTTGCAGTCATAACTGTTGGGACTTGTAATCACATACATTTGATATTTGCAGTAAGGATGGAAGAGGGGGGAACGGAGCGAGCGCCCTCCGGGTGGCATAGTCCGTCGACAGACATGATGTATTATAGTGTGGGTCAAGTAATATAAAACTATTCTTTCTGGTACACAAAAAATAACTGTCCTACCACCAAAATACCGTCTCTCCCCTTCCATTTGCTCTTCCAAGAAATTAAAGCTAACATCGTCACTGGATGCCTGTTGTTAAAAACTTGGGAAAGAACAATAGGCTATCTCTCATGTGAGCCAACAGTTAAATAATTTTGCCAAGAAAGGCTTGAAATTAATCTTCAAATCAATCGTAATATTGTCAAATTTGCAACATCTACAGACTTATCATTCCAAGGAATTTCAAGTTTGTCCCACTGGACTTCGGTGGTGGAAATAGTTACAATTTATTACCTAATTAATGGAAAACGTAACACAAAAACGGAAACAGAGCTCCTTTATGGCTACATTGTTAGCATATGCACATTTCGCGCAGGAATCCCGTGGTCGATTCCCGATAGGATCTTAGGTGGTTCAGGCTTCTCGTTAAGCTGAAGATCCACATCTCATATAGCCTCGGTGCTCAAGGAGATGCAATTTTCCAATCCATCAACAACAACAACAAGGAACCATAATACAAACGTGGAAACGTAATAATTACATGAAGGAATATTTTGAGTTTTTGATAGACAATTTTGTTTATGGTAGTGATTTGCAATAGATGACAACTATCAGCTTGTTATACAGTTTCCTGAGATTACAGTAATGGGTATCTCATTAAAACTTGTCTGTAGATGGGTCCTTCACTGATCATGCTGAGGATACAAGATATTTCCATTTCGGATGAAGATTAATTTTTCGACTTTAAATTCCATTTTGTTGGAATGTTGATACAAATATAAAGATAGATGGGTGAAGGATCAAATACTGAATTACTTTTTTTTCCGAAAGTGGTTTAGTTTCCCCAGTACTATCATACAACAACATTATCAATTACATCTATGAAAGAAATATTGTTTAAAACGCTGACATAGTTGTTTCGAAGTTGTCATAACGACTACAAGTATAGAATAAATATATAAGACAACTGCAAACTATTTCAAGAATGCCTATGAAGTTCATTACAGAATTGCACTTCCTATTTGAGAAGACAAAGGGGGCAGATTGGCAAGAAAGATAATGTTACATTCCTTGATATTGAAAATATGTGTGACTTCAGTCATTAATAGATAGTGCATCACTCTTATCTTCAGAGAAGGGAGCCACGGTGACTCAGTATTAAAGAGTTCATCTGTTGTGTGTGGGATCTCTGATTCGATCCCAGCTTACGTCAAGTGCCTTTATGGTGGACGAACACCGTGTACGTAGGTTTCCTCGGATTTCTCCAGATAGATATATAGATATTTTAAAGTAATGTAGACTGTATTTGGAAAGGTTCCATGAAAATTTCGTAAAATAAAAAAAACAGTAAAATTGATAAAAGGCAAGTCGAAGAAAACCGTCAGTTAGAAAAATGATCTCTTCTCAATGAACAACATCACTAATAACTATTACTTTGACAGACCGATGGATGGGCAAACTCATTAACAGTATAAGATTCCCAATACTCATCGATAAAAAAAATAATATGCAAAGAAATGTTAAATAAATGAATTCTATTATTCGATTTATTTTCTTGTGAATGAATTAACAAATTTAATTTTAACTTTTCCAACACGATTGTCTCTCCACTGTCATTTCCTTAGATCCGCTAACACTGTGAATTCTTGTGTGAATATGTCCACACTTTTAGATTGATTACTAACCTTACGATTTTTTTTTTTTTTTTTTTTTTGTGCGAAAATATTAACGCTCCGCCTCCAATCTGAAGTCGATTCCGGAATGAAGATGCACTTTCATATAGCTTTGTACAACGATGCTAAGGTTTGAATTAGTTCCTCGACGCAAATGTCTGGCAGCATATGGCGATGAAAAACAAAGGCCCATATTCAAATTTCATGCGAGGGTTAACTCGGAAACCATGATTCAGATCAAACTTGGTTCGTTGATCGGGAAGAACTACTGAAGAAGTTATGGGTGTACACGAGTCTAAGCATCAAACTGGTAAATAATACGAGAAAGTAACAAATAAACAGTACAATGGAAAATAATAAATGTTAACGTACAGACGCAAAATCAGGAACAAAAGGAAGTGATTACATCTAACATATATTTTATCATCATCAAACGTCGTGAATTTTAGACACAAGTACATAGAAATATCGTGAATACAATAGAACAGAAATCAACTTCAAAGGTAAGTATAATTTTACAGCAGCAATGTCCAATCCTGATCAATTGAATTAAGATCAGAAACTTCCAAACTAAAAAAAGTAAGCAATTTTAAACCTAATGATGAAGTCAGTATTCGCAGCTACGATCATTATTGTTGTGAAGTAGTTAACCGTTGTTACGCTTAATTACAATAGTTGAGTAACTAGGTTTAGATGTTGACATACACTATTCCACTAAATTTATTGCAGATTGCAGTAAGAAACAGCAATATGAAAGAATTCCCTGAAGCTTTCAATAAGAGAGGAACACCGATATATGACGTCACACTAAAAAGCTCTTTTTCTGTTGCTGTGACGTAAGCAGTTCAGTTTTGCATTGTTTGAAGTTTGTATCTCCGTAACTATGAAATATTCTTCTGAAATTTTTAGTATGTGTAATATTGAAGACAAGTTCTACACGGTGGTGTCTTTAAATTATAACTTATGGTCAGAAACGAAATGTCCATTGCACAGAATAAATATTTCCTGCTGTGTAGTAGTATGTATTTCAGTTCAAAATATATTCAACTTTTTCAATTCTTTCCTCTCTTTCTTTGCTTTTTAGTTAGTTCTCATAAGATACAGAATTTAACCTCATTTCACTGATTAACCAGTACTGATATGCAGGTACAGATGAATCACATATAGCAAATATATATTAAATGTATAGCAACTACAATAACATAATTCAACTTATAACAACTGTGTAAGCAGTAGAAATTGTAACAACTGAATAAACAAATCTTCGAAACCAGTAGAAATGGTAACATATGAAATAAATAGCTGAATAAACAAATCTGTCATGGACAAATTATCTATAACTGATTCAGTATTATGGATCCTACCTAAAGTAGCGTTTCATTTATTTATGACTCAAATAGATATATAGAAAAAATTTGCAAAGCCTAAGGTATGATATAAATAGCAATACCATGAACTGTAACATGGTTATCTGAGCATCGTAATATTGTATACAAAAGATAACCATTTTCGTCTTACCTCACTTTGGTATGTTTTTACGGCCGATAAACTAAATTTACTTTTAATGCTAGTAGGAGGAAGCGAGTCTATTTACACTTTTTGGTGAGCAGTGAGATAAAGTACAGTGGCCCTCAGATTTCAGTTATCTAAGCAGTGAGCTGAGATTTTCAGACATTAGCGTCAATTCAGATTTTTCTAAAAGATTGGAGAGGAAGATACCCCACCGACATAAGATCTGCACGTATTTCATTAATGTATTAGTGTCCCTACTCTTCCCAAATTACGCTCCTGTATTTACGTTAGAGATATTTAACTAATTAACATATTTCTGTAACTGGAATTTTGATTAATAGACTTGAAGATTAAGTTTTATGATTTTGATCTTGTGAAGCAAGCATTAAATCCGGAAAACCATTGTAGTTTTCCTTTCTAAAATTTCATTCTTCGGTGCAACATACCAAGCCTCAAAAACTACAATTTATATTTACGTGGTTAATTTCTGATTTAAACGAAATAATTAGCTCTCAAAATTACAACAATATTATTCAATTCGAAATCGGTTCCAAATGATAACTCTTAAATAGATTATTTGATGAATTCTGAAATAATTTGCTCTTTTAGTGTACCCAATTTTTATCATATTCTATGAGTATACTAGTCTCAGTTTTCCATGTTGCTGGCGGCTCCAGTACCTCCTATATTTTTTTGCGGTGCAGATTAATGGTATGTAGATCTTCGCAAATTGATATTAACATATGCAGCTAATTGAAATGAGATTACACTACAAAACATAAAAAAATATCGCAAACAAATTGCTAATAATTTCCAAAATAATACAAACATGATCGAAACAAATAATCATGAACATGAACAAGCTATAAAAGCACATTTCCAAATATGTAGTGTAGACAAAAATTAAGTATGGAACACTTTACGCATGGAATTGGCCACGATTCTTTAAAAAAAAAAAAGCCAAAGCACACTGCCACTATATTACTGATAAATACAAAACATTAACGAATGTTTTGTCTTCTTTTCAGTCAATGCTTACTTCCAAATAGCTGTAAAACTTGCTGAAACAATCATTAAATATTCATATCGTACTATATGATGTATGACTGCACAAACAGTAGCATGTTAACTAACTTTTGTCATTTTGGCAACCCAAACTCATAAAAAGCATAACAAATATAGCAGCAATTCACACATATGGTTGGTACCTTAAACATGGTTGTGGTTGTCTAAGGGTGTAGAAGAAATTAATTTTAAAAGCATAATAAAGCATAATTTTAGAAAATAAAGCATCAAGCATAATTTAAAATATATGGCACAATTCTTGGAAAATTCTATTAAACAATTCTTGGAAAATTCTGTATAACTGCAAGTTTAACATACCGTATTAATATTTTTTAAAACCAATATTTAAAATGGAAAATCATTGAGAACGTAACAATGCAACAATGAAAAGCTTATTTTTATTTCGGTGTAATCCTTAGATGTGGAGAAAAAAAGAAAAGGAAAAGAAGATAACTTTCCGCCAACAATGAATAGTACAAAATAACTCCAAACTATGTTGTTACGTGTACCTCTTGAACTTGAGCATTTTCTGTATTTTTTGATGGCATCTTTTACTTTCTCTTTCTGTGTATATGTACGTCTAAAAGTTCATTAAATATGAAAGTAACTGGTTGCATAAAATATTAATAAATAGATCAAGATATTTAGAATATTTAATGTATAGTAAATATTATACATTATACACGATTAATGTAAAACAATGATTGAAATTAAAAATAAAGCATAATGTAGGTTCCTCTACTGATCACTTTTGTTGGTGTTTAGAAGCTGCACCAGACATTATGTCCTAGTGTGCTACATATGTGAAATTGTTTTATTCGTACAATTTTTTCATGTAAAGAATTAAATTACAATATTTGCATATCAACAGTAAATATCATATTTTGATAAATTGTACAGAATAATAGCAATAATCAAGTTTATTTTATGTTTTATGATATTGTTTTTTGTGTTGTTTATAAAATGTAGATCGTCGCCATTTGCATCAAAGATTTTGCATACGAATAGTAGTTCTGAAATATAATTGTCAATTTTCTTTAATGCATTATATTAAATGTTGGTATGAAGCACTTGTCGCATTGCTTGAAACATTAACCAGTTTGAATAGTATAAATTTGAATTGAATTGATAATAAATAATGAATTATTTAATTATAATAGTAAAGAGAAATTAAATGCCATTGTTTTCTTAGTCAATTTATTTCAAAGAATTATTTGTATGTTTTCCGCTGTTCAGAATGAACGTACGTATTTTTAAATTTAATTTTATTCATGTAGATGTTTGTTTAGATGTAAGAAATAAAGAATTAAAAAAGACTTATAAAAATTCTTTAAAAAAACATGCCCACAAAACAAGGACTTCTGTTCAAAATCAGGCCCTCCGAACGAATAGCATGTTAACTTCTTTCGAGCTTTTCAATGTTGTATCCATGATTTTATTTCGAAGAACCAACACTTAAATTTACAAAATAATATAAAAACCCATTGTTGCTAATATATAAAATTTATTGTCGGTAAGTTATATACACATTTCTAACGGGTTGAGTACCTTTGAACTTTGCCTTTAGAACTCGTGACAATACAGTAAGGGAAGGATATATGAATATATATATATATATATATATATATATATATATATATATATATATATATATATATATATATATATATATATTACTTGTATTCACAATGCGAAGAGAAATCAGTTAAAGTATTAATTTTACTTTGTTAAGGCAACAGTAAAATGTTAATCGTAACTCATTATACAAATCATCATCATCATCTCATAAAGATGACTTCTCGAGACAGTTTCTTTTCTTTTTCTTTTTGTATTTTCGTGTATTAAATTTAATATTCCTCAATTGTTTATCAATAAGTAAATCATTCTTAAGTCTTCTTGTTGTTAAACGGTTTTAGAAAATGTGCATTATGGTTATGATTCGATGTTGGTCCCAGGTTTAATTTCTGATCTTAACGTAGCACTTTGATAAAATTGGGGAAGCATTTGAATTAAGGGACAGCAAACTCCAGCATAGAAAACAGGAAGAATGGCCGATCGGAATTAATATATCCGGATCATATCTTTTTATCTCCAAATGTAAAGTTACATGATTATCTATAGTTCTAGGTTGATAGTCATGGAGAACCACCGTACGTTGAGACGAAACGTTACATTCGTAGGTCCATTGTTATAGACTTAAAGTTATTTGTTTGTGTAAAAAGGCTCTAGTTTTTGTTATTTTTCTTTAATACCAAAGTGACCATTTCTTCTCAAACTAGTTATACGTTTGATGACTGAGTATGTACCTAAACACACTCGTATAAATTAGCCCTATTCAACTAGACATTCTTTCCTCCTTGAAGAAAAGGAACAGACATATTACATGTGAAGTCATATCATATCCGTAGCAAATGATAAGATGATGGGTCATAGTGGGTCAGCTCGGTGGAGGGTCACAGTAGGTTCTGGTAAGTAGCTGGTCACACTACGTATCGTAGGTCAATTAAGATTGAGCATGTCCATTAGAGTGAGTATGTGTTGTTCTTGTCCCTTGTGCAAGTGCGCTCCTATTTGCAAATGTACATGCTTCTCATAACAAAGCTCAAAGCTTTCATTTGATTTTGTACAGAACTAAATTTACTTTGCCATTCAGAAATAGGTATGCCAAAATATTAATAAACGTAAGGAACTCCCTTCTAAGAACTTGAATGTTTATTAACTGTTATTAAAAGAGAGTGTGTTTACACCGGAGGTCAATATTCAACTTTCTGCGTGGAAATCGCATTGACTTTCGTAAAGTTTAGCTTCTGCTAGTGCAAATACCTATCAAAGTGTGGAAGGTAGCTATTAACATAACCAACATCCTTAATTACTTCTTGTTCTGCTGAAAGCATGTGGGACGGTGCGGTTTGGCTGCAGTAACCACGACTGGATGCTGCTCCATGTACGTTGCTAGGTGATGTCCAGTAGATGTCTCTCTTATTTTTTTGCCTCCATTATCTCTCTTCTCTCTGCTCGTACCTTGTACGTAGATCCTGTAACGGTACTTCAAACCGAAGTTTGCTTTGTAATTTTGCTGACCTGTTAAAAGCTACTTAAATTTAAATGTCTTTTTTTGGAAGTATCGCTTCACTGATATTAAATCAATAAGCAACAGAACAGGATATCCATTACCTTTAATATTTTCTTTTAAATTCCTTACTTCAGAAATATTAATTTTATAATCAGCTTACTTCTAGAGCATAATTTTGCGAAATTGGGGCAGAATAAAAGGCAAGACTGTACTACGTTTAGGTACATTTTCGTTTTCTTCTTGCTCAGAAAATTGGGTTTGGATACATATTGTGCACCTTAAGCAAGTTTAACTGATATTTAACATCAAAGTATGATTGCCAATGAGGATAATCCAAAATCAGTTTTTAAAATGTTGTTCCAGTATTGAGTCAATGAGGAAGTTAGAGAGAACAGTAACATTTAGGTTACTTATAAAAAAGAAACTAGTAAATGTTACGCATAGCATGTTACGTAACAAGTAGTTGTGTCAAATGTACAGTACGTGGAGGAGTTTGGTATGTATGGCAAGATATTTTCTCAATTGACATTGAAACCGAAATATCTATCACGCTCGGTTTTAGAAAAAAGATTACAGTGGTAGCGGAATATACACGTGATATGCTTAATTGATTCAGAAAACCACTTCATAATATGTATTAACATTTTTAACTCTATAATGATCATTTTAAAAGCAGAAGTGGTTAATTTCTGACAGTTTCGGTTTGAGAATGCCAGGTCGTTTCCCAAAGGAAACCGCTTTTCGCTATTTCTTAACGTTTTTTCTCTATGCAGAACAATATTGAAACCGGAACTTCAGCAGGATGAGGATGGATATGAAGTATATTCTTGGAAAGATGAAATTTAGTGCTGGAAATAGCTTCTCGCTATCTATCACCGTTTTTGATCTATAGCTGTCAACGTTGAACCTATTGATCTCTACCATTTTATGTTTGAATATTTCTCCACCAACGATCTCCGTTTCTAATTCTTGACCGTCTACACTTTGCTCAATTTGTCATGAACAGGCGCATACTTGGACAGAAAAGGTAAATATATAAATGAATTTAGGACGGTAAAACTAAATTTTAGAGTTATCCTTCATTACATTTTTATTTTACATATAACTTAGGAACGAAAGATCTCCATACTATAATAAGCATTTTCCAAGCTTGTATAGCGGATTAATGTCTACCTTTATGACAAGAAATTTCATAAAGATCGGTTTAACTCGCTCTGATGTATAGTGTTCTTGTCATCAATTTCTTTTTCATGGAAAAATCAAATGAAGGACTAAACAGAAACAGATTAGGATATTACTTTAGAACAAGTGTTATTGTAAGGAATCTGATAGATAAAATTGTAGGTGGTAAAAGAAGGAGGGAAAGAGAAAGAGGGGGGAAAGAAAGAAAGTGGCTGTAATAAAAGAGCGAGCGTTACAATTATTTTAGAAAGATTGTAAACGCTATTACAATTATTTTAGAAAGGTGTAAAAACATGGTACTTCAGTCCGTGTCATATTTATCAATATATCGTTCGTGTTCCTAATCTATCCTAATCCTAACTATATATAACTATAACCATATAACTAACTACATGAACTGACATAAATTAAAAGAGTACTTCTGTTTGACGTGGGAAGTTGAAATTTGGTACAATTGTAGCTTTCCGGGTCTAACCAACACAAAAATTGCTAAAAGTGAATACTTTTAATTTTTAGGGGATCTAAAGGGAGGATGAAGAATTTCCCTGTGTTATTGAAATGGCTCTTCTTTTCGACCTATTATCTAATGTTTTGGATACTTCGAATTAGAATAGAAACTTGAAATTCGGTATGCCTTACGTTTTCGTTAGCGTTTCCTATGTAAAGTACTAAAAATAAAAATTTGTATCTACAGAGGGGTTTTATGAGGAACTAAAAAATGTTTCCCATGTTATTTATATGGGACACCTTTTATACACCAAAATTATTGGGCACTTCCTGTAGGGTTACAATGATTAAATTTCATATGATTGTAGCTTTTCGGGACTAACCCACAGAAAAATTGGCAAAAGTGAATATTTTTAGTTTTTAAGGGGGCTAAAGGGGAGATGAAGAGATTCCCCATGTTATTTAAATGGGCCTTTTTTAAATTATAATCTCATATTTTAGGTACCTGGAATTGGAATACAAACTTGAAATTCGGTATGCTTGTACATTTTCGTTAGCGTTACCTAAATAGATCAGTAAAATACAAATTTCTAACTTTAGAGTGGTTTTATAAGGCTAATTTGTGTATAACTGTGTGATTACACCAAATGAAATGAGCTTCCATGTTCAATACATTGAACGAGAATTTGATGATCTGTACCTTTATGCATATACTGTATTTGGTTGTTTTTGTGAGAAGTCTTTCGTGTAAAAAAAAAGAAAAGAAAAAAGAAAAGAAAAAGAAAAGAAAAGAAGGAAAAATCTGGTTCTCATAAAATATGTCCTATGATTTCACTGAGGCCGCTGCACTGAGAAAAAAATGTAGGTGGCGTAGTTAAAAAAATAGGTTACATGCGTAATTCCTGTAGTTTTTGGACTTAACGTACAGCAGACGTATAACTGAATACATGTTTTATAATACTTTCTGTATAAGTGTTCTATCTATACGTACTTTCTGTATGAAACAATATAGCCGGTCAGGATCTCACATACAAATGGACGTATATAACATATAGCTGGCGAAGGTAACATAAGTAAATGCATGTGATATACGGAAAACCGTTAGATGTCAGACATCCTGCAACGGCATGATGTAACATTTAAGGGCAGTGCCTATGTAGCATACGAATAACGTAATGCTGATTTCTATACTAAGTAAGAGGATACCGTATATTTGTATAGCATACCGCTGTCCGGAGAACGGATTTTCCTCTGTGTGGATAACTCTCTCAGGGTTGAAAGGAATTATGAATTAGGAAGTGAACTCACTATATTTCACCTTAAAAACACCTTTAACAACGCTCGTGAAACAAAACAAAATTTTATTTTTACAACATTACATGTATTTTATTTGATAAATTATTTAAAATCTTCCTCATCGCTTGTTATTGAACTCAGTTTAGCACAAGGTATGAGTTGGGAGTATGGTGGCTCAGTGGTAGTTCCTCTGGTGCGTGGAGACCCTGTGAAGTAAGTTCGTGATGGAAAACATCATGTCCATGTGTTTTCCCAAGGTATTCTCGTTTCTTTCCAATTTATCATTCCACCATTTCTTTCTCATCAATCACTTGCCTTATTCATGCGTCTCCCTTAGCCTAACGGGCATAATCGAGGAACGTTAGATTGAATGATTTAAGATGTTTACAAATTACAAATTCATCCTTTGCTACTTTTACACGATTAGTTTGGGAGAAAATATTCGAATTTTTGAGGGAGAAGAACTATCACAATCGTCTATGAATGAAAAGATGAACAATCTGCTTCATATTCTGCTAGCTTCTACTGTAGATGTCATTATTAAAAATTAAAGGCAAAAATCATTTGAGCGTCTTCATTTGGGACTTGTCAATTCGAATTAAAAGTGGTGTGTAGAAGTTAGGACACCTACCTGACTTCTGCACATCAGAGATGGTATGACGTGCTCAGCACTATTCCAGCTAAGATTAACTTTCACTTCGACCTAGAGAATTTTAATCCTACACAGGGTATCAGACACGGACTGTTCGATACGTAGGTATACATATCAATAACTCTCCCACTGCCTCTCTCTAAACCGACACATTTAACTAACTCTATGACTTTTGGAACTCGGAGGTTCAATGCTGCGTTCACAAAAGCTCTTCACTAACTTCTGTTTTTAGGCAACTGGATCCAGTTTCTACTTTATATTCCTCTTTGTGCAAGATACATCTTAATATTGTCCTCCCATCTGGGACTAGGTTTTCCTAATGGCCGTTTTCCGATTGGGTTTCCAGTTAAAATTTTGAAGGCGCTCCTACTTTCTTCCATCCTGGCTACATGACCTCCCCATCTGAGCCTGCTAGACTTCACGACCCTAACAATGCTGGGTAAACCATATAACTTATGTAGTTCCTCGTTATGAAGTTGCCGCCATTTCTGATTACCGTTTCTCTTGGGTCCGAATATTCGTCTCAAGGTTTATTCTTAACCCTTTGGGGATCTTGGTGTTTTGGGCTATTTTTTAGACTTTCAGTCAAGCAGCTACTGCATCGTCACTATTTATCCTAGGATCATGGTCCATACCCCATTCTCTTCAGAATAGAGCTGGCTTTCAAATGGTACCACTTGCATGCTCATACCATATACCACAAGCGAGAAAAAATGTCAAAGTGAAAATTTCGGAGGAAATTTTTTTCCTCGAACTTTAGTCCCCCCTGGACCCCCCTGTGTGAACGTAGCCATCTAAAAAAAATCTGATAAATAGTACTTGGTATACTGAATGTGTGTGCCAAATTTCAAGTTTCTATCTTGAATAGTAAGGGCGGGAGAAATTTTATCAAAAATTCCCACAATGCCCCAAATTACCACAAAACACTATGACCTCAGGGAAAAAAATTCCTGAGATATCCCTAATTACCCTAGGGACATGTGTCGCCCATATTCTCTTTCTGAATAGAACTGCCTTTCAGGCGGTACCATTCACATGTCTCCATCATGTATCTAAGGCGGGAAATTCCAGAAAAAGGGATTTTTTGGTCTAAATTTCTCTTTTTTCAACTTTTAGCCTCTCTGGACTCCCCTGTTTTAACACAGAAATCTGAAAAAAAATTGTAGATACTACTCGGTGGACTGAATGTTTGTGCACAATTTCAATCTTCTAGGTGCAAAAATAAGCCCGCCAAATAAAAAAAAATTCAGAAAATTTCCCATGTTACCCTATACAGAAGTATATTTTAAAAAAAATCACTGAGACGTCCCTAATTACCCTGGAATAATAATTCGACCGTCATTCTCTTCAGAATGGAACTGCCTTTCAGACGGTATGACTCACGTGTCTCCATCATGTATGTGAGGCGGGAAAATTGTGAAAAACGGGATTTTTTGTCTAAAAATCCCTTTTTTCAACTTTTTCCCCTTCTGGACCCCCTGTTTTAGCACTGACATCAGAACAAAAAAATGTGGTAAATACAACTCGGTGGACTGAATGTTTGTGCAAAATTCCAATCTTCTACGTGGAAAAATAAGCCCGTCAAAAAATATTGAACATAGGCTTAGTAAATAAGAAAATACATTTTTGACTTATGACGTCATCACCTCCTATGTCTGGACGCAGAACGGTCTGAAACTATACGTAATGTCTTTTACAAGGCCTCTGGACTTGGAAAAAAAAAACGGACGAAAAAGCTCAAATAGGAGAGTTATAACGCAAAATCCCAGAAAACACCCATATCGTACAAATTGTACGAAAAGATCCCCACACTTTCAATCTATGTTTTTCCCTCAGAGTAAGCGACCACGTTTTGCAACCATACAGCCATGACAGGCATGATTATCGTTTTATGTATTTTAAGCTTCAAAATCCTCGACGAAATTCGCAACGACAAGAGATTTTGAACTAAATAACAATATGAATTTCGTGCTTTCAGTCGACATTTAATTTCCTCATGGGTATAGTTTTGGTCTGTTAACATTGATTCTAGATATTTGAAAGTATTCTGATACAACTAGAAACCAAAAGTTAAGAAATTGTATGTTCAACGTTTCGTTCAGCTCGTAATAGTTATAATTAGATTATTAAACAGTTTTAGAAGCATGTACCATATACTGTAAGTGTCTACTTACCTTTTGATCTTCAAAATTATTCTTGTACGTCATCAACTTAGGGTAAGTCTCTAAAGTAAGTGGCAGATATTTACTTACCTAGAAAGAAAGAAATTGAATAATTATTACACAAAGGAATTGTATTGTAATATTCAATTATAGAACAGAAATTTCTTGCAAATTTTCAGTGTTCATATACAAGGAAACATTCAATATCTTTTCAGAACCATTTTATTATAATAGCATAAACATTACTCTGTCATAAAGGGGTAGACATTTTTTTATGAAAATATATATATGCAGTCCCCGAGTTATGTAAGTTCATATTTTTTGTAAGGAATCTCCAGTAAACGTAAAATTTATGAGCGGTACATTTAATGATGATTTGCTGTGGGGGAGGGATTTCGTGGCAGAGGTATAAAAATAGTGCTGCAAAAATATTGATAACCCTTGTTGAATAAGATTGAAGATTTTTGCAAATTTGGAAGGGATTCGTCCCAAGGTCACCCCCTGAAATCATCACAGCTTACATCTTACGCTAGAAGTAGTATTAAATTTCTGAATTCTAATAAGTGAGGAATAAACTAAGCAGACAAATATTGTTTAACTGTTATTAATTATTGTTTCTTTCTCACTGCGTTTCACTTTTAACGTAAGGAACACTCGAAATGTTTACTCCTGTGAAGTATCAAGTAGGGTTTTTGACAAGTAATAAAAATTTTGACGAATTATTATTAACGAATCATGTTAGAGTATACGGTATCCTCTAATTTTCACAGTATCATTTTGGCCTTCACTCACATATTATAATCTTCAAATAAATCTTGATAACTATTGCATCATTTTACTATTACTTAACATTATACGATTAAAAATATTTGGTGCTTCCAAGTAAATCAGCCTTAAACTCTCTTCCCCGCATAATTGTTTATTCAAAATCCCTCCTTAATATATCGAACTGGTACTAGATACTTAAATGTTATGGAGTCTTAGTGATGAATTCAAAACAAAGTTACAGACACTGGGCAAAATATATAATTGAACCTGTCAGAAACGAAGAAAAAAAAAGGCTCAGTGCTTTTAATGTTAAGGCACATCAACTTTAACTACATATATACTTTAAATTGCTTTGAGCTTTCTATTGTATTCTTTCTATTTTTATTATTATTCACTGCGAACTGCCTACATACTTATTAAATTAAAAGTTGAAATTAAAAAAGTATCTCCTCCTCCCTTTGTAGCTAAGTGCAATAAAAGGAGTTAACTTAATGAAACACGGATATTCTGCAACCGCCATGAAAGAACGCCAAGTAGAAGCTGAAGAACAACAGGAGGTATGTGCTAAATAAGACGTCATGAGGAAGTTTCTTTAGGCTGCGTTGTAAGAGTTATTAAACCACAAGAATGTGTGCATCAAACGTGCGAGACACCTCTTTTTCTTAATCCCGCCTTCTTTGATGTGGAAGAGTATTTGATGTATGTTGCAAATTGTGGAAGATAGGTTCATTTTCATTTCTAATATCCGAGGGCAATATGGTTGATGAAGACACCGTGTTTTCTCTGAGAAATAAGTTCCCTCTAAACTTCTTGATATTCTCGCTAAGCAACTGATGGACTAACGTACCTGGTGACAATGTACTATATCAAAAAAGTCTATTAAGGTAGTTCGTGTCACTTAGGATTTATATTTATCACAAAATGATAACTTCTTTTCTATATTATTTTTTCTTTTCTTCCATTCTATATGGAAGCCAGTTAATGTTCTGTGTGTCAGTTAGATTTTACATTTATCACAAAATGTTAATTTGTTTTCAACATTGGTCTCCCTCGTGGCTAAGCGATTAGCGTACGCGCCTTTGGCGTGGGAGACCGGGATTCGATTCTTGGCGGGAGCTCATGAGGTTTCGCTGTAAGTTCACATCTCATATAGTTTTGTTGCTGAAACAAACACTAAACTCAAAATCAATCAATCAATCTTTGGTATATTCTTTTTTCTCTTTCCTTGCATTCTATGTGGATGCCAGGTAAAAACGTTTGTCATTTATTAGACACGGTGTTACATAAATGTGTGTGACAGGGTGTTACATACAGATTCTTCACATGAAAATAAGAAAATTGTTCATATGAACCTGTGCTCAAAAGTTGATAGTTTTGGAGTTATAGGGTGGCGAAAACGTGAAGTTTTAAAGTTCATAGCTCAACTACTACGAACCTATCGTAGTCGAGTCAAGAAATCACTGAGGAACTGGTACGTGAACTATCCGAATATTCATCATTCAGAACCTCCGGTACTTGCACAATCATTTTTAGAGAGATTGTTTGAGAGTACTTGATCACTCTCTACCTACCTCTCTAAAAATTTATGTGCAAGTACTAAAGCATTCTTAAACATGGATATTTAGATAGTTCACATACCAGTTGGTTAGTGATGTCTTAATCCGACTACGATAGGTTCCATAGTATAAATAGTTGAGCTATGAACCTTTAAACTTCACTTATTTTACATTTTAAGCACACAATAACTCCGAAACTATCCACTTTGGAGCATAGGTCCATACAAACTTTTTTTTTTTTGTTATTTTGATGCGTGAAATCTTCCCAAAATATTGTGACACATTTATGTAACACCCTGTATTTATCACAAAATACTCATTTTCTATATATTTTTATATGCTTCAATTCTATGTGGAAGTCATTTGAGGTTGTTTCAAAATGTCACATGCAGCCTCGGTGTTGAAAGGGATGACCAACATGTTAGACTGCGTATAGGAATACGCGAGTAATTGCATAAACATGAAATGGAGTTTTGAATGATTGACGGGCAAACTAATTATAAGTAAATAATTTTGTTACATTACACAATTAGAGATTTGGTTGATCAGGATACGCCTGATTGGCGAAAGATTCCCAATGGGATACGCCCATTGCGCGAAAGCCAATCTCCCATTTATACCACGTATCTCCAGGGACAGACTACTAAATATTTTTTAAAAGCTAACGATTTTTCATTGCCAGTTTTTCGTAAATAAAAAGAGATAATGAAATGTAACTTACCTCAGTAATAGCTAATGTTATTCTACACCCGAAAATATGAATCGGAAGAATTTTCAGTGTTGCCATCCATAGAAATTACAGTGTGGCCAGAATTTGAATTATCCAAAACTCCGGGTTATGGCAGCGGCTAGAAAAATAAACTAAACGACAATTGATGACTTATCATGCTGTCTGTGTTCCTTGTTAACTACTTTTTAAATACTATTTGAATTTATTTTGTAATAAAGAATACAAAATAAATAATTTTTAATAAACGGTAGAATTAAAATAGAAATATTATTTAAAAAGTAGTTAACAAGGAACATAGACAGCATGATATGTCATTATTTGCCGTTGAGTTTATTTTCCTAGTCGCTGCCATAACCTAGATTTTTGGGTAATTCAAATTCTAATCACACTGTAATTTCTATGAATGGCAACACTGTAAATTCTTCCGATTCGTATTTTCGACTGTAGAATAACATTATCTATTATTGAGATAAGTTACAGTTCATTATCTCTTTTCACTTACAAAAAACTGGCAAAAGAAATTTTGTTAGCTTTTGAAAAATATTTAGTAGCCTTCCCCCTTAAGGCAAGTTCGCATTCCTCTTTTGTTACCCGAAGGCATCGCCAGGTCCCGAACCTCAAGTTGTGACTACAACACAGCAGAGATGAACCCAATTCTGAGATACCCCGGAATTCCGGAAGGAGCTTCGATTCCAGTCCTGCCTACTTCAGTTACATCCAACATCCGTACTGAGGTACCATATGTACACTCCCGGATGCAATAACACATGTTAGTAGCCCATTTAGCAGACGAGACAGACCTCTCCACTCCGGCAGAGTCGACACGACAAATGCCTACTTCCATTTTACATTCTGCAATACTATGTACACTTCCAGACTCAATAGGACGTGTTAGTTGTCCATTTGGAAGACAAGACAGGTCTACTCTCCCCTCTCTTCCCCACAGTCCATCCTACAAGATTAACCGTCCTTATAGTATGTGCCGTTCATACCTCCGATATGGGTAAATTTCAGCCCATGTTACTATAGCACTTGACAATACAATAAAATACAGAAAAAGAACTAAAATATATGGATATTAAGGATAAATATTAATCAATAATAAATCTTAATTTCTTCAGCAGATGGTCAACTGAAACAAATTACCTGAATCTACCAGTCCTCACTGAGATTTTTGTTTTCGATTTTCGTTCTTTTCTTTCTTTTTTCACATTTTAAAATTTTGTTGAGTTTTAGTTCTCACTTATCTTTTTTCCTTCCTTTCTTTTCTTTTATACTTTTACATCTAAGTCTGTCCAGCTAGATGAAGGAGATCGAATGGTGATGGATGAAACACTAACCTGAGAAGACGATTCATCTGTCACACTGCACCACGAAAATCCCCGATCTTTTAAAGGAAATTCGCCAGCATTGATTGGTGAAAGGTCACGGATTTGATGTATAGCTATACTTAATTCTTACGTGAGATGATCTGTAGTGTTCATTCTTATCATTCCTCTCTCTCTCACACACATACCCGTACACTGTGTACACGCATAAGCAGATAGATTATACAGTATATACATAACCTAATGGGAAAAGGGGAGAAAAAATTAATTCTGTGGTTTCTTAGGTTACCTGTGAGAAGATTTTTGGCTCGTTGGCATTTAAAGAGGAAGTCTAAGATCTCAATATCAGAGGAGCATTAGTAGACGATTACAAGAGACTACCTATATACTGAATCCATAAGTACCTGATTGTGTAATATACCTAATACTAATTTTCAATCTGTTCGTTCACTCCAACGAGTACTTACCAATTGCAATATTTCTTTTTAAGGAGAGCTTGATTTATCAAAACTTTTTTCATATATTTACTCTGTCCATATGCCCTTCTAACTGGGTGAATAAAAGCCCAATGAGTACTCAATGGATCGCGATCAATTTTGGCGAGTATGTAGAGGGCGAAACGTTAAGAACAAAATACGTTGATGAAGGTGATATTCAAACCGGAACTCGTAGAAATACAACACTTCCGATTTTAACGTTGATCATTGTAGAGCAAAAATGGTAATAGATACCAACAAGATGTTTCCTACAATCGATTAAGCGAATCGATTTTATTTCTATCTTTGGCTCACTATTGAAACCGAAAGATATATTACTCCGCTACAACTTCCGGTTTTAATATCAACCTACATAGAGCAAAAACGAGAAGTACTTTCACATCAAATCGATTTAGCGACCTAAGTATGTACATAATCTTCTTATTTTCTATTCAAACTTGAAGTGGTAGAAATCAACCACAAATCAACCATTTCCCGTTTCAATGTTGATCACTAAAAAGTAAAAATGTGATATATAGCGAAAAACAGCTTTCTGTAATCAATTACGTTTCCCAAGAACATGTTCCATCTCCACTGTAATCTCTCTACTAAAACCAGATGTGGTACAAAATCTACTAATACTTCCGGTTAAATCAAAGCAGAAAGCCAATGACAACAATACCCTCCTTAATTAGCTTAGAACCGCACTTACCTATGTTATGATAACTAATGTTAGGTAAGCTATTTGCTTTCGAGCAGAAAATTCAATTTTGAAATTATCCGAATATATTTCTGCTTGTATTATCTCTTTTAAAGACTCTCAGCTTAACATGTAATATAGTGTAGCAAAATTAAGTCAAGAAATGATGTTAAATCTTAGTTTACCTTTTCATGTATATGCATTATGCTAAAGAAGACAGATGATTAATTACATTTAATGACTATTTAAAAAACGGTGGAATCAGAATGCTACAGGGAGTTGTTCAACGCAAGCACACATGGCCTGACATCATTTTCATTCATTTTGGGTTTAGCGCCCCTTTCAGCAGCGAGGTTATATGAGACAAGGACCTACAGGTTATGTGGGATCCGAACCACATGAGTTCACGCCGGGAATTGAACCCGGATCTTCAACGTCTGGCCTAACATCAAACTACAGACTTCTCATACGAGAGGCGAGCACTCTACACTCATTTATTAATAAAATTAAACTATTATTTTTTTATACTAAACTCTTCCTTATATTTTGAATTTCTACTATATTTAATAATACCTAAACATCGAGGACGGTCAATGATGCTCATGCTCTTCAGTAGATCTTGAATCCAAAATGGATTTCATCTCTCCATCATCAGTTTAACTCAAACATTTCGACTATATCCATTGGTTGTTTAAGAACTCACCGATATGAATTTATCCACTACAAACTCACTCAACTCAGGATCGAATCTGAATCTCCTTGTATGAGAAGAGACCGTTCTACCATTCAACCAACGTACCTTTCCAATCACTGAATTATCGCTTTCCATGTAGTAGTATTGACAGCATAAGTAGTTTCTATGCCTTTACATTGCTTATTGACCTTCAATCTGGTAATTCAAATTATTATTGGTGGGGCAGCGGTTCCTCAGTGGTAGAGCTTCCACCTATGGTGCATGGGGTCTCGGGTTTGATCCCAGCTCCCGCAAAGTGAACTTTGTGGTGGACATACACCGTGTGCACGGGCTTCCTCGGGGTTCTCCTGTTTCTTCCTACTTTCTTCATTTTACCATTTCATTCATTTCTCATTATCACCGTTTCCTTTAGCCTAGCAGGCGTAAACGTGGGACGTAAAACTCAAAGATTTCATTTTTTTCACATTATTGGTCACCAAGTATCATATCTCAATATTTTCGAAAACTTACTTGGAACACATAATCTTGAGATATTCCTCTATCCTCCTAAAGACTTTCAGTCATACAGCTGCAGCATCATTCTTATTTATTCTAGGATCGTGAATTGTATCTGATTCTCTTTAGAATAGAACAGCCTTTCAAACACTACCGCTCACATGAGCCTGTCTTGTCCCCAAGAAGGGAAATAGGGATCTTTGGAGAAAAAATCCCTTTTTACTAAGTTTGGGATACTCTGGACTCCATTATGTTAACGCACAGATCTGAAAATCAACAGAAAAATACTAAGGGGTATAGAATCTGTGTGTAAATCTCCGACATTCCCGTACAAAACAGGATCTCGGATAAAAATTTCTTGAGACATCCATATTTATCCTAGGACCAGGCTCGTACATTTTCTTCAGGATAAAACAGCCTTTCAGACGGTATCATTCACATGTCTCCATCTGTAACTGAGGCAGAAAATCGCGAAAAAATGAATTTTTAAAAAAATCCCATTTTTACTTTATCCCCTCTGGACGCCCCCCCCCCCATGTGTTAAAAAAGAAATCTGAAACAAACCTGAAAAGTACTAAGGGCTCCACCGAATGTGTGGGGAACGTTTCAATCTTCTAGGTGCAAAACTAAGCCCACTGGAAACTAATAAAAATAGGGCTAAGAAAAATTAGTTTCTTTTAAGTTATGACGTCATTATACTGTATGACTAGATTTAGAAAGGCGTGAAATCATATGTAAAGTGTTCTACAATGCCTCCAGACTTGAAGAAACAAAAGAAGCGAAGTAAAAAGCCTCATTAGTACTTTTTAAATTGAATAATGAAGATACTACCGTATCCTGTAAAAATACTCGATAAAATTTAAAAGGGATATATACTGTATAATAAATTATAATAAGTTTGCGTTTAGAATTATTTTTATATACTTTCTGTTTCAGTAAGAACTTGAAATTCAGTTTGACAAAGTTAAACAAGACTGAATGAGTGGCTACTTAAATGCCGGCTTTTGAAGAGTTAAGATTAATTAGCTAATTACCAACCGTTTTGACACTTCATTAAACATGATCACGTGGATTCAAGGTTTCTTAAGCATGACGTTTGCTTTGTGTTCAACAATATAATTAGTGAAAGATTCGACAAAAGGCTATTCAAATTGTCAAACCTATTCTTTATCTATGTACTTACATATTTTTTACAAATCAACTATTATACTCCCCCCATTCCCCCCTCCCCAAAAAAAAGGTAGAAAGCAAAAGTGTGTTAGAGAAGCAATTTTATCTGAAAGACACCATGAATTCATTAGACAAAATAGAGTACTTGAAAACTTTAAGACACCGAGATATAATTAGTTCTAAGATAAACAAACTGACCATCCGTTATACCGAAACTGAAACAGAAGTATTTGTCTAGTGTCTCCAGGAGAGTCCGTTTACAAATAGTTAAACTAGGACAGTCGTCAACTCGATTAAGTAAATTAGTTATGTGTCCCTTCAGAGCTTAACAAGAAGTTTGTTACCATGTTTTAGGTGTATTTTTGTCAACTCACGGGGATACTTCCATGTAAAACTACTAAAATGTAAACTGATATAGTTAACACTTAACCCTTCCCTTCACACACACTCCCTCTATTTCTTTTTCTGTGTGAGTAAATAACTGTTTCCGGAAAGCTCTCATGATCTGCATGGTGTTATGGGGAACAAAATAGCATCATTTAGAAGCGTTTTAACTCAACCTATAAGTACAGTATATACTAATCTTTGAGCTACGAATAAGTAAATAATAATATGAATATTTACTACAATAATATTAATATACGCATTCGACTGAACTTAAACAAAGCCCTACTCCAGATCTAGTGGCTATCGGTGTGACTTTGTTGCACTAGATCCCGGGTTCGACTTCCGATAGGAAAGCCTTGAAATTTGAACACTTACCTGGTTCCGATTCCACTTTCCTGTTAGATCCACATCTCATACAGCCTCTGTGAAAAGGTGTTTTGCAAAGATTAGGCAGAACAGAAATTGTTGTTCCGCCTAAAAATAAGGTAAGATCAAAGAGTTGATACAAAGTGCTGAGAATCATTAGACAGAACAGCAAGGAATCTTCTAACTCCAGGTATATTATGAAAACCATTAGCTGTAAATGCATTATGACATCATTGACTTTGAGACGATTGTAGCGTCATTTGATCATTATTTCCACCTAGATACAGTTTGAATAATCATTACATCTTTGCACAAATATAAATCATCAATGTCTCAAGCTTTCACAGATCTTCTAGTGCCTGTCGCACTTGCCTTTGGTTCCTGATGGGAAAGCACAGAAACCAAATTTCACATTCATTAATTTTTATTAATCAACCATCTCCTTTAGCCTAAAGAGCATAAGGATAGGTCTTGATTTGTCTTTTCAATAAATTCAGGATACAGTTTGTTTCTAATGCACTTCTTTAGTATTCAGTGTTAGAGACAGCCAGAACTAATTAACAATTATTTTATGGCTTGTTGTATTGTTTGTTTAAGTATTTTTTTAAAACATAAGTTGTGTATTGGTGGTGTTATAGTTGTCCCTTGTAGTACTCCATTAACCAGCTTTATATCGCTAGAAAATTGATGCTTCATTTTAAGTTTGTTTGTATGATTAACATGAATATTGTAAATCCATCGTAAGATTATTGTTTGTAAATTTTGATTATGATTTTGTTATGGACACATCATACAAGCCATTATCAAAGCAAATGTTAAATCTAAGAATGTTAGTCCTATATTTTGTGTGTGTGTGTGTGTCCTAAGATTTGTTTGTATCCGAAGTAGTTGAGCAATTGTGCTGTGTCAAGGTCAAACTCCTGCTTGGTTTTGGAGACATTTGTTTTGTTTCGTTTAGAAAAGTCTATGAACGATTTATTAATTCGTTTTTCGTGAGTTTTGAAATGGTGGAGTTGCGTGTAAAAGGACAGTAAATGGTTGATTTTAATAATCCTTTGTTTTTATCTCTTGTAGTTTCTGTTGTGTAAAGATTTTATTATTATTATTATTCTTTTATGTTGAAATAATTTCATGTTTTCTTCCTCTGTGATGAGAACTTTTCCATCCATGTGTGCTGGTGTCCTATGATTAAATTTATTTTAGTAATTGAATAGTTTCCAAAACCAAACTTTGTCATGTTCATATAGATCCTTAAGCTTTTAGAAGTTGTTTATTTATGAATCAAGTCTATATTGTGAAAGGGCCTATCCAGTTGCAATGATGTGAACAGACTTTGGGGGAGACGGCTGAAACTCAACTCAAATGTAGAAGAGACTATGTAGATTCTCTATTCTAAAAGCAAATTGTCCTAAAATGGATGGAATGTAGTCGAAAAAAGCACGAAACATTAATGTCAATGAAAAATCAATGAAAAACAAATGATTCCTCTACTTATGTGAAACACCAAACGAGAGATGGCTGGAATTCTGCTTAAATATAGAAGAGATTATGTAGGTTCTATAAATCCAAAGCAAATTCTCCTAAAATGGATAGAATATAGTCATAAAAGCACGAAACATTAATGTCAATGGAAAATTAATGGAAAACAAATAATTCCTCCATATCTCAAAAACCAAAAGAGGAAGATGACTGAAATTCAGCTCAAATGTAGAAGAGACTGTGTAGATTCTCTGTTCTAAAAGCAAGTTGTTCTAGAATTGATGCAACATAGTCAAAATGGACGAAACATTAATTGTAATGTCAATTGAAAATCAATAGAAATCCAATAATTTCTCCACTTATCTCAAAAACCAAAAGAAGGAGATGGCTCAAATTTAGCTAAATATAGAATTTGCATAGTGAACTAGTTCTTAGATAATCCGGTAATATTCTAACATTTATATTATTTATTGGATGCGCAAGGAAATTGTCTCGTGCATTTATATTTGCTAAGATTATGACATGTAGGAATTTGGAAAACTATGATGAAAGTATTAGAATTTGGCAAAATTTTTCTTTGTGGTGTTAAAGAATAATGCTGTTATTAATGGTACACTTAAGTGTAATCATTGCTAATAGAATAAAGTGTGTCATTTTGTAACGCTTTTATAATAATAATATTGGGAAATCAATATTTTTAAAGTTAGTATCGCAGTTCCTCTATCTGGGGTTTTACTGCTATTGCGAACGACCCTTAAATGTCCTAATGTATCCTAATGTCTTTCTTTTTTAAGTTCTGTTTTGTTTATAGTCATAAGATATACCTTTTATTCCATAATGTAGTCATAATTGACAAGGATTTTCCTTGCATTTCTTGTATCTTGAAAATAGTTTGTTGATATATTTTTTAAGTATTCATGTTCCTTATTGTTTTTGTTTTTCATGACTGGTATAGTTTCCTGGTTTAACTGTATCTTTGGTTTCTGTAGAGAAGGATTGCTAATGCACAAAATCAAAATGAAGAATTTATGCATAGAAAACAATGCCTATGACTAATGTGGTTCATTTTATTATTTTTTTTAATTGTTTTATAATCGTATTTCCTGTGTATATTTCTGGGCATTGATTTGTTTGAGCGGGGTCATCGAAAGTTCTGGTTCAGTATTACTCTCTAATTCTGAATCTATTTCAGATGCATAATTACGAGAAATTAGTATTTACGCGTGAGATATTTCTTGTCGCATTATTCGTTTACTATATACGTTACCTCACTCCAGCAAAGCTGAAATAATAGAGTCAATACTAATCTAACATAAATAAAATTAAGAGTTTGTTTCTTGGTATGTGTGTGTGTCTGTCTGTGAGTCTGTGTACTGCCTGGGGACCAGACCACTAGACCGAAATTTACCAAATTTTGGTCACGGATACGTTGGTCCAGGACCCAGACCAAGACGTAGCGTTTTTTTTTAAATTCGAACCATGGGGATCTGAGGGTGGACGTTTACAGGGACATATAAAAATAATCCAAAATGACCGATATTAGTGTCAAATCCATAGTTTTTGCGGTCGCTGACACCAATGGTGGCGACGACTTTCGAATTCAGCCGTCACTTGCAGAGGGGGTTACCGAGACACGTAAAAATAATCGCAAATGACCAGTATGAGTGAGAAATCCATAGTTTTCGGGATCGCTGAGCTCAACGGTGAAACTCAAGATCACGTTTACTTTCAAATTTAGCCCCTATTTGCTAAAGAACGAAGGCCATAATAAAGGGGGTCACCGAGACATATAAAAGTAATGCAAAATGACCGATATTAGTGTCAAATCCATAGTTTTCGCCGTCGCTCAGATCGATGGTGATACTTCCATTAGCGATGACTAAAATTCAGGCACCACCAAGGTCCGAGGTCACCTGCTGGGGTGGGGAGATATCGAGACATGTAAAAATAATGGAACTTGACCTATATTAGTGTGAAATCCATAGCTTCCAGAGTCGCTAAGCTTAATGGTGAAACTCTAGATCGCGCTTACTTTCAAATTTAGCCCATCAGCTAAGGAACGGGGGCCATAATAGAGGGGTTCGTCACAGACACATCCACTTGCGTAAAAATAATCCAAAATAGCCGATATTAATGTCAAATCCATAGCTTTCTAGGTCACTGAGATAAATGATGATGCTCCTACAGGCTTTGACTTCCAAATACAGCCTCGATCAGCTGGAGACAAAGGCCTTCTTTTTTCAATATTAAAACCAAGGGGTGTCAGAGGGTGTTTAGCGGGATATGTAAAAGTAGTAGAAAATGACAGATATTAATGTCACATTCATAGTTTTTGTGGTATCGGCTGGGGTCCAGATTCGATTTTTTCAAAATTCGAACCAGAGGGGGTCTCAGAGGGGCCTTTACCGGGACATGTAACAGTAGTAGAAAATGGCCAACATTTGTGTCGAATCCATATTTAACGGGGTCGCTCAGATGTATTGTGACACTCCCGACAGTGTTTACGTTCAAATTCGGCCTCCATCGGCCAAGTGGACAATTCTTTTCTTTAAGCATGCCCATAACGGAATTTATCATTTGTTTCTTTGGTTAATAGTTTTTCTATTAGGTTTTGTTTGATGTTACCCATATTATTTTGTTCTGCAACCGTATAATTTATCTGCACTTGCGAGCAGAAATTGACATGGTCAAATGACCAAATTTTAGTTCTTTGGTTATGCCAAGCCTGATCACAAAATTATCTGTGCATAACTTTAGTGCTTGCTCACACAAAATAGATCAAATTTTAGAAATGTTTCTTAATTGTTCTTTCGTTGTTCGGTTTGTTTACATAGAAATTTTATCTGACCCGTGCGAAGAATGGGCATGATAGCTAGTATAGCATAAAAAAGACGGTTTTCACGTATATACAATATGAACAATCATTTAATCATTCATTCAGTGTCTTCCGAAAAATCTTCAAGAGTTATGGGCCCTCACTTCTTGTTGCATTTATTTAGTAGCTGTAGCTTTGAGTTGGTTATGTTATATTATGACATTTTCATTAGATTCAATGAGTATTATATTAATTTGTTTTGTATTTGATTGATTGTGAATCATTATAACTTACATAGATGATGTGGTTACACTGTGAAACAGTCATAACTATATATAAATTCATAAGTTAACCAACAACAAAAACTATAAAGAAAAATATTAATATTTTTCGACTTTAGCGCTTGAACAACAATACATAAAAGTATTTAAATAAAAATAAAAATAATTATTTAAAAAATTGAGTTGCTTTCATATAAGTTTTCCTGCTTATGAAGTTTTCCAGCAAAGGTATATAGGTCTATATACAGTAGTATGTAGTACCGCTTTCGGCCATTATACTCTCGTAAACTTCAGATTTAGTATTGCTGTTGTTTGTGTTGGTGTAATCCATTTTAGCATTAAAATGGTATATGCAGTTAACCACTCAATAAAATATCAGAAGAAAAAAATCACTACAGGATTAACAGGGATAATTTTATTAGTAGCTTTAAAACCTCAATAAATGGAGTTTACTTTGTAACAAGATTTGTGTCCACAAATTGTATCCCAAATGGAAAGTTAATTGGATAGATCTCCGATTTTATAGTGTATTTTTTGTCCTGACTTGTCAACAACTGCATTCAAATTCCAACGTTGCTCTCACAATATATAATAGCTACGCACACAACTGTTTAATATTTCCTTAAAAAATATTTCATGCATATAATTACTCGTATGTTATAATTATCATCATCCAATCGCGGACTTAAATCGTAAAAAATTAAAGTTATCCTTAAACAATAAGTTCATTTGAAAAATAGGATGTGTTACATTACAATCTGTATACAGTGTTGTTAACTCCATAGCAAAATGTTAACACTGGAACAAGTGCTTTCATTGTGTGATAACCGAAGTATCGTCATCTCTTGCATTGTCTATTATTGACAATAATTCTATAGAATAAGGGTAGATGAATAACAACCAAAGAAAAGGAGGATCAATTGTCTCTATACAAAAGGGATCGGCACGCATTCTTCAAAATATTTGCCTAGCAAGGTCACTGTATACATGATTGTACTGTGCTGGGCTTTAGCAACCATTGAAGTTAGTGTTCGCGCTTTCCATCTCGTAAAGATATTGTATAAGAATTAGTTTCCGGTTACAAATTTTGTAAGAATTAAGAACATGTAAGTTTCTGAAATTTTTCTTCGAATTTCTGAATTTTTAAATTTGAACACACGCGCGCGCGCGCGCGTGTGTGTGTGTGTGTGTGTGTGCAGTTACTATAAAATTATTCTCTTGACTACATCGGTCCTTGAATGGAACTGTAAATTTTAAGTGTTTTATTTCATCACTTTCAGGAATGCGTTGTGGATCTTCAAAAGTATTTTGTATTCGTGGCACGAAAATTTAACAAACATCACATTTACTGAAGTTCCTCTTAAGAAAGGCTCCTGTGGGAATGGTAGGATATAATTAAATAACTTTAGTAACTCAGATTTGAACATAGTTGCCGACTGCAGAGAATGGCAAAATGATATTTACTACGCATTTCTGAACATTGACAAAGATAAGTGCTCGCTGTTGTTCCTCACTTGATTTAACCACTGGCAGCAATCAGATAAGAGTTGTGAAAATAGTGAAAATTCAACTGAAAAATAGACCAACATGAAAATACTTGGATATATGAATATACGATTAGGAGTGTTCTGTTTTGTTTTTCTCCTCATGCCTTCTTTGTTCTAACTTTTATTTCATAATTTATTTATTTGCATTGAAGGCCTGTGGCTCGTACAGTAAGTGTAATTCTACAAAATTATGATGCACTCGTAATGTAAATATTCCCTGTAAATATTCCCTGTTCCCTGTAAATGAATATGAATAGGTATAGTAATAGATTCGTAACAAATACTTTCTTTCTTTCTTTCTTGTGGTAGGTTAGAACGTTCATTGTTAATTTTTTTTAAGTTTCTTTCCGTAGGAGGTAGAATGATTGTAGAAATTTTGTAAGGGCTAATAGATTCTATTTGTCGGTTGTATTTAAAATTCCGTTTAATTCCGTGCTTTTGTCATTTATTCTATTCCCTTCCCACCACTTGCATTCTTCCTGTAGCACTCCTGTAGCATTCTTCCTCTTGCATTAGAATTTGTATCTCATTTTCGACTTCTCCACATAAACTACATAAATAATTTCCAATTTCATCTTTCAGGATTTCCACTTGTACACCCTCATTCAAAATATTGCTGTGGTACGTCTTCGTTCCCTCCCCAACTCTAGAAATTTTTCTGTCCCGTCATTTGTTTTAATTTTTACGTAAGATGCCAAAGATCTTTTAGTTTCGCTATCGGCTTCCACATTTTCAGTTATATTTGATGCTACTTAGTGTTTAGTTGTCGTTGACTTCTTGCATTTTTCTTTTCAGGAAGCCGATCATATTTATCTCTTGCAAGTCTTAGGACTCCCATTATCACGAGTTGTTACTTCTCTGTCTCATTTGATAATTAAAGCTTCATCTTTTAATTCTCTCCCGTTTTTTATCATTTTGTTTCGCACAGGTTAGCCAGTACTTTAATACCCGTATTTATATGACTGTACCTCCCTGTTTCAACCAAGTGTCAATCGTGGTACCCCCAGTATTTATTTTATAAGGATTGTTCCTGACTCATAGACTAGAAAACTTAGGTCACAAATGGTTGAACCGGAAACAAATTGCAATGCAATTTCTGTTAATGTGTTCTTATGTAAAATTGCCTGCGTAAAACGATAAAGAAAAGTTTACCACTCTCTGAGGTGGGGCAAGGCCTATGGAGAATTCTCCAACATTGTCGCCATGCGTAACCACTATTCCCAAAGTCTCACTTACGCTCTTCCTGTGCCCCCCTTAATTAACATAGAGCAATGAGTAATACGTCTGGGTAAAGCAGATTCCAACGATGTAACATTGTTTCCTATTTTGTCCACCACTAGAAGAAATTTTAAAAATCACAAAAAATTCGTTTTTTTTTTCGAAAATATTTCATCTCTGGCAACACTGTGTGTACAGCAGCGTAACAAAAAACACGTTATTACATACCTTACACATTTGTGTGTAAGATGAACAACAGTCACTGAGATCTAAACCGAGGAAGGTGACCCAATATGGGATATCCTTTATGGGTTGTATCATCAATTTCAATGGAGTAAGTACCGGTTGACCATTATATGAGAACACCCTGCGACTACCCTAGTCACCTCAGTCTCATGACGTATACATCGTTGTAAAACTTATAACACACAGATTTCAACTATATAGCATTGATCCCTATTTGACCCACCGGTTAGAAGAAGAAGAAGAACGAAAAATTATAAAGTAGTTATTTATTTATTTATTTGTTATTGATAAATTATAATTGCTGTATACACATGCTATATCACAAATTTTACTGGAGGAAGTATGCCATTGTATGAGAACACCATGCAGTGTAATAGTTGTCCTTATTTGTTCCAACTGGAAAATTGACTAATAGAAGTAGAATTGGGCCTTAACAGACTAACAAATGTAGGTACAAAAGACACTGAACCGCGATCTTGTTGTATAATTTAGTGTTGACATTTTTAATGAAAAATACCTTAGAGAAACGGTATTGAAAAGTCTACCACTCTCTGAGAGTGCATAGGTCTGCTGTGGTGAATTTTCCAATATTGGCGCACGTTTCCTAGTACTTGATATCGTTATATGTTGAGGATTGTTCAATATTTGGAATCTTAGTCTTCATATCAATTGAAAGCAAACTCTTAAACAAGTTTTTTCGAATATTTTTATTACAATATTTTTTTATGGTACACTACAGTTCGATGAGATGACTCATAGAACAGTTACTGAGTATATTTTCAAGAAAAGTGAATTTATGATGCCTATGAAGTCCGTTCAAGAAGTTAAATGTAAAGATGAAACTTTCGTCATTGAGTATGAACTACCATTCCAACGCCTGGTACTCTGTGCTCAAAGAGCTAGCTTTGATTTGAAAGAAGTGTTTTCTTACGAGCAATGCAAGTACTCTCCTTTATTATTTGATAGAAGAGGGCAATATGCGAGATTCTGGAAAGTTTCAACTTGCTAAATTTATACGTGTGCTAAATTCATCGAAAGCGAACAAAAGGGTTTGAAGGACCAAAAGTACATTTTAGCCCTTCAATGAGCGTTGTTGTCAAGAAAGGATTTTTTCTTTCCAACAAACCAAATAAACAAGCGTTTATGACTTGTGTTTCGCAAAAGTTACAATCAGCTGGCTGTACCACCTAACAAGCTTCTCGTGACACTGACGTCATGATCGTCATGGCAAGTTCTTCATTAGCGCGCAAGTATCCTACAGCCATTATAGGTGATGACACTGATCTTCTGGTCCTGTTAATACATCACTTCAGTAATGAGTTTCATTACGTTTTTCTCTGCCCGGAGCCAAAGTGAACTGTAAAAATAAAGATTGTCTATGTTTAATTTTCTTAATGTCAAAGACTGTCTATGACATTAAGAAAATTAAACAAGAACTTGGTGAAGAAGTTTGCTCTCACATTATTTTCGCACATGTTGTGTTAAAACGTCAAAGCCTAGGGAAATGTAACTCTATCAAAATGTAAAAGAGAAATGAGATGTTTAAGAAAGATCCCGCTGTTTTCAAGACAGCTGGAAAATCGAAAGAAGTTCACATTGCTGGTCAGGAAACTATGGTCTACCTTTATGATAGAAATTCAGGAGAGACACTAAACGAAATGCGGAAGGACTACCTCCCACAGTATATGCATACAAATTTCATAGTCAATAAGTGTATCAATAGGTACAACAGTGGATCGGTAATGAAATGGATCCATGTAGCTGAGGATAGGAATTGCGTCACGAACATCTGACACCAGTGAAAAATCAATCAGCTGCACCCAATTATAAGGGTAACCAAGGAAGTTCTATGCTTTTTCATCCACCACATTCGAACATCGATATACCACCTAAGACGTGCCTCCAAGATCAAAAATAGTCCTCACCAGCATCGACGACCTTTTGCCAACGTTCTGGAAGGCCATGGATTCCAGCACGATAGAACTTGCTAGAACGTGAAGCAAAGGAAGTATCAAGTGCATTCTGCACCTCTACTAGGGATATGAACTGGCGTCCTCTAAGGTGATTGTCAAAAAAATGGAACAGGTGATAATCGAACGGTGCAATCTCCGAGGAGAATGGCGGATGCAATAGTGTTTCCCAATGATGTGCCGGGTCATTCAAGCCACGTGGGGCTTAGATTTGTCCTGTAACAGCAGGACCTCTTTGCAATTCAGAAGTGCTGGGGCCATAGTTTTGAGTTTTTCTTGAACACAGCGCAGCTGCTCACAGTTGCATTGATGCTCTGACCACCTGGTAGCAGTTCCCGATGCACCATGTCACGTGCAGTCCACCAAACACACAGGAGGACCTTCTAGTGCAGTGCTGGTTTTGGCTGTTATGGATGCTACCCAATGATGACGGCGTCGTGGAGTTTCGTACAGGACCCACGTCTTATCATATGTCAACACTCTGTCCAATGGCTGCTTCCTCAGATGAGACAGCAAAGAAACACGATGTCTGCTTGCGTTATCTCCTGGCCCGGAGTAAAATCTTGGGGCCCCATCTTCCCAACTTGTAGTTCTTCCCAAGTTGATGGAGATGCTGCCGAATGTTTTCTCTATTCACACTGAATTGTAGTCCCAGTTCCTCACATGTTTGGCCACTGTTCGCCTCAATTGCTGCTTGAAGATCATCATTTTGAATGTATGTTCGTCTTTCGGCACATGGTGCGTCTTCAAGTGTTTCGTCACCGTCCTTAAACTTGTTAAACCACCGTTGCACTCAAGTGTTCGAAGTGGAGAAAAAGCAGAGGCGGTATGTTTTAATTCGATTTTGGCTCGACATACCGGCTATCTAAATGTTGAAATACAGTAACGGTATGTTGCCTAAAATATTACATTTCCATCTACATAATAACTAAAAACCAAGAGAGTTCGTCTGTAGTTACGGGGAGGGAGGGACATGGAAAGGCTTTGATATCCGGTCAACAACTTTATGAAACAATATAAGAATATTCCCTTATGTTGCATTATAGAGAATTATTCCAGAAAATACTTAAAAACCGAGTTTTTATACTATTTCCTGCGAGAAAACTGCTGGACACCTTACTCGACTGAGGGGTATTCTAAACCCCCGGAAGATCCGCCCATGCTCAAAACACAACATTTATATGCATTAAGGCAAAAAGACACACACGTACATAAGAAAGAAACAATTCAATATGGCACATCAAACTATTAACTAGGTGAACTTCTTTGAAGACACCTCATTTTAAAAACAAAAGGTAAGAAAAAGTTAACAAAAATGTCTGTGTTGTCAACTTAGAAATTATTTCTACATAAGAAATAAACTCCTTTTACGTACAAAGCTATTCGTCAATTAATGTATATAAAAATAATTTTATTAAAGATACTTACATTTACTCTCCAGTGACGATATGTCTTGATCACTAAGAAAAAGAGGCGGTATGCTTTTATCACGAAAAAAAAGAGGCGGTATGGCATACCACCGCATAAGTTTCATTTTGACCACTGGTTGCACTACCCGAGTAGTCACGACACTATCACCAAAGACCTGGCATATCTTCCGCTCCACTGCAGCAGCGTTTGACCCCAGTTTGAATTCGTACAGCATATAGGCTCTTATGACGCTCTGTGGAGATCCCATGTTCCCAAGTTCCTAGTGTAACTGAACTGCCACAAAAGGTAATATATTGTGTATATACACACACCAATAACTGGCATTTGCCGAATCTCCATTCTCATTCAACTCACGGTGTGAAGGCCAACTGAACACAGACCTATACAAAAAGCGACAGAATTTTCTTGGTTACCTCTTATTTTTTAAAATTTGTAAAATGCGGATGCAGCATAACACAATATGCTACCCTACAGTTTCATATGCAGAAGGCAAATGCTTGTACTCATTATAGAGGTACAAGTTGTAATTCTGTGGAAGTTGATATGGGTGATGATTGAGATAAAAGTGATATTATAAGCGAAGTTATATATATGTTATAGCTATTTATGACACATTCGCAAGTATGTTAACTACCTTTGAAATTTTTATTTATTAGTGTTAAACATTGCTTACACGGGAGGGTCCCACAAGTTGTCGCTAAAATATGATTGCCACATAGCACATCTGATGGAGCATCATAAGAAATGAACATGAATAAATTTAAGGTGCTATGGACCAGAAAGATAGGTGCTAGGTGGTTTCAAAATTTGAATATCCAAAAAAAATTATATCATGGAATTATGTACGTTTAAAGTAAATATCTTGAAAACCGTTAAAGCAATCAAAACAAACGTTGCACAATATAATGAGAACGAAATGCCCTTTCGAAAACCATAAACAGTGTTGTCATAGGTGAAGCAGTGTTGCCAACTCAGCATAAAAATATTTTATTATAAACAGCATCATATACAAGTGTGTACAGATTTAAAATGCACTATTGTCACTAAACCTAACTGTGAAGTGTAGTGGTACAGCTTAGAACTTATATGATTATATGACAAAGCACTCTAAAGGGTGTATTCGTACACCGCACAGTGGGAGATTTCATCGATCTAAGGGAACTTTATTCAATTTTGCGACCATGCAATATAGCAAAGAATACCTGCGATATATGTAGCTAAATATGCCGTTGATATGAAATTGACATGAATTCGGGTGATGGTCGCGTGTAACGGTTGCAAATATGGTCTGAAAGGAGGCAACCAAGTGCACGCGCGTAGAGCCTGCGAGAGGTATGCTTTGTACCAGCAGTTCATTTGACTTGTGTGCTGCTGTGCTTACACAGAGCGGTCAGTGCAGTGCTGTAATAGTATTGAGGGTCTCCGAAGGAAAGATTGAGCACTTGAACTTTGCATTACATTTTAGGGTTCCTAGGGGATAGCGTGGGAAAAGAGTGTGTGTGAACGTGTGGGGAAAAAATGTTATGTGTGAATTTCAAACAAGTTTTCAAATAGGTGTTCTGTGGTGTTCAGCCTGCGGATTAAGTTCACCTGAAAGCTTATTGAGCTTAGAAGTGAAAACAATCGAGAAACCTTGCGCAAGTTTGCGCAAAAACGTGAGGACGTGGTGTGAAAATGGCTCCCGTGTTTACATGGCATGTTATGTTAGACGTGTGGGAACAACATGCGTCAACAAAGCGGTTAAAGTTTTAACAAATTACATAATGGAACAAGCCGGGTTAGTAGAACTGACCACTAGTTCGCGAGCAAGAATAAGGGAATGTATTAATGATATACGTAATGGTTAAATGGGACAAAGCCAATCGGCACCAGGAGAGGTTGATAGAAGACAATGTAACATGGTTGGAAAATGAAATGAACTTCAACTTAGCGCCTTCTGCCAACGGATACTTCTGTTGAAAATAAATGCGGTAAACCGAAAATGTACCTCAAAATTGCAATGAAGGAAAGTTAAAGAAATTATAGAATCAACTAGCAACGAGGAACTGACGATGGCGACTGAATTAAAACTACGGAGGGCAGAAAAACGCGACTCGGCAGCGATAGTCAAGGAGTTTTGTTGTTCTTTCCCCACACGGGGTACAAAAAATCAAGACCTCTCGAAGCGCTGCACTTCCCGTTCCGGAGAAATTATCAGAAGATGAAGCTTTGGCGTTACTAGTTGATGCGAATCTTTGGAAAAAACCAGTAAAATGTCATGCGTGATGAGGCAAAATAAGCAGGCTGTAAAATGTATACATCCTAATATGATAAGGTTAGATTTGCTAAGCAAAGTTGTTATCCAGATGAAATAAAAATCACAGAGACATTGGTTGACATACCGGTGCAATCCCTTCTTCATGATACCATAAGAAGACTCAGTAAAACACAAGAAGATGTGTTTCGAACTTTGTCTGATGTTCGCAATATTAATATTGGTGTTAAGGGGGATTGTGGTGATGCGCAACAAAGTATGTATCGCCAACCTTTTTTTAGATGAGCATTCAACTGACGAGAGTTTGTTTGGTGTATCTATGGTCAGTATTCAACTGTACAGTGTCACTAACAATCGTAACTGTGTTATGTGGCAAAATCCCGCTCCATCCCATAACTTTTGTGTTTGCAAAAGAAACTGTTGAGGTTGTACAAAACGAAGTCCAGAAAGTAGAAGACCAAATCGAGAAACTCACTCCGATCATAATAACTATAGCTGACAAGGAATTCATCGTTCGGACTAAGATGATTTTTTGTATGATTGATGGGAACGTGTGTAATTTTGTATCCTCATGTGCGTCTGCGCAGACGTGTTATTTATGTGGAGCAAAACCGAGAGAGATGAATAATCTTGGTATTCTTTCTCATAAAACTGTAGATCTGAACTTTTTGACTTTTGTACTCTCGCCGGTTTATTCTTGGATACGTTTTATGGAATGTATTCTTCACATTGCCTATCGCCTACATATTAAAGCATGGCAGTACGAGGCGAAGAAAATCGGGTGAAAATGGAATAAAAAAGAAACGGTCCAAGCAAAACTTTCGTAGTGAGCTTGGACTATTGGTAGATATGCCGAAACAACAAGCAGGAAGCATCAATGATGGCAATACAGCCCACAAGTTTTTTTCGGAATGCTTAAAAATCGTCCGAAATAACTCGGGTAAAATGTCCACTTAATTAAGCGATGACACATTATTTTAGAATTCTTAAATTTTGTTTCTCCGACTGATAAAACAAATTTAGTAAGTGCGCTCGTTTCACTTTGGAACAGTATTTGCAAAAGTATTCTTGGTATCATATGCCCGTAAGCGTACTCGAAGTTCAATTTCTACCGATAGGCCAGCTTTCCGAAGAAGCACAAGAGGCTCGAAATAAAGACAATAAGAAATATAGGAATCTCTATACAAGAAAATTATCCAGAGTGAATACCAACACGGATTTAATTCATAGATTCCTGACCACCTCTGATCCATATATTGCTAGTAAACGTGCTCCTGCCAAAACCAAACGTTCAGACGTAATACCCGAGGTACTACGATTGCTAAAAGCGCCTTATGTGAATGATTTCTCTGATCATTCCGAACAGAGCAGTGACTAAGACTAATGAACTTGTTTTTCCCGTCAGTTTTGCGTGCTCGCTGGCTCTTGTATATTGTCCTGACTACCTAGTGTAATGTAATCGTTATCAATAAACGTTTATTTAGATATAAGGTGATCTCATTAATCCTATTGTTGTCCTTTTACCAATTATGTGTAATCGTGTTTACCTTCCTCAAACATGTGTTACTTCTTTGGTAAATAATACACAAACAACATTCTTTATCAAAGAAATCGCATATTTCAATCGAATAGAACATTAAAACCTCCCACAGGCAAATCTGCATCACACACTGAATAAAGTTCCCCTAGATTGATGAAATCTCCCACTGTCCACCGGCGCGGATCTAAGGGGAGGACTATAGGGGCTATAGCACCCCTTGACTCTTACGTATACAGTGGATAAAATGGGCTTTAACCCTACTTTCTTTACACGATAAAGTGGCAAACTATGGTTTAGCCCCTACCTTGATCATTTCCTGGATTCGCGGCTGTTCATACATATAAATACAGGAAAAACTGTAACGACTTAACTAAGTCCACAAATGACAACTACATAGAAGAAAGGTTATTTGATAAAGCTCTCCAAGCAAAATAATATTGCTCCATGTAAAAAAAAAAAAATGGTTGTTTACAGTTTCAGTTTTGTTAAGAATCTTGGCAAATTTAGATTCGTTATGTCCTCAGAAACGCAAAATTTGACCTGGGTTATGGTTTTCACTCATTCGTAAAATATATTCCGTCTTAGTTGTTTAGGGAGTACATGTGTTAATATAATAGTTCATTTGTACGGTCTGCAATTTTGCTGCAAAGTACAATAAGCAAAACAGCGTTTAATTTTTCAAAATAATAATCGTTCATTTAATATATGGACGCTAGACGACTTTCATCCAAACTTTACATTTTCACGTTCTGTAGTTTTGCTTAGAATCGTTCTAGGACATATATCAAAACCTTCAAGTAGTAAATAATAATAATAATAATAATAATAATAATAATAATAATAATAATAATAATAATAATAATAATAATAATAATAATAATAATAATAATATCGATAATACCTTGTCTGTAATTCTTGTTATTTTTGTTAATGTAGGAAAGATACCTTAAAATCCACAGCAAAATCAATTCAGAATCTAGTACTACTACCAAGAACATAAAAGAAAAAGAAATATGTGATATTTCGAACCACGTTGAAGGTCGTAAACAACTGAAGATTTTCCAATTTCTTCATCTTCACTGTCACCCTGAAGCTGTCTCAGGGAAGAGAAAGTGAGTAATGAAGAACATCGAGGTTGTCAGTCCTTTGAGAATGTAGTTCGCGAAGTATGTCAGCAGATTTTTTTTTAGACAACTTTCTTGTTTGTAAGGTAGAGAGGGGTGAGATGGAAATATCTTTTCTGGGAAAAATCTAATAGAAAATGTCTGAATAGGAATCGATCTTACGATCATCAGGTCAAGCAGAAAGACACAAAAAGGACACGTGTTATAAAATCTAATGGACTTTTTGATTCTCACTGGAGACGTGATAACAAAATGAAGAAATAGGAATATGTAAATTTGTCAATTAAAATCTGGAGTACATCTTTCCAGGATCGATGCTGTGTGAAAGAACCAAACTTACAATTTAGCACACTCGAAGTCATTCCAGGGACTGAACTTATAAGAGAGGCGCAGATAGAACGCACAAGTGTTAAATTGGAATATGCTTTCTTCGTAATTTTTCTTCAGATATTGTTGCATTATGCATTTCATCATGATGATGGGTATTCTGCCATTATTGGCAGGTCACTTGTCGCAACTGAAAAGCTTCCTGCTCCACGGTCTTCCGCTAACCTCTTCGTCTTCACTGAGGTTTTTCTGTTTTAAAATCGTCCATTAATTGTAGTGTCCTTTCCCCTCTCCCTCTCATTCCTGCCACCATACCCTCTAGCACGTCTTTCATGATACAGTTCCTTCTTACCAAATGTACCAACGCTCTTCCTCTTCTTAACAGTATCTACAATTGTTTTCTTCCCCACCAATTCTAACTCATTCTCATTCGTTTTCCGCTCGACTAAGCTATTTCTTACCATTCTTCTCCACGCCTATATTTCAAACACAGTCGTTTTTCATCTTTTTTGTATAATGTCCATGACTCATACAGCACAATACTCCACAAGAAGCACTTTATGAGTCCTTTCCTGAACTCTTTATTCAAGGCCTTACAAAACAGACCTTTCCTCCTCCTAAAGGCTTCTTTCGCATTTCCTTTCTTTTATTTCACGTTCATACTTCATATCACCACTAATAATACTACAGGTATCGAAAACTATTCACCTCTTTCCTCCTATTTTCTTCCCTCCTATTTTTGACACCGACCTCTTTGTTCCAATCACCATTGCTTTTGTCTTTCTAACATTTATGTTCATCTCATATTCGTCACATCATTTCCTCACATTTTCTAACATCTCCTGTTCAGATTCCGCAACAAGAACACATCGTCTCCAAACCGTATATACCTAATCATTTTACTTCCTACCAAAATGCTGTCTTCATTATGTGGACTCTTTTTAACTATTTCTTCTAGATAGATATTAAACAATATTGGCGAGAGACAGCTTCCGTGTCGAAATCCCCTCCCAACTGCACTCTCCTCTGTTATTTCCTCTCCTATTCTAACATTTACTGATTGCTTCAAATGTAAGTTTCTTATGAGTTTTCGATCTTTCCATTCCAACCCAACCTTCTTTAGAACTTCCAACAACAATTCCCAATTCATATTGTCAAAAGGCTTGTCTAGATAAATAAATACCACATTTAGCTTCCATTAATTCAATATTTAGTTTATATTCTTACGACTATATAAAATAATACTTGTATGTATGTATGTATATGCATGTATGTATGTATGTATGTATGTATGTATGTATTTATGTATATATATATATATATATATATATATATATATATATATATATATATATATGTGTGTGTGTGTGTGTGTGTGTGTGTGTGTGTGTGTGTTATCGGATTTTCATGTAAGAAAAAAATGTTCAAAGCTACCAAATCTTGTGCACACATAGATCTGATCACGTATGAAACTGTTTTTCGATTTTCGACTCATGACGAGATTACGAGGAGCTTATACGTTCTGGATGTTCAAAACTGATAAAGTATCTAGAAGGCCTCGACTTAGACAACCTAAACTGCTATACTGTGTTGTGGGTTGCATATCTGTCAGTCTGTCCGAGGAACTGGTACTTTTGCTGGCATTTGATTTGAGGGCCATTTGAAAAGTTCTTGAAATAACAGACATTTGAGAGCACTAGTTTCAATCCAAATAAACTATTCTTATAAACAATCTTCCATCATGACAGTTTAGGATTTTTATCCAGATCAGTAAACAACAACATAAGTTATAGGCAATTATTTTTAGTGTACAAGGTACACGTGACACTTTTCAAACATGGTCAATTTTAAACATAACGGTTATTAGATTAAAGGCAATACAAATACTGAAATGAAAACACTCTGGTGAGCTCCATACATCCATTTTCACCTATTGTGAAGCGAAGTGAATCTACAAAATCTGTCACTACACCAGGGATTGCACAATATGGTACCTCAGAATCGTCGATTTTAGTTGATAAGTATTTCACATTTTAACCGAAGAAATGCACACTAGAAAATCTGTCTGAATGGTGGGTACTACGACACTTGACTAAAAACGAATTCAAATGCAAAACTAAGCACAACGTATCATGCTTTAAAAGCGATCCAAGTGATTTTATGTGTGAATGGGTAATCACCGATGAAACATACGTGGTACTACGCTGCAGAAACAAACAGTAGGCTAAGCATTGGAAACATCTTGATTGTCTGCCTCTAAATAAAGCCACATATGGGAAGCTACCGGAAAGATAATGACTCCAGTTTTGTGTGTTTTCTTAATGGAAAATATACCTTTCTCATTGAATATCTTTCATATGGGAAAACCACCAACACTGACTATTACGTAAAGCCTTCGCATCATATACAGGTATCATTTAAACAATAAATTGGGATCAGATTTGTAACCACGTCCACCTTATTTACCAGGTTTAGATCCAGAAGATTTCTATCTCTTCGAGAAGTTGCAATACTACTTTGGCAGACCTCGATTTCTTCAGACGAAAAGTTTGAAGTATTTCGAAGAAGGAGTATTTCACAGGCCTAAAGAAATCTGGCCGCCATACCATAAAGATTTCAGAACGGAGTTGATAGTGTGTTAGTGTCAAGGGAGACTATATTGAAAAATAAGCACATATCTTAGATTTTCCGCTTTATATATATTTAAGCTTCGTGCATCATGAAGTTAGCAAACCTACAGTGAACAAGTACACCTGTTAATTAATTAGTTAATTAGTAGTAGTGAGTTACACAAATATTATAACAAATTAATTTGTTTCAAGTAGCTTGTTAATCTATTTCAAGCCTATTAAACTGCAACTGGTTAATTTGATTAGGTGGTAATTTAATTTGTTACCTGACTATGGATTTGTTGGCTCGTAACCAATTACGTTTATTTAGATTTAGCCTGAATACGTGTGTTACTAATACAAATCCTCTTTAAACTTGAGGACTTGTTAAATAGGGTATTTGTTAATATCATTAACAAACTTGGAATATTTTTATTTCGGTATTGGAGTATCCATTAACATTAGGAAAACGGTTGGAAAGTTGAAGAAATTATTAATATTTTGTTTTGATTAATATAAGAAATATACAGTTTTGTTGAAAAAAAAACTCTTGGAAACCTGTTTCTTTCAAAAGTCATATTCTTGCTACTGCAGTAGAAAATCTTAATATTCTGACCTGAATAAGAGGGGGTAAATTTGGATAAGGGCGTAACTAGCAATTCTTCAATTTTCCTTTAACCAAAGAATATTTTTATTTGTTTTATTTAATTCTATCTATAGGTATTGTCCGTTCACTGTAGCTTGGCGCTGTGTTTTGACACAAAACCTGGCCAGCGAATCTTAGCAGTCCTTCCCCTACTTTCCCCTTATAGCAGTTGTAACAGTGGAACTAACTCATCAATTTTAGCACTAGTAGGGTTTGGTATTTGCAAGTTGCGTAAATTTCGAACGAGTTTACTTCTTCTCTAATCAGGACCGTAACTTGTGTGGGACAGGGGAGGGGCAACTTCCCCCCAGGGAGGTTCCCCGCCGTTCGAAGGGGCCCATTTGGAGACGAAATTTTCTTAATCCATATACAATACGAACATGAAATTATAGATGAAGCATTAAACAGTTTCACTACATTACATAAAGCAGCGCACAAAAGGTAAATAAAACAAAAGTGAGCCTTGTGCCCACTTCAGTAAGAAACGTCTATTATTAGGGGCCCTAGAAATAACATTTATTCGTATGGCTTTGAGATTTGTCAATGTTGTCCCCTTAATTAATTTGTCACGTATGGAATGGGCCCAAGGGCATAAGTAACGGCCCCGCAGACCTTGCCGTGAGGGAGGGCCGACAGGCTCCGGAGGGCACAAATAGTAAGAAAAAGTTAGAAAGAGGGGGGGGGGCAAGAATGAGAAAAACAACTTTTTCTAGGAGGCTCAAATACACATATTAATGCTTGCCCCCCAGAAAAAAAATATAAGTTACGGCGCTGTCTCTAATGTGAATTTATTGGTACACTTCTGCTAATAGTTAACTATATCAGGTTGGTCTCTTTAAACCGGTTGAGCCGTGGAGAGAAACAATATTACAAGAGGATAGTATTCATATTTTAAGAAGGTGGGGAAAGGAGAGCAAGGATGAGAAAGATGAGAAGAAAGAAAGAAAGAGAATGAAAGAAACACTTCTATATTTACTTCATAATGAATTTAAACACACATAAACGAAAAAGGGATGTCGGAACCCACCACCATAATATTTGTGGAAGTGTTGACAACATAATATTCTGAAGGAATATATTTCCCGCCAATTCTGGGGCCTCGGTGTTTGGCCCAATTCTGGCCTTGCGGCAGTGGCGGATCCAGGGGGGCGATCATGGCGATTGCACCCAGGAAAGGAACCTTTCTCATTTTATATATTTAAATAAAACCCAATCCCAGAGTTTGGAGCTCTTAAAAATAGCTCTAAGTAGCAGTATTAAAACCCACCGCCCTCAAGAAGTCCGTCCTGGATCCGCCCCTGCCTTACAGAAGCTACTATCTAGTCATTCACCTCGTGAGACTGAGGAAAACCTTAATAAGGAATACCGGCCAGAGCCGCGTTCATGCCCACGCTCGATCTACCTATTTTAATGCCTTTTTTCGTGTTGCACAGTGTCTGGTAAGGGCACCCAAACAGGGCAAATGTGTACAGCTTTAAAATGTTTAAATGTTAAAATTCGCTTTATATTGTACTTTGAACACTTAATTCAATGTGTATTATATTTACAGCAGCATGGTTTATTTCCTAATACTTTAAGTCTATGGTTGTTAGTATTTATAATTATTGCATCATACTAATCCTTCTCAAAGCTCGTTCAATTAGTATGAAATTCTACACTTAGCAGTTTGCAACATTGCAAACCTTCCCCAACAGGCAATATGTGGGGAGAATATTTCCACCTATACTCGCATCGAAATTCCTAGCCTTTGTTTACAATCAGTACAATATGTTTCTGTCGCCTTATCATGAAAACAACGCTGTCCAGCGAACCTAACGGTCTTCGCTACCTCTGTTTATTGTTTACAACACAAACTGCCATCTTCCAATATTGCCAGGCGTACAAGGTTTTCGCACACTTTCGAACAAGAACACTTGTACAAAATTGAGTGTGCATTATATGTAAGATTGTATTACATAATAACTAACTCAATTTTTCATAACGTTAATATCTCAGTCATCTCAAAAGCAGCAATTTATGTAGTAATAGCACTTGGTCCATGACTGTGCAGAAGTAGGTACATTCGGTTCGGAGATTAATGTGCCTGGCAACCATGAATTAACCATGTAGGGGTGAGAAGCAAGGTTTTGACGCTCGCACTACAATTGTTGTTTGTAAACAATCTTCCATCCTAGAGTGAACAGACAATAACAATATATGATTTCTCTCAAAGAAATGAGTAGACAGTTATATTTAAACAAGACCGCCTTTAATGTGTTCTACGACAAAATACTTAATGGCGTTTTTAAGGATAATATATTTGTTGAATATTGTGATTTTCAATTTCCTACTATGGAAACTCGCAATTGTGTTAAAAATTATTGCCAATTTCAGTTCTAATATTGATTGCCAAAATGTAAGAGACATCAAGAAACTCTTTTTGTATGAATTCAGTATCCTAAAGATTCAGGGTGTGGAAAGAAAACAAAACACTCTACTTGGGAAATTAATACATTCAAACCCATAGAGAAAGGGCACATTATTATTATTATTATTATTATTATTATTATTATTATTATTATTATTATTATTATTATTATTATTATTATTATTATTATTATTATTATTATTATTGGATATACGGAATGTCGTTTCAAATCAAGTGTTTTGAACAAACCGGTACTCAAGTGATGACCATCATTATTGATACAAAGCGCGAAGCAGATACAAAATACTCCTTGCGTTACTACTGGCGACCCGCCATTTTTGATGAACTTCTCAGCAAACAAGGCACGATGTTCTCCCAATCAAGTCATGGTGTACAATTAATTAGAACGGTATGTATTCCGCTGTTCGGTGACACGCTCACACCCAAAGCTATTGTCCTTCCAAGACGGGAAGTTCTTCATCTTATTTCGGAGAACGTCGTGCCTTAACTTTTTCAAGGATTTATGGCAGGTGACCGGTAGTAGCTCAGGCTCCATTTAGCATTCGCTTCGCACTTTCTATCAGTAATGGAAACCATTACTTAAGTGATATTATGTTCAAAAACTATGCTGATTTAAAACGGCATTCTAAGCTACACTTGAGAAATAATAATGGGAAAACAGTTACCGTACCTTCTTTGATTCTGAATTTATTAGTTTCCCCAATAGGGGCCTCGTTTTTGCCGTACCCTATACATGTAAATTCCTTCTCGTGATATCATGTTCTTCTACTGACACCAAAAACGATATATATCTATATTTCACACAATGTTCTTAAAATACATCTAAAGTATTTTTTCTTTTATTCTTCCACAAGGGAAATGGCAGAATTTGATTTCATTTTATGTTCTTTGAATCTGGTCCATAAGAAAAAATCCCTACCATTACATGAAGGATTTTATATTCAACTGGTTGGTTTTAAAGAAACACACACACACACACACACATATATATATATATATATATATATATATATATATATATATATATATATATATATGTATATATATATATATATATATATATATATATATATATATATATATATATATATATATATATATATATATTAGGGTCGTCCTTAATTTTTGATTTCTGAATTTCTTAGAACGAACCCCATAAAATGTTATAAAAGTACTATTAAGTCAGGAGAAAAATTAGCTCCATTGAATAATATTAAATGATGTCTCAAGCGACCTAAAGTTTTGAATCTGATTACAATACATAGTATATGAGGGGAAATCTGAAATAAACTCTTTTAACTTAGAAACGGCTTAACGGAATGCCAAGATCCCTGGGTAATGAAACTAGAGGAATAAACACACGTAATTCTGTATAGTATTGTTATATCGGCCATCTTGAAATCCGCCATCTTAGATTCAGGTCAAAATTTTTAAATAGGAAGAGGGTCAGGTGACATATCATTTTCAGGTAGCATTTCACCAAAAGCACAAATTTGGCACTATTTGAAAAATAGCTTTATCCAGGTAAGAATTATTACCTGTAAAATGATTTCACCTTTTCACAGATAAAAATTCATACACGACTAAAGATAAAGACATGAGTTTGGAGCGAAAAGAACAAAAAGAGATATGCATGGCTTCAAAAGAAAGAGGAACGCAAAATAAAATGCACCTCTGGAAATGATTTGTTTTAACTATATACACCAAAAGACATGGAGGTAAGCAGATCAAGTAACGAAGAGGAAAACCCACTTGAGTAAGAGTGTTAAAGAAAATGTGAAAATAGCTGCGTGTGTGCCCATACCCTCCAAGAGATGTGAAACGGGAAAAACTAATTTTATTACTAAAAGACTGATTGCTATTCTTGATCGATACAAAGTCACTGATAAAGCAGCAATACATATTCTAACAGCGACGGCAGAAGCATTAGTCAATAATGTAGAGGAACTAGTTATAAATAGGTGTTTCATTCACCGATGCTGAGAAAAAATCCGTAGTGAAGTCGCACAGGGCAAAAAAAAAAAGAAAAAATAGAAAAAAAGAAAGAAAAATAAAAGAAAGAAAGAAAGAAATTCAGAGTGGACCAAGTGCGTTAGTTGTGCATTAGAACAGAAAATTACTGCCGAATTTGACTGGCAGAGAGACTATCGACAGGTTATCAATAGAAGATGGTCATGAGAGGCTAATTGGTGTTCCTATTTTGTCATCATCAAGAGGAGAGCATATTGCTTCTACTATAGTTCATTCGCTTGAAGAATGGAACTTGGTGAAGTTTGTGCAGGTAGTTTGTTGTGACACCACTCCCTGCAATATGGGTCATGTCAATGGTGTTTGCATTCTGCTAGAGCAGAAGCTCAAAAATAATCTTCTATACCTTCCTTGTAGACACCACATTTATAAATTGGATCAATCAATACGAAGTGTTCAGATGCGGTTATTCGACTATCTCCAAAAATTATAAAACTTTGAGTGTAACGAACCTTGTGTATGAGAAGGTCAATAACACTATTTACGTTGTCGTATGTACAAGTGTTCCTGAATGGTTGCCATCTTTGTTGTCGGTGGAGTGCCATTTTTTGTATTTACAAGCGTTTACGAAAACTACAGTTGCTCAGGACGTACGTATCAGAAGAACTCCGAACAAAAATGAATGTTTAGAGGAGAGCCTGAAGTAAACGGAGAATATGTACTCTCGATTCTAAATAAATATGCAGGATTGCAAACCAATACATGAAATCACTAGAAAATTACAGAAAATTACACTTTTAAAGAGGCTGTATTTTGGAATGGCAAAAGGTGGGGGGTTCATAAGTTTTGTGCTAAATACTATTGCACGTAAGGAGTCTGCATAAATTTGCACAGCTATGATACTACTGGGGTCATAGATTTATGGGTGTCCGAAAGTTGAAATTTGTGATTTTGATGTCATCTTTGGGGCGTAATATCTCAGGAGGGTAAAGTGCTAAAAATTGCTACTTAGGCATAAAGTAATTCTGTATGTGAATGAACTATCGCAAAAAAAGAAATCATGACTGATATTAAAATACATGGAGAAAAAAGTGAGAACATGGTAAAAACGCGAAGAAAGCACGCGACGATTATGGTCGTAGCTCGGAAAAATTTAAATGTTTGATATGTTTCATGCTAAATCTCAAAAACTACGCATGATTCAGCAATTATGCCCGTTTTCGTTTCTGTTCAGTTGTGCAAACGTTTGCGAGTGGCGGTTGTTTCATCTTTCTAGCTCCATTATCATTGGAGATGGCGAGTGGCGGTTGTATCATTGGAGATGGCCGACCAACCATTTTCCCCATTTTTGGACCACTTGATATCGATTGACCAAATTGTTTTTTAAATGTGTATTTGATAAGTATTGTTTTCGTTTGCATCTGGACCGGATGCTCCCCTATTGAAGCGTTTTCAGAACGAGGTCTAAGGTTGATTGCACTAACTTTATTCCAGGAATTGATGATGATGATGATGATGATGTAAAGAACAATATTTCCGATGTACGAAATAAAGTGTTGAATTTTACTATCAAATTTGTAGAAGCAGGACACCGTAGAGAAGATTACAGGCAATTTTTAGAACTGACCATCATATTTTTGGGTGGCATACCTAATCGAGGAGTTTTCTTTCGTGTGCCTAGAGTAATTCATCATTCTAGGGGGATAGGAAAAACAATCTACTGTTTAAAAATATTTCTCTTTCGCCAACAATTTCACTTAAGGAAGCAAATAGAAACAGGTCTTCGGAGAGTATTCATTTTTCTGATACAACTATATGTTCAAGCTTGGTTTAAATGTGATCAAGCATCCCATTCACCATTACAAGACCATGCCATTTTTGAAAGTTTTGTAGTCATAGACAAATAGATGCTGAATTATCTGAAGTGGCTCTTTCTAAATTTTCTCGCCATCTCTGGTACTTGACGGAGGAACAGGTAGTATTGGGTTTTTATGATAATGAAGTTACAATAATGAAAAAATGGTTCAAAGAATTAAAACTGTAAAGGGAAACGATGAAGCAGCAAAGAGGCTTGATGCAAGAGGTGATACCATAAAAATTCTTGTTTAAAGAGAAATTAGTGATTTTGTTACAACAAACATACAAATTTTCCTCGAGAGACTTAAAATACCCAAAGAGTTTCTTGAGTGTGATCCGATTTAATGTTCAAATAACAATGACCATCTTCAAGTAAAGACAATAGTTAAATTCATCCACGTAACAAACGATGCAGCAGAAAGGGGAGTGAAACTAATAAAAGATTACAACAACGTTCTAACGAAAAATGAGGAGCAGAAACAATTTCTCTTGCAGATAGTGAAGACACACAGACAATATTTTCCTATATGTGACAAAAGTGAGCTGTATAGTAAATAAGATTGAAAACTTACCATAAAACTACTACATAAATAAGGGGTATTTCAATTTCTTCCAAGTTATATTTTTTTGTTTTTCCTCGTAATGGTCTACGAATCATCTTGAAGAAAAAAACTTATTTGTATTTCATAGCATAAAAGATCTAACTTTCTCTAGCAGTTTGTTTAAGTTTATGTAAAAGACTTCCGAAATTCTTACAAATCTGTGGTCTATAACTAGAATAAAATAACATTACATCGAAGCATTTCGTTTATCACATGTAATAACTCTTACATGATTATAGGTAACTTGAAAATAATACCAGATTTGTGCTTCTGGTAAAACATTACCTCAAAATGATATGTCATATGACCCTTTTCCTATTTAAAAATTTTGACCTGAATTCCAGATGGCGGACTTCAATATAGTCGTGATGATAATGCTATACCAGACTAGCTTGGTCTCTTCATCTGGTTCCATTATCCAAGATATCTTTCCATTTCCTTAAGCCGTTTCTAAATTACAATGATTTATTCAAGATTTTCCCCATATATTATTTATTGTAAACGTATTCAAAACTTTAAGTCACTTGAGGCACCATTTTAAATTATTCAATGGTTCTCATTTTTCTCCTGGCTTAATTTGGTCCCATACGGAACCAAAGGAAAATTCCTAAGTTTATTTTTTCTCACATAAATAAGGAACATCCTAATATATATATATATATATATATATATATATATATATATATATATATATATATATATATATATATATATATATATAGTGTGTGTGTGTGTGTGTGTATTATTATTTACTATTGGAGTAAACAACCTAAAGGAGAATTAAGGACTGTCCACATAACTCCCATGAACAAACAAGAACTTGCCTTTTACGTTGAAAATCACTCATTCAGAAATCGGTGTTTACAACAGTCAAAAATAAAGTAATTTAAAGTTTTACCACTAAAACAGGAAAATTGATTTATTACGCTATAGTCTATAAGGAAGAAAGTAACTGATATTTTACTTGAAAGTACTACAACACAACAGCTAGTGAATGAAGGTCGAGAAGAATTTATTTATGTCAGGCCCTTTTTCTGTGTACCATCCCGTGCACATTCCATGTGCATCATTCTAATATAATCATATAACACAATTAACAACTTGATATCTTTAGTTCAGCAATCATATACCGAAATAATCTGGATAATTTATTCTTTACTTGTTGCAATACAGATAAGCACATAGTTGCAACGTAACCATTTAGGAAAATCAACTTGAGAAAATTCAGTCGAAATGATGAAATGAAGAGCAGCATATAAATACGTAATATGGAAAAAGTTCAACTGAAAATTAAATCCTTGCAATGAAAGGTAGATATAAGTACTAACTTTTACAACATAAATGTGCGTGTGTTATTTCTCTGAAATTTCCACGTCTTCCTGTTAATTAAGCCGTTAAGAGGATTTTTTTGTTTCTATCTGCATGTTTGCATCTCATCTGAGGTTTCCAGGAATGTTGTGACGAAATATTTTGCTTCCAAATGGGAAAATAATTTTAAAATAAATGAAAACTTTAAAAATCTGTACATATTTCTTTACTTTTATACTTTCGGAAGAGATGTATAATTCCAAACTGCAAGAATATGACATAAACAACTGACAAGAAATAAATACTATCAAAATATGCTAGTGCAGACTCATAATTTCTACCTAGGTTTTATAGTATATTGAATTCGCAGCTGTAATATAAAGTTTATTTCTAACTGTGACGAATAGATTGAGCAATATGTATTAATAAAAACGTAACTAAATTTGTTCTTGTCAGTGATAGTCAAATAAATCACTGACAAATAGATAATATAAGTAAAATGATCACTAATAAATTTATAATTAACATGTCCTTAGAACTATCTAAAAAAAACATGTTTACACAATTGATGTTTTTTCACACGCCTAGTATCGTATTTCTTAATGAGGTCATCATTATAGCTTAAAAGTCAATTAACTTCATAAAACTTGTAATCAACTATTAAGCATACGTCTTCAACTATCACCTAATTTGGATTTTTTCTATGCAAATATAGTAGGGTATGTATTATACAGTATTTACATTCATGCTTAGTTAAAATCTTAAGCGTATATATAGGAAAATGATAAAAAATCTGAATGTCAAAATTGGACAACTTTAATATTTTATTTAAAAAAATATTAAAATTTAGTAAAACTCCCTCTAAACGACCACAACTTTGAACCAACTATCTTCTGTTACTTGGATATTTACTGGTACTAAATTATAATTACAAAGAGGCAATGTATCAAACCCTTCTTTAGGCCGACCAGAAAGTTTTATCAGGAAATATTATTTTTTATCCCGTTTAGAGAGATCATTTATGACAAACATGTGTTTTCTCAGATAGGATATTTGTAACGTTAATCAAGAGCAACCAAGTAACATTTATTAGTAAAAGCTAATGGAGCAGATAGTTGAACACTGGGCATTCATTAAAAATATTTCGTTTGCTGTCAAGTTTGTGGAAGAGACATGTGTGTCTGTAAACATCAAGCCTCCGGTGTAGTGCTAGTACGCAATATATGTCAAGATAGTCACCAACTTTGCACTACTTAGAACGAAACAAAGTTCTTCAGCGAAAGAACAAGTAACAATAACACAGTGTACCCCACGGGAAAAAGTTGAGTTTATTAACTCAAAGACCTAAACAAGCCATATTTTACTAAGTTTAGGCTTAAATTAGCATTTTACTCAAATTAAATATATTATAATACGATACTTTAAAATAAATAAATATTTGAAAATAAAACAAAACATCTTTAGAAGTCTTTTAATTAGCCAAGCAGAATATCATTTACCTAGATAGTTTCATTTTAACGCTGTATTCGACGGCGAGATTAGTATTTTGCATCCTCAGCATTATACTAACCAGCTCATCTCTACAGCATTGCAGCTAATCTATCAAGCTGAGATGATATCCATAATTACACTGATAGGAATATATCAAGAAATTATTTTTGATTGTCCATGTCTAGAGATCAACATGATTGATTCCCTCTATCAAGAAACTCTATTCTTAACTTTCGAACAACTTCATCTTCGTCAAAATTGATGATGACCCATCAAATACATCTTGAGATTATGTGTCTTCCGGACGGACACCCGGTCAGACAGAATGAACTAAATTTCTTAAAAATAGTTAGTAAATTAACCGATTTTAGTTGGAGAAACTTAAGGTAAACATATTAAAGGGGGCCTAATTATAAAAAGTAAAACGTATCAAAATTGTAAAAAAAAAGAAAGAAAAAGAAAAGAAAAGAAAAAGAAAAGAAATTACTATGCTGTTATCATCTTCAACACGTACAGAAACCAAAATTCAGTTGATTTAGCTTTTATAATAGCAAATTAATTTATGAAGGTACTATCGATAAATTTGTTTTCTATCCGAGCAGAAATGAGATGTTTAATTAAATTTAGATGGATCCGTTTCACCACATCTAAACCAGATGATTCACAGTTGTTTGAATAGGTATTTAAAGGTTTCAAATATTTTTGTAGAATCGTCGCACAGATGGCATCACTATACAAGTGAAATACGCTTAGTCGTAAATCATTGTCCTTCATTTGTTTCTTCTTTCTGTCTAAGACTGAACTTTAATGGTAACTTAAATCATATTTATTACTTTTTTACTATACTGAAAGTACTGATTTACAGCTTTGTGCATAACTTACGGACTGAAAGACGCATACCTTCATAACTACCATGTCAAATTTGATATCGATTGCATGAGTTCAGTGTATGAGTGTTTGTTTCAAAAATATGACTCAAAATTTGGCTGCCTATAACTCAGGAACCTAAACCATCGACAACACAATATTTCTCTCATTTATATAACAGTTTATGTTCTACCACCACGATAACTTTGATTCTGATCGGGTGAATTTGGTCTTTGACGTTTTATTTTCGAAAATATGACTCGAAGTTGGCCCACAAATAACACTGGAACCAAAGAAGAGAATAATACCAAATTTCACACTCTTTTATAAAGATGAATTATAATGCCAAGTTTGATTCCAATCGATCGAGTTTGGTTGGACACGTCAACTTGTACGATATATAGTGCCCTTGATTAACCCTATATTGCGCAGTGTTAATCCAAATTAACAAACCATGTTGAGTGTGATACTTTGAAAGTCATACCGTAGATGGTGCCACTTCTGTTTCAGATGGTTTCCTTTATGCCGTGCCATCTGTTATGAACACTCATAATTGCATCTCTTTCGGAAGGAGAGGTTTTCCAGCAGTTTCTGTTGCGAGGATGGATACAGCGTGGGTGAAATGCATTGCTTTGTTTATTTTTGAAGCAAGAGGAGTCGAAAAAAGGGAAATTTTTCTTTGAAAAAATATTTTTCTAGAAGGTATGTGTCTGTTGTTTATTTTAAGTACTTGTAACTTATCACACTAATTTCGTTTTGTATTTGCTCGTCCGAAATATGTTTGTATATTCTGATTAACATTGCGCAACTACGAACCTCTTTTACTAAGAATCAAACATTTCTTCGATGAGGCCTAATGGAAAGTTTGAAAGATTGGTTTCTTACCTTCTTTTCTTTGAATTTTGTTGGAATTTTTATTGGTTCATGGAAAGCATTGTTGCGTGCAGTGTATGCTTTCAGTGTTACCAACTTATGAATAAAAATAATATGAAGTTGAACACGAAAAAAAAAATACTAAACGTAACAACGTCATTTCAGACATCTTTCTCTATTTTTTTTTTTCGATTTTGTGTTATTTTGAAAACCTCAGTTACTCTTTCTCTCTCTTTACTTTCTGTTACTCTTTAGTATTATTTACCGATTTATTGCCGATAAAGATTCTTGAAGACTGTAAAAGCTTATATTACTTTAACAGGTGAGCAAGAATTTATTTCGGAAAAACGACTCGTTCAGCCATATACACCTCCTGACGACAGTGAGGATAGCAGCTCCAGGTAAGCGATAGAGTTAGGAGTTCTAGATTCAGACGATGAAGAATGGCATCCTAAATCTGAAACTTCAAATGGATCAGAAGATATGTTCAAAACTATTGTACTCCAGTATTTTACATTGATTTCATTGAAATAGATACTTTTAGATTAGTAAATTAAAAGAATCGTTTGCTTTTTTTTTCTTTCTTCAGATGAAACAGTAAATGCCAATTTCAGTCAGGCTACAACTGCTGCCAGTCGTCAGCCCGAATGGAAGAGAATAACAAGAAGTTATCCACCTCTTCAGTCACCACAATAGAAATCGAGTTTGTCTTCTCTAAATGAAATCAGATCTCCAATTGAATATTTCCAAATGTTTTTAGTGCTGATATTCTGGATTTAATCGTTCGTGAAAGCATTTTATATTCTAACCAGAAGGACCCCAATAAACCTTTGAAACTAACTAAGTTAGAATTAGAAATATTTAGGAACCGTAATGTTCATGTCCATTTTCGCATACCAAGGACAAGATTCTATTGGATTTCATCCTATAGAATTCGCCAAGTTGCTAATAACATGTCTTACGGCATTGCGTTTCACTTCAAAGAAAAATTGTTTACTGTCATTCTATACATAATAGGTGTGATCCATGAAAGATATGTTATTAATTTCAGATTAAACATACTATGTTTCAGCATACCTTAGAATACATATTGTTTACTAAAGCATGTTATGAAAATCTGCGCAAAACTAGGTGTAAAGCAAGTCTGTAACGTCTAAAAAATTCTGTATTGGATATCAGTGAAAAATTAAACAAATAAGGTTCATAATTGCGCAATGTTAATTCAAATACACAATTCTACTGACGTCATATGGTAAATGTGAAAGTCAAAATTTATTATTAGTTTGGTTTAGATACGCGAATACAGTAAGAAAAAACATCTAAATATTTTTTTCTCGAAACAATTAATAAATTGCGCAATATAGGGTTAAACATTAGAAAATCAAATTAAAGACGAAAAGTAAAGCTAAAACGCTGCTAATTTCAGGCTATGAACTGTAAAAAATTGTTTATTCTGGGAAACTTACAGTGTTCCAAGATTTGAAGTACATACTTACAAAATCTAAAGCAGGTTCTAAGATTGATGTTACTTTCAGAAGTAATTAGTAAATTTGTTCTGTTTCATAGTCTCATCTATTTGTCCATTCCTTCAAATAAGTGAATTCTGTACATCATTGTCCATATAACATGCATCTGGATTTATGTGTAGTTCTACGTGGTATTTTGCACTCGTAGCACGTCAGTCACTAGTATAAGGAAATAACTTTCCTCATGCGTGATCGTTTGTTTCAACTGCCAAACTACTGCGCATCTCTGTTACTTTTGCTCGCTGAACTTTCTTCCAGTTCTTTTATGAAGTGCTATTTTTGTTCGAGCTTAGCGATATTTTTCAGCTCTGAGCCTATATGGGATGTCAATATACTTTTTAAGATGGAATATGAACAATCGCAATGCATTGAATAATACTGTCCTAGTGAGGATCAAGCCTGAGGCCACATTCTTTAAAGACGCGCTCGCTAGTCACCAGGCCAACAAGGAGTCTTATATGCCTTTGTGCTGTTTTCACTTTTATAATTATAATCAAACTGGTATGAATCAAACTGCAATGAGGAAACTTCTCATAATAAATATTAAACGTAGGACATTGAACTACATCCGGGCCAGCCCATAGAAACTGCAACTAAAGAAATTATAAGAAGGGTTACTTCAATCTTAATGACGTTTCCATAATGACAGAATGTTCTCTTGTTACTAATGAAGACAGGCTTACCCAGCTTTACTTATCTCTTTCCCATTTAAACACCCGCAGAAACAAAAGAAAGAAGTTAAGGAACCCGATTTTAATTTTAGAAAAGCAGATTTCCAGAAGATGTACATAGAACTCTCTAAAGTAAACTGGGATTGCCGACGATGTAAATATAGCATTAACAATCCGATGATGTAAATACAGCATTAACAAACTTTTATCAAATGATTAACAACATATTTTCTGCATGTGTTCCACCCAAAAGACATATCAGCGGAAGTTATCCATGTTGGTTTACGTATATTATAATTAAGAAAATAAAATCCAAGACATACCACCATAACAAATGGAAAAAGGGATCACCAAATATACTTGATCATCGCGATCAATTTGAGAGAGTGCGTAAAGAAATAAAATCTGATATAAAATTAGCCTACAAAACTTTTATTTTAAACTCAGAATGCTCTATCGAAAAAGGCCCGAGCCAGATCTGGAGCTTTATTAAACGCAAAACATAGCATTTGTTATCAAACTCCCTTACATGCAATGGTCATGATATCCAACATGTCAATGAAGTAGCACAGGCATTTGCACATTATTTCCATTCAGTTTACAACAATGCCCCCGAAACATATAACGTTGACTCTTTGCTTGTTAATCAAACCGAATGTAATATATTAGACAACTTTCAATTAGATGAAATAAAACTCGAAGAAGTAGAAAATGCTATACGAGCGTTGAAACCAAAAGCATCCTGTGGTCCTGATAACATTCCCCCTTATGTTGTGAAAGGTTGCAGTAATATATTTAAATACCCACTTTGCACTATACTTAATATTTATATTAGAACAAACAATTTCCCAGATAAGTGGAAAGAAAGTTTAGTCTGTCCATTACCAAACTCTGGAAACAAGAGAGAAATAGAAAATTTCAGCTCAATTGCTATTCTGTCGCCCTCTGCAAAAATTCTTGAAAGTATATTATATGCGCGAATTTTAAATCATGTAAAACCTGTTCTTTCAACTTATCAACACTGCTTTTTACGTAAAAGGTCTACTTCGACAAACTTATCAATTTTAACAAATTTTATAGTAACAGAATTAGATAAAGGCGGTCAAGTAGATGTCGTTTATACTGATTTTAGCAAGGCATTTGACGTCGTTGATCATGATGTCTTACTACTAAAAGTAGCTTCTCTGAATTTTTCGAAACAAGCAATGGAGTATCTTGTATCATACTTGCATAACCGAAAACAATATATTTCATATAAAGGATTTGTTACTGAAAAATTTAGTACTTTATCAGGAGTCCCTCAAGGATCTAATCTAGATCAACTGTTGTTTCTTCTTGTTATTAATGATATTCCTCTGTGTATTAAAATTTCTCAAGTTCTTATTTTTGCTGACGATCTCAAATTATATTCCAAAGTAAGTTCATTTGATGACTGCGTGAAACTTCAACAGGATCTAGAGAGAGTTCAAATGTGGTGTGATAAGAATAAATTAGTGCTGAATGTATCCAAATGTAAATCTGTATCTTTCACGGGGAAACAAGATCCATTTACCTTTACGTATACAATAAGTGGCACTTTCTTGTCTACCCCAAATACTATCAAAGATCTAGGAGTTATATTTGATAGCAAATTAACTTTTGCTCAACACATTGACGCGATAACTAGTAGTGCATATAGGAACCTAGGTTTAATTTATAGGATAGGACAGGATTTCTACAAAGAATTCACATTTATAAGGTTATATTTTTCGTATGTGAGGTCAAATTTAGAATACTATTGTACTGTTTGGACACCAAATATCACTAAATACACTGATGCAATAGAAAATATACAATTTAAGTTCTTAAAAATGCTTGCACACAAGAAAACCGGTTTCTACCCAAAGTATGTCTCCTATGAAGACTTAATGTTACTAACGAATTTTAATTTTCAAACATTAGAAAAAAAGATGTGTTTTTGATTTGTTGTTCTTACATAAATTATTAAACGGTAAAATTGATTGTCCAGAATTTGTTTCAGAAGAGTTATTACATGTCCAACACGTAAGACTAGAACAGCAAACACTGGGACATTCTATTGTAGAAAAGCAAGAACTAACATATTACGTAAGTCTTCTCTGTGGATAACGTGTGCTTCATATGACGAAATGATTAGAGGTCATGTAGTAGTTGTGTTTAGTATGTCGGAGAACAAGTTCAGAAGTATTGTCAGGCAATAACTTATGTATAATTAGATGACGTATATTTTTGTATGTATATAATGTATGTATAATAGTGTATGTTAATAATTATGTATACGACACTATAACTGGGCATCAAGCCTGTTGTGTTGTCCTTATGAAATAAATAAATAAATTTTGACTTTTATAACATCCCATAAGAAAAGTGCAAAATTTTGCAGAGCTATTCTGGGAAGATATTCAAATACAAACATCTCATACTTAATACATTTCCGTAATACGCAATAAATATGCAGAACAAAACTTCACAGCCATACAAAGAAGTCGTAAAATTGTAACGATAACTATAAATAACTGCTGACCATCCGTATACAATTAAAAGCAATAATTCATATATTGAAGGAAGATACAATTAAGGGTCTCAGTAAATTGTCTACACCATCGTCATATATACAAGTCATATCTACAACAGTTTACCTCTCAAAGCTAAGTAAGAACATCAAAAGCGATCTTTCATGTGTCTGAGTGTGAGTTAGTGTTCCTTCTACTATTGAAGTGTACTTATTAGGATAACGCTACGTTATCTCCATTACTCCATACAATAACTCTTGAATGAAAGCGATTTTTTAATTATTCTTTTAAAAATAGACAGCTTCAACATAACATTGGCTGAGTTCGTTAATTAAATAAATCAATTAGCATCTCTTCATGGTTAACAGTGATTTTAACGATGACTGGATATCTTTTAAAATATAAAACATTCCCTGGCGTCTATTCAACCTGCACAGTAGCAAAGCATTGTTAGTTGCCTACAATTAAATATAAGCATTTACTGCAAAGAGGTTCATCAGTCTTTAGTTTAGCGTCATGCTATTTACTCTGTTTACCAGAGTTTTATTTGGATCACGCATTGAGACTTACAGGATTGTACTGTCCATCCATTCGTCCATCCGTTACTCCACACTATAACTCTTGAAAGAAATAGATTTTTTAATTCTTTTTAACCTTACACAATATATAACAAAAGCGATTACTACGGCGAAGCTGATTAATGGAGTCAAACCGTTAACATTGTCATGGTAACGGTAACTTCAACGTATCGTAACGTTAAAACAATATAACATTCTCAAGCTTTCATGCAACCTGCACAGCACTATAACATTGTTGGTTGCGTATGATGAAAGGAAATGTAACTTTTCTTACAATACAAAGTTCATTAGCGTTTAGTTTCATGTGATGCTCGGTTCACTGTCTTTACTAGAGTATATTTATTCTCAACTTCTACCAAAAAATATTCTACGAGACAATGGACAAAATATGAGAATTTCCTAAGTGTATTTTTCCTCTTTAAGGGCACTAAGCTATGTTTTCCGTTCCCGTTCTGATCCCTAAAGGTCAAGCAAATAATAGGTTCGAGACATTTAAAACGGTTGGAGTATGTCATTTATAATCTAATAATTACGAGAGGTTACAAAACCTGCAATGAAACATGTATATATTATTTCATAAATCAATACAGCCACCAAATAGTATATACATTAAATTATTTTTCGACATAGTCTCCATATCAGTTGATTCGCTTATCGGATCATGAGATGAGTTTGAGGGTTCCCTCTTGGTAAAAAATCCTGTCCTCGCCTGTACAGCCACCTTGTAATGAAGTGCTTTACCTTCTTGTCTGAAGCGAAGCGACGGTCTCCGAGGTGTTCCTTCAAGTGTAGAAATAGATGAAAGTGGCTTGGAGAGATATCCTTGCTGTAGGGAGTATGGTTGATGATGTCCCGGCGAAAGTTCTTCAATAGTATGGTGGTCTTCTGGGCTGCATGCGGGCACGCTTTGCCGTGAGGGAAGATGACGGCGTCGATAAGAAATCCTGGCTATCTCCTCGAGATTGCTTCGCGCAATCGTGTCAAGATCTCTTAGTATCAGCCACTGATCACTGTGCGCCCTCTTTCCAAATACTCCATGAGTATGACACGGGCGTTGTTCAAAAATACTGTGGCCATCACCTTCCCGGCATGTGGCGTCACCTAAACTTCATTGCATTTGGAGAGAAGGGTTGTCTCCACTCTTTTGATGATCACTTACTGCTGGGAATGTAATGGTGGATTCATGTTTCGTCACTCGTGACAATGAGGTGAAGAAAACAATTCCCTTCCGTAGACAACCGTTCGAAAAGTTGCAGACTTGTCCGAATGCGCTTCTCCTTGTGTTGGTTGAACAGATTGCGTGGAACCCATCGGGAACAAACTTTCCGCCACTGCAGGGTATTGTGCACAATGTGAGAATGTTTACGAATGACATCCCCAATTCTTCCATTAGATGCCGTAACATAATCCTCTTGTTGTGTTAGAGTCTCTTCGTAAACCTCTACAAGGTGCCATTGAATTTCATCCGTGGTTACTTACATCTTTCGCTCACAGAAACCCAATAACTGGGTGGAGTTCTTCGCGAGACCAGTTTTCCAAACGAGTCGCCATTTCTTTTTATCTACAACTAGTGCCTTAGGTGGCAGGTGACTGAAATTCTGCACAGTTGCCAACTCCATATATTAAAATTACAATACACTCCTCATTTCTCAATAACAGACGAAACTCCAGAAATATTGATCTTGTAACCTTAGTTTCTGAACCATCCTCGTACGTATAGATACATATGTTTATAATCTCAAGTTATGAACTATGTAAGTTTTTTTTTAAAAAAAACTTATAAACTAAAATTACTTAAAAAGGAAATGTAGTTTCTCTACTTTTTATTCTTAGTCTCGTCTTTAGTGTCTCTCTACTTGGACAACTGATTTTCAAAATTTGGTTCTTGGCAATCACAAACACAGCTACTAGATATCTGAAAAGATTCCAATAAGTATTTTTCTGTCAATTCTGTTGGACAAGGTTATTCATACAAAATAAAAGCAGATTTTTTTGTGTCTATTTGTTTGATTCGATTCAATTTTGTTGCATTTTGCTTGTTGGATAATAAAAACATGACAGGTTTTAAAACTACACAAAAGAACGAAAGAAGAAGAAAAACTCAAAGGTTTGCTGATTTCCAAAGATCGGTCACGCACAAAGTACTTCAATAATTTTTTTCGTTAGTCTTTGTCTCTCTTTTTTTACAACAAAAACTGAAAAAATCAACGATCGATAACCGAAACAAAAGGTGACCTCAATGTTTTTATAAAGTTGTCACCAACAGACGGTAAGCATTTAGTCTTTTTTTCTTCGTGTTTTTCCTCTATGCTCCTGCATGAAAAGTTGAAGATTCAATGAAAGCTCTTGAGCAGAACCATACAACACAACACGTTGTCAATAAAATCCACCTACTTTTTTTCCTCCTTTTTCTCAGATCTTTCTTTGAGTACCTACATCAAATGGAACCAGAAAAGGAAGAAATGCAAAGTCGGTTGAATGAAAGCGATACCTGCCAATCTTTTCTCTTAAGTTTCTGTCAAATACGTTATAGGAATGTGTAAAAAATAAGATATTTTATTTCTTTATATAAAAGTAACGATGAGAGTTCACTTTTTATATTCTTAAGTACGTACTAGAATTCACTTCTGTCAATTACTGTCTGGTATTTCATTAAAGTTTTTTCTTGGTGACTTTTTGATATTATAAAATAAAGGCAAAGAAAACTGATACTCCACAACTTCAACCTATACAAAAGCAAGGAAGATAACTTGATCTTTCTAGTCATTAGATGATTACCGATTTTGATTTTAAAGTGTGAGATCAGCTTTCGATTTCCGTTGTGAATTCACATCATTCGAATTCTAATTAAGTTATTGGTCCACATCTTATAACGCCCGGAAGTACGGTGGTTTAATGGTAGAGCGCTCACCTCTGGTTTCAAGCAATCAGTGCTTCCATCAAACTGTACATATGGTGGATAAAAAAATAATAGAAAATTGTCCTCAGGTCAGAGAGCTGTGTCTCAGCATTACAAGAAGCCCATAGCAGATAAGTGAATGTGATGCAATGAAGTATGGTGAGTGGTAACGACTGTGTGTTATTCAGCCAAAAGCAGCAATGCTGTAGAGTAGACGAGGAAAGTGGAAGTGTGTTAACAATATGTGCTCTCCAAGATGAACAACGTGAGTGGAATAAGATTGAAGTGGCACGTGGGAGCAGAATACAACAATGTTTCCAGAGACGTAGCTAGGTGCCATTGTATACGCCATTCCAATATATGAAGAAACTGTTTCCTGAAAATCTAATGTTATTGTTGACACCAGTAACGAAACCAAGGGTAAGAGCTTCTAAGTTATCTGATATTAGAAATCTTTGTCGGTTTGTGCCGGACCCTGATAAGGCATGGTATGAGTATGTTTTGTCCCAGAGTTTTCCGCGAAACGAGGAAGGAATTTCGGAAATTGATAACGTTCCACATGACGTTGAGAGTGACTAAGAAAAAGAGCACTGGCAAGTGTTTCAAGGAGTTTCTTTTCATGTTTTGTCATAACACTTTATTTTGTTTCTAACAGTTACTAAAGAGAAACACTTTAGTAAATATCTCATGAATTAACTCTTAATTCAAGAGAGAAGTTTTGATGTCTGTTATTTGCTACAATAAGTGCGTATAACACCATTGCTTTCTACATAAATACATCTAAATAGAAAGCTAATGCTAGAAACGTATATTTATCTTCATTAATATGTGATTTACTAACAACGGGAATAAAATGCTACATATTAAATTGTTTTATATAAGAAAAACATTTCTTAAATTTTCAACATCGTTTTCCTCAAAATGCATATTTCAGACTTACGCCACTATTGCATCAAACTTCTCAATTATACTCCTAGTGCGAAGGAATTCTGTTACATTTGAATCAAGATGGCCTAGTGATTGATTGGTTCTATTGGATTGGTTGTGCAATTGATAAAAGTTTACGCTCCCTATAGGAAGTGAATTTATTTTGTATTATTTACAGCAGTCGTATATTTAAAAAAAAAACACTAGTATACAGGGGTTACACAAATCTAGTTTAATACATAATTTGTAAGTTAAGACGAAATTTCAACAAGCTGCAACTATTCACATCTTTATAGCTTGATGACGGATATACACGCCTAATTCAATATATTAACTTACGTCAATCCCCAGGATACTGCTATATTTCTAAACGCAGCTTGAGGTAAATTAACAATATGCACCATTTGTGATAGGCCTTAGTTTCATATTTATTCTCTAATCATCCACATATAAGCTCCAAGATGTTGTTGCCAAATACAAAAGCTCCAAATACTACTTATCACATATCAGATTATTTAAAAAATATATTAAGCCTTTGAGGATCAAAATTGAGAATAAATTTATTGTGATTTGGAAACATTATAAAAATACGTATGCACCATTTTGTTCAATGACTTGTCATTTTTCCGACGACAGAATAATCCCGTCATTGTAAATTTATATACTTTCTGGTGAAAAAAATGTGACACACGGTTTTCACAAGCCTCTTTTGAAACTAACTTAACACAGAAACAAATGGTATTCCGGCGATACCACATGGATACATTGGAACCTCAAAACCAAGTTCTCTAAAATTTTAAAAGGTCGTTATAACGGTTTGGCATTGTTAGTGTGATAAATGGCATTGTTTCTGTTGTCTAGTTCCATCTATTTTTTTTAAGTTGATAATTGTCGCTCATTGTCGACAGCACAGGTGTGAGTTTACCGTTCAGCTCAGCGGCAGTAGTTAGTGATGCCCATCCAATTCCACCAAACGCACAGCATAACCTTGCTGGGTGTAAGCATGGGCTGTAACACAGACTCTGCAGCTTTTCCTTGCTTCGACCACGATGTTATTCGCACATTGTTGACGTAGGTTACCAACTTTTAATCACTCGTAAGTAACCGTTTCAGAAATGGTTCGTTACATTTCAGTAGAAATTTGTAGAAAGAAATTCGATCGAGAAAAACGCTTTTGAGTCAGATCATGTTTCTGCCAAATATCGAGCTTCTCTTTGTACCCACCTTTCTCCAAACAGTTTATCACTGCTTGGTGATGGATGTTCAGGTTACAAGGTTGCATGAGGCTACAAGACAATCTGGATCGATTTTGCCACAATATCATCCACTTTTGCTGTGATTGGTCACCCGCCGCTGTGAGCATCTTGGACAGCAGAATTTTCTGAACAAAAGGAACTGAACGACTTTTCTTCTGGCTTGATAACTTATTTTGGCCGTGAATAGTGCATATTTCTTCACAGGTCTGCGCAACATTTGCGCTTATGTATCGAAATAAAATTGTTAAATGTAGCACACTTTTGAGGAAGGTTCATTCAACTTTATGACATAACATCTTACGTCTGACTATAAAGAATTCCAACATTTTTTTATATCTACTAGCTTCAACTGTCAGCTGTCAAATAAGTAGCTTCAAGTTGACCTTATTCAAGATTCATCTAATACCTCCTAGCCATGAGAACGTAATCAAAAATGATAACACAGGGTTACTATACTTATTACGCGAAAGTTGATTTTTTTTTTTAATTTAATTCAGTTAGCTTATGTCGGTAGTTCTGCATGTGTCGGTAGTTCTCATTAAAAGTTATTCTTTCCTCTTAGAACTACTCTCGCGCTCTAATTAAAAGTTCACATATTAATGTTTCATGTTAGGGATATAAATTTTCTCACATGATGATGAGGCAGTAGCAGTATTTTAAATTCTTTTCGGTTCTTTTGGAAAGTGTATGGTGAGTCATTTCAAGCTTCACAAGCTTAATTGAAGGAACAATATCTAACACAACTTAAAACCTTAAGAATTATATGTTATTTGGGGGGTCCAAATAGTAGACATTTTAATGATGTGAGACCTCTCCGGATCACATTTTTGCTTCATTGAGAAGATTTCTTTTGTGTGTAATTGCATTTTGCTTTAGGATTCCTATGGTAAACATATCCTGTAGTGCATTCATACGTTTGTGTATATATTATATCATATAAAGTGAAAACGTTTTATTTGGAAGGGCGAATGACGAGGACCTTAAATGGGAGCAGTTTCCCTCGTCTCTCTACAAGTTACAGTCCTGCTATTAACATTCGATAAAATCGTTTATTTTCCTCTTTTTAGGTGTTTGGTACAGAAGATAAACTTCAGAAATTATCTTTAAGTAAAGAGACCTTAATGGATGGAGATTTTGAAATTGTTGTATCGATTTTTGTACTGTTATTCACAATATATTGCGAATATTTAGGGAAGTGTTTTCCGACACTTTACTGTCTTCTTCCCTCGAAGACAAAAAACAACGTACCATCGTATGTTCTCAATAGTTCTAGAAGTTATCAATAACAAAGGATTGAAATGGAACCTACTAAAGGTGACAATTGATTTTGAAAAGTTGGCTGTCAACTGCGTCTCATTATTTATTTATTTATTTACGAATGTAATTCCAGACACAGCTCAAGGCCAATTTAAACTGGAATATCTAACAAATCTAAGAGAAGAAACATAATAATAATAATAATAATAATAATAATAATAATAATAATAATAATAATAATAATAATAATAATAATAATAATAATAATAGCAATAATAGCAATAATAGCAATACTAACAAATACAACAAACACAAGAATTCAACGATATTATTTTCATTACTCTCAGTGCATTTGAAGAAAGTTTCAAGAATAGAAATAGTTTAACTATATCGAGAGGATGAGAATGTTCGGGAGTAGATCAAAAGAGCTATTTGCACTAGTTCTTGTTCAAGAAAATAAAGTATTAGATGCTTGCATTCATATCATGGAAAATGTGCTCAATGTACCACAAGCTCCAGAATTCCACGACGCATGATTGAGAATTTGGTAGATAAGAATGAGACAGATTATCCTCCGTAAGTACCATTTTCTCTTTTTTTCTGAAGCTTCATCCATATAATTCACAACTATTATTTCTCAGACAAAAAAAAAAAAAATGTGCATGGGAATTCTTATTGCACAAATCCATATTGAACAACTTTCTGTTCAACATAACCGTTTCTTCTTTTTAAATAGTAAAAGTATAGTAATCTTACCTATAATTTCCCAGAATAGTTCTTCGTAGGTGCTCAAGCAATAAACTGCGTTCTGCATATTTGTTCTGGTTCACCATTGCGAAGAATCTTGTTAATAGTTTTTATTTCTCTCTTTCAGAAAACCGTGGAAGCCGTACCATAACAAGGGAGACAGAATGACAAATTGAGTTGAAGCATGGCATTCCAAAATCAACAAGAAAGCAAGGAATCCATTCGTGAGCATGTACAGATTTATAGATCTTTTGAAGCAGGAGCAAACAGAGAATGAAATTCCAATGTATCAACTTCTGGTCGAGCACGTCGCTAAATCAAAGAAATCGAAGTGGCATCGTATTAATCGATGTATTGTAGAACTCTAAAGAAGGCTAGTTTACATTGATGCAATGTCTCACTGTATTTCATTTAGATGTCATAAGTGAGCAGTAGTAACTTGTGTAACTTTATAATTTACGCAAACTTATATTAGAACTTCTGTTACTTTATTATTTCTGTAGCTTTTTGTAATTTTGGGGAACTTTATGAAAGGAGTCTTAGGCATACCTAGTCATATAATTGTGCTTAGACTCTTTCGTTATGGACATTTAAAATATATCCTTACTTTAATAACTACAAGATTTTATGTCATTTCTTGTCAGTACTATCAATGTAATTTAGCATTAGGTGAATCCTGAATTATTCCATCAATTGCCATCTCATAAATTCCATTGCCAGAGGTTTTTAGACGAATCTTGATGTCACCATCAAACGATGTTAAACCTTACCCACCGAGACTCATATACTCTGAGACTTGGGTCACTGACGCCATCTGCAAACAAGGTCAATATTTTTAGACTAGTTAGTACTACGATTAACACCTGTCGCAACTTTCATAGTAGTTTAAGGAAACACCTATCCTTTCTTAAACTGTAACATCCCTCCAAGTATGTGTTAATATGAGTTATAAACTATCCCTAAAACCCTCGTACACGATGTTGTCCATTAGAAACACACTTGGCCTGGACCGAACCAGAGGCACTTATCACCAAAGATGATGTTATTCCACTGAGACAGAGTCCTTCATTGCATTATTTCTTGAGGTGCTTCGGTTTTGTCCGAATACCTTAATTTCTTCCAACTCTTCCCCATCATTCACCCTAAATTTATCATTCATTCTCTTTTAGCACTACGAAACACATTTATATCAAATGTTCAAATAAAGATCTAATTTAATTTTACTTCTAGGTACTTTCATAATTTTGTCTTTTCCAAGTTTTTGCAAGAATCAATTTTCAGTTATTATACAAGCTTGTAGATACACATATAAAATGTATGAATAAACAAGAGTGCTTTATGTCATTTAAGTTATTTCTTCCAATCATCGCGCATATCAATACAAGGGGAAAAAAAGCATAGCAAAAATTTATCCGAGTGAACTAACCAGAAAACGTAATGTATATTTGGCATATCTTTCTCTGTGACTTAGATGTAGCAAAGAACTAAACGCATTCGTTGATCATATGCGAAAAGATACAAGAAGAACTTTAATGATATTTAAAGATCAGACTGAATGTAGACATTCAGTTTAATTCCGAGAAATTACGTCATTTCTGAGTGGGTTCTCTCTAAAGAAAACGAAAAAGCGTCTCTTTCTGATTAATGTCACTCAATAGAAGAAAGGGGAAATTATTTGTATTCTTCTTTTGTATATCTGTAGGCGTTTCAAGGACGATTAAAAATTTAAAAAAAAAAAGAGACAGGGAAAAGAGCCAAAATGTGCTGGCGAGAAGTGATTCAGTTTTCTTTCACTGACCTTTCTTTTTATGAAATGTAAACATTAGGAAGATAAAATTATCTCCCTCTTACGTTTTCCTTCAGTTGACTCTCTGTTGTTCTCAATATCAAATGCTCAATTGTTATATGTTATTTTCAAGTATTGAATACATTACTAGCATTAAATATGGTTTACATCCCTGAGTAAACAGTCAAATCACAAAGAACATGAGGTTGTGTTAAAAATGAATTTTAAACTTGGTTCTAACCAAAGAAAAATTATGGTAGGACGAAAGTGTAGTCTAAAAATAGCAAGATTTTTTTTAAAAAACTTTGACAATGTCTTAAAACAGAACTTGACCGAGTGAAACTTCAGAATATCGGAAGGCAATTTCCAAAGCCCAATATATCTTCCTTGAGTATGGCCTTGATTGAATTTCCTAGCCGGAAAAATATTTCCGTTTTACGTTCCACGGATATGCTATTATAGGCTAAATGTAAATGGATTGTTACTGAAAGTGTATGATTATGAAATAATTGGTGGAATGAAAATTTTGGAGGAAAAGGAAGAACACTGGGTAGGTCTATGAATACAATGTAGTCAGCCACAAATTTATAAGTCCTGAAGTCAAACCAGAGATTTCACACAACAAAGACAGAGAGTTGCCAACTTTTCTTTGTAAAAATAAGGGAGACTTTGTTACGACTTTATGACTATTATGAATGAATATAAATGCTTAGATTTAAAACATTTTAATACATAAAAAACTATAATATTATTGCAGTGAACAAAGATTAAAACCTACGGTGGGATTTTGATGTTTAAGAGAGGATTGACAATGTTAAAAAAATCAAGATAAACTTCAAAAATTGAGAGTTTTACCTGTACTTTTATCTTCAAAGCCCTCATTAGCTGCCATTTTGTAATACGGGAGATAAGATTAGCATTAAATCAAAGCGTAAATTTGTGCTAAATAAGAGAGGAAATTAGACATCCTAACCAGAGGTGAGTGCTATACCACTGAAACCTCATACCCAATGTCGCAACTAGGATTTTATTTGAGGAGGGGCAAAGACTACCAAGCAATAATGATTTTTCGAAAATTTCACCAAAATTTATCTCCAGCGCCGATGTATAAAATATGCTAGGGTAGTTGTGGGAAGGTTCGAATTCAGATTATAGTGTACTTATCACACGTGATTAGGCTGAACCACTAAACCAATACAACAGAAGTAAAGTGATCAGAATAAACAGAACAAAAAGATTTTTAAACAAAAATTTAGAGGGAGAATAAGGCAAGTTTCGATATCCAATTAAAATAGTTACCTCACAAAATTATTTCTTTTTACTCTGCTGTATGTGAAAATTAATTTCTTCTTTGCTTTCTAGATTGATATTGGATTTATGTTTGTTTGTTTGTTTTATTTTGGTTATTCTGAAACTCTCGCTTGCAGTCGCAATTCAATTACAGAAATTCAGTCCGCAAGTTTTGTCTTTGTTATTGATCCCACCCACATCATTTTAGCACATCTCTCTCTCTCTCCCTTTCTCTTTCTTTCTTTTCCTTTCTGATTTGTGTTGCTTCTTGTAAATGGTTTATGTTGCTAAAAGTATTTTACTACTTCCATTACTTTATTAATTTTGAATGTGTTTTTAAAGTAAATATTCATTCATGTTGTAGAATGCATATCAGTTTAAAACGTGTAAGATTTTTTTTTAAATATTTATTTTAATAGAAACCAATACTAATTTTTTTTAAAACACATTCATTTATTGGATTTTTCAGTTCTAAAAATATTTGTCTTTTGAACTCTAATTTTGTTAGAATACAATAAATAACTATCACTCATGCTAAGGGTAAATAGTAACTAACTTGGAGAAAATTGTAGTGTAAGTTTTAGTCTTACAAGAGTAAAATTGTCGTAAAAGTGATAACCATTTTGTTTACGTGCTTGTGATTATATAATTTTAAAATTTGTGATTTTCAAAACTTAAATATATTGTTTGTAAAGCCTATTTATTTACTATAAGAATAAGAAATTTCCTCACTCTTCATGTTATTACTGTATTACTATGTTATCTGAGTTTTAGATCTTACTAGGGATGTATTTGAACTTAAACCCACAAAGTGGGGGTGATGTATATATATATCCTGAAAGATTGGGTCAAGATAAGGTCAAAACCGGTTACCAAAATTGGGAGGTCTCATGCATTCCGCTTGGGGGCGGCACTTTACTCATTTTTATTAACATCTCTAAGCGTGTCCGTAAAGTCTGTTGTAACCCCCAAAAAATCTGAAACTGTGAGACAGATATGAAGAAAGAAAAGCATATCTTTCATCATTTCAAAAGTGCAACGTATCAAAGTAAAATAAATTGTCCCAGGGTCCCCCGTAGGGTCCCAGACGGGGTCCAACTCAAAATATTTAAAGAAAAAGGGGGGTCAACTTGCATATCGTATGAAAGCTGGTGTCAAATGAAAGATGATAAATCAAGTCTCGACTCTCTACAATAAGCCTGTGCAAAATAGCGGTGAGTCAAAATATCAACAAAATCCTAATTGCAAAGTCTATAGCCACTCGTATGAATCTGAAACGGAGGGATTGGTATAAAAACAAAAACCCAGACTTGTCATTATTTCAAAAGTATAATGATTCAAAGTAAAAAAAAAAGTCCCAGTTTCCCTCGCAGGGTCCCGGACGGAGTCGAACTCAAAATGTTGAAATGGGAAAGGGGTTCAAGTTTAGTATAGTATGAAAGCTGATGTTAGGTGAAAGAAGATGAAACAAGTCTCGGCTCTTGGTGATAAGCCTGTGCAAAATGGCGGTGGGTCAAAATGTCAATGAAAAGTCTATGTTCACTCTTATTAATCTGAAACGCTGAGAGAGGTGTAAAAACAAAAACAAAAAACTAGAATGTATCGAAGTAAAAAAAGAAATGTCTCAGGGTCACCCACAGGATCCCAAACGGGGTCCAACTCAAAAGCTTCAAATGCCAAGGGACTGAACTTGAATAGTTATTTTGTTAACATTTCAAATATTGTCATTGCATGAAAATGTAGTGATTAGTAACCCAATGAAAATTTTACGTCCTCTTGCCACGATAAGGCTTGGGTTATGAGAGAGAAAAGGCCAAGGTTTGGATGTTGTTTATTGAAACAGTTGTGACTGTGCTAATTGGAAATGCCAGAGAAGTTGGGGAGAAATGCGCAGACTCCTTCCCTGATAAACATGAGAAGTTCCATTTCCTGCTGCAACTAATACGGTAGCTGTTGAGGTCACTGCGACCGACTTTCTAGAAAAGTACTCAACTTGATCCCTACCCTGAAACAATTTATTTTACTTTGATACGTTGTACTTTTGAAATTATGAAAGACATGTTTTTCTTTTTTCATATCTGTCTCACCGTTTCAGATTTGTTTTGGGTTACAACAGACTTTACGGACACGCTTAAAGATTTTAATAAAAATGAGTAAAGTGCTGCCCCCAAGCGGAATGCATGAGACATCCCCCAATTTTGGTATCCAGTTTTGATCTTACTTTGACCCAAGCTTTCAGGAAATATATACATCACTCCGACGTTGTGGGTTCAGATTCAAGTACAACACGGGTTAGATATGTGATAACATACAGTACCAGCAAAAAATCTGTTTAAATGCTATATATTTTCGTGTTTCAACAAATTTTCCACAAATTCACGAATTTAAATACAATTCTCCTTATTAATTACAGCATTTTTAAAAACTGAATTTAGATCGGTCGACTTGGTGTAATGATATTTACAAAATAATGTGTGGGATATAAATTCTCACGTTAGCTGGTGACTTCTCCACTTAGTTTCTAATAAGTTAATTTTTAGCTTGTGTTATATGTTCAAATTCAACTGTTTATCTCAGTAAATTCGTTTTATACATACTAAGTTCCTATTGTGTTTTGTTTGGAACCTCTATTTGCGTGCTTTCCGTTATGTTCATATAGCCAGGTTATAGTCTTACTTTTTAATTATTTTATACAATTTTAGAGTACATCAACACTTTAGTACATTGATAACCTAAAATAAATCTCCCTATGCAGAAAATGAGGGAACAGAAGAATCCTCTTTTCGTACCAATAATGAGTTTAATTCTCGTGATATTTTTGTTAAAAATCTTTAAAGCACAAAAACTAGACTTGACAGGTATGATTTATTACCAGGCAAAATATTTGTCTTCGGAAGGAAGAAAATTTGCGTCTTATCTAAAATTAATGTCGTACATGCTATTATTTTCTAATGAAGGCACAAGCATATAGCCTTGTTGGACACCAGTTTTGAACAACAATAAAACATCGTATTACAAATGCCAGTAATTCCATCCTTTTGACAACCGACAACAATGTTTCAATTTATACTTAAACAAGAAAGTAGAAGAAAATATATTATATCAATCACACCTGTCGTTCCATAATGGTGTTTCCCAAATGCAATAGTTGCTAATTGTTACTTAGAAACATCGATAGTTACATTGTTGTTGTTTGAATACAAAAGACAATTATAAAAGCTTAAAAAGAGAAAAGATAAATGAAATTAAGGTGGAAATAATAGGTTGAAAAACCTGTTGCAAGTTGTTTCATTTACGCGAGAAACAAAGAATGAAGGAAAAAGAAAGGAAAAACAGACTAGGAAAGAAAACAAACTTGTAAAAACCACTCAGTGCAATTCTCTAAGTGAATCTTTCAGCATCTCTTTTCTGCGGGTGTTGGTTGGGTAGTTTTTTTCTTCTGTGAAGAAGGCAAGGACCGACTGGGTTTTGTGTAATTGGATCAGAAATCAGCGAAGAGGAACAGAAAGGGGATATAGAAGAGGCAAAGGGAATTGATAGAGGAGAGAAAGCAGGAAGAGTTCTTATCCAGTATAAAACAAAACAAGAGAATGGGAGAGAGAGAAAGAGAGAAAAGGACAGAGGAACTTCCGAGATGCTCTGGCGTTAAGCAACAACAGTAAGCAACCCTAAACTTTCCTTCGTAGATCTCTTCGTAATTGGAAGGCCACCCAGAAAGAGTTCTTGGCAACCCCCTTTTTTCTTTAAACTGAGCGACGAAGGTAGATAGAACAAAGAACGAACAAGAAGATGGCGTTTCGCTTGCGATCAAAAGGAACCAGGAACCAGTAGAGTCACTAATGGAGAAGGAAGATGTGGATTTCCATGAACCTGGAAAAGCTTAACCCAACTTTGTTCTTTTTCAACCTCTGTATGCCATTGTTGGTTGGTTCTATCGGAGAAACAGGATTATATTTAGCGATAACAAACCAACGTCAACTAGCGTCTCTCCTTTTTGTGCAGTTCTTATATACGTAATTTCTTGACTTAATCCGGAAACCATTAGTCCATTCTTTTAAACAACAAACACTATGATGAAAAGTACCTCGTAATTACATGGTTTATTGTGATAAAAATATGTATGAAGATTCTTAGAGTTACTATGTGGCAGACTTTAAACTAGAGATCCTCTTCTATGTTTCATAAAATGATTTATATTGATCCACAAATCTCTTAATGGCATACAGAGAAAATAATTTACACAATTAAATTTTTACAATACCGCTTATGGAAACATTATCCTTCTTTTCTTCATGCTCAGAGTGTACTGTATTTTCTTGAAAATTGAACATTACAATAATATGAATGTTAACAATTATTTACAAGTATGTTAATGTTGCTTTTTACAATTATTTGTTAATAATTAAATAATATTAAGGAAGAGTTAAATAACACTAATAACTATAGTACCCGCAACGATTTGTGAAATTTAGGCTCTACACCAATCAGAGACCTGTTTTGCATCACGTGTAATACATCGGACTATTTCGGTACGATTCGTGGAGCTGCTTTCCGAACGCACACATGAGAAAACATCAAATAGCAGAAATATTGCCAAACTTTGATAATATGATGAACGAACTACAAAAAGCATTTCCAGAACGGTAGCAATTATTCGAATTAAACGGTGACAATAATAGCAGCGAAAACATAACACAACGGCAACAACGAAAATGAACAAAACGGAACTAAAGGGCAATTCGGCAACATTGTACCCTCAGGAGGTACTCTCCGTGAAGCGCGAGAGACAGACTGGCAAAATTTCATGGATAGGGGTTAACGACCGGAACACATCCTCACGTACTACTGGGTGGTGGAATCGGTAGATCAAAGTCAAGCTTCACGACTCGTTGTGATCACTATAGTTAACCATCACCAATTACATATTACTAATCTTGAAGTTGAATCAATTGTCTGTAAACTACAAAAAGAGGAGATTTACCCACATTTTTTTTAAAACCCACCATTTTCAAAGCCCGAATAAGAGAAAACGTATAGCGATCCTAGACATTCTGAAGAAGAACTAAGTATACTTGGTAGATTTATTATAGAGTATATAGGTTGAGATTCTACGTCCCATCAGTTAATTTTTTCACACTTCTGAATTTCAAACTTCAATCTAATATAGGTAAAAGTACATATTTAATGGTACAAGGAACAAACACTAGCTGATCCTTTTCAAAGATAATTAAATGTAATATTCAGTCATTATTAATAAGTTTATTGCCACAAATAATCAACCCACGCTTCAGTCCGTCTACCAGTCAATTACCGTTTGTTGGAATGGAGTTTCACTTCTCTTTAGCACTGAATCTGTGTGAAACGTAGACTTTTACCTTAATGTGGAATCTGAATCAAATGCGTTCCTACCAAGAGTCTAACCTGGGTCCTCCTGTTAACCATGTAACCACAACGAAGCATACCAATATAGTTAATTAATTCATTTATGTGAATTTCGGGACTGAGTTCTTCAGCTAAGGGCTACTGATTAATTTCTTACACTGCTAATGACCTTACTGCCTTCAAGAAACATTTCTTTTGTTCTTTAACTGCATAACACAACCTATTTCTTATATCATGTCAACATTAAAAATTTAAAAAATTACATATTAGATCGATATTAGTTAATAAATAATTGAAATCTGGGGCTGAGAAGTAAAGTAGTATGTCATAAAATATTAATTTCACAGGTGAAGCGAAAAAATGTTTTCAAATATTTTGTTGAATTGCGTCGATTGTTTATTGACAGAAAAATTATTCACTTCCTCTTTTCTAGTTGTCCACATCCCAAAACTTTTCTAGTGTCTCTCGTACTAATGTAAGTAATAAGGAAATATGATAACTCAGTTTCGGCCAAAAAGTGACTTGGCATAGTTTACTTCTCAGCCTCAGAAATATATCTTGTAACTACAGTGTAAGTAAACAAGAAAACGCAGCTATAGAACTAAAATTTTCATACCATAGTCAAATTTATTGTACAGTTTCAGCAAAGCAACAGCTTCAATAAAAATCACAGTAAGAACTCATAACGAAAACACTCTTTTCCCCAACTCGCAATAACGTTTATACTCAATAGCCAGTTATCGTGTTTAATAGTTTACTATTATCTCTCAATTGGAACATTCGTGTCCTACTGTCTCTTTTATGTACTTTATACCATATCTCTGGCCATATTCTCTAGTTTCTTTTCATATTTTTTAAGGTGTCCAGGGAGCTTTTCTGCTCTGATTCTTGTAATACTTCCACACTCGTTCTACGTTCTAACCGGCTAAGTTTTTTCTATTCGGCGCTATTCGGTATTTCAAAACATTAGAAGTAAGTGTTATCACTTAAGAGTCTTCATCCCGGCGAAATTAAAATACTGCTAATTTTACATTAATTATGTGATATCTTCAAATATATAAAAGATAATCGAAATGTGGAACAAGAGCGCCCTAGACAATATCATTTTACATGAGAAACCGTTATCACGACTCACTTATCTGCTTTCGATTTCGAGCCATTTTGAAAATCGGCATTTATTTTCGCGTTTCTAAACAGCTGAAAACATAAAAACCACTAGGTGACTTGTGATAACGGTACGTCACGCAAAATAATATTGTCTAGGGCGCTCTTGTTCCACATTTCGATTATATTTTATCTTTTTGAAGATATCACATAATCACTGTAAAATTAGCGGTATTTTAATTTCGCCGGGATGAAGAATTTTAATACTTGCAGGGATCAATTTTTAAAGTTAATATACTGTCAAGATATTCGTTTTTAATAAAAAAAAATACAGAAAAATATTCTAAATATTTGAAGTAATGATCAATCATTATTTAGGATCAGAATGACACAATGGGAGAGCTTTGATGCCGTAATCGATCAGGTGTCTATCTACCAACTGGACAGTCCATGTTTGATTTCCAGTGGGATCTAGAAATTTTTCTTGTTGTCCCCTTGTTTCAATGTGGCCTAGAGATTCACCCAATCTTTCTAATATGGGTAAACTAAGGGGCTAAAATCGGCCAGACCATGTTGATATCGTCATCTCCTTAAGTATCGAAATTGAGGAAGGATAGAACCTTCTCTTTGGAGTCTCTATGGTCTGTCTCAAATAGAGGACAAAAATCGTTTTAATGAACGATGTCGAGTATCACTCCAATGCGAACAAGCATATAAAAGTCTTCCGGTCAAAGGTTCAATTCCTGATAGAGATACTTATCTTAAATGAAAGCTCAAGTATTAGTTTGGATTTTATCTTGAGCAATAGGTTTAGTCTCACAACGATCATTTGAATCTATTGACCAGGAATATCAACCGAACAGAAAGGCATAATAAAATAGGTTAGGTCAAATAATAATTAAGATGTATCCGAGGATATGGGCGTATAAAAGCATTATACTTAGAAGTGAACTCGAATCCAACTCTCTCTCTCTCTCTACAGCTCGATATTTCTCAAGATCTAGATGGGATCATGATTGAATTTTGATTTGTTATGTGTCCTATTGGATAACAAGTGAAATATTCCCCGATGTCCGTGGATCATCGATGAGAGCGTTTTCTTGAATTCTTTAACAGAGTCCCAGGCGCATGATTCACTTGTAAACATGGAATATACCCTTTTAACATGTTCCTTGGCTTGGTGATGTACACAAGGTGACGATAATGTCAAACAGCTTGCCATTGTAATATAATTACGGAAAATTAAGATTAGAACACTTGGACTTCGCGATATTTTCCAGATCCGCCGGAATAGGGATGCACGCGAGACGCGAGAAGTCTCGTCTCGTCTCGCGTCTCGTCTCGCATTTGCGAGACGAGACACGAGAAGAGACTGAAAATTTTATGCGAGACGCGAGACGAGACTAAACCATGCGAGACGAGACGCGAGACGAGACTCGGTTAAGTCTCGCACGAGAAGTCTCGCGAGACTTCTCGCAGTCTCGCAACACTTATGAATTACATGTAATTATATATTTAGTGATTTTACATTTATTGAATTTTCTAAGTTGAGCGTTAATGCCTCCAGGAACAAAAAAGTGATTGGGGCAATAGACATTTTATAAGATTTATTATTATTCAAGGTTGATTTTCAGAATTAAAGTCTTCTTTAGTTTCTAAACATCATTAAAAAAGAAAGCTTTGTAAATTGGAAATTCATTACAACATCGATTCAGGACTTTATTTTGCGACACAAACACATACACGCGGGCGCGCACGAATACATGAACTTCTGTTTTTTGGTGTGAAAAGCGAATAAGACTCCCTATTGCTGCAAAATGTGATATTTCTGTTGTTTCTGTCTTTTTCACATCACTACTAGCGATTTATGCTGGGGGATGGCGGGGAAATCCCCTCTCGCCAAAGTTTATCCCGGGTCCGGCTCGCAGAAATAACATGATATTTTTACATGGAATAAGTATTTTCTTTCTATATATTTATCAAAAACATCCACCTCTAGTTCGGAAGTTTAATTCAAACACTGGTTTTGTAGGATGGCCCTATAGGTTTGATGCGAGATGGTAGGAATGAAGGATCTGTCAGTAATTTTATTTTCTAGATCTGGCAACACTATATAAGTTGAAAGCGAAAGTTGATAAAATGCGATAATGCAACATTGCTACAAGCGCGAACAAACCAAAAGAATTGGGTCGTATTGTGTTGTGAGGAGTTCTTTTGTTGTCTACAAGCGCTTTTGGTGGTATAAAAACATCTTTATAATGGAAAGTCACCCTTCAAGGAAACGACCAAAACGTGTAAATGTTGATAGTGGCGACGATATTTTAGAAGAGCCAAATATTGCTGGAGACCTCTAAGCTGGAAAACAATGTTGGATCCAGCAACAATTTATGCTGGTTTTGCTGTAAATTATGCTATTAACCCTTTGGGGATCCCATGGTACAATCTGTGCCATACGGGATGTTTCATGGTACATTGAGTTATAACTCTCCTATTTGAGCTTTTTCGTCCGGTTTTTTTTTTCAAGTCCAGAGGCATTGCAGAAGACCTTACGTATGGTTTCACACCTTCCTGCGTCGAGACATAGGAGGTGATGACGTCATAATTCTAAAATATATATTTTCTTTTAGTATTACGGGGCCGGTCTATGTTCATTATTTTTTGGCGGGCTTATTTTTACACGTAGAAGATTGAAATTTTGCACAAACATTCAGTCCACCGAGTAGTATTTACCAGATTTTTTCAGATTTATGCGCTAAAACAGGGGGGGGGGATCCAGAGGGGCAAAAAGTTGAAAAAAGGGATATTTTACCAAAAAATCCATTTCTTCGCGATTTTCCCGCCTTAGATACATGATGGAGACAAGTGAATGGTACCGCCTGAAAGGCAGTTCTATTCTGAAGAGAATGATGTGCAAACCATGATCCTAGGGTAATTAGGGATGTCTCAGGGAATGTTTAAAATTTTCCCTCTGTATACGGGAATATGGGACATTGTCAGTATATATCTATTAATATATATATATATTGGCGGGCTTACTTTTGCACCTGGAAAATTGGAATTGTGCATAAACATTCAGCCCACCTAGTAGTATTTATCAGATTTTTTCATATCTCTGCGTTAAAACAGGGGGTCCAGACGGGCTAAAAGTTGAAAAAGAGGATATTTAGACCCAAAAATCCCTTTTTTCGGGATTTTCCCGCCTTAGATACATGATGGAGACATGTGCGTCATACCGCCTGAAAGGCAGTTGTAAGCTGAAGAGAATGATGGGCGAAACATGACCCTAGGGTAATTAGGGATGTCTCAGGAAATTTTTTACCTGAGATCATGGTGTTTTACGGTAATTTGGGGCATGGTGGGAATTCCTGATAAAATTTCTTCCGCCCTTACTATTCAAGATAGAAACTTGAAATTTGGCACACACATTTAGTATACCAGGTACTATTTATCAGATTTTTTAGATGGGTACGTTCACACAGGGCCGCTCCAGAGGGGCCGAAAGTGCGAGAAAAAAATTCCCTCCCTAATTTTCCCTTTGACATCATTTTTCCCGCTCCTGGTATACGGGATGAGCATGCAAGTGGTACCATTTGAAAGCCAGCTTCATTCTGATCCTAGGATAAATAGTGACGATGCAATAGCTGCTTGACTGAAAGTCTAAAAAATAGCCCAAACAGCCGGGTACCGGAAAGGGTTAATTTGACGAAAATTAATGGTCCAGGAATCAAATTCCAGCACAACTTTTCTTTTAATTTGGAGCGGAGGGGACACAAGTTCGGATACCATGTTGAACTTTAGGTTCCGTCTCCTTAGGATGTTATGAACATTCATACCATGGAAAGCAATTGCAAACCACCACATTCAGCTTGCCAAGGGACTTTTAGGTCAAATACCTTCCTTCGGACAGAATATCACATCATCATTCATTAACAGCCATAGGATAACACATTGCAAAATTTTGACCAGAATATATGCGAGACTGCGAGACCATGCGAGAAAGTCTCGCGCGAGACGCGAGACGAGACTCGAAATTTTATGCGAGACGCGAGACGAGACATCACATTTGCGAGACGAGACGAGACGCGAGACGAGACGAGACGCGAGACGAGACCAACATTTGAGGCTGCGAGACGAGACGAGACTTTTCCATTTCTCGTCTCGTCTCGTCTCGCGTGCATCCCTACGCCGGAAGGAACATTTCCCATATAGTGAATAAGAACTTTACAGCGAACTAATTAATCAGAATCAATTTTACATTTAAATTTGCGTAACTGACATCTAAACATACGAATGATATTTTAAAAGAGGTATATAGCTGTAAGAGAAGATGGTTATTATTTAGTCAAGTATTACGTAATATAGAATATTTACATAGCTGTAATGTATAAAAAATTATAATTATAATGATTTATTAACATTTTTTCTCTTTTTTCAGATGTAATCTGGGGATCTCCAAGACGGGCCAGAAGGTTGAACTACTCTCACATGTTTCCCTCAACATTTGGTGACAAGCAGGTAAGTGCAGGTGAGCATAATGGTAACTAGGTATGTAGACAGTTTACTCGTAGTGTAGGTTTAGCTAGCTTAGATGACACTTCAGGTATTATATTGAACAGGTCAGGTTAGGGAGCTAAGTTGCCATTCTCTCTTATTACATATCATAACTTCCTTCGTACGTACGATATAGATAGTAATTCAAGTTCCATAATTCGTCATAGCATAATTACGTAGTATGACACTCAATTTTATAAATACATCTGCACTACTTTCTATATTATATTACATTATTCATAAACTCTTAATTTCTATTCTAAATCGAAACACTATTTATCTATATACATGTGCATCTAAAGTAATATTACAAGGCTTAAAGTAATATTACAATTATTGTCATTCTTCAATATCATCGTTTGCAAGCAGCTATGTTATTTTCTTTGCATTTTCTTATATCGACCAGCTTTACTTATGTCAAAGCGTGATCACTACTATCATATCGATCATGAGCATATAGTATACCTACATAACGATAAGAAAGTACCTTAATCATTTATACCTGGTCCAATTATCAGAATGCTAGAATTTTGTTGAATTTAGAGTCTACTAAAATATTTTATTCAATGTCGGAAATAGAAGTAGTCAAATACGGCGGTCCTGGGCCAGAAATACTTACAAGGCGGGCACAAAGTCCCGTCACTACCACCCTTAAGTATAAAATAATCAAATGATATAAACTGTTAACATATATGACGGAATTACAATGTATTTATCTTATTTCAGATTTAAGCGATGGCTGATGCAAGTGATTATACAATTGAAGAACACATTGTCACAAGTACTTGGATTCACAAGAGGCCGAGAACAGAGAAAATATTGGAACAGGTGCGTACGCATTTTCAGCTACGATTTAGATGAGAACCCCTTCCAAAGAGAACACTTTTGTTTTGGGAACAGAAACTGTTTTCTTTCCATCATAGTTAATGATAAATCACAAAGTGGTAGAAAACCAACAAAAGACGCGAGGAAATTGCGGTATCAGTGGTAATATCACCAATGAAGTCAACTAGCAAATAGTCTGCGGAATTTGGTCAACTGTGTTCAAACACATGTAACCTGACTTAAAATTACACTCATATCGACCGAAATTTGTTCGACAATTATCTGACAATGCTTTAAACCGAAGGAAGGAGGAATGTAATGTACATTCGCTGCTGCATAACACTATCCTGAAACGTGGAAAAATTATTTTTAGTTATGAATGTGTCCTATACCGAAGCTCCCGAGCAAGAAATGTTATCTTGTGGTCAAAAGAAACCCCCTACTTTTATGAGAAGATTGAAATACATAAAAACACTCATTTATTATTGTTTGTTATATTTGGTATGGGTGATTGATGCGCAATAGTTGGAGGACCACTGTTAAATTATAACAGAACTGTATTTCCATATGAGGTTCATCCATGGATACGCGAGTTGAATAATGATCGCATTCGCATTCAATAGCAATTTAATTTATCACATATATAAGTTGAATAAAGATATAAGTCAATTAAAGCAATATATACATATTAAGTTTAGATTAATAAAGTTAACTAACTATAGTCCTATAATTTGAATCTATTGTTTCACTTATATCGATTGCTTGTTTGTTGTTTTATAATTGAAACCCGAAATAGACGTGATAAAAACACATTGTATTGCACTACTGCACTTGAGTGCCAAATAAGCGTTCACACTATTTTGGAAGGGAAATAAGAATATACTAACACACTCCCCCCCTCTTGGTCGGATAACGACCAACAAACAATGAGACACTTTCACACATAATTGTCACTGATGGGAAGAAACTGAGGAAGGTAATGGAACCAGTTTATTCACTGCACGTTTGTAAATGCTGCTTGCAGTTTGTACAGTAACAACTCTCACTAGCGAGTTGCACTTTACCCAGATGCACTTCTTCAATTACACCTAAGCGCCATGACAAAGGAGGAATGTTTGCTTCCTTCAACAACACGATACTACCTGGGGTTATATTGTTCTTTTGGAAATACCACTTGTTTCTCTGCTGGAGTCCGTTCAGGTATTCCTTCGACCAGGAATCTGTTGTTAGGGAGGTCAGTTATGTCTGGCTCAGGGATAGAGGTGAGAGGTTTGCCTATTAGGAAATGACCAGGGGTTAAAATATCTGTATCGCTAGGGTCGTCGTTCATTTTTGTTATAGAACGAGAGTTGAGACACGCCTCAATTTGCGCTAAGAGCGTACAAAGTTCTTCAAAGGTCAATGTCGCGCCCCTTGTAGTTCTGACGAGATGATGCTTCATAGATTTCACTCCTGCCTCCCACAATCCCCCGAAGTGCGGAGATTGCGCCGGGATGAAATGCCATTGTATACCTTCGGAAGATGTGAACTCTTCCACCCCTTTACGAAATGTATCTTCTCATAACATCTTGTATAATTCTTTAAGCGCATTATTTGCACCTACAAATGTTTTGCCATTATCGCTGTAAATATTACTGCATTTGCCTCTTCTTGCTATGAATCTTCTCATGGCTGCAAGGAAAGATTCAGTTGTGAGGTCACTGACCGCTTCCAAATGTATGGCTCTTGTAAACATACAAACAAATACTGCTATATAACATTTTTTGAGCGATTTGCCTCTGAGAGTTGATTTGATGTTTATGGGCCCTGCATAATCGATCGCACAATTTGAAAACGCTGGTGCTGGCCGTACTCTATGAGATGGCAATTGTCCCATTTGTTGAGTTATAGGTGATGCCTTGAGACGAACACATGTCACACAATGATGAATAATTTTCTTTGCTAATTGACGACACTTAGGGATCCAGTATCGTTGACGTACAGCGAATACTGATAATTGTAATCCAGCGTGAAGATGTCTTTTAGTTCATTTTCCAAAATCAGTGTTGCCAGATGCGAAATTGAAGGAATAATGGCTGGATGCTTTCCTTCATAGGGAAGGTTACTGTTTTCTAACCTTCCACCGACTCGTAGCACTTGGTTCTCATCCAGTAGAGGGCACAAATTTTTGAGAGGGCTACGTGCTGAGATTTGACGACCTGCACTAATGTCCTTGATTTCTTGTTTATATTCCCTTTATTGCACTTCTCTGATACACAGCTGTAGCGAATTGTTTAGTTCACTCGTTGATAGACTGCCTGTCTTTCGCTCGCTTCCTCTTCTTGCATTGTACATGAAACGGCGACAGTAAGCTATCACTCGTACAAGCTTCGTTAGTCCGGAAAACTTGCTGATGACGTCATCCTGAGGCTCTTGTGTAGTCAAAGCTTCAAACCTTTTTTCGGGAACGTCCTGAATGCTGGATTTGTTTCTTGAAGAAGGCCATGAGTCCTTGGGCTGTGATAACCATGGAGGCCCCTCCCACCAGATCTTTCGGTCCTGAATGGAAGCAGGTTCGACACCACGAGAGATCATATCCGCAGGGTTGTCTGCTGATCTGCAGTGTTGCCAGTCGCTGATTTTAGTTATGTCCTGTATTTGGGCAACTCTGTTCGCAACAAATGGTTTCCATCTTGTGGGCGGTGACGATTACCAAGCAAGCACAATTTGGGAATCAGTCCACAAATAAATGTTGTCTATCTTGAACTGCAGAACAGGTAGAATTTTATGAAGCAAAGTTGCTAGTACCAATGCTGCACACAATTCTAGACGGGCTAATGTGATTTTCTTTAGTGGTGCTACTCGTGATTTCGCACACAGCAATTGTGTTTTTGTTTGGTCATTTTGATTCGTTGATCGTACGTAGATACATGCTCCATAAGCTGATTCGCTGCTGTCCGCAAACCCACATAGTTCAATACTGACCGGTTCTCCTTCTACTAAAACGAAACGATCTACTTGAATATCCTTAATGAATGCTAATTGCTGCTGCAAGTGTTGCCATCTTGCGTGAAGTTCTGGTGGTAGTTCATCATCCCACGTGATTGGTTCTAACCACAATCTTTGCAGAAAACACTTGTATGTGATTACTACTGGGCTTATCAAGCCTAGTGTATCAAAGATAGTCGCTACCACAGACGCCACCTGTCGCTTGGTGATGCTACTTGAATTTTCAATGATGGCTACTGGCCGATGTTTAATGAAAAATTTGTCCTTGCCTGGATGCCAGGATAGACCTAAGGTGTTGACGCCTTCCATATCTTGAAAATGGATGGGGAATTCAATTTCTCGATTTTCTGGCGGAATGGCTTCCAACAAAGCAACACTATTTGAACACCATTTGCGTAAGTTGAATCCTCCCCCTTGAAGCAAAGAAATGAGTTCTGCTTGTAGCCTTAAGGCCTCCTCTGTGCTGCTCGCAAAACTTGCGAGATCGTCCATGAAAAAATCTTCTTTTAATATTTTCGATGCCTGAGGGAATAGATGTGATTTCTCTTCCGCCAGCTGTTGTAAGCATCTTGTGGCTAAAAATGATGACGAAGCCATGCCATAGGTTATGGTCTGAAGCTCGAATGTTCGAATTGGTTCTTCAGGTGATCTTCGCCATAGAATACGTTGCAAATGATGTGTCATCGGGATGTACTCTAATGGCACGGTACATTTTCTCTACGTCAGCAGTAAACACTATAGGGTGGGCACGAAATCGCAATACGATGGAGAACAGATCTTGCTGCAACGTAGGCCCCACCATGAGAATGTCATTTAGTGACTTGCCACTTGTAGATTTGGCTGACGCATCGAACACCACGCGGACCTTCGTTGTGGTACTACTGGGTTTGAACACGGCGTGATGTGGTAGGTAAAAGGCTGCTCCTTTGTTTTCTTCTCTTAACTGCGATTCTTGAATTTCTTTCATGTATCCCAATTGCTCATATTCCTCAAGAAAATTTACATATGCCGTTTGTAGCTCGGATTGACACTTCAGTTTCCGCTCCAGTTGTTGTAGTCTAACTGTTGCTTGTTGTAATGAGTCACCAAGTACAGATCTGTCTTCACGCAATGGCAAACGAACCACAAATTTGCCTGTCTCGTCTCGCACAAAATTTTTCTGGAAATGCGTTTCACATGCTGACTCTTCGGCGGTCCGAGGGTTGGTGAACACTTCTTCCAGCTCCCAAAAACGACGTAGTTGATCGTGAAGATTGTCTTCGGTTCTGGTGAAGAATGACGTCATTGAACTGTTTCTGTGGCATTCTGATGGGATGCTTCCTGCGATGACCCAACCCAGCTGTGTGTCTTGTAGTACCGGAAGCTCTTCTCCCAGCAACTTCCGTTCCGCTTTGAGTATCCTGAAGAATACTTCCGCACCCAACAACAAGTCGACCTTCCCTGGAACGTTGAAAGTGGGATCCGCCAGTGCTATATTCTTAGGGATTTTCCAATTTTTGCAGTCCACTCTTTCCGCCGGTAAATTTCCAGTGATGCGTGGCAACACTGAACAACTGATGTTTGCCTGATATGACGTCACCATTGACTGTAGTGCGATGTCAACACAAAACCGTGCTTCTGACGCAGCATCGTTTATGCCTTGGATGGGCATGTGTCTTCTATGCTTCTTGAGACGCAGACGCTGGACCAATGTCTCCGAAATGAAGTGACTCTGGGATGCGCTGTCCAGGAGGCCCCGACATGTAATCCACTGTCCATTGCTGTCCTTAACCTTCACCATGGCCGTGGAGAGTAACACCTGTGACGTATGCAACCCTTTAAATGTGCAATAAGAACCCTGAACATTATCTTGCTCCTCTTGGGAACCATTGGGCGTGTTGCTGCTTCTGTTATTCTCTCTCTTTCTTCCCTCTGAAGACGATGACTCGCTTGATTGTTTATTATAATGCAACAATGTATTATGCTTCTTGCCGTATTTTTTGCATGAACTTGATTTGCATTCGCTTGCTCGATGATTTTCCCGCAGACAGTTAATACAGAAATTATTCTTGCGAACACCCTCATTCTTTTGTTTGTCACTCGCTTTAATAAATGATTGGCATGCAAATATAGGATGAGCTTCCTTGCAAAACTGGCATGCACGAGAAACTGTGGACACATACGCCTTTGTATGATTGCCCTTAACACCCTTTGTTTTCGGTTGGTGTATTCTTGCCCCTTTTACTTCACTTGTGTTCGCAGTCATTGTTTCCAACCCTTGACATCTTTTCTCCAAAAATGACAGGAATTCGTCAAGCGTGGGAAATGGTGTTTCAATTTTGCGTAGTTCCCATGCCTTTCTACTGCTATTGTCTAATCGTGACACAAAATGTTGGATAAGAATGATGTCTAATAGCTGACCATCTGTTTTGAGCGCTTGTAATGCGTTCATGTTGCTTGCCGCGGTGTTTACAAATTCCCTGAGTTCTGCTCCGTTTTCTTTTTGCACCTGACGAATGTTAAGAATTTCTTGAATATACGATGCAGCTATTAGCGGTTTATTTGAGTACCTGTCTGACAGTAATTTCCATGCTACAGTGTAATTTGCTTCTGTGATGGGCAGATTTTGTACCAATTTTAGCACTTCCCCTTTCAAAGATGATCTCAAATACTGCAGTTTTTGAATAGCGGCAATGTCTTTATTATTGTTATGAGTGATCTGAATGTGTCTTCATAGGGAAGCCACTGTTTGTAATCCCCGTCAAAGTGAGGAATCTCAATCGCGGGCAACTTTATTTGTGTGTGTGTATTTGCTCTTGATGCGTCATGATCTGAAGACTGATTCTTGTGTTCTTGTTTCGACAGAAGCGTTTGTAATTGTACCTTTACACCGAAATACAAGTTTTCGATTTCTACCCCTGTGTTGTCGGTATCATCCTCTTGTTCAATTTCAATGGCATCTTGCAGTTTCTTGCAGTTTTAACCACACCCTGTCCAGATGCTCCACCTGTGCTTTAATGTCTTCTACATTTTGTTGGGCTTCGTCAAATTAATTTATAAATGTCTGTATGCGCGAAATTTTCCCTTTGTATGCAGCGCGTTGGCGTAACAGGCGTTGTGTCTCACTCATTTCTAAATTTGGTTTAAACAAGCAAGGAAAATAAAGGATGAGCCAGATAAATACTTACTGATCTTTGGTTGTAAAGCTGCTGCCTGGATACTGCTCTGCTGCTGCAATCCTGGGCCTGTTCTCTCTGTCTGGATGTGATGTGGCACCACCGCACTGACACCGACGCGCGGGAAATGTTCTAGCCGACGCTCACGTACGCCGCCATATTACTGTTTTTACTGTCACTGAATTTATTTGTTCACACAAAACTGTTCACACACTAACTAGTTCTCTCCACTCGCGTATCCGGCCGTGGTAGGACCAATGTTTGTTATGTTTGGAATGTGTGATTGATGCGCAATAGTTGGAGGACCACTGTTAAATTATAACAGAACTGTATTTCCATATCAGGTTCATCCACGGATACGCGAGTTGAATAATGATCGCATTCGCATTCAATAGCAATTTAATTTATCACATATGTAAGTTGAATAAAGATATAAGTCAATTAAAGCAATATATACATATTAAGTTTAGATTAATAAAGTTAACTAACTATAGTCCTATAATTTGAATCTATTGTTTCACTTATATCGATTGCTTGTTTGTTGTTTTATAATTGAAACCCGAAATAGACGTGATAAAAACACATTGTATTGCACTACTGCACTTGAGTGCCAAATAAGCATTTACGCTGATTGTTCTTGATACGCAATTGTTGTATTGCAATGTGTTTTATGAGAAATTTGATTGTTTGTCTATGTTAAAATGCTACTAATTTCACGCACACACAAAACACTCGCGCACTGGCCATCTCTGCTCACTTCTGTTTCTCGCGACGAACCCTCTTCGCTCCGGCGAGGAAACTTCTTCCACCTTCTCCCTTTCTTAACGGTTGTCTTTGGATTGAAAGTTGGAAACTGGTACTATTTACAAAAAATGCATTCCAATGCCATCTTTGGGCCAAGAAAACACACTATTTTGGAAGGGAAATAAGAAAATACTAACAATTATATTTATTTTAAAATTTAAATTTTCTTCTTTTTTATACAAATGTGAATCCAAAACAATTAAGACCAAGTTCCAAATCTTATAAACATTAAAATTATTATTATGGCATTAATGGTAAAACATTGATTACAGAAATAACTGGAAAAATAAACAAAAGTAATCCAGACGAAAGAACAAAACCATCTCTGGAATTGATCGTAGAGTGGTTCATTACAAAACGAGTGATATAATATGGTACTTGCTGAAATTTTATTCTGTACTCTAAAAGGGAATACATTTAAAACATTTATTTGCCATAAAACTGGAAACTGGAGTTGTCATTTTAAATACCAAATGCGCAGATGGATGATCAGATTTTAATGTTTGTAAAGTACAAAGATTCAAGCTATGGACCATTAAAGACCTATTGATTGTACACCAAAATTTATACATTACAATGAAACAAATAAAAAAGCATAAATCATTTAGGAGTTTTTTCTATGATACACAATATGTGTTACGAATCAGAAAACTTTAGGTAACGCTATTTCATTTTTCTTTTTTATATGACATTTACTGTAGAATCGATCTTGCAAGCAATTGTTGATTAGAACTTAACATCTCTTTCCAGAGCAGCGGCTATATGAGACGGAACTTGCTGTTCAAAGTGGGATTGAAACCATTACTTGAGCATGTATTCGAGGTACGTATGCTTTATGAGGAATCGAACTACGGACCACGCGCGCATAAAGCATGCTTTACCATTCGGCCACGGCTAAGCATTGGAAACTCTCGATTTTACTTTGGCGTATAAATTTGCCTATACCTACTTGCTTTAACAAGGATCTACTTTTTCTTTTTTTCGAATACGTTTTACTAACCCGGTTTTGTTCATAATCACTATTAATTGCTGCAAGCTGTAATATGCACCAATTTCAAGATTAGGTCACGTCGTCAACATAACTACAAATGGGTCTTTAAACATTTCCTGGAATACCATAATAATTTATTGCCTCTGTACCAGTCAAAGGGATATTATTATCAAAGTGTTCAAATAAAAAATACCTTATATAGCGCAGGAAAATTGATCTCCCTTGTGAGTTATCACCATAATTTGAAACTCTTCTGGAAATAAAAGAGCTAAACTCTTTGCTTCTTTTCTTATAGGAAAACCCAGAACAATAAGAAAAGAAGTAAGTTAACATTGTGTCTTCATATTTTACTAGAAGAGTGAGCATTTAAAGGTTTGGGAATGTGTTTGTTATTTCAACCAAAAATTGAATATTCTTTGTCCTCGGCTCCCTTATTAAATTACTTCTAAAAAGTCGTGGGGTAATATGATGTCAGTCAATATATAGTGCTTCAGCAAAGGCTTTTGAAGCAAGCAAAAGCATTACCATATATGATTTCAAAAGGCCCTTTTTAACGTATCGGTCTAGAAACGAGATCAGAGAACGCTTCAAGGACTAACACTCTCACTCACGTATGTGATTGAAGATTCAATTACAAGACAGGTTCTCGTTATATCACACACCCTTTCAATAGCGTTGGAACTGTATGCTATTTATTACTACTAATATAAGACTATGTTATTTAAGATGTCAATTATTAGGCCTCTTGGTTTCCTTCATATATTTTCATGTCTTCGTTTACTGTAGAGTTCACTTTTGTCTGTCTTGATCTTATAAACTTAAGAACACAGACATAGTTAACTCACGAATGAATGACGTATATCTGCATGGTATCAGGTACTGTTGGAAATTCTTTTAATAATACTTTTTTCTAAAATTTATTACATTCTTATCGTATAACATCAATAGGCTACTATAGGTAGGGTGGTACATTACAACGAAAGAACAAATCTCAGAAAAAAATCGGAAATACTCCTGTCCACGAATGCATGCACTACTATGAGCAAAATAAATGACGCGTCTTTTTATTTTGAAGTTTTTTGAAAATATCTCTGTTTCCTTTATATGTTCGAAATTTCGGAAGGTTTCCCCAGCAGGACAGGTTAATAACAAACCCGTTTTTAATATTTGTGTTAGATATTAGCTTAAAATAAAGAAATTAGAAGCAAAAAATATTAAATCGACAGAAATCTCGAGAATTACCAACTCTGCTAAAGTGGGAAATTTTCAAGAACGCGAGGGAATTCTGCAGTTCAACATGAAGCAGCGACATCTATGCCATTGAGAGAAACGTGGATTAGATCTACAAGCGAAAATTTTAACGAAGTATTTCTAATATGTCTTATTATATGCATTATCAGCGAACTCCAAATATATGAATCTACGCTAAGTATTAACGTATAGATAGAGCAAATAGTGGAAATTGCCTATGGAAAAGGACGAATTGTTAGCACAATCGTAATGAAAAATCGTCTTTACTGTAGAACAGGTTCTGTTCTCGTAAGAAAACAAATAGCTCAGTTAGATAAAGCAATTAGTCTGTATGCCAAAGGTAGTGGTTTCGAATTCCATGGAAGTGCTGCTGTCATTTTTATCACTATATTAATTTATTTATTTTTTTCATTTGGGAAAGAATCAAATTGTAACATATGTGTAAAACTCATGACGATACCAAAAAAAGAGAAAATATCGTTATCGCATTTGCATTAGTGTCTCTAATTTTTGTTTGCAAACAGTTTCGTAATTATTTCCCCTGTGCTCACTGCTCACTACATGCTCACTAATGCATAACGATTATTTTTCAGTAAATGTTAATTCTAATTTGGAGAATTTTATAAAGTTTCACAACGTTTCTCACTAGATAGTCTTCTATCTACGTGTTTGGATATTTTGATAACAGATTTCCCTATTAAATGTTTAATTTTCCCTATAAATATTTGTCTTAAATTGAAATTGTTTTGAATTTATTATACTACATAAGGAAAGTTGCCCAAAGAAGAAGAACTCAAGTAATTGATATTCTACGTAAAAGCAACCTATTGTAGAATGATGATGCTTCTTACCTTCAGCACATAATCTTTACGTTAGAGAGTCAGACAGAGAAAAATCCTGCTTTTTCCTCCCCTATGACCACTCATCTTAAAGCTCTACCTATAATGATTCGTGTCACATAATTTCGGCTCTCCAAAAACATTCATATGTATTATTATTATTATTATTATTATTATTATTATTATTATTATTATTATTATTATTATTATTATTCCTGAATATGCCACCCTTACATAATATAGTAACTTTAGATATCTTAGTTTAAAGTGCTTTCTTTAGTATTAATTCGAGCAACCACGTCACAAAATTTAAAATGTATGAGGTTCACGACGTTTTATTTCCCCCCTCTTTTCAGCACCCTCCAACAGAAAATATATAATTTCTGAGAAGCAGGGCAGACAAAATGAATAAGAAATATATTTACAGCATCCTTTCCTCCTTCGTGAATGGAATATCACGTAGAGCTCCTTCGTGGCTAAGCGGTTAGCGTACGCGCCTTTGGCGTCGGAGAACCGGGTTCGATTCCCGGCTTGAGCTCATGTGGTTCGGATTCCACGTTAATCAGTAGGTCCACGTCTCATATAGCCTCGCTGCTGAACTGGACGCTAAACTAAAATCAACTCAATATCACGTAGCATTTTTTATTCTACCGAAGACGACCCTAGGCCATTATGGTTAGATTACAAAAGAAATACCTAATATATTTATAGCGCCCCTTGACTGTAATATTACCTCTTCTTTATTTGTTCGAGGCTGCCCTACACAACCACGGGTGACAAAAAGAATAGGAAAAGTGTCTAAAGATTACCAAGCACTTTATAATTTGTCAGAAACAAGGCAGTATATACACAGCATCGCTTTCGTTAACAAGTGTTTCACCCTTGAGTCGCTTATAAAAATAGGCAGAATAAACTTTTGCCGATCATTGTTCTAGAGGGATTTGTCCAGGATGGTTCGGTGTCGGGCTAATAACGATGAATATGTTTATTTACATCACCGTTAAAGAAATAGCAAACTTTCTGAAAGGAACTTGCTTAGAAAACATCAGATCTTCCTTCTACTTAGCCAGAGCACACTCTGAAAAATTGCATCTGGGGATCTGAGTGAAAGTTCTATAGGACTATTAGAAAAATATATATTCCCGTTTCCACGCTGATGGTAGAATTTCTTAAGTAGTTATTGAATTACGTTCGAAGCATAGGCGTAAATATTATCCCCGCAACCCTGTGGCCTGGGGACCGCACAAGCCGCAAGGCCAAAAAATATACAGAAAGTACGCAGGGGAGGACCAGGCCAAATTTTCACAGGGACACTTGGCGCCCTCCCTCTAGTACTAGTCTATGTTTTACATTTTATCATAGTGTTTTTAATATTTTAAACCCATTTTTCAAAAAGAAATTCATTATCTAGGAAAATTTCACAAAGAATATGCCCGCTATAAACAATACGAACTCTTTCCCCCCCCCCTCGCTTGGTCTAGCGGCTAGCATGTCTGCCTTCTGTGGTGGTGGGTCCAATTCACGGTGGATTACTGTTGAACGATAAAAGTGGTTCGGATTCCACTATAATTAGTATCCACATCTCCCCTGGCCATTAAGGCATAACTGTGGAACGCTAAACTCCAGCAAACAAACAAACAATACTTACTTCTCCGCCACTCTTTATTCTACATGCCCTCTCTCCATTTTTCGATACAGCCCCCTTAATACTATGAAACTCTTCTTCCATGGTGAAATGGAAAAAGATCATGTAATTGCCACTACTTTACAAGAATATAACCAAAAACGTCACTAGAAAACACATTATAAAATTTACTTTTTGAGGCTCGTTTTGGCGCCGCTCTTTCTCTTGCGCCCCGAGCAGTCGCTCGGCTCTTGGTCCACCCCTGAAAGTACGGACGAATAACTAAGGACTGCGGAGGAGATGTTAAGCTTCATGTTATGCCACTGGTTTCACGTGTTTGAAATGTTCAGTAAGTGATCGGTTAGTGAAATAATTTCGACGGTTACTGATGTTTAAAGTTTAGCTAAGACAAAGTTACCTAACCAAATACATTTGATATCGCGATGCCACAATTTGATTTTTCCTGACAAAAAAGATAAAAACAATAGTAATAAAAACCCTTACTCATACTGGGCTCGAACTAAAAACCTAATTCGTACAGACTAGTTGCTCTGACCAACTGAGTTTCGATTTCTTACGCGAAAGAAGTTTGTTATATTAAGAGGCATGCTTTTCATTATCAAAACTGTTCGAAGTAATACGAACATGGCTTAAGAACAGAGACGTAACAGAATTACCACTCGATTGACCTTGAGGGAAAATCACCAAAAGCTAGCTATAAACGTAAGTTCAGCATGCATTTCTGTGGAGTTCTGTTCAGTATTCCTATCCGCCAATCATGTTTGTTCGTAAGAGTAATATTTTACAAACCTAACCTTTCAATAGAGCACAATGTCAGAGAAAGGGAATTATTGCCCTTGTTAACGTCGGATACCACCATGTGCAATAAAACTGTCGCGTCTCCTTGAAGTGATATTTCATCGAAAACAACTCGTTTTCCTTTATATATCCGAAGTTTTTGAGGGTTTCAGAATGAGGAAACGTTACTGACAAACAAGGACGCATTTAGGAGTGGGTCCAGGGGTTCCGGACCCCCTCTGAAATCCCAACTTTTCTGTAAATTTAGCCTAATATTGGGGGTTATCTTAATTTTATTATAATTTATCCTAATATTGAAGTCGGGCCCCTCCCGAAATAAATTACTGCATACGTGTTTGCTGACAATTTTCAATATATTCGTTAAATAGTAAAGTAAATTAAGTAAATTAGGAGCAAAAAGCTTCAACACGGGATAACTTTTGTCCACTGCCAATATTGTTAGAAGGGATATTAATAGCAAATACTGCTAGTCAATGCTGAACCTTGGAACGTCACCGCGAACAACAAGCCTATTATTGAGGACTACATATGAAACATGTTATCAAAACTTATCCAGCTTTTATCTGGCATGAAATTATTATATACAACAAAATTCACTCTCCTAAAATGTGTATCTAAACATTGCTCTACGTATCTATGAAGCAATGAAAATTTTTTATCGAAATATGTGAGCACGAAACTCTAACAGTCAGCCATTTTATTTAAATCGTAATAAACCCTGTAACCGTGCGTTAACGTGAAGACAAAGCTTGGTCCATTGGTAAAGTGTTGAAAGAATGAAAACTCAATGTTCGTAGATTCGAATCTATCCACTCATCACAACATTTTATTCTTATGTGTAACGATGAAATAAGAAAAAAATGTATAACCGTTAAGACAAAACTTCAACCAAGTCTGAAGAGAACAATACTAAAATAGTAACACAATGAGGTCAACCAAGAATTATTTCATGTAGCGTTTGGACGAAATTACAGCTGCCAACAATTGCAGAAGTAAAAACAGGCTGATAGGTGTAATGCAGTCTAGACTTCTGAATGCATTTACTTCCTGAAAACTTTCGTCTCGTCATTGGTAAAACCTTTCAATTGGAAGTGAAATGACACAAACTAAACAGTTTTAAATCAATAAATGTCTATGTGTAAAAGTAGGTGTCTCTTATCCGTAGTTCTTAGTTCCTTTTACTTTGATCATGTGGTTCGGATTCCACGTTAATCAGTAGGTGCACGTCTTTTATAGCCTCGCTGCTGAAAGGGACGCTAAACTAAAATCAACTCAACTCCTTTTACTTTGAAGTGACAAATGAGAGAAGAAAGTATGGTGTTCGAAAAAAAAAATCAAATTTGAGATTTCAACAAATTTACACGTAATAACTTATAGCTCCTAACACCGAAAAAGTTATTTTTCGATACATGTCCATCTGTTCGTCCATCCGTTCGCTACACTTTTCTGTGCACTCGCCTAGAGGCCACACCGTTCAACTTATCTGCACCAAATTTTAGTTTAAGATTTTCATAGTATTTCCTATAGTTTTTTTTATTTCCCTCCTACTCCCAAAACAAGGGTAGTTTCCTGTACGATGAAAATAAAAAAAAATATATTTTCTCATAACTGGCCCTAACGGTCTTGTTTTCTTTCTTTCTTTATATAAATCAATATTTAATTAGCAACCCTATTTTGTGGAATAAGGCATTTATCTGAGAAAAATCTACAAGGGGTAGTTTATACTAAGGGGTGAGTTTTTTGTCAGTGATTTTCTCAAAATGGACTCAAGTGTTTTCGTTCATATTTTATAAATAAATATTTCATTAATAACTTAACAATATGGCATAACTCGTTTGTCCTAAATAACGCGAGGGGTAGTTTATTTTTGGTGGAGTGTGTTGTCTGGGCGGTTTTCTCAAAAACGACTCAAAACAGTTTATTCATATTGCAAAAATAAATATTTCGTTAATAACCGACCAATATGGCAAAACTCGTTTGTCCTGAAAAAAATATGCGAGGTGTAGTTTTCGCTTGGGGTGTTTTTCCTCCACGGTTTTCTCAAAAAATGAGTCAAGCAATTTTGTTCGTACTCAGAAATAAATATTTCATTAAAAATCTAATAATATGGAATAACTTGCTTACCCTGAAAGAATCCTCAAGAGATAGTTTATTCTGGGAGTTATTTTTCTCTCACGATTTTCTCAAAAATTACTCGGGCAATTTTATTGATAATTCATAAATAAGTATTTCATTAATAACCCTATATTTTAGTATAAGTTATTTCTATGAAAAACAATTACAACGGATAGTTTATTTTGGGGGTCAAGGTTTTTTCCCGACTATTTTCTCGAACGGCAGGCGATTTTGTTCAAATTTCGCAAATAAATATTTCATTAATAATCAAAAGTATATCTTAACTCATTGTTCGGAACAATTCACAAGAGGTAGGTTACTCCTGACGTGTTCTTTTTGAACGACTTTATAAAAAATGACTCATTTGATTTTTTCATATTTCATAAACAATCATTGCATTAATTGGTATATTATATGTCTAATGAAAATATGCTCAAAGTGTGAGTTAGTTTTGCAGTGTGGATTTTCTTCAATCGAAGTTTTTTATGAGATAATCTGACATTCGATGTATTTGAATAATACGGTAATTTTATTCGTATTATCCAAATACACACTTCAGTAACAACTGCGGCCTAACACAGTTAAGAAATTGAATTTAAAAAGCTTAGTGCGGTGGCAATGTAACTGAATATTTTTTGGCAAACTCCTTAGCTTTTTGTTGTAAACTCAGGCTTTTCTTTTTCGAGCGACAAAAGAGAGAAGAAAATATAGTGATTGTGAAAATAATATATCAAATTCAGATTTCAACGGATTTACATGTTTCATGGCGTCTACATACCAAAAATGCGACTTTTCGACACCCGTCCTTCCGGTCCGTCCGTTCGGTACACTTTTCTATGCACTCGCCTAGAGGCCATACCGTTCAACGTATCTACACCAAATTTTAAACTTAGGGTTTACATAGTATTCCTACAGGAGCTTTTCCAATTTTTTCCTACCACCTAAAATAAGGGTGGTTTACCAACAGCCGAAAATCGAAAAAAAAACTATTTTCTCAAAATGGTTTTAACAATTTTGTTTATTTTTCATTAATCAATATTTAATTAACAACCCTATATTGCTGTATCAGATATTTGTCTTAGAAAAATTTACGAGGGGTAATTTATTCTTGGAGGTGACTTTTTCTCGACGATTTTCTCAGAAAAGACTCTGGCAAATTTTGTACACACTTCGTAAATAAATATTTAACCTTATAACATGGTATAAGTCAATTGACCTGAAAAATGTATGAGTAGTAGTTTATTCTTGGAGTTGAATTTATTCCCAGTGAGTTTCTCAAACACGACCAGTTGGCATCATGTGGTTCAGATTCCATGTTAATCAGTAGGTCCACGTCTCATATAGCCTCGCTGCTGAACGGGACGTTGAACTCAAAATCAACTCAACTCAACGACCAGTTGGCAACCCTGTATCTCGACAACGCAGCTAAATTCGAAAACTACAAGAGGACCATTTGTCTCCCTTTGATGTCACGAATCATCTCCCAAAGTTTGTGGGCATCTTTCAGGTTCACCCTTAATGAAGCTTCTTTTCGAAAAGTTAACTATTAACTTTAGGCATTGTTCATTTTTTTTTAATCACAAATACCGTTATTAATTTTAAGGCAGAGAGCTATTCTGAAAGAATAGATCTTGAAAAATAATTTTAAAACTTAGACTTTTGTTTTACAAGGTATCTCGTGTCCAAAACATTGTCTCGTCTTATCTTGGATGTCACAAGGCGCGTCTCGTCTTTCTCGAGACATGTTTTATCTCGTACGCATTCTTTAACACTTGAAAAGGATTATCTTTTTATTTAAAGCATTGTTTTTTTAATTATTGCATATTTATGATAATTGCTGTCAACATAAATTACAGTCCTTTCAGTTGAATTAATTTTTATTATTATTATTGAAATTAAAATTAAATGCAATATCTAGTTTAACGTTGCACGATTATGCACCTACGCTAAGGGAGAATGATGATGAATGAAATGGTGAAATGAAGAAAGTGGGAGGAAAATGGAATATCCCAAGAAAACCCATACCCATGCACACGGTATTTGTCCACCTCAAATTTCACTTAGCGCGAAGTGGAATCGAGCCACGGACCCCATGCATTATTATTATTATTATTATTATTATTATTATTATTATTATTATTATTATTATTATTATTATTATTATTATTGTTAATAATAATAATTGAAGCGAGTTGATTTTGAGTTTAACATCCTGTTCAACAGCGAGGCTATATGAGACGTGAGCCTTCTGATTAACGTGGAATCCGAACCACATGAGTTCCCACCGGGAATCCAATTCGGATCTCCCACGCCAAAGTCGCGTACGTTAACCGCTTAGCCACGGAGGAGCTCCGAGCTTAACGAGCTTAACGAGTTTCAACCGTCCGACTCAACCAACGTTTGAGTGCCTGTTCGTTTGTCTGTTACATGACAACTTCTCATAAAAGACATTTCATGTTAATAAAACTAGTAAGTGCCATCTTTTAGCTTTGCAAAGTAACTATTGCTTCGAATTTGAATCTGTAAAATATAAGAGGTTAAAGTAACCAAATGGTGCAAGTTTCCACTCATGTATACAAAACAATTTTGCAATATCAACTACGTGAATCTTGTCCCCCCAAAAAAAAAACGAAATCCCTACACCGAAGAGCCCTCTGAGATTTGATCATTGTCCACACGGACTGAAATTGTCGTTTGAAGCCAAGACTTTAATATGAAGCCAATAATTTCTTTAAAATAGATTAAAAATTCGAAACTTATAAGCATTTTCATATTTTTGCCTTTTCCCGTAAGGGAGCCATAGCCCCCTATACAGAAGAGCCCCCCCTTCCCCCGAGATTTGACCAGTGTCCACTCGGACTGAAATTGTCATTTGGAACCAACACTTTAACAAAACTAATTCTATGGCCTATGGAACCTGGAGGTTCAATGCCGCGTTCACAAAAGCTCTCCACTGACTTCTATCCTTAGCTAACTGCATCCAGTTTCTACTTTGTATTCCAATCTCTGCGAGATACCAACACTTTAATACGAAGAAAAATATTTCTTTAAAATAGACGAAAAATTCGAAAGTTATAAACATGTTAATATTTTTGCCTTTCCTCATAAGGGGGCCGTATTAGCCTACACTGAAGAGCCCTACGAAATTTAATCATTGACCACTTGGACTGAAATTTTCATTTGAAACCAAAACTTTAATATGAAGCCAAACATTAAATTTTTGCATCAATTTATACTGACTGGGTTCCGGTTCAACCCACTATTGTTTAGTTTAGTTAAGTAGTAATTTGTGACAGCTTCACATCATCAAAAGAATGTTTCACTTCCCCTCCCTCAGAAGTTCGTGCTGGATCCGCCACTGGAATCAATAGACACTTTTCCTATTCTTTTTGTCACCCTTGATTGTGTAGGGGCTCCCTCGTACAAATAAAGAAACGGTAATATTATAATCAAGGGGCGCTATATATTAGGTATTTCTTTAATTACCTACCCCTAACCGCACAGGGCCATCTTTGGTAGAATAAAAAATGTTACGTGATATTCCAATCATGAAAGGAAGAGGATTCTGTAAATATATTTCTTATTCATTTTGTCTGCCCTGCTTATCAGAAATTACTTTCTGCTGGAAGGGTACTGAAATGGGAATGGCAAAATAAAACGTCGTACCCCCTCCTACATGGCTGATCAAACAATTATTAAGGAAAGCATTTTAAAATAAGATATTTAAGTTTTAAACTAAGAAACTAAGATATCCTTACATTATGTAAGGATGGCATATTTAGGATTATTATTATTATTATTATTATTATTATTATTATTATTATTATTATTATTATTATTATTATTATTTGAATGTTTTTGGAGCACCGAAATTTTGTGAGACGAACAATGGTATGTAGAGGTTTAAGATGGGTGGTCATAGGGGAGGAAAAACCAGGATTTTTCTATCCGACTCTCTAACGTAAAGATTATGTGCTGAAGGTAAGAAGCATCATCATTCTACAATAGGTTGCTTTTACGTAGAATATCAATTACGTAAGTCTTCCTCCTTCTGGCTACTTACTTTATGTAATAAATTCAAAACAATTTCAATTAAATACAAATGCATTGTAAAACTTTTCCGTAATTAAACATCTAGGGAAAATTAAACATTTAATACGGAAATCTGTTATCAAAATATCCAAACACGTAGATAGAAGACTATCTCGTGAGATATATTATGAAACTTTATAAAATCCTCCAAATTAGAATTAACATTTACTGGGAAACATTCGTTATGCGCCAGCGAGCATATAGTGAGCAATGAGCACAGTGGAAATAATTACGAAACTGTTTGCAAACAAAATTAGAGACGCTAATGCAAGTGCGAGAAATTAATCATATTGACGGAGAAATTAAATGTCGACTAAAAGCAGGGAATTCGTGTTACTATTCTGTTCAAAATCTCTTATCGCCGCGAATTCTGTCGAGGAATTTGAAGCTTAAAATATACAAAACGATAATCATGCCTGTTGTTCTGTATGGTTGCGGAACATGGTCACTTACTCTGAGGGAAGAACATAGACAGAAAGTATTTGAGAACAAGACCTTGAGACGAATATTCGGATCCAAGAGGAACGGGAATGCGGAATGGCGGAAACTTCATAACGAAGAACTACATAATTTATATGGTTTACCCAACATTGTTAAGGTCGTCAAGTCTAGGAGGCTTAGGTGGGCGGGTCATGTAGCTAGAATGGAAGAAAGTAGAAGCGCTTTCAAAGTCTTGACTGGAAGACCAATCGTAAAACGACCATTAGGAAGACCTAGGCGCAGATGGGAGGACAATATTAAAATGGATGTCGCAGAGATTGGAATACAAAGTAGAAACTGGATGCAGTTAGCTAAGGATAGAAGTCAGTAGAGAGCTGTTATGAACGCGGCATTGAACCTCCGGGTTCCATAGGCCATATAGTTAGTTAGTTAATGCAAGTGCGACAACGACATTTTTTTTATGGTATTGTCATAAGTTTTACACATATGTTACAATTTGATTCTTTCCCAAATGAAAAAAATAAATAAAATAACCCTACTTATAAGAATGACAGCAGCACTTCCATGGGGACCGAACCCACTACCTTCGGCATTCAGACTAGTTGCTTTAACTAACTCAGCTATTTGTTTTCTTACGTGAACTGAGCCTGTTCCGGTAAAGACGATTTTTCATTACGATCGTGCTACCAATTCGTCCTTTTCCATAGATAATTTCTACTTAATCTTTACGTTAATACTTGGCATATATTCATATATTTGGAGTTTTCAGATAATGCACGTAATAAGACATATTAGAAATATTTCGTTAAAAGTTTAGTTTGTAGAACTAATCCACATTTCTCTCAATGACATAGGTGTCGCTGCTTCGTGTTGAACTGCAGGATTCCCTCGCGTTCTTGAAAATTTCCCACTTTAGCAGAGTTGGTAATTCTCGAGATTTCTGTCGATTTAATGTTTTTTGCTGCTAATTTCTTTATTTTAAGCTAATATCTAACACAAATATTAAAAACGGGTTTGTTATTAACCTGTCCTGCTGGGGAAACCTTCCGAAATTTCGAACATATAAAGAAAACAGATATTTTCAAAAAACTTCAAAATAAAGAGACGCGTCATTTATTTTGCTCATAGTAATAGTACTTCTGTTTCAAAGTTAATTCAATCCCCATTTAATACCATAAGAAGATTGAGGGTGAAGAAGATGCACTGTAGTTAGTTGTGTTCTGTTATAGTTTAGCATCACTTTTCAGCACTGGGGTTATATGAGGTGTGAATCTACAGTTTTACTTGGAACCCGTAATGCTTTCAAAACTTTTCCTCCAAGAATTCAACCTGGGAACCTCTGCACAAAAGGCCCATCTGTTAATCGTTAGACTAACACGAAGGACAGACAAAACGAGGTATATGATCCTTTGATCTAGAATTGTACATTTATTTCTTGAAGTTTACAGTACCTAATTTTTCAGTGCCGAGACTGTATAAGATGTGCACCTGCACTTTAAGGTGAAATTCAAAGCACTTTAATAAGCTCCCTCGTTGCTATGTGGTTATCATGAGTCTTTGACGTCCGGTTTCGAGTCCCGGTGGGGACTTATGTGTTTCGGATCCCATGTTAAACTGTAGATAAACGTCTCACATAGCCTCTCTGCTGAACGAAAGCTAAACTGTAATACACCAACCAACCAATTGAAGCACCTTAAGTAGTTTAATCTCTTAAGCAGGTGCACGCTTATAAGAGTAACGGCCGATGTATTGTTTATTGGGTAAACCGCTTTTAAGCATTTTTTAAGCTTATTTTCCTTTTCCTTCTTGTGTAGATCGCTTATACGTGTAAAGTTGAGTGAAAACAACCTGCCACCTATTGACAACATTCCTACTTGTTTACTATATGATGGGCGTTTCTTTTGCGTACTATATATATAATATTGTATCATGCATTGTCTGTCATTTGTTAGAAAGTGTGTGTCAGCATAAGTTCTGCTGCGGGTGCTATTCCAAAAAAAAAAAAAAAAAAAAAAAAAAGTGTTCGTGAGGAGGATATACCAAATTTGGTGGGGAGTTTGACTGTAACAAGTGAAATTTCTGATAACTCTAAGGAATATTATTCCAGTGAAAGTGATAGCGATAATGAGTTTGATAATAGTTCTACTATTAGTGATGCTCCGTTACCAATCAAGTGGATAGATTTTGAACGAATAAAGAAGGGGAGTAGAGATAAGCAATCTGCTGAAATAAAGCTATTGATTTGTCTTCTAATATTGCAAAGTATTATACAGAAGTCATCTTTAGCCATGTTTTTTAAGCACTCACTTGTTCAGTGACGTAATAACTGAATAGTGATTCCACATTCTGCTGAAGTATTTGCACTTCAGTAACAACCGCGAGTATAATCCAGACAGGGAACCAAATCCTAAGCTATATAAGATCAGACCTGTACTCGATGATCTCGTATCAAAGTGGAAATCAACTTACACACCAGAAAGGAACATTTGTGTAGCTGAAAGTCTACGGTACTTCTTTGGAAAGGACAATTAGGTTAGAAGCTATATCTGGTGGAATTACCTGTGAATAATACTTGTACCAATTATAATATACTTGATTTTGTAAAAGAAAATTACCCAACACATGATAAACATCCGGCTGAAAATTCCCCGCTTAAGGGATTAATATTCTCTCATCAGGAATCGGAGCAGAAACACTCACGCTAACTACTGGACCAGATGCAAGGAGTACCTATAATTGTGTAATAACAACAAAAGTAAGCAAGACTTGTTCTTTTGTCAACAGGCGTGTAGTTTGTTTATAAAATTATGGAATGTTCTAATTCCTTTCGTTCTGCACATAGTATTCCAGTTAGGATAGTTAAAAATTAGTTTCCTACATTTAAGAGAATTTACGTGTTCGTTTCTCTGCTTATGATTATATTATTATTATTATTATTAGTAGTAGTAGTAGTAGTAGTAGTAGTAGTAGTAGTAGGTAAATTATTGAGAATCTACCTTACATAACAATAATATTAGAGAAAATGTTTCACTGTAATAATTTTGCTACCCTCATTTTCTCAGAATGTACTTTAAGACGAAGGAGAGAGATAGACAAACAGACATAGAAAGGGCAAAAAACGGAAGATTCACCCTGTGCATGTTATCAGCAGATGGTACGAGCAGAAAAACATCTCCCATCCATCATTTTCAACTTCGTCCACCAACAGCAGCAAATCCATCTTATTGACAGTCTTAAAGAAGATCTCTTTCAGAAATTAGGAAGATATTTTGGAAACATTTATCAAGCTTTTGGTTTTCCTTCTTCACTACCAACATCGACCCCAATTCCCATATGAGGAAAAGAAGTTCCTTTTTCTGTCCTTCTGAGGTTACTTCACTAAACTAAAAGAAAAGAACTCTATTTTGATGGATTTGTGAAGAGAGAACTAAAGATAGACCACCTTCAAATCAAATTCGCAATATTATAGAAAGGGTACACTCATGTCCAAAATTATTGTCACATGTCTATAAATATGTTGTTCTAAGAATATAATTTGATAACGAATTCACCCAGAATTTCTTATAATGTTAGTATGTGTATAATCGACCATGACATGTATGTGGCAAATTTCATGTTAAAAAAGCAGGAAATAAGAACGATAAAGAGAAAACAAAACTTTCTTGTCCGTTTACAGACATTTTAGTTTTACTTATTCTGACTTTTTATTTATAATTCTTTTCCTATGAAATTTAATACAAAGATACATTTCCCGAATATACGCATAGTATCAGTACTAAATGTACCCTGCAACATCATTATCAAATTATATTCTTCCAAGAAGACAGTTATATATATGCGACAATCATTTTGGACATGAGTGTACCTTTACATTTCTATACAGCCCTTCATTAGACTTGAATGATAGGGCTGTAGTTGAGTAAATTACAACGCTATCTTGGATAACACAATGAACCAGTGTGAGTTTCAAAACTGTCAATGACATGGGTTACGGATTGTCATCAATGCATCATCATTCAATACTTCCCACCCACTTGGCTTGTATATAGGACACAACCGTGAAGAATGTGTGCTTGAAACAATTCTTTTCTTAACGTATTCGTAGTTATAGTAATATGACTCTCTTTAAAATAGATTACGGTTGTTGTTTCTTTTCTAGTGAGAAACGAGGCTGCCAAACTAGTAATATTACTTGCTTTCATATCCTAATTATAATGAATTACGAAATGTAAGATTTAAAGTTCATAATTTATTTTTATACTCGTAAAATACAGTTTTATATTGCCAATTCCACTTCCTACTAATGATAGTAATATTATTTAAAAAACAATTTTTCTTTCTGACACTATATCAACATCATTTATTTATTCAACATAACAGACTCTAGGTCCAGTTACAGTGTTGTTAATTAGAAACACATTTAGCCACACACACACACACACACACATATATATATATATATATATATATATATATATATATATATATATATATATATATATATATATATAGAGAGAGAGAGAGAGAGAGAGAGAGAGAGAGAGAGATGATACATCTATACAGTTTCATTAACACGTTTAATTTTAAGTCTATTCTTATATACTGGTCTCAGTCATTTCAAAAATACCTATAGCAGATATCCTTTCAATTGCATTGTAGGAAGCATTCATCTTCCATATAAGAAACTTAGCGAGGATATTTGTTCTTGCCTTTTTGCAGTAAAATGTACTCTGCTATTTTCTACGCGAGTTTTACCTGACGGGACATGCAATTGAACCTTCGAAGGAAGATCGGAACAGTCAAATTTACCATGTAATAGTTTGTGTAAAAATAAAAGATCCGTATATTCATTCTCTCCGTTGTTTCAAAGTGTGTATATTAAAGTTTTGTACTATTTCTGGATATGACTCAAAATTTGGATATATGCCAGTTTTTCTATAAGCAAGTAATTTCAAGAATTTTCATTGCACTCTTTCAATCATATCTATGTATTTTAGTGTTTTTGGTAACCAAGACAGAGTCGCATATTCTAATTGCAATCTCAGAAAAGAGAAATAGAGAGAGAAGAGAATAAAGCCAAGATTTCTGTATGCATTATTAATAATTGTTTCAATATGATAAGTCAAACTTAACTTAACACGCACTCCTAGATCTTTAATTAAATTAGGTGTCTCTAAAATAGTTCCTTTACTAAAATAGTCATACTTAATGCTGTTTTCTTTGCGGGTGAAGGAAAGAGTTTCGCATTAATCACGTTCAACTTAATCTTATTATTGTCACACCAGTTCTTAATATTGCATAAATCTATTTGCAGTTTTACACAGTCTTCAAGCGAATTAATAGAGGATAATATTTTAAGGTCGTCTACGAATGGAGGAAGATTTGAACCCTGAAGGACTCCAGACAAAGCTGTAATTTTTTAAGAAACACATCTTTTGTTTTTGACAGCTTGTTGACGATTTTACAAATAGGACGCGTAAACCTCTTTGCTTGCATAGAGAAATTAAAAGTTGTTAATTTTTTGTAGTAGTACATCATGTTCTACAAAATCAAAGACTTTTGAAAAGTAAGTATAGATCACATGCACTTGACCCCTCTATCCAATTCATTTACAATAAAATCTGTAATAATGGCTAATTTAGTGGGTGTTGATGTATTCTTTAACAAGCCATACTGGCATATTAATATGACGGGTCTTATATGACACACTATCCTCTTGAATATTACTTGCTCAAACACCTTGGCAAATGCTGATAAAATAGCGGGTCTAAAATTTTGTATTATCTTTGTATCACAAAATTTAGGGATAGGACAAATTATAGCTTCTTTCCACCTGTCCGGAAACACGCTTATTTTTAATGGCATATTTATAATTGTATGTACCGGATGTTTAAGAATGTCTATACGCTCTTTAAGAATGTACGGTGATATACCATTTGAATTAATCCCGTAACTAACAATAAAATAAAATTATAGTATATACTAGTCGAACCAACTCAGGCACGTGCAAAACTTGGACACACAACGTGCAACCTAACATCCTTATTAAATTATTATTATTTATTGATCAAAATCCTAGATAGTCATGCTTTATACTGTTAGATACGATAATAATCATATTAAATAACAAGACAACCTGAAGGTTGATGACTTACTCAGCCCCGGTGCTGAAAGGGTCGTTAAATACCATTAAATCAACTAAAATACCATTAAATAAACGATATAATTCAAGATATCGTTACATCATTTTTTTTTTTAAATTATGCGTATCACACTTTATGATGGTTTTTGAATTATATCGTTTATTTTACAAACCGTTGTTATGACAACCTAAAGACAAAACCTCATCAAATTATCATATTAAAATCAATTTTGATTCTCTTTCTTTTTCGTATTTTTTTTCTTCTTCGAACTAGTTAGTGCATATTTTAAAATCATACATTGCCCGGAAGTATAAAAAAAGACATTTAAAATTACACTAAAAATACAAAATATCGTTACAGTAAGTTGAGCTGTTTAGTACGTATGGAAAATATTTTTCTGTACAGGCCTCTGTAGTTGCCGAAGTATGAACAATCAAAGTTGAGGTTTGGATTTAGACAAATTTTCGCAAAATGTTTTCAAATTTTCCAATTTCTATTTAGAGCAGCAACTAGAACAAAAATACGTGAAATTTACCTGTTCAATCTTAGTTTTGAAATCAAACATTAAATAAATCAGTAGGTAACTAATTATAATAGATGTACTAAACTCAGTGAAGGACGTTTATTTTTTTCTCAATTTGGATACTCATTACTAGTTTATCTTACTTTCTTTTATTTACTTAGAAAAGGCCCTAAAAATTTGAGTATTGTTTTATACGGATGATACCATCACACGAATATTATGGTACTTAGAAACCAGTTAACTATAGAATTATGTTTACCAAAGATGGTAAAAAAAATTGCGGTGGAAATAAAACGATGCCGAATTACAAAATTGAAGAAAAGATAGAAAATGGTAGTAAGACTAAGTACGTGCAAGCACTTTTGATAATATAATACGTAGTTCAAACAACATTCTTGTGTGTATCTGTGTGGTTATACAGAAATACGTATGAGCTTTGTATTATATGTAATACAATACATATGGTTCCTTTCTTTAGTACACTCACCAGGACTTTTTTATATTATTATTTTACTGGTCTCTAGCCAATTTTATCAGTGTAGCATTAAATATTTACTTAAGCGTCTGCAGCTTGTATCACAAGTGGGAAACTGGATAAGGGAAAAAGAGAGAAAAAGCATAAAAGCACAAAGAGGAAAAATCTGCTCTGTGTGCTGAAAATATTTTACCTGTGTCTATTTCTATCACTAGAAGATTTGAACAAAGTAAGAAAGAAAAAAAAGAAAGAATTCAGCATCACCGCTGCGATAAATTCACACAGACACTCTTATATATATAAAACTAGAGAGAAAGGACCTGCAGTAAACAAATAAAGTGAGAATAAAAAACGAGGTACTGAAAAGAATTCAAATGTTTGGAGAAATTCCTACCATACAATGAAAAACGGGGTGAAACTGGATAAAAAGATTGGTAGCTCGTACATAAATATTAGCACTACAAATATTCTAAACAAAGATAGAGGAATAGAAAAAATATTAAGGGATACCAATTCATAAAGAAAAAGAGTGACAGAAGTATATGTATATTTGTCAGACAATGGAACTCTGGTTAACTTATAGGAGGGTTCGGTTAAAGTAAATAAAAATGCAAAGTAAATAAAATAAAACTATGAGACATGATATTTGCTTTGTTTGTGGACTAAGAATTATAATTAGTCTAGAGTTTCTTTCCTTCGCCTGCATGGTTAGCAAACCTGCCTTGAGTACGGAAGACCCTGATTCGATTCGCTGTGGGAGCTCATGTGGTTCAGATGCCACAGTATGTTGTATGCCGGTAATTTTTAAACATATGTAGCACAGGACCCCTGGTATGCTGAGAAAATGTAAGGACACCGAAATTCATTGATGATGCAGACTTTCATTACACAATATAATATAACATTAATTATTTTTCATTATTTGGTAGTCAGTCAGATGTAGTTCCGCATGTAATGTTTCTTTGTAACAGAAAATACAAAGTAACTTCTCATTAGCTATAGAAAAAAGTTAAAATTTTATAGGTGTTCTATACAAACTTTGGTTACTCAGTTAGTATGTTTTCTTAAAAAAAATAAAAGAAAAATCTTTCTGAAAACTCAAGCTTTATAACATCCTTGGTGCTGGTAAGAGACATACAACGTTTCAAGTTAACAAACCGATCACGAATTAATCTGTTGTTCAGGGTTGAAATCTATTAAAGGATTGATTTATACAACTTTTTAAAAAATATAATAAAATAAAGTTTTAAAAAGAGAGGAAAACAAAGGAAGAATATAACAACATTCACTCTCTCTAGTATTTAGTGAGAATCAGACGTTTCCATCCTCTAAATGCTTGTGTATTCTCCGAAAAATTTACCATTGTCTTCCTAAAAAAAAAAAAAAAAAAAAAAAAAAAAAATTGATGAGGGGAGTTAGTTGTGATAAAACCAAGGCAACTTTTTTGTCGACTAATTTGCGAACTTTGTGTTTCAGTTAGCGCTTTTAAGATCATACATTATATCAATATAATTCAAGTTAGATTGTGCCGTTCTCAATAATATATATATATATATATATATATATATATATATATATATATATATATATATATATATATATGTGTGTGTGTGTGTGTGTGTGTCCCTTTCAAAAAGGAAAAAAAATCTCACGGGTAGAAAACTAACCTGTGGTCATCAGTGAGCACAACTTTTTTAACAGTGCAAAGATATCTTATTGTCTTACAAGACTTCGGCACACTAACATAGTAATAAAAGCTGCTGCTTACAGTTGGTAGGGAAGACAAAATAATATTAAATGTACAGTATAAAACTCAAAGACTCAAGGAGGCGTCTGTCATTTCTAACTAATCGTTTTGTGAAGTAGGGACACGTTTTTACGATTGGAAAATAGATGGAGATAACAAGCGGAGCAAGGGAGAGGAAACGATGAAGTAAAGTGTGGGATAAAAGAAGTGTTGGCAGTAAATTAATAATTATTGATCCACGAGTAGGGAATCTGGGAACTCACACCCTAGACTCATTTTTCTGCTACCCTCATATATATATCTATATATATATATATATATATATATATATATATATATATATATATATATATATATATATATATATATATATATATATATATCTATCTATATATATATATATATATATATATATATATATATATATATATATATATACTGCTCCACAAAACTTAAACAACCCGAAAGAACGTGGTATAAGTGATGTGTGGGGCTCATTCAACACCGGTTAGTGGCTTGCACATACACAGAGACACACAGGCAAGGCAAACACCCACTCTATCACATAAGCAGCACCGCTGCAAGCGCGGTGAACAAATTATGCCATGAGGCGTACAGCACAGCCCAGTAGTGTCCGAGCCTCCAAGCATTGAGTTAGGGTTCTTGTGTGGGGTACACACCTTGCAATGACTGGTAGACGTCATTTGAGTGACTTTGACCGTGGGCGAATAATTGGGCGGTTGGAATTGGACCGATCGTAAGTAGAAGTGGCGCAGGAAGTCAACGTGAACAAAAGTGTTGTGTCGAAGCTGTGGAAATCGCTTCCAAAATGGAGGTGAAGTCAGTAGACGTCATGGAGGAGGCCGTCCGAAGAAGACGTCGGTCGTCGATGACCGATTCCTCACAATTTCTGCCAACGTAACCGTCAAGCTTCATGCTGTCAACTGGCCAATGAGTTGTTTCAGGCTACAGGACAACGCGTGAGTCGTGAAACTGTTCGTCGTCGGCTCAATAGAGCAGGACTCTATGCAAAAAGGCCTGTGCTGTGTATGCCATTGAAACTGGAGCACAAATGTGCGCTCTACACATGGTGTCAGGAACATGTTGCATGGGGGGAACATCAGTGGGCGCGTGTCATGTTCTCCGATAAGTCGAGATTCAGCCTCTCGTCTGATTCTGGTCGGGCTTTAGTATGAAGAGAGCCAGGAACACGCTATCATCCAAACTTCATTGCTGAACGGCCGTCCTATGCCGGTGGTTTCATTATGGTGTGGGGTGAAATTATACTGGATGGAAAAACGGACCTCCAAATTGTGCAACATGGCACTTTGACAGCACAACGGTACCGGGATGAAATTCTCAATACATATGTGCGCAATTTCCGTTGAGCATTTGGCCCAGACTCCCTGTTCATGGATGACAATTCCCGCCCACATGGTGCACATGTTGTGTCCGAGTATCTGGAGAGCGAAGACATTACGCGTATTGCATGGCCTGCATACTCGCCGGACTTGAATTCCATCGAGCATGTTTGGGATGCTCTTGGGCGGCGAATAGCGCAGGGCAGTCGACCAACACGCACTTTTCCTGGCCTGCACACAGCTCTCCACGAGGAGTGGCGCCATCTGCCGCAAGACTTGATCAACACTCTGATATGCAACATGGAGGCCAGATGACGTGCCTGTATAGCTGTTCGTGGTGGTCACACGCCATATTGACCGCCTATATCCTCGCACAATCCAACTTCACCTATTGTGGTATCGTAATGCTGAACTTTTTGGTCACTCTGTACATCCTAACTGTATTGTTCATCTTCACTTGTGTTGCATTGTGCATCTGGACCGTCTGTTTGTTCATTATACTTGGTGCAGTGATCGTGTCGTTTTATTTTCTGCCACTTTCTTTGAGTTCCTTAAGTTTTGTGGAGCAGTATATATATATATATATATATATATATATATGTTTATGTGTTTGTGTGTGTATGTGTGTCTAAAAATAGTTACAAAAAAAGACATAATTATTACAAACATGAATGGCCAGATAAAATTACCGAAGGTGAGTTACCGCGGTCTGAGAGAAAGGTCAGAAAGAAAGGATATTTCAAGTTCACGTAGGGTCATTGCATGTGAGATTAACCAATGAAGTGACAAAATCTGACCTGGCCATCTTAGATTTTTGCAAAAACTGGTGCACAGCTTTACTACAGTGGGAGATAAAAAGAAGTCCCAAATATTACCTCTCTCCTCCTGAAAGTGTCCCCATACAGGGTGTTCAAAAATTTCGAAAAAGGGCATAGGACATTTTTTCCATTACAGTGATTATCAAAAATTGATAAAATGGTTAAATGTGCACTAAAGACATGGAACAAACACCATTGAAAAATTTAAAGATTGCTCTTCAAGCTGTACTATATTGAAAAAGTCTGTACAAGAAAAATAATACTTCAAAAACTCAAATAACATTTGAATTTTGCACAGAAATGTCCCTGTGAATTTGTTCAAAATTGTCCAAAATGTAGTCCCATATGTGTACTAGAACAACACAAAGTTGCATTTTGGGGACTCAATGAGATCCGATTCAAAATTAAACATAAGCCAACATTGTAAGATATTGACCGTGTGAATATCTAGGTTCAGATCGATAACCATTTGCTTGTAGCTATTTACCTCCTGCATCAGAGGAATTTATATTGGCTGAACTGCTCACACGGTTATCACTGAGCAAACTATCGAGTCACCATCCATCCTTTTGTGACATACTACATAGAAGGTGACCTCTTGAAACACGCTAGTTTTATTGTAATTTCGAAATGACTTCAGCATAATACTGTTGAAGTACATTAATTAAAATAAAAAAAATAATATGTTTCTAATTACAAAAATTTCCAATTGTGATTAAAATTGTCTACTTCTCAGATGCTCTGCCGTCCAATATAAAAACAAGAAAAATTTCATTAATGTTTGTTATCATAAGGCAAACTTTAATGTTGATACTGAGTGGCGTTTTTGTGCCAGTTACCATGGTAATGGTGTTAGCGATGGTCTCTCAGTGTGCCTGAAAAGGGGAGCTGCCAGAGTCAGTTTGCCAAGACCTGCGGAAATTTATATTATTAACCGAAGTAATGTGTACGACAGGGCCGTGGGAAATGTGCCATCTGTTGCCTGTCACTTTTGTACAAACGAGGATTATGACAGCGAAGGGAAACTATTAGATGAAAGGTTTTTTCAGGTTAAGATCATTCCAGGCATTCTGATGTTGCATGCGATTCTTCTAGTATTTGAAAGTGAAATAAGGGTAATATATTTCTCATTTTCTGATGAAAATACGGTCATGTGTATTTCTCAAGGTATTGGAAGTATTCCTTTTCAGAACATTCATGGTTTTGTGACTTGTGAACACAGCCGTTTGTGATGGTTGGCCTGTGTACTATCTACAGACGAACCAAATGAAATTGCTACCGTTAGTTTTCTTCACCTTCAAGGACTTTCGCCATCATTCTTCTACCCTGAGCATCCTGATATATTAACAGTACCATCCACATTAGTTCTTTCAGCTGTTGCTGTAACTGCAATTGGACGTACATATAGGATCAGTCACTACATATAGGATTTAGATATAGCTTCACAAAAACTACGAAAAAGATTGTAAACATTAAGAACACTTGTAAGATGTCATTCAATTTGTCGACAATCAAATTAATGTGAAACGTAATACCTGTCTAAATAACTCGAAAGCTGGATAATTGTATAAATTCAAATCAATAAATGAAGAAACAAATGAAGTCGATCAGAGTTACAAATATAAATTCCTTTGATGCTGGAGGTAAATAGCTACAGGCAAATGGTTATCAATCTGAGTCCAGATATTCACATGGTCAATATCTTGCAGTGTTTGGTTTATGTTGAATTTTGAATGGGATTCCATTGAGTGCCCAAAATACAACTTGTGGTGTTTTTAGTACACATATGCGACTAAATTCTGGACAATTTTGAACAAATTCACAGGGACATTTCTATGCGAAATTCAAAGTTCAAATTTTACTTTGATTTTTTCAAGTATTATTTTTTGTTGTACAGGCTTTCTCAATATAGTATAACTTGTAGAGCAATCTTTAAGCTTTCCAATGGTGTTTGTTCTATGTCTTTAGTGCACATATTAACCATTTTATCACAATTTTTGATAATCACTGTAACGAAAACAATGCCCCTTTGTGAAATTTTTGAACACCCTGTATGGGGACACTTTCAGGAGAAGAGAGGTAATATTTGAGATTTTTTCATCTCCAAAAAATCTGAGATGGTCAAGTCTGATGACTTGATTTGTCATCGAATGCCCCATAAGTACAAGAAAAGTTCAAAAGTTTAAAAAAAAAAATAAAACGAGTAACAAGAAGTTTTAGCGTTTGAAAATTGAATTCAAAGAGGAGTTCCGCGATTTCAGATCTATTGAAAATGAGCTCTTCTTGTTTTCTACCCCTGTATCAACCAATGTCAAGAAAGTGCCAGCCCATGTAAAGATGAAATTAATAGGAACTCAGCTTTAAAGCAAAATTTTCAATGAAATAGGTATCTGCAAATATTATAAATAAAATACTTGCCTGTGCAGTTCCTAGAATCCTCAAATTTACATTGTACGTGATTTCCATGTTTAGTAAGACGTATCAGTGCCAACAATTTTTTCTCACTTAAGAAAAGGGAATAAGTCCCGACTGAAATCAACACTAACAAACATTCATTAGACCTCTGCTCCTCGTGAGCAATATGTCTCATGCGAGCAATATGCCTCCAGCATTAATATAAGCAATATGTCTCATGTGAGCAATATGTCTCTAGTATTCATGTGAACAATATGTCTCATGTGGGCAATCTGTCTCCAGCATTAATGTGAGCAATATGTCTCATGTGAGCAATACGTCTCCAGCATTAATGTGAGCAATATGTCTCCAGCATTCATGTGAGCAATATGTCTCCAGACATTCAAAGTTGGTTGCAAGAAAGAAAACTAAATGTTCAGTGACGGAAAAGAAACAATAGGTATCCTTCTACCCTTATGTTCGGTAAGATCTTGTATATTTACTTTTTATCTTTCTTTCTTGTGGACCATACTATCCTAGTAATGCTAATTGGACCCAGTTGAGATAGAGAGTTTGTGGGTGCGCCAACAACGAGATCCTTTTGCACCCATGCCCTGACATAACTTAATCATAAAAACAAACCAAAGACAAAAGGAACAATAATAAAACTAGTAATAAGTTAATTAAAATGCAAGAAGAAACATCCACACACGAGTTAAAATTAAATGCTCTTGCAAAAATAGCATGCAAAATTCTGAACTCTTGCAAAAATAACAGCAATCTGTGAAGAAAGCGTATGTAGTCGCCTCAGCGCAAATGCAGCTCATCCAGAACTTGTAATATTGTTGATGCCGAGCCAGAGCAGGGTAATCGATAAGAATTTGACGAATAGATAAAAGGTCTCCACAATAAACACATTCTGGAGCTGCTACTCAACTCCATATGCATGCGTCAAATGACTATGTCCAATCACAGTCGAGTTAAAGTATTTCTTCCCTACGAGACTGTCGGGAACTAGAGGTAAGTACGCGTGGTTTAATGGCATACAATTTGTTGGCATTTGCAAGATTCCATTCCGACTGCCATTGTTGGAGAAGACGAGATGTGAACACAGGGTAAAGATCAGTGCAAGCGAGGGACCCCAGTTGAGATACTGAGTTTGACATGAATGATTACACCATCGGCGTTCTTGTTTGGCTTTCTTCAAGGACAAGTTCCTTGTATACTCCTTGTTTTTTTCTGTTTATTATTGAGAATGATACCAGCAACACAGTTGGAAATGGCTACTTCAAGGTGTTTCACCCCTTTCTCGCAACTAGTGTGTTACCCACCAGACGAGATATAAGGTTTTTTCGTCTCGTCTCGTAAATTTAATAGAAATCTCATCACATCTCGACTTTCGAAGATTTCTTTCTAGTCTCATCTGGTTTCTCGAAAAACCTTTTCCTTTCTCGTCCAGTCTTGCAAATCTGTGTGCAAAATTTATCTTCATTTTTGTTCTTAATTTCGTTTTGAACGAACCAGAATCTTTCTGCATCAGGAGAGGTCCACAAAGGGTAGTTATAACATTTAAACCATTCGAGTATAATTCATTTCTTCAATTGACTTGCAGTTGATATATAAAGAATGCTGCCTTCCAGATGTGCTAGCTCGTGCCACAAATAAGTTATCGTCCGAGGGATCTTGCGGTAAACACCCTCGATAACTAAATAGCCAATCAGAACCCTCATTTCAAACAATTGACAGGCCGTTGTCAACTCCACATGGAGTTTTAGTTGCCACAGTTCGAAATGATGTCCTGTAAGTTAGTGCTCTGTACCCCAAGACCAGCTTTCTTGTTCTTACATTCTCTGACATCTGTTTCATATTAGCCATAGTATTGAGAAGTAATAATAGACACAGAGAGTGTTAACACATTGCAAACCCACAAGTGAAGTCAAAACAGAGATGAAGGGAACAAGGGATGTTGTTGTAAAAGTCAGCAAGGATACTTGAAAGAAATTTTACCAAACTCCATTCCTATTGAGTGAGAGCACTATGCATTGAGAAATGTCTTGCATACCTTTAAGTGTTGATAAAGTGTTGCTCTTCACTGTGTTCTTAGAGCCACTTTATCAATTTATACGTTTTATGCTATGAATCATGAAAATCTAAAGCAGCGTTTGAGACCTAAAACCTAACTAAATTAGTGTTCTCCAGGAGACTCGTGAAATTTCTACTCTCGAAACGAGACGACAATTGTAATGTTTTCTCGTCTCGACTCTTGTTTCGTATTCGAGACGAGACGAGAAATTTCTTGTGAGCAACAATATGTGGTGATATAATATGAAATATAAAAGATGAAATGACAATATACAACACACCTACACACCCCATATATATATATATATATATATATATATATATATATATACAGGGTTTTCATAAAGTCTGGACGGATTTAATTTGCTTATAAGTTTCATAAAAATGCTCATAATGAAATCAAATAAAGTGCAAACGGTAGCGGAAGGATTAAATTTTTAGTTGGCAACACTGTTAGATAAGCGGCAACTCTGAACACGTTGAGAGAGGGAGAGGGAGAGCAAGGGTCAGTTTCTTACCAAATTTCATCCATTGTTGTATTCATTGTTGTTTCAATGCGACTTCTGGCTTTGGGGTCATGTGAAAACGGAAGTTTATGCAAAGAAGCCAAGTGGTTTGGAGAACTTAAAGGACAAAATAAGGGCGTCTGTGGCTGGCATTTCGGATCAAACACGGCGAAAAGCTGTGAGTGGATTCCAGCGCCGCCTACGCGAATGTGTGGACTAAACGGCGCCCAGTTGGAGGTGTGGTGGTGAATGAACTGAGCTGGTGCAGATTACAGGTAAAAATTTAATCCTTCCGCTACCGTTTGCACTTTATTTGATTTCAATATGAGCATTTTTATGTAAATTATAAGCGAATTAAATCCGTCCAGACTTTATGAAAACCCTTATATATATTATTACCTGAGAAAATTTTCAAAGTTATTTCTGCAATATCTATACTTAACATTTCGATCATGGCAAGTATTTTTCTCTTTTTGTTTAATTTGCACACAAAACGCTATTTTCTTAAAGATCATTCCTAGTTTAAATTAGATGATTCTTTAACTTTTTATATGTATACGTAGATTATCATAATCCCCCTTGAGGAAACTTAAACCCACGTATCGAAACAGAAAAGAAAAGATAGACAATAAAGTTTCATCTCTAATGCTTTTCTTCGCCTACACACTTAATACTTTATGGGTGGAATTAATCAGAAGAAGCATCTTTTAATATTTTCTCTTCTTTTTCCATTTTGTTCTGGGTGATTCCATTAATAACTCCATCATTATATAGTAAAGAAAGTTAAAAAGAAAACAATAATAAATCTACATTTACTTCCACAGTACATGGTTAGGTTACACTTTCTTCATGCTCACGTGGCGCGTTTCTTTTTCCTTAGTTCTAACAAAAGATTATGAAACTAAAATTGAACTGAATAAATTATTCATTAAAGCAACACGTAGAATAAAATATGTACTCGTAAGATAAGTATTTTCATTTACGATCAGAGGCGGCTCGTGAGGGAAGTCACTGATAAGAATTAAAGCTTTCATTGCTTGAAACTGCGGGAATAAAGATTATATAATGTAATAATTGTTATATACAACAACTAGTACATTAAGAAGCTTCCGGTGCAGTTGCATAGGTCATCATGCAAGATCTACCTTCGTAATATACACTATGTTCTCATTCGGCACCTGATATCCATACCAATATGATAATCCAACCTCTCAGCACTATATCACTATCTTGTAGGACCACCTTTTGCTGTAATGATGTCCACAACCCTTCGAGGAAAACTTTCCACCAATTCGCGATACGTGTCACAGTAACCTTAGTCCATTGATCCTACAAAACGGCAAATAGCTTAGTGATGTTTTTTTGGGTGCCAAAGACCTGGGTCGCCAGGGACTCTCCAACTCATCACAAGGGCGTCCGATCTGGTTGTGATTTGGACTATGGGATAGCCAATCAAGTTTCTCCACACCTGTGTCCTTGAACCACGTGTTTATAATGCTTGCCTTATCACATGAAGTGTTTTGTGTCGTGCTGAAGCAGGTATGGCCCAATACCGAATTGTGTTCATAATGTCAGTAGCACAGAATTGTTTAAATTGTTTGGTATGCTTCAGCATTCATATTTCTCCAGGCTAAAACAAGAGCACCAAAATCATACCACGAAAAGAAGGATCACATCATAATGCCACCTCAACTGGATTTCATTGTGGGTATCGTATTGTCCTGTAAACAGCGTTCTTCGGGCATACGCAACACTCATACACGTCCATCGGATTGCCATATCTAGTAACGCGATTCATTGCTCCATAGAACTGATTTTCATTATTCGAGAGTACAATGGTGGCATTCCTTGAACCACTATAAACGACGGGACGAATAGTGGGATGTGATATTTAGCTTGTGAGCTGCTGCTCCACCATGAAAACCCAATGTGACGATCTGCTAGCGAATGGTACAATCACTTGCAGCACTATGGGACGCCGATTGAAACTTATGTGCTACTATCTCTGATGACGCTTTCTGGTTTGAATTCACCTCTTTTCAAGCATCAACGGTCATGATCTGTTAGTATTTTCGCTTTAGTAGACCTGGGCTGGAATTTCATAGCCCCCTCTTGCTTCTACTTCACGATAAGATCACTTACTGTTGACCAGGGTATGTAAATGTTTTGGAAATTTCACGGGTCGAATGTTCAAAGCCTGTGGGTTCCAATGATCATCCCTCTTTCTGCCTCCTCAGTCACCGTCGTCTGTCCGTATTGACTGCTGTAGCTGATATAAATTTATTCTCAGCCAGTCATCGGCGCAAATCTGTCTTCAACATTGGGGGGGGGACGGGTAAGACCGTTCCCATTATATATATATATATATATATATATATATATATATATATATATATATATATATATATATATATATATATATATGCAATGTTAAAAATATTTACGAAGTTGAAAAACAATGCTGTGAAATCAGGGAGCATAATTGTCTTCAGTGGCGTATTTAGGGGACAACTGGACTGGGCTCAAGCTCCCACCGAAATAAATTTGTTAGTTTTTTGCATTCCACGCACAACATTAATCCTTCTTACCATTTCTAAAAATTTCATTGACTTTCCATTTTCTAATGCTCCTTGTTTAGAAATAATACTGTATTTGTCAAATTTTGTTCCATGTAAGAACTGCGTCCTTTTGTTCTTTCTTTCGTCCTTTGTACTTTTCTGTTTCTTTTTCTTGATGTTACTTTCTTTCATTTCGCTTATCATACTTTATCGACCGTTGTCAGTTGTGATTGAAGTCGGCCATCATCAGTAACACCAAAACTAAGAGGAATTGATAAGCGAAACTGGTGTTCCACATCAAATTGCGTGGATATCAACATAACAGGAGTTTGGTTATTATAACGAAGGAAAAATTATATCGGTTAGTTATTTTTAAAAGAAGTACATGTTTGAATTAAAGAAAATCAAAAGGGGGAAATAATTAGGCCGGGAAATTAGACAGGCCAAGAGGATGCTTCCTTTTTCTTGTATGAATAGAATAAAGGGTTAGATTCACTCCTAATTTTTTGTATCATATCATATAGGATTTATCGGTCTGCAATTCTTGCCACTATAACTTCAATTTATGCATAAATTAAAATATATTTAATTCTCAAACTCAGGTGGGCAATTGCCCACTTCCTTCCTTCTGTTGGACATAGCCCCTCGAAACAAAATCCTAAATACGACATTCGTTGTCTACAACATTGGGTGGTGGGCAGATTTGAGGCTTATTCTAGAGAAGGGAGATGAAACTCATATTACGGTAGATGAATCTGATTTCTGAGGTGAACCTGTTGTAGAGTATATTATATATTAGGCGATGTAGATGAAGTAGTAGTACATACCAGTATTACAAATCACTGCCGCATGTCATATACTCTTTAGTTAACAGATGTAACCTTAAGATTATGGAGAAAAATATCCCAGCAATTAAATTCTTTTCTTTGCTTAAGAAGCATCCTCTCTCAAAAGAAAAATTGGGACACGCGGAAATACGTAGGAACAAACCATGGTTCAAACTAGCAGAGAACAGAAAACAGGCAAAATTACATTTACTACAAAATCCGAATGAAATAACTACACAAAATTTCATAGACATCAGGCGGGAAAAATAAAAAACTTTTAGAACAAAGAAACGCGATTTTTTAAAAGCTGAAATTAAGGAACTTGAAGATAATAGTAAAAATAAAAACATTCAGGACATGTATAAAGGGATCAACGAATTTAAGAAAGGCTATCAACCTCGTGCTTATATTAAGGAAAGCTGATGGAACAGTTCTCACTGATACAGATAGCATTTTAAATAGATGTAAAGATTTCTTTGACGATTTGCTTAACACGCTGCCAAAACTAATGTGCGGGGACAAAGGGAGATACACACCGCAGAACCGTATATTTCGGAACCCAACCGAATAGATGTAGAAATCGCTATAAAGAAATTAAAGAAACACAAATCTCTGGGTATAGACGAAATTGCGGCTGAGTTAATTTTAGCTGGAGGCGAAAAATTGTAGAACAAGATACGCAAACTCATTCTCCTTATCTGGAACAAGGAAGAATTGCCACAAGAGTGGAAAGAGTCAATCACTGTTCCAATTCACAAGAAAGGCGACAAAACTGACTGCAATAATTATCGAGGCATTTCTCTTCTGTCAACATCCTATAAAATGCTTTCAAGCATTCTATTAGCAAGGTTGACCCCATACGCAGATGAAAGTATTGGAGATTATCAGTGCGGATTTAGACGAAATTGATCAACTATCGCCCAAATATTTACTATTAGAAAAAATACTCGAAAAGAAGTGGTAATACAGTATCCCGGTACATCAACTATTTATTGATTTTAGAAATGCTTACGACTCGGTTAGGAGAGAAATATTGTACAACGTTCTTACAGAATTTGGAATACCGAAAAAGCTAATTAGATTAATTAAGACATGTTTAAACGAATCACAAATTAAAGTCCGGGTAGGAAAATTTATGTCCACGAGCTTTCACGTCGAGAATGGCCTGAAACAAGGAGGTGCGTTGTCGCCATTATTATTCAACTTTGCTTTGGAATACGCTATAAGGAAAATCAAAGATAGGAACCAGCGCCTAGAGTCGAACGGTGTTCACCAGGTTATGCGTACGCTGATGATGTAAATTTAATAGGGGATGACAGGAGAATAATAGAAAGAAATGCAGAGGAAACTAAATACATGGAAGTGCTTCGGGACCGTAAAACAGCAAATTATGAATGCGTTAAAATATTAAATAATACTTTTGATAAAGTGGATACTTTCAAAAATCAAGGATCAATATTAACAGACGGAAATCATATTCACGAAGAAATTAAATATCAACTAAAAACAGGGAATTCGTGCTATTATTCAGTTCAAAATCTCTTGTTGTCGCGAATTCGGTCGAGGAATTTGAAGCTTAAAATATATAAAACGATATTCATGCCTGTTGTTCTGTATGGTTTCGAAACATGGTAGCTTACTCTGAGGGAAGAACATAGACTGAAAGTATTGGAGAACAAAATGCTCAGACGAATATTCGGATCCAAGAGGAACGGGAATGGGGAATGGCGAAAACTTCATAACGAGGAACTAAGTTTACATAACGGCTTACCAAACATTGTTAGGGTCATCAAGTCTAGGAGGCTTACGTGGGCAGGACATATAGAAACGTAGATGGAAGAAAATATGAACGCTGTAAAAGTGTTAGCGGTAAGACCAATCAGAAAACGACCATTAGGAAGACGTAGGCGTAGGTGGGAAGACAATATTAAAATGGATCTCGCAAAAATAGGAATGTAAAGTAGAAACTGGATCCAGTTGGCTAAGGATAGAAGTCAATGGAGAGCTTTTGTGAGCGTGGCATTGAACCTCCGGGTTCCATTGGCCATAGAGTTGGCTTACGAAGCATGAGTAGATGCGTAGGCTGATACTACAAATAGGCCTAGATGAAATGCGAATTTATTGAAAAGATGGGTTCTACTGACATTGGGTAATCTATATACTCTTCGTGTTTTAGGGCCTAGGGGACAGGGGAAGATAAGATTTCACATCAGGTTACGTCACACACAGTCGCACACCTTCATTTTCATTAAAAATGAAAAAAAAAAGAAACAAGAGAAACCAATTTCATCTCACATTCCTTTGTGGCAGCCGGACACAAATCATCACACTTATCCCAAAAAGCACTTTTTAAGTCAGATTATTGGGGGGATAGTCCCCCCAGGTCCAAGATTGGGGGGACGTGTCCCCCTCGTCCCCCCTGGGATTTGCGCCAGTGCAGCCAGTATCACCTTTTATAGATTGTATGATGTGTGTAAACGATGCCAAACATTTTTTGGGGGGTGTCCTGTGACGAGTGGCCACATAGTGTAGGTTACTTCCTACTTCACTATCTTGCCATTAAGGGAACAGACTACTAAATATTTTTCAAAAGCTAACAATTTTCCTTTTGCCAGTTTTTCGTAAGTGAAATGAGATAATGAAATGTAACTTACCTCAGTAATAGATAATGTTATTCTACACCCGAAAATACGAGTCGGAAGAATTTTCAGTGTTGTCATCCATAGAAATTACAGTGTGACCTGAATTTGAATTACTCAAAAATCTAGATTATGACAGCGACTGGAAAAATGAACTCAACGGCAATTGATGACTTCATACTATCTGTGTTCTTTGTTAACTAGTAATAACTTATTTATTCTGTAATAACTTATGTTAGTTATTTGTATTTATGTTTATTTTGTAATAACTTATTTATTCTGTAATAACTTATATTAGTTATTACAAAATAAATACAAATATTATTTAAAAAGTAGTTAACAAGGAATACAGACAGTATGATAAGTCATCAATTGCCGTTGAGTTCATTTTTCCAGTCGCTGTCATAATCTAGATTTTTGGGTAATTCAAATTCTGGCTACACTGTAATTTCTATGGATGGCAACACTGAAAATTCTTCCGACTCGTATTTTCGGGTGTAGAATAACATTATCTATTACTGAGGTAAGTTACATTTCATTATCTCTTTTCACTTACAAGAAACTGGCAAAAATAAAAAATTGTTAGCTTTTGAAAAATATACCATTTATTCTAAAGAACACGGAAGATTAATAAACATAAAGTTTATGAGAGAAGAGATGGAATGAAAGTATGGAAAGGTAACGAGAAAACCCATGGACATGATGTTGTCCATCAAACATTCACATGATCTGGGATCGAATCAGGAGTCTCTTGCACCAGAGGTGAGCACTCTGACAATTTACAAAATGTGTCTTATTTTCTCTTTGTTACGGTTTTAATCACTACCAGACTCGACACAAACGCTGACACAATACATCGAAGACAGTTGAAAGCTGCTTATGCTTTTCACAGGGACTCGATGCGTTTCTCTTCACGATCGTTAGCCTAAGGGTACGTTTATACCGGTTTCTTTTTAAAATTTTATTCTTCCCTTTTTCTCATACATCGAGACGGAAAAAAAAAACAATACGAACACACTGTTTTAAATCGAACCTGGTAAAACAGAATGCTGAATCAAACGTCTTATATCCTTTCTTTTTTCTTTTTTTTTTTTTAAAGAAATAAACGTATTTCTTTCTTGTAATGGACAATCGAGTGAATAGCTTGCTGTAGAAACTCTCTCATACACAGCAGTTTTGCCTGCTCAGTGATATTTAGAAAAGAGTTGCATGTATTCTCTTTACTGCAAATATGCTGTTGTTTCTTGAGCCATAGAAAGTTCTTTAATCGTTTTTGCTGCCAACCCTGATTTGTCTCTGAGTGAGGTAACCTGATTGCTAAAGTTGCCACATGTTGTACTATGAAAGATGAAGAGTGATTCGAGTTAGGAAAATTGAAATAGAGAATTATGAAATTGAAAAATTTCGGTACAATATTTGCCGAATTAGTCGAATACTCGTTTCTTTCTTACTTTTGAATGGTTGAATGATGAGGAATGGTTAGGCAAATTATGTTCCTTGGCAGATATTTTTTAAAAAAGTGAAGGAACACATCTCACACAAGGGAAAGAGAAGACAATGTGCGATGCTAATAACAGAATTGCTGCGATGAAGAAGAAAACAGCATTGTAGATAGAAAGCGTCACAGGTAAGGCTCTGACATGTGGTACAACTAAATAACAGAACAATAGGTGAATTATTGTTAGCAATAATAATAAAATAATATATTTAACGATTTGGTTCAAAATTTGAACGTATACTTTCCACTCTAAGTGACAATCAGGAATCGATTCACGAAAATTCTTAGTTGATTATAAATCTTAGTTGATTTTCAGTGACATTCTTACAAACATTGTTTCGGACAGCTTCTGTCAGGCATCACTTTAAAAAGAAATTGCATTGCAAATTTTGGGCTCAGTTAAGGGAAGATTTCTCGATACTAAGTTCAAAAGCTAAATTGCTCTTACTACGTTTTGGTACTATGTACCTCAGTGAAAAGACCTTTCCGAAGTACACAGTCACAGGAACTAAATATCGTGTTCATTATGTCAGACATTGACAAATCCTGTCACAGGAAGCAGGCACATTGTTTATATTACCTTTGGGTGTATATGTAACGTTGTAACCAGTGTTTCTTCCAAACATGTTTTTTGGGGGGCACTGCCTCCCGGAGCTTTGAGAGTGCCCCCCGGACGAGACCAAAATAATACGTCTATAACATAATAATAAATAAAATAGTACCAGCACTGGCCACCCCGGAATACTACGTGCACCCCCCGGAACACTTTTTCTTTAAAAAAACGACTGGTTGTAACGTTTTACAAACATCTTAACAAATTGTTATTTCATTTTCTATATTTCAATAATAAATAATATGTCTCTAATTTCTTATTTTGCTATTGTTTCTAATCAACAAATGGGTAAAAATGTATTTCTATTTTATTCATAGATATTTTATTCATAATATAATAGATATTTCATTCAGAACATGGAAAAATAGAAATAAACACTCTTGGAACTCAACAAGAAATATTTGCTTCAGAAAGGGTTCCGTGGCTGAAAAAGTTTGAAACTGATCTGGACACTTGAAATAAATTGCTGAATATGCAGAAGAGAACACGCCTTTAATACGTGTATGACTTAAGCCCATAGCTCTAAGCGTCGCCTCAGCAAGGAAATAAAAAATTTACACATTTTTCATTAACAATGGCCATTGCCTCCTTGTCCCACGCAACTGTGAACACGATGCGCACAAGAAAGTGTTCTTCAGGTAGTTCACATAAGATTATAATTGCAATCTTGTCATATGATCCCATATTGTGATATGTACGCCGCACAGGGAAATAGTGAGCAGCAAAAATGTCATTATTATTATCAAAACAAAGAAAGCTGCGTTACTTCCTTTAAACCAGTGTTCCTCTACCTGGTGGTCACGATCCCTAAGAGGGTCGCGAGAGGGTTTGAAGAGGGTCGCGAAGATAAGCAGAAGAGATAAAGATGATTAGAATCTAATACCGTAAAATATTTTTTAATATTATTTTGAATTTTGTTCTGATGGGTATATCATTATTATTATATATACTATTAACAACAACACAAAGTAGGTCTACTAAACATTTTCAACAGGTGCAGTTGTTCAAAAATTAAACCAAAAATTACAATGGGGTCCCTGGCAAGAGGATGTGATAAAAGGGGGTTTGTGGTAGAAATTAAGTTGAGAATCACTGCTTCAAACAATAAAACTAAAAGAAAAACTATTTGGAGCTGTCAAAGTTAGATAGTTACAGAAGTGTTTAGAAGACAATTAAACTAAAAATATGAAGTTCCATAGAAAAAATGAAAAATACAGAATAAAATATTAACACATATTCCAAGGTAACAATATATTGTTACTATGTAATGAAAAGGTTACATACCATAAAGCTATATTTACCTAACCATTATCAGCACATTAACCTTCAGGCAATAGAAAAAGTTAGACAATTTAATTTATGTGTTTTCTAATTTTAGTTAATTAGTTTGCAGAAGCCAACAAAAGTTTTTTTCACAAAATGGGCTTTAAAATAGTAACTCTTAGTTTGCTTTAAAACAGAAAACCTAACTTTTTAAAATCTCTGTTAAAAGCTTGTTTATCCACATACCTCTCGCAGAGAGCCTCAGTCAAAACAACTTCGTTAATTTATTATATTTTTTTCTTTTTCTTTCTTTCTTTCTTCACAAAATGAATTTGCTCTCACTGAGGATAATTAGATTGTTTTCGCCATTATGCTAATGGACTGTGACAGGATGAAACAAGACGGAAAAATGATGTCATCAGAAAGAGAACGACAATAAATGAGTGAAGACTATTTCAAAACAACTCGCAGATTAAAGTGGACAACGGCACTGGAATATGCAATTACATTGCGTACTATTGGCCTCCTTTATATTTAGTATATCTAAGTACATATACTCACAAATAGTAACCAAAGGAACAAAATTCGTTTCTAGAAAAGATGTGAAAAGCACATGCAATAGAATAGAATGTTTATATGGTCCAATATTTGAAAATGTCAATAAAAACAGAAGTCGTGTGAATCCAGCTTTGAAAATCAAACTGAGAGAGGAAAGTGTTCTTTATTGTGTAGATAGAATGAATTAAATTGCTGCTTCAAGAAGTGCGTTTTCATTGGAAAAACTGACACAATCCAAATTAAATTAAGCTTATCATAACAATGAGCCTTGGTACCGTTGTCGGTCAAATGTCTATGTCTACCTACTAATCTGGTTCGATCCCCGGTGGAGTATAATTTACTCTTCGTTCCAATGTAACTCAAGAGATATGATTAGATCTGTGGCTCACGACAGTCATTGCAACTATCTCTGATTTTGGGATTCGAAGGATCATAGCCTAACGTTTTGGAGATGGGATTAAACGATACGATTAAACGGCTACAAGAACACAATATTTGAGTATCGCCAGGGACATTGCAGAACATAAACAATGTTCCACCAATTCCAAAGAGTACTGAAAAAGTCACGTATCATCATCATCATCATCATAGGTATTCTGATATTATTGGCAAGTCACTTGCTGCAACTGAAAAGCCTCCACGCTCCATGGTCTTTCGCTAACCTCTTCATCTTCACGTAGGATTTCTCTGTTTTGATACCTTCCATTAATTGCAGTCTCCTTCGCCCCCTCTCTATCTTTGCTGCCACCACACCCTCTAAAACATTCCTTATGATAAAGTTCCTTCTTAGCCAATGTACCAACCAGTTTCTCTTCCTCTTCTTAATAATGTCTTAAATTGTTCTTTTCTCCCCCACCATTTCCAACACTCTGTCTTTCCTTTTCCGCTCGACCCAGCTAATTCTCTCCATTTTGCTCCACGCCCAGGAATTATAAAACTTGAAAGACGTGATGGGCGCTTTATAATTCCCAGTATTACCTTACGGAAATTTTAAGGGTTCCTTCTCGAGTACGAAAGTGATTCAATTTCAGACAATACTGTAACGATTCGGGAACAGACGAAAAGTGTCGGCTCAAAATATTAGCTTTTTCTATTATGTTAGTCTCCAGGCAGTACCATAACTTCTGAGGGGCAGAAAGAGTCCCCTTTAAGCTCCTTGCTATTCGAGGGAGTCCATTTTAAGACAAAACTTTCGTACTCCATATGATACAATATGAACATGAATGAATAAATGAATCGTTGAATAGGGTCCCATAACTTATAGTAGAAGTAGCATCTGGTAGAAGTAGTTTGGGGAGCACGGTGGTTCAGTGGTAGAGCGTTCACCTCCGTTGCTTGGAGTCCCTGGTTCGATCCCAGCTCGCGCCTTGTGGACTTTGTGGTGGACATATATCGTGCTCGTGGGTTTTCTCGGGGTTCTCCCGTTTCCTCCCACTTTCTTCATTCCACCATTTCATTCATTTCTCATAATCACCGTCTCCTTTAGCCTAACCGGCATAACCGTGGGACGTAAAACTCCAGATTTAATTTCATTTCATTTTCTAGTAGAAGTAGCAGGTGTATTTTACTTTTTACACCCACGGATTCTTTGTTCAAGTTTTTTCTTGTTGTATAGTATTTACTTATTGCATGTCGCCTGTGTTTACTTTGAAAATTAGTTTTATTTCGAAAACAATTTCTCTGTCAAAAAGCAGAAACTGTAAAACAAAGAAGCCGAAGTAAACCGAAATCAGAAGCTGCCGGTGTGCAAAGTTGTTGAACATTAGCTTCTGTTCCTGAGCTGAGCCTGTTCCTGGCTGAGCTTGGCCACCAAACATAGCGATCTTTATTCCATATAGACCTTGTATATAGATCTTGAATAAAACTATAGGCTCCGGTACGTTTACGCTAAGTATTAAAATCTCTTTTAACATTTGTTTGTCTACATTCTTATCTTTTGTCTTTTATTCCATTCACTGAACGTGTTTTAGTTTAAAGCTTCACCGTATATTTACAGAAACCACACCAAAGAAAGTGGATTCTGAGCATAGAAAAAACTGCTTTGAATAGCTAGAGTAGTACTAGACTAATTTAGGATAACTAAACATGCCATCAAATAGACAAAACACCATTCCTATTGTCTGAAGGTAAAATTGTATAATACCTGATATTTATCCATATTTAAGCATCCAGTTTTGCCCTTTGATGCTATGACCGAATTACTTGATTCCTCTACATAAGAACGTAACGATACAGATCTACTTCTAGACTACAATGATGTGGGATTGTATAAATGATACAATTGTGTGTTAACCAAAAGCGTTTTTTTTTTTTTTTCTTTTAGGGGGAACTCGTAAATAAATTTCAAACCACCTTGGGTAGCATGATAACTCAGTGGTACAGCACTTACTGTTCGTGTATGGGGCCCCTGGTTTGATACTCTGCCAAGTAACTTTGTGGTGGACCCCCCCCCTAATATCGTGTCTGTAGGTTTTCTCGGGATACTCCCATTTCTTCCAATCAATTTTTCCAACATCATTCACTTGTCTTAATTATCCGTTTCCTTTAGCTTAAAGGACATAATCATGGGACGTTGAACCTGAAGATTGTCAAACAACCTAAATATGATCTAAAAAATTATAAGAAATTTTCTTTTTAAAACATTCGAATGAAAATCGAAATGAGCTCTTGAACTTTGCTGGTATACTACAAATGAGTACCATATATTGCCTACGTGATTGCAATATCCAAAAGAAGAAACAAGGATAACCCTTCTCACCTCCTGTCCGGTTTTACCAAACTTTTCCTGTTTAGACTGTTTGTTCATTTCGCTCCTTTGTATTCAAATAAAAGGAATCTTTATAGAATGTAAATAGTTGGAAAAGTGTCACGTGTTTCCTCCAAAATAATTTTAACTTCTATTTGTAGTTTTTCTGTAACTGTCAAAGTTTAAAGTTTAGATGGATTTTTTTTTGCGTGTACAACTTTAAAAGAAAAGTTGGGTTAAGAAAATAAGTTTGAAGATAACTTTCCTACAGAAAGTTGTTTTAAATTTTAGACAAAAGTTTATCAGATACTTTTCTCTTTTCTGTAGTACTTACATATCTACGCACTCTGCTCTCCTGAGCTGAAAGAAAGAAATAGTTTAAAATTGTTTTTCTCTTTTAAAGCAAGGAATCGATCACCAAAGGCTTCACTCCAGTATCAAGGAAGCGATCTAAAAGAACAAGTGTACGTTAAGTCATGTTTGAACTTCGCAGCCAGAGGTTCTGCATTCGAATCTCAAGGCCAGTAGTCTGACTAGGCTCCTTAAAGGTTTTCTTCTGCCCCAATAGGCGAGTAGTGGAATGTTAACTTTTGTAAATATATGGCTTAAGAAAAGTCCAGGTTTGAAAACAAAATTTCTCCAGTGCCAAGTCAAGCTACCTTTGATTGTTCAACTTACTCGGGGTTTTATTATCTGCCACCTTAATATTCTGGTTCAAGATATCCTCCAGCATTCTTTTTGATATACCCACGGGCTTCTTAAAGCCAACAACCTGGTGCAACAAGTGACTTTCCTTTTTACATATCAAAAAGTCAAATTTAGGTTATTTCTTTATTTAAAAAGTCAGTATGGGAGTCGCATTAAAAATGAGTGATAACTAATATGTATCTAAGAGAAAAGAAACGTAAGGAGAAAGTCTAATCCTGAAACTCGCAGACCTTATATGGGAGAGAGAGAGAGAGAATATCGACACGAATAATTAACTAATTACGTAAAATTGTGCTACTTAATTAACACCCATAATATACGTTTTCGATGTAAATAAATAAGTTCCTGGAGTAGAACTTCTATTAAACATAGTTCCAGTACATCAACAATAATAATAATACAAAATTATATGACACACAAAGGAAAGAAAGTAATATTTATTAGCAATTGATTTTCCTTGCAGAAACATACGACAAGATCATAATCACCATACTTCATCTATCAAGAATTGAGGACCGTTTTAACAATACTCAACAAACGCCATTTACAAAATTTTACAGGAGAGTTTTTTTTTTTTTTTTTAAGTTGTACTCAATATCGTTGTTTCAAAAGATTTAATACTGGTCATCCATGAAGATAGGGATTGATGAAAGAATAATTGAGGTTCATCACTAACGGTCTTTATTGAGGAAAAAACTTAGATATTACATTTTTTTTTTTTTTTTACAAAACTCAACATTTCCACCTTTTCATATATGTTGCTTCTTTATTTTATTAAGCCAGGTGTTATAAATATAGATTCTAAATATTTAAATGCAATCTATATTTAACTCAATAAATGTAGATTCTTATGTATATTACATTTTGTAGATAATATCGGAATGAGTAGTTAACAATGTAGTAGTAAATTTATAATTTTCTTTTAAGTCAACACCCGAACAGAAGTTCCCACAGTAACAAAATCTGTTTCTCACGTCTTAAACCTATTATGAAAGTCATACATTGAAAAGACAAATAAAACAATAGTACGTAATACAATATTAGGATTTTTAATGGTGTGTAAAAACAACACAGGAAAATAGTTCTCTTTAATGTATAGGTACTTCATAATATAGAATTTTGTCTTCAGTATCACTAGCATTCCCTTGTACATCTTTTGAATAGAACTCTTTACTTTCCTCTGAATCATTGTCAAAATAAGGCATCAACTTCTTCAAGTTTTTTTTTTTTTTTTTTTTTTTTTTTTTTCTTACGTGATTCACTGATGAAAGTTCAGGTGCTTCAAACATTATTGAAAATTCTCTTTCCAGGCTTAAGCACCTCAATGTCTATCGGCGAAGCAAAGTAAGTATTTTTTAAAAAGCATTGTGCCCTGGTCTTAAGTCTTCTTACATAATACAGTGCTCTTAGCTCAGATATCTTAAAAGGTAATTTGGCTTTCATTAAACGTTTGGAGATTGATTTCATATCATCACTATATCAGTCTTTACCCTATACTTTAGCCTTCCCAAACTTTCAAAACGTCATAATATTCTGAGGGCAGAATGATTGTTTCGTGTTTCCTTAGTTCGTTTTCAATAAGGCCAAAAAGCTTGTCAGGAGTCAATAAGCTATACAAACGTATTGGGAAATAATTCTGGAAATGGAGATAATTGCAGAATCTTGAAAATGGAGTTGTTGAGTTTTGTGGAAATTTGCTATACTCAGGCGCCTTTTACAATGGCAAATATTCAGTTTCGTCGTATTTTCTGTTAGCTATTGTGTGAGGCTCATATTACAGTACCAGAATCAGTTTTAAAAAAACATTTTGAACAAAAATGCATATGTTGAGTTTGTTAAAACACTCCTCAATTGCAGTAGATACGAAGTAAAACTAAAGTCAGGTAATTGATTAAAAATTGTCTCTTTCTTTATTAATTTATTTATATTTAGATAACATTAGGATTAAGATTTCTTGCCGAAATGTGTTAATTTATAGTTTAGTTCTTGATTGAAGAAATGATCTTCATATACTTGTGGCGCCTTTCGTACGTTTAACTGTAGAATGCATGTCAATAATATAGTGGGTTTTCTAAATACCAATATTCTTAGTCCATGTGCATTTTTGTGATTAAGTATTGTGAGTGATCTCATCTTTTCCTTATGCACTATAGAATATGAAAAGCGATGGTGGACATCTGGGACCCGCGACTGACAAATATGGCGGACCAGTTCCAAGATGGCGGACGAATGATATTTTTATTTGTCTCTATCTCGGTTATTTTTCATCCGATTTCGATCATTCTTGTTTTAAAAGTATTTAGTAGCTCTATACTTTTATTTATTACATTTCTGCTATCTAATTTTTTTTTTTTTTTCAAAATGCAAAATTCATTATTTTGGTAATTTTTTGTTATTTTTCCAATATTGTTGCAAGAGAAGTTTAGGATGAGATTAAACTAACTGCGAATATGAAGAAATCAGTTTTATTGGATACTTAAGATGTAGGAGATATGATGGAGAAGGTCTTGGACTCTCTACTGGCAAACATGGTGGCCATTTCAAGATGGCGGACGGTGGAAATTTAAACCTATCTCTGTCTCGTTTATTTTTCAACCGGTTTCGATTATTTTTTTTAAAACGAAAACTCTTTTCTAAGTCTTTAATACTCGGCTACAAAAATGTACATGTGATGTAGGTGACAAACCCACTAGGGATCTAAAAGTTAAAGTTTGGAATTGTTATTTATGTGATCATTAAGTTTAAAGTGGCCACATTTTAGCATACCACATGATAAACAATTTTCTTCTTATTGCAGATGACTACTGAATAAGACGAATAGTCACTACAGAGGAGAACCATGTAAAAGGAAACGCTGTTGTAATGTTTTTAGATTGTGCAATAGAGAAAGTGATGAAAAGTTTGTTAAAAGTGCTGTTGAAAAAACTTTAAATAATTTATCAAAGAAAATAATTAGTTTTTCGAAATGGAAAGATGTGCAATGTCGATAGATACTGGAAAAAGTATTTCAAACAATTTTTTTTTTCTGTGATAGAAAAGAAATCAAAACACATCCTCTTCATCATGTTTTATATGATACAGGAGGTTCTAATTTGAGAGAAGCAGTCAACCTAAGTGGAAATAATACTTGGCAGGTAAGGCTTAATGAGTGTATTAACCCAAACACCTATGATGGAAAAGAACTGCTTAATATTGGCACAATGACTATTGTACCACGTCATGTGCAACATGATGTGTCCAGCATGCCAGACATTGGTTTAAAAGAATATCAAAAAATTTGTTAGTGAACGAATTATTGGAACAAAGTGTTTCTTGGATCCATTTTCACACAGAAAACTAAAATTGTGGAAAACAATGGTAAAAAAGTGAAAGTTCCAAGCAAAGAAGGTATTCTACAAACAAAGGATTATAGAAAGCTGTTTAATCGTCTTGTCGTTCTTTGTCTTTAGCGTCCTGATGTAAATTTCAAAGAAATTATCGGAAAGTATGAGTTAACAGCAGTCCCAAGATCCATGTTTGCAAGTGATGGAACAATGAACACAACTCAACCAAAACTGCATCATTTGGAAGATTTTTGCACAAAGGAAGTAACAACAGAGATTCCCAATCATTATTCAGTAACAAGCAAAGGTGCAAACCAAGTCGAAACTACTGACTCTGGAGCTGCAATTATAGATTGTTATGAAGAATTACATACATTGATATCTTTAAAAGATACGCAAACTGTTGCTGATTTGGCAGATCAGCTCAGCAATAAAATTTTAGGCGACTTACGATTATAGAAAGGTGTTTAATCGTCTTGTCGTTCTTTGTCTTTAGCGTCCTGATGTAAATTTCAAAGAAATTATCGGAAAGTATGAGTTAACAGCAGTCCCAAGATCCATGTTTGCAAGTGATGGAACAATGAACACAACTCAACCAAAACTGCATCATTTGGAAGATTTTTGCACAAAGGAAGTAACAACAGAGATTCCCAATCATTATTCAGTAACAAGCAAAGGTGCAAACCAAGTCGAATCTACTGACTCTGGAGCTGCAATTATAGATGTTATGAAGAATTACATAAATTGATATCTTCAAAAGATACGCAAACTGTTGCTGATTTGGCAGATCAGTTCAGCAATAAAATTTTAGGGAAGTACAACGAATACGCAGAAATTCATATCGTATTCGATACTTACTTTGAGAATTCTCTAAAACATGCCACCAGAGAAAAACGGCAGCATGGTAGCCCACCTTTATATACAAGGTTGAAGAAAAATAAATATGAAACATGTCACCATGAGAAAACTTTTATCTCATTATAAAAATAAAGACACTGTAGTATTGAGTCAGAATTGGTTCAAAAAGTCTAGTCATGTAGACACAACTGTTATTCTTTATTTCCGTGGCGAAGTCAAGTCAAACATATCACTGGCAGATCCCAGCGCTTCAGAAGAAGAATCTGATACAAAGTTAATCCTCCACGCAGTTCTTGCAACCCAAAGAGGGGTTAAAAATTAATAATTTTTTCACCAGATACTGATGTTCTTTTACTGGCGATCACTAAATATTCAGAATTGACAAGTGATACCACATTTGTTTTAACTGGTTCTCAGAAGCACACGATTCCCATAGATTTAATATATCAAGCCTTAGGTGAGAAAAGGGCTGAAGCTTTACTGGGAATGCATTCTATTTCTAGATGTGACACTACTGGTTCCTTCAGTTATAAACCAAAGACCAGTTTTTGGAAGAGCTTCATAAATGCTAGCTACAAAATTTTCAAATCTGTTCCCTAGTTAGGTCAAACAGATATTATCGACTATGATACATACACTGCACTTGAAGAATACATGTGTTCAGTGTACATGTCAAAACTAAACATTAAAACCTTGAGTGAGCTAAGGTGGTAGTTATTTACCAGAAAGTAAGCTCAGGGATCAAATATGCCTCCGACTCAAGCTGCCCTTCACCCGGCTGTAAGAAGAGCTCTTTATCAAGCGATGATATGGCGAAGAGCTCACATTCTACAACCTAATATTCCATCCCCAGCTTCTGATTTCGGCGGGATGGTAAAGGAAAATGAATACCTACCTGTAACGTGTGACGTGCCTTGTGATCCTCAAGGACTAATTTCATCACTACGCTGTTTCTGTGTCAAGGTACGGTGTCTAGCGTTCTGCAAGTGTGTGCAAAATGATGTACTATGTACTGAAATGTGCTCATGCTCGGCTGAGACTTATAAATGTGAGAATGTTTCAAACCTTGATGAAGAGGATTATGATGACAGTGACATTGAAAACTCTATGCTATTCTGAAGTTGAACGCTCTATTCAGTTTGAAGTTTGACAATTTTTAACATCTATGTACATAATATATAATAACTATACAACGATAATAATGATAATTTTTCACTAACATATGCATCATTTAGTAATAAGTTTCCCTTGTCCTGTCTTAAGTCTATAAAGCTTATTTTTTTCTATTCCTGTACTAATAGATTTTCAAAATGTTATCTGCGGACTGCAGTTTTATATAATTCTATACTCGTTTTATTTTATTTTGGATACAATTAAAGCAGATAGTAGAAAAATTATAGCAAACAAAAGAGTAGAACCGCTAAAACTTTTCGTTTTTAAAAAACATAATCGAAAACGCAAAATAACCGAGATAGAGACAAATAAAAATGTCATTCGTCCGCCATCTTGGAAAGGCCGCCATATTTGCCAGTGGAGAGTCCAAGACCTTCATCATAACATCTCGTAATCTTAAGTATCAAATAATACTGATTTCTCCATACTCGCAGCTTTTTTAATCTCATCTCAAACTTCTCTTGGAACAGTATTGAAAAAAATGACCAAAAGCATGAATTTTGCATTTTGGGTGAAAACTAAAGTAGATAGCAGAAATGTCGTAATGAATAAAAGTATAGAGCTCCTAAAGACTTTTCGTTTTTAAAAAAGAATGATCGAAATCGAATGAAAAATAACCGAGATAGAAACAAATAAAAATATCATTCGTCAGCCATCTTGGAACGGCCGCCATATTTGTCAGTCGCGGGTCCCAGATGTCCAACATCGCTTTGCATATTCTACAGTGCATAAGAGGAAAAAATGAGACCACTCACAATATTTAATCATCAAATTGCACACGGGCTGTAGTTACGAAAAGCACTAATAGTAGGTTATCTAGCTGTTGTGTTGTTTGGTTTAATTAGCTAGATGTAAGCAGAGAAACTGCAGACTTGCTGATATTAGTATTAGTAATAGTAATGCATGAAGAATAAGAGTATCAAATGTGTTGTTACTTTTGTTTGTTAGTTTGTAAGTTGCCTATAGATGCCGTAGAACCAAAGCACCGAGCAGAAGGTAGGTATCAACATTAATAATTTGTATGTATGTATTATTAATAAAACTTAAATAGCGGTTAGCTTTTCTCGTCACAGAAGTTTTCGTTAATGTATATTTGTCGTATACGTGTAATTAGTGCTCTCAAACGGGTCGGGTTATCGGGTCGGGTCAGTCGGGTCAGCTCGAGTCGGTTGTCGGGTCGGGTCAGTCGGGTCAGTTCACTTTGGTCAACTGAGTTTAGGTTGAGCTTAAACTCGGCTGGAGTCGAAAGCTGCTGTTTTTCACTACCTGCCTAATTAAAAATAGCAATTTTCAATTGATTTTATAGAAACCATAAATCTATTTTGAACACTTGCAGCTAGTGCTTTTACGGTAAATGCTTATCCTTGTAATTGTGTGTACTTTAATTTTTAAATGTGGAAGATTGATTTTACCAATCGACTGTAATACTAATATCTACGCCAATATCGAGTCTGGATTTAGAACAAAACTAGAAGTTGTTTAAGCAAGGCCAAAAGAAAGATTGGATATGGACGACCAAGCCCAAGCAGGGCTGCGGTGGCTCAGTGGTAGAGAATTCATCTCTGGTGCATGGTGTCCATGGTTCAATCCCAGCTTGTGCTAAGTAGGATTTGTGGTGGAGAAACTCCGTGTAGTGGGTTTTCTCGGGGTTCTCCTGTTTCCTCCCACTTTCTTCAATACATCATTTCATTCATTTCTAATGGTCACCATATCCCTTAGCCTCGGTGCAGAATCAAGGGACCTTAAACTGAATATTTCATTTTATTTCACCAAACCCAAGGACATCGATACAAGAACAAGATAAAGATTGGATATGCAAGTCGAATTGCATAGTGATCTTGCTCTTGGCCTTGTTTTGGTGATCACCAAGTAGCGATGAGCGTATTTTCTTGCTTTCCGTATAGTATAAAAAAACATAATCAAAATCACACTTGGTCTTCATTTGTACCGATGAGGCAAGCATTCTTGGCTCTTGTATAGCATGAAAGACCACGAAGACTACGAAATGCAGGACCAAGACTTGACTTCAAGACAAAGAATAAGACGCAGTATTGATGACCAAGACCCAGGGAGCGAATTGTTTGAATTTCATTTGTTTAGCTGAAAGTGATGAAATAAAATTAGTACTTTATAACTAAATATCATACTGTATTTTTAAATTTTAAATTACAAAATTCATATTATGCATCTTCTTACGTGCAACTATATATACTGTAAAATACGTTTTAATTACCGAGAAAGAAAATCAAAGTGTCACGGGTCCCGGAATAATAATAATCTATTTTAGGATGGAAGTTGAAGGGTTGGAAAAATCACAGGTGTTCTCCTGTTTCCTCAACACTTATCATTGTAGTTAAACGCTTTCCTTTTGTATCCGCCAAGAGACTCTTGATACTGCCTTCCGAGAAGACCCCCTGCCGTCCGAGCAGGTGAGAACACTGACCTTGAAGAAACATTTCGTCACAGAACGAAAGCAAGAAAAAAAATAAATTTCTCCCACGTCGGACATCAGTTATAAAAAGAAATAATCAAATCTCAAAAGTGCCAAATATTCATTAAGATGCATATACAAATCCTCCGCTTGATCTAGCTAGTGGGTAACGTATAAGACTTCGGTACACGTGGTCCTGGTTTAATTCCCAATGGGAGTGCATTTTGGCGTTCACCCAGTTTCGTGACCATAGTGCTCTCAAACAGACCGGGTTGAACCGACCCGACCCGTGACCCGACCCGACCCGACTCGGATCGGGTCAGCTCGGGTCGTGTCGGGTCAACTCGAGTCGGGTTGTCGGGTCAGCTCGGGTCGGGTCAACCGGGTCAGCTCGGGTCGGGTTGTCGGGTCAGGTCAATCAGATCGGATCACGGTTCGGGTCAGTCGGGTTGGGTCGGGTCATCGGGTCGGGTCAGTCAATTCGTGTCACAGGTCGGGTCGGGTCGGTCTTCAACCCGACCCGACCCGACCCGTTGAGAGCACTACGTGTAATACATATACCGTATAAATAGCTGTACAGTCTTTGCATTATAATACAACTATACGCAATAGGATATTTCAATAAAAATCCCACAATTGAAGATATTTTCAATCGAAAAAATCCATAAGGTATAGTTACTCTTGAGTTTCTAAGTTTCTAACGAACTATTTTGTTTTTAAAATCAGAAACCATTCAGCCAATTTTGTTAATATTTCATAAGTATATACTTCACTAACAACCCTTTAATGCAGCGTAAGTCATTTCTCATGAAAAAGCCTCAAGGGATGGTTTGCTATCGGGAGTGAATTTAGAGACATTTCTCAGAAACAACAAAGGCGATTTCGTTCATATTTGAAAACAGATATTTTCGTAATACAGCATACATCACGATTTAATTTAAGAAATAAAAGCACGAGAGTTGAATACATTGGATTAACTTTCATGTATTTTCCTCATATTCTTCATGTTATTTACTTAAATTCGAAGAAATAGCGGGAAAGATACTGAGGACCTTTTCTGTTCATACCTGTCAATATTTATTTTCAGCTTTTTTGATTAACATTTTTCACTGAAATAAAGTATATTCGTAAATCAATAAATAGAAAGGATACTCAAATTTAAATTTAAGAAAAAAGTGAAAATTTAAGTTGTTCTGGGTTTTCTCGTTTATTATTCGCTTTCATACTACCATATTGGTATTTCATATCGTATAACGTTTATACAAGCTAAACAATATATCTATCTATCTTATAAACGCATGGTAAGAACACTGATAATATTGCGTCTCTTTTGGACCCCGTAATGTACTTGCGCACCGCTACATGAACGATTAATTACGAAGTTTTGACATAATGGAGGAAGTTAAAGGAAACGGTGTCCCTCCTCGTGAATGCTTTCATTAAGTCCAATATGAATTCTCAGGATGATATGTATTATGCAAATTTTGGGACCATCTACTATCTCAGTCAGGGTTTCCATCAGATCCTTAGCCTTTATATCTTTATAAGATATTACAGAACTGTTCACTGGTAAATTTACCCTCTCTTTTTATTACCTTCTAACCTTACCTTCTACATGTTCTATTTTTAATTAACAATGAGCTCTCCATCTCTTCCTACTGCCTCAATGATGCTATATTTACTTTGAAACGTGTTTCCATGGCGCGTAATGAGAAGATAATACTGATTGCAGAGGTCGATTGGCTTCGGTAATGAGCTTTTGCTTCAATTTTAGAACAATTATGACTTGAATAATGAGACAGAAAATTAATATCCAATTTAGTAAATCTGGGATAATTTTGTTATTGATCCCAAGTATATTCTTCACTCGTTCCAATAATAAATACGTATATGTTTATGTTTCAAATACTGAAACACTTCTCATATTTCGAAAGTGTTGTAGTGTACATCTGCTCACCCACCTCTTCTTCATTATCTCTGAATGATGTACTGTAACTTTTAATGGTAAGGAGTTTAACAATCAAATTAACTTATATAGATTCTAGTATATATATCTATATCTATATCTATATCTATATCTATATCTATATCTATCTATCTATATCTATATCTATCTATCTATCTATCTATCTATCTATCTATATATATATATATATATATATATATATATATATATATATATATATATACAAGGTCGGATCCAGGATTTTCTGAGGGGTGCACCATATCTACCAAAATAACCATCCTATTAAAACTCTTCAAAGTGACATGTCACAATATTCTTTACACCTAACAACTCTTATACATAGAGCGGAAGGGAGAGTGTTTTAAAGAGGGTCGCAAGTGATATACAGAAAAAAAATGTTCTCTCTTCCTGGCTTCTGTTTTCTTCTCCACTTGACAACTGTTATATTGCTTTGCCTGGTGAATCTTTTTCCTTCAATCTTCAGAAAATAGACTTAAACTATCTCTTTTGCAACACTCCTCTTTTTCTTTTAAGTCCCAAACGTAAATATGACGGCAGAAAAATTCGGAAAGTGTTGCTATTTTCAGTACTAGCTTCTCATTTTAGATAGTGTATTTACAACAAACTGGAATGCACCCCTAAATCAGGTTATATATATATATATATATATATATATATATATATATATATATATGTGTGTGTGTGTGTGTGTGTGTGTGTGTGTGTGTGTGAATGTCTGTGCTCTTATTAAGTCATTTCATCATATTAATTTGGAATCTTCATTCCCACACAAAAATAATTTTATAATATAATACTAACGTTCTACATAAAACAAAATAAAGAAAAGATGATTGATCATCTAATGTTACAGAAATAGAGATACAGTTCCTCCATAATTAGATATATACCTAGAGTCTGCTTAAATTCTTGAATGTGCAGCAATACATTGTTTTAATCTAAAAATAATGTTGTTCCTATTAAATTTGCATAGCTCGTAACTAATGATCGGATCGGAAATTGTTATAGTAATTTGGTAGAATTTGCAGAATTAATGAAATTGTTATTTAATAATCAAGTTTTGTACAACATTCTTACAGAATTTGGAATACATAAAAACTAATTAGATTAATTAAGATATGTTTAAATGAATCCCAAAGTAAAGTTCGGGTAGGAAATTTTTGGCCACGAGCTTTCACGTTGAGAATGGCCTGAAACAAAGAAATGCGTTGTCGACATTATTACTCAACTTTATTCTGGAGTACGCTATAAGGAAAATCAAAGAAAGCAACCAGGGCCTAGAGTTGAATGATATTCACCGGGTTATGGAGTATGCTGATGATGCAAATTTAATAGACCATGATACGAACACAATAGAAAGAAATGCAGAGGTTTTGTTAAACGCTTGTAGGGACATGGGTTTAGAAGTAAATGCAGAGAAAATTAAACGCATGGAAGTTCGTCGGGATAGTAGTATGGCAATTATGGATGCGTTAAAATATCAAATAATATTTTTGATAAAATGGATACTTTCAAATATCCAGGATCAATATTAACAGATGAAAGCCATATTCACGAGGAAATTAAATGTCGACTAAAATCAGGGAATTCATGTTATTATTCAGTAGAAAATCTCTTGTCTCTGAGAATTCTGTCGAGGAATTTGAAGCTTAAAATATATATAACGATAATCATGCCTGTTGTTCTGTATGGTTGAGAAACATAGTCGCTTATGCTGATGGAAGAACGTAGAATGAAAGTATTTGAGAACAGGGTCCTGAGCCGAATATTCCGACCCAAGAGAAACGTGAATGGGGAATGGCGGAAACTTCATTACGAGGAACTACATAATTTATACGGTTTACCAAACAAATCTAAGAGGTTTAGGTGTTCAGGTCATGTAGCCAGAATGGAAGAAAGCAGGAACGCTCTCAAAGTTTTAACTAAAAGACCAATCGGAAAATGACCATTAGGAAGACCTAGGCGTAGATGGAAGGACAATATTAAGATGGAGCTCGCAGAAATAGGAATACAAAATAGAACCTTGATCCAGTTGGCTAAGGATAGAAGTCAGCGGAGAGCTTTCGTGAACGCGGCATTAAACCTCCGGGTTCAATAGGCCATAGAGGTAGTTAGATAATAATGAAGTTATAATCCTCATTCATATATTCTCATTTTATAAGATCTTTAAGAGTGAGCAGGAAGGCGAAGACCTCGAACTAGACCTTTATAATGTTACCATGTTGGACTCAGCCAAGAACAAAACTGGCTACCACTAGACTCGGATATAATCCGAGGAATGATTAAGTGTATGAAGGGGTGTTAGAATGATTGAATGTTTAATCAATGTATGATCACAAGTGCCATTTTTTCTTACTTCTTTTGAGAAAGACAGAATGAGAGCTATTTACTTATGTAATCTCCAACTCAACACAACGTTTTCTCAACGAGGACATAAAAACAGGATTGTCACGTACATACAATGCTTGCACGTATGTGTCTGTATTCAACAAGAGATATCTGATCAATAAGGCCAAAATCCTGAGACATGCTTTGATTTAAGGAATAGCTGACAACATCGTTGTATAGTAGCAGAGTGAGGTTAATATTCCCTTCCATTTTTTTTAAAAAAAAAAAGAACCGTTAGTAGTTTAACCAATACGGGAAACACAGTTGAAGAGATTTTACTGAACTGATCTCTGGTAAATCAAATAGGTCTAGATAATTTAGTCTCGGGGTTAAAATTGATATTAAACACCTATGAAACGGAAATTTCTATTATTCTAGACAATGAACCGACTAATTTTCAGTTAATCAAACACAAAAATGCTCCGTAGGGTGTTCGAACCAGAAACATGGCTCACAAAAGTCATATGGAACATCACGATTCGAGTTATTGTTGCTTCACAACAGGTATCACATTTAATCTGTTTGAGTTATTCTCTTTGGTTGAGCGTTGGTTCAGCGTGGGGCAAGTGAAACCATTGAACAGGAGCAAAGTACTTCGATCAGGCAATGTTCTGTTCGCGGTCTGTATTTATAAAGCTAGCATGGACAGAAATCCTACAATTATCGGTTTGCACTGATTATTCAGGGACAAGCCTTAGTTGCAAAAACTTTACCAGAAAATCTGAAGCACGCATCATTATTGGCTATTAAAGCTGTTAATTTTGTAAAGTCAAGTGCCCTGAATACTCGTCTCTTTGCGCCTTTGTGTAACGATCTCAGTACTGAACATAAAACTTCGTTTTTCCGTATCGAAATTTGTTGGTTGTCGAAAGGTAATATGTTAAGTAGGCTGTACGAGTGTAAGTCAGATGTGAAAATATATCTTCGAGGTGTAGGAACGAGCTTTATATTTCCTTTACGACTGACATTTGTAATTATTTTCTCTTTCAGGTCTTGCTGACTTGTTGTAATATTAAATAATCTCAATCTCAAACTTCAAGGTAGAAACACGAACACACTAACTTTTTATGACACGGTAAGAGCTTTCATGGAAAAGGTCCTGCTATGGAAACTCCATCTCAACGCTTCTGCACTCAACGTTTCATCTTTCCCTCGATTAAAATATTTACAATAAAGAATGTGAATTTAACTAGGTGGAGAAACAGTATCAACTCACACCTAAACTCACAAGGAAGGTCCATAAACCATGAGAGTTGAATTTTAATAAAAATTAGTGACAAGATTCAGTTCGAGATGCTAAGTAAAGTAGTAATAGTCAGTCAATGCGCAAATATTTCGTTGAGCTGCTACTCCGACGCCATCTTGATATCCAGTAGGCAATGTCCAAAAATACCCTTTTGGCACAAAAATGAAAAAGCTTTCGGTAGATCTTACTTCAACATTGTAAACCGGAATAGGGCATCTATATGTGGGAGTACTTCTTGAAGTTATTAGAAAATTAATAGAAAAATAATAGAAAAATGTCAGAAAAATAATATAAACTGGTGCACATAAACAAATATTAACCCACTAACCTTTTGTCTTCAGTTGTGATGATGGAGATCCATAACGAAGTGATTAGCACACAGCATCATGGAGCAGTACAAACACTTAACAAATGTACTTTCGTCACAATCTTCATGACCACAGACACTATTTTCTACGTGCTACATAGTCTCCAGAACATTTGTAAATGAACCAACTATTGCTCTTGTGACGTGCCCACATTTCTGCTATGCACATACAAGCATATCCTTTAGGACTGGCGCACAAAATTGATGATACACAACAGAATGCATTTTCATTATGAAAATTCTGTCATATAACTTGTTCGGTGTACCACAAACAATGACTTTATGTCGAAAATAATCCTCAAGTCTCCGAATTACCAGCTTATATTGCCTAAAAAAGTATACATCAAGAGGCTGGATAAATTTGGTGGTATTTGTGGTGTATAACTTCAGCACGAATGTTTTTCCCATGTAACAATTCCCGCACGTCTTCATCCGTCTGTCCACTCTACGAGTCAGGCAATAGCAGGGAATCCTCTTTCACATCAGGAATAAACAAGTCTTTTAGCCACCGTTTGACGTGTTCGCGAGTGACTTTACCTGATTTGCTCACATCAATAACAATGTTGAAAGGTGTCTGTCTAGCTAACTATTGTTTCACTTTGGGTCCGAACACGCCTTTAGGCTCCTGGAAACATATATATATATATATATATATATATATATATATATGTGTGTGTGTGTGTGTGTGTGTGTGTGCCTAGCTGTTCTGGGAAAATGTGAATTTGAATGGTATATACGTGGAACACTGAGGCCCAAGACTGAACGACTGCAGTAGTATGTTTCTCACTTATTCCTGACAGAGTTCTACCAGAGGTCATTTCGTACTCAAACCTAGACTGATCAGTATTAAAGATGCAATCACTGTTGTACGGTTTCTCATGTATTATTTTATTAATTTTAATCACAAAATTTTGGGCATTATCAAGTAAAACACCTTAGCTTTCAACATCTTTCTTCGTTACAAATTGAGTAATCCTTCGTAAGCGAATCCTGTGCTCTTCTTTAAATTTGTTAATGAAACCACGAGAAACACGGAATGGATAGTTCAATTTCCTCGCTGTCAGTAACATCCACGCTTTTAAATGATAATCATGTACCGTAAGTCCTATAGTGCGATAAATGTTGAACGTCTTTAATACTTTGTATTTCAGTAGTGACATGACATGAGAACGAGGAGGTTTCTTATGGAATTTCAAAGCCTTATACACAAACGCCGTATTGCATTTGAATTTCTTCGCTGCAGCTGCAACAGTGTTACGTTTCCCATTCTTTCTCAATAATGCAACGTGCTTCTGAATTTATATGTATTTGTTAACGATAGCTTCTGATACACGTACAGATTTAGTCCGGCTTGGAGATGACATCTCATACTCGCTCGTAGAAGGCTCACTGTCTCTAATTGATGGACTAGTTATCTGTTCCGAATCCATTTCGTTTGTCGAATCTTCATGCTCACTCTCTGTGTCAGTGTCTACATCTAATGTGCCACTAACTGTTAGAGAAACGTTACCATCAAATTTTCTTGCTATCATTGTACCTGCAAATGACTTACCGTCTACCCTATTCTCACTCACGACACTATATTTTCCCACCACTGCTTGATTTTAAATGTTGACTACGTTTGTTGGATTAATTGTTCGAATTTTATGTACGGAACGAATGTTTCACTGGTCCAACAAATACGTTCGTACCAAACCTCACACGCCTGCCCGCACCAAAATTAATGTACTACTACCGTTTGTCATTCGGAGACAAATACCATACACCTCATTGCACACCCATGTTACAATTGTCTGTACTAAAACACTCTAAATCCTGCGTGCTATGTCTTAAAATCCTAAACAATAGTCATCAAGAGAACCAATAAGTATACTTTGTTAGTTTTTAATAATACGGAGTACAATATTAGGGAAATTCACCACATTCCCATAGAGTATTTCAAACACAAAGAGCCATATATATATCATTGTGAGTGTTAAAGCACATGAATTAACAAGTCCCAAAATAAATTTCTTGAGTTGTCAAGTACGTGATTTAAATAATAAATAAATTCTTGAAACACCCGCTACAATTAGTTATTTATTACAGTTTTGATATGAAAACTAGTCTTGCCCTTATTATAAGCGTGTTTTATCGTTAAAGGTGGAAAGGTGCAGATATTTAATTATTTAATATTGAAGGAAAAAACAAGAAAGAGGCTTGTTTTATGGATTGCAACTTCATATTGAATCTTGTAACAATCTTTATTGCCACACTGAGAGAAATGCATACTCCAGTCGGCATGTAAATGCTGTTTTAACCAGTTTACGCGCGTCACCTCATTAAGTAATGTTGTTTCATCCGTAGTACTGTCTACACCACCGTCCAGCGAAAATTTTGTATTGTGGGACCACCATTTCAAATCTAGAATTAACGCCATACCCATTCCGACGGTGGGAACTTACGTATATAATGTTGTGACCACCTTCCTACGGCTGTTCCCTCCTGATTCTTTCTAAATCTGTGACTCCCTACATTACGAGAGTAATATGACGTCATATCATTCTGTGAGAAGGAGAGAGAGGAAAGATGTTTTTAACACGAAATCAATCATGTGAATAAAATTATCCAATCACAGCCAGTCTAGTTCTTCTGCGACGAAAATGTGTGGAAAAGAGGGCAGTGATGCCAATTCGGGGGAGAAGTTGCTAAATCTAGGGGGTTCAACTTTCAGGATAGCGACAAAAATATCTTTTTCGATTAGCGACTGTTTTGGTGATTTTTGAATGAGAATTTGGCGACTTACGTACAAAACTAGCGACTTTTGTGATACCAACAACTTGTCCTATAATGAAGTACTATTAGTCGAATCAGCTTAGATATATGTTTGTTTTCCTTTTGTTTATTTAAATTAGCGTAAGCACTGATGAGCTGGGAAAGTATATAGCATGTGTCTCCATATGTTCGTTACGATTGCTGTTATCTCTTGTCCGCTAACGGAGACCAATTCCAATTTATAATGTCCTTGCTGAACTGAAATTGATCATAAATTAAAAAATACATATAACGTTCTAAAAATGAAATTATTCTTAGTTACATATGATTCTTTCAATCTGAATTGACCACAAATTTAAAACATACACACACACACACACACACACATATATATATATATATATATATATATATATATATATATATATATATATATATATATATATATATATATATATATAGTGAGGGAGAGAGAGATAGAGAGAGAGTTCCATTAATAATTTTGTTGCGACTTTTCACCCGAAATTGGAGTCATTGCATCTCCCATTTAGCGACTTCTTGTGTCAACTTGTTGGCAACACTTAAAGAGGGAAACAACTAGCTATTAACGTGGTTGCTAAGGAAGCTAGGACATTAATTTTATTAAGAAACAAGAACCATACGTTGAAGGTAATGGATGAAGAAGTAAGTATACTACTCCAGCAATGGAACCTTACAAAGTTGGTTCCAAACTTTCAATTTAACTTAAATATTAATTTGATATTGTGTATTTACTACTTCCGAAAAGAAGTTTAAAGCTCGTCACACTTATACATTGAACGTTATTCAAAGGTGCGGCGAGATGGGGAATATTGTTAACAAAGTATAAAAGTGGCGTCGATAGCGTTTAAATATTGGAGGGCACATGCTACATTCTATATGCGCAAGTAACTTTTAGCTGCATACTGAGATTTATTTTAGTTTATGTTGATTGAGCAAATTTAGTGAATGAGTTATCTAATGCAGAGCTATTGTCAATTAATTATACGAATATGAATTTTATGCATTTCAATCAGGGAACGTTCTAGAACACAGGTCGCCCTATATAGATTAGTAGCTAGGTTGATTCCTTCCTGTAGCAAAGTTTAATATTTAATTTACATAGTATTGCCGAGCGAGCGTTAGCGAGTGAAGGCAGGTTAGAGCCCCGCAGGGCACGTTGCTTTCTGTCTTTATTACAGCTAAATGAGAAGGGGGACCTGTGTTCTAGAACCTTGCCTTTCAGTCATCAGAGTAGTTAATTTTGTTTACACCTTAAAACCGTAGGCCTACTGCTTAGTATTTCGGTACAGCTACACCTATGCCAGGAAACAATTTCTGAGGCACTACAAGTAGGTTTCATAATTAAATAAATCTATGTAATAGGGAAACATGATCATTTCCAAGACACATCAGTTTGCACCATGTTATCAATCTGTACGGATTTATTTGGGCATGCGCCAATGTAAGAACAGTCCAGAATGTAGGGAATCGTTTCAAGTAAGAAAAGAGATAAATGCAATCTTAATTTGATGGAGTATTCTTAATCTGCACCAGCATTTAAACTGAAGGTGAAATACAGAATAGGGCATTTGTGCCGTATCGTAGGACCACTTTGAAAACGAAAAAAAAAAAAATGTACCGCATTCACCTATATTTTGTTGGGTTGCATAAAGTTACGTCACTTTACGTTAGGGACATAGTAACTAAAACGCAAAAACAGGGGGTTAAGTTCCAGAGTTGGGCGTCCGTTTGCAGCAAAATTTTTAAAATTTGCAGGAAGGATATGGATAATTTGATCGTTTGTGTGCTTGATAATATATAAGAGTCTCGAAAGATCTGGTTATTTGTTATATATAAGCGGTTATAAACATGGGACTATACGGCGAGCGGAGGAAACTATTTGGCGCAAGGTAACTGAACAGTTGCATTGTGGGAAAGAAACGAGCATTTATGTTATCAAAATGGCGAGTGTACAAGGGCAATGAACTAACAGTTTAAACATTTATGAAGCAATACGTTGATAACGAGCAAAATCTTTTAAAAGTTTGTGAAGAGCACGGATTAATGAACCTAATAACAAATTGCAGAAAGTGTGGAAAAGAGATAACAGCGAAAAAACGTGGCGAAAGCGGACGCCCAATTTCGGAATAAATGCCGAAACAGAAACCAACCTGTGCTAGGTGGCCACTAAAAAGCACAAATGCTATTTAGCCGAGTCATGGCAGGAAGGCCGAGGGGAGCGAGGGGGTACATCCGAAAGGTGCAGGCGCATCATCGACGGTGGGTGTATGCATTAGCGAGAATGGTTACAAATATCTGGGTTTTGGCGATCGTAAAAATTACAAGAGCACTTGTCATCGTTTCACACTTGCAACGCTTCACTTGTTAACATACAATATAGCTTCTGTACACTATGCAGAAATAGATTCCCGTTCAGTTAGAAGTCACTTACCTTCAAAACTCAGGCTTGTAAACTTTTCCAATTTCAAGAAGAAAATTGTGTACAACAGTTTCCTGGGGTTTCCTTTCCTTAAATAAATACTTCGCTAAATAGCCCTCGAAATGCTCTTCCTTCTTCCCCAACGTCATGTCTTTCACGCTACTATATCATAAGAAATGTACCTCTCCGCGAAAAAGTCCTTCCGCCTCCACATACAGTACTGCTTACAACATCAAAAACAGCCAACAAAGACAACGTTCTTCACTTTTACTATTTCACTTACCTGACTTTCACTCATTCCTCCTCACAAACTTAAATAAATTCTCCAGTTGACCCGGTAAATTTCGTAAAATTGGTTCGGCAATACGGCACTTAACCCCAGAATAGTCTCAAATAAAAGTACCACACTAAGGAATTTTTGATGTGCATTGCCCTATCCGTCTCACTTGCGTTATTACCGTTGTAAAGACCTCCAGAATTGGGAAAAACACAATAAATGTATAATTAATATTAATGCAAATACTCAGGGCTGCGGTGACACTTCTAATGGGTCCCATATTCGATTTCAGTTTCTTTCAAGTGTTTTTTTTTTTTAGTAGACAAACACCGTGAACGTGCATTTCCTCGTGATTGTCCCATTTTACTTAGTTAAAAACTCTATTTTATTTACTCAACTATATACTTTTGATGTATGGTTAATGAAAGGTCATCATTTGTCCCGGAAATTCCGGGACTGTCACGGAATCGAGATCTGCGTCCCGAAAATGTTTCTCGGGACGCTTAAATGTCCCTGCTTTCAGCGAAGAAGAAAGGAAGGAAATATCATATTTTTTTTCATAAGATTAGGTATATAATTATTCTCTTCAACTTCTGAGTATGGCAGTTCAAAAGTTGAAAAATTGAAGAAAGAATAAAAGACTTGAATACATAAATCATGGATTTAATTAAGTTAAAAAAAAAAACGAAAGAAGTTCTTCAAGATAACAAACGCCGCCAGAACATATTGTCAATGAATTAACAGTTCTTAAAAAAAAAAAAAAAACGAACAGACAAAACGTGTTAAAGGAAACATCATATCTTGAAGAGCTAAAACAGGCTCTGAAAGCCTCGAAACGTAATAGATCCTGAGAAAAAGAAATTGCTTACCAGGGGAGAAGGGATAAATCATCTGCTTTCGTTTGCTTAACTAGAGAAGAGAAGGTCTACTAAAATGACCAAAACTGTGATTACGCAATACCTGAACAACTCTATCTAATGGAAGGAAGGAAGTTAGTATATAACACATCTTTTCATTTTAAGCATTTAGTAGCGTCCCGGATCTTCATTTTTTAAATATGGCAATCCTACAACCCTTCTGGGTTGAACGAAAAACTAATGAGTAGGTGTTAGAATTAGTATGGGAGAAAGAAAAAAAAATTAGATGTAATTAAGAGGAGGAAGAGGAACTGGTTGGGACATTGACTGAGAAGGAACTGTATTATGAGGGACGTGCTAGAGGGTATGGTGGAAGGAAAGAAAGAGGAAGTGAGGAGGATATCGTTGATGGACGATATCAAAACAGAAAATTGTTACGCCAAGGCAGAGACTAGCTGAGGACCGTGGTGCATGGGAGCTTCTCAGTTGCAGCAAGTGACCTCCCAATAAGGGTTGTGAGGTTAAAGTTGATGGGTGCTCAATATTAATTAAATATAATCAATATTATGTAGCCTAGTTTCTATAGCAAAGGTGAATTTCTGAAAGGAGCTGTGGCAGGGTTGGCTGGTTAAAAAAAAAAAAAAAAAGAAAAGAAAAGAAAACTGGTTTAAACCAGAAAACGAAAAATGTTCATAAAAGTGTAAGTGTTCGTAAAATCTTGATGAACTCATATTTGTGGGTTATCACGTTTCACTCCCTTATATTATTCGTATTATATTTAGATCCAAATTCCCCATTCATTACTCAAAGAGATTACACTACAAAAGCAACTTCTTTTTTGTATAAGTTTATGAATGTTTCTTTTGTGATTTTTTATAGTTTGTTATTATTGTTATGCAATTGGAATCAAAAGCTTAAATATTGTTTCGTTTTAATAATGTGTACTATTGATCGAAATGCTGTACTTTTTGGGGGGGGTCATACAAACTCCACGAGAGACATTTATTGAAATCAGAAGTATCTTTGGTATCTATTTATGTATAAGTGGGTCAGAGCCAATTCGTATCTTTATTCACTTCTCTTACTGATATGCAAATTAAGTTGTTATATTTCTTTAACTTGGACTAATAAAAGTCGTAGTGAACTAACCTCGACTAAATTAGTTATGTACTCTGCAGTATTTTGAAATTATCCGTATGTAATTCTGTATAATGGTTTCACTTGTGCAACTGTTTATCTTTTTCTCCTTCTGAAATGACTCTTGATAATTATATTAACAAGTATGTAAAGATCAGTACAATGCATTTTTATCAGGAGTCCGTGAGTGAGTGGTAGAGTATCGCATTTGTGGCTATAATTATTCTCGGTTTCGAGTTTAAATGGAGGATAATTTCTCTTGGATGTAAGCCGAGTAGCAGTTTAGATTCCGCTTGAAGCTTATGTGACCCCTTCCGACATAACCCGTTGTTGCATAATAACTCCAAGGCGAAACAAACTTATTTCTCTCCACATGTGATATAAATATATAGTGCTAATTATTTAAACCATAAAATCCTTGTTTAAACAAACAAAAAAAAAAAGTTTGTGTTTTTTTCAATGAAAAAAAAAAGGTTTTTGCCCACCCTCGTTGTCAGTGTTAATCATGAATTCTCACAAATTGCTGTTGTGAGAGTTTATTTTAGCGTCCGTTTCATCACCAATACTATGTAAGAAGTGGAGCTACGCTACAACGTGCCCGCCCGCAATCGTATCCGAGTCTCGCGCCGAAGAGACGATACGTGGAAGCACTAAATCAGTCTCCTATGATGTACTAGTATATAAACAATCTCGTCTTTTAAATGCCGTTTTATTTTTAATTGTTTAACGAAAATAATTGTATTTGCAATATATTATTTTAAAAACTTTCATTTATTATAAGTATTAAACATGTTTCATAGAAACATAATAGATGAACTTCCTTTGGAGGTTCCAGGTCCATTTTCCCTCTGTGGCTACACCCCTGACAATACATCCTATGCCCTGTCGCGTTAGATCGTTATTTAATGCTGCGAATAATTAAATTACGGCTTCTAATGCTTGAACAAATGTTAAGGTAGAATTCTCTAACAGTTTCCGTTTGAATAATTTTTAGCAAAAATGTAACCACACAAGTAGCAAATATTCAACATTTAGACAGCTGATCAAGTGGTTAGCTCGCGCACTTTTGGTGCACGGGGTCTTGGGTTCGATGTCCAATGCAGACCCACTTCTTACACAGCCTTGGTTTGAAAGGGGACGCCGAACTTCAATAAATAATGACAACAGCTTGCAGCTTTTATAAAATTTAATAAAAATTGCAAATAGCATTGTTTTCGTCCAATTCCAGCATGTAGCCTAATTACTTATTGCAGTAAAATATTATTTGATCCATTTAAACTAAACATACAGCAGTTAGTGTTTGCTGGTAATTTGTTTACTTTCGTCCCGTGAGATATTTTATGTAGAACTTCCCTCGAAGGAAAAAAAGATGAAGAAATTGCTCTGATTGCTCATAAGTCTTGATTATCATAAGAACACTTTCATCAACTCATTGCTGTGTGTAAATAATTATTAGCACAAGTTATAACATTCTTTTTTTTTCTATATAAGAAAACTGTATTGATATAACAGCCATGCGTTTCCTGAATGAAAGGGACATGGAGCAGCTTATTCCACAGATCGGCCTCCGTGCTAAATTCTGGGAGAACTGGACTGTTTGGTCTCAAGCTGTCGACACTCAAAATGTAAGAGCATTTCCAAATAATACTTATGAGTTGACACAGTACTTGTACAAAGAAATTTGGTACGAAAACGTTTAGTGTGGAAAAAGTAGTTTATAGAACAAGAATATATTATAACATTCTTCTTGCATAATGTACGTTGTGCGAATAGTTGATCATGAGCATATACTTTGTACTAAGCACCCATTGAAAATGTATAATTACCTGCGAAGAATATACAAGTCACATCTTTGTGTTAAACAGGGAGATGGGGTTCTGTAGGAGATAGTGTTGTATTGTTACATTCTTATGGTTTTGTTTTACAATGTGCAACAACAATCAACTATTGTCAAGACTTCCAGTTTAATTGTAATTTTGGCCATTTTTTTTTTAAATCTCATACTTAGTGCTAAGCTTATATGAGGAATACTTTTTTTTTAGTTGAATATACGTGAAATGTTATATAATGAATAATATATTAACTGCTTCAAAGGTGAGTTTCGTTGAATTTTCTGCCTATTGCATTACGGTGTCTTTAGCTACGCACAATGCTGGGTCGCTCCGTGTTGTCAGATCCGAGTATTTTTTCTTCTTTTTTTTCGTTAGTTGCCTTCTGATGTCCCACACAGAGACTTTTCCTTTATTGATGCCTTGGGAAAGACAGAGAATGCAGTCAGTAAATACTTGCTTTTATTAATAGGTTTGAAATTTTAAGTACGTAGTATAACCACCCTTAGTTAGGTGATGAAGTCCAATCTCTTCGGACCGAAACTTGTAAATCACAAAGTAGTAGCCTAGAGGATGGTTACACCAATTTAGCTCAAGATACTAATTTCCTAGAATTTTACTGTTTCATATCGTCTTTTTATAAAGTTTGTTTCTCATTTTTACTGTAAAATACTCAGCTTTTCGTGAAGCTTTTCTAATCACTCATCGATTTTTTTTTCTCCGGACAGTGACAATTCGTATTTAATTGTTGTGGCTTGCATACGCTTTCCTGTAACTTTTAAAAAGTTTATTATTAGTGTATTAAGTTTGCTTCTGAATAATGATTCTCAACCGTACTTTCCAGTATGTATGTATTTAATATGTTTATTTGTAGGTTAATCCTTCCTTTGAACCGGAGTTTGAAGATTCCATACTGGACATATCTACGAGTGTATTAAAAGCAACAGGTGCAGAAGAAGTATTTTTACAGCGTCGAACGAACACAGCAAAAACTTTACCGGACACTTCGGAACCAATTGTTGGACGAGAAGAATTAGCAACTTCAAATCAGCAAATTCAGCTTTATGAACCACTGTGTGCAAGGAAAGATTTTGAAGTAAACAGGGAACAGGATGATAATTTTGTAAGTTATTGATATAATGAACTTTTTATTTTATATTTGTACGTATAGCTGGGCTCACTTTACGGAGCAGCGTACTTCCAGACGCTTCGTAATGCACTGCTAAACGAGGCCACTTCGAAACCATAGATGTGAGAAATAACCAAGTTCTCAATGACAATTCGTTATTTTTTAAAAAAAAGGTACCTTTCACTCTGTTCACATACATAGTCCCAGTTTCATTGTTCTCAATTTTATCATACCATGTTTATTTTACTGTGAACAATTCCTTGTATATTCAGTCACTGTTCATACAAAAGTATTTCGACAAATTAAGTAGCAGCATTTCCACTATGCTTCCTTGAAGATTTTAAATTACCTTTCGCTCTTTATACATTACCTTTGTTCAAGCTTGTATCTGTTTTCTCGAATATTAACTCTCTTCTATTAAGCATGAACATTAGATCATCCAATATGCAATATATGTTTCGGTGATTTATATTACAGGTTCTCAAAGTACTACAGAGCTCCATGGATGGGAAAGGTCTTATTGCAGCAGGAAATACAACCGGCGGACTCTTAACACAGAGGCAGAGAAAAGAGCTTGGTGGAATAATAATCAGAGCGATCTTAGGTTATAGACATCCTTAAAAGTTCACGCAGAAACCTTTACTAAGTTAGCTCTTGAAATAAGAAAAATATTTCCGAAGGAGCTTCCAGCTATTTACTTCACTTCTTCATTAAGTGCTATCCCTTACCGAAAGAAACGGAACGCTGGTGGCATCTTGTATGAAGCTTATATATCAAGGCGCAGAAGATTCCGCAAACTTGGGGAGCTTCCTGGATTCAGTAGGTCAAGAAACTCAAGACCCTCATCACCAGCAACACTAACAGATTCCAGCTGTACTGAAGATGATACTGAAGTCGGTAAGTATTTTTTCAGTTGCCAAATATTTTGAAAGTGCTAGGATCTATTGTATAATATATTTACTTTATCTGCTAAATATTTTAAAGCACTTAAGCCTTAAAGAAAAGGTTCACTCTGGTGAATGGAATCTTTTATCAGCTTACAAGACAAGATATCGTTTTTGTGATAGTGACTTTATCTCCCAAGCGAAGTGCATATAATTAATTATCAATAATTAAGTTTAACGGCCCACAGTTATACCCTTTTAGCAAAAGGAGCTGGATGGTTAATGAAAGTGAATGATGGTGGAATTAAGTTTTATGTGGTCTGCCAACGGAGATCGAACTCGGGACCATGCGCACTAAAGGCATATGTGCTAGCCACTAGAGCAGCTGGAGACACAAGAAAAGTGCAACCCGCGAATTGATGTATGGGTATTGCTGTATTAGGACTAAATTTTCACATTTTTGCTATGTTCTTTTCACGTCCAAATCCTGCTAATTGCATTTGTTTCCGAATGACTCATGTAAACACTAAAATTTTCCCGTTATTCCATTTCTGAGAACTATTAGTAAGATCTGACAAAAAACACACACTATACAAGTGTAAATAAGTAATTTTAATAACGTGTAGGTGCTCTAGGTTGAATATTTAACGAAGAAAAAGAAACCTACCTTGCATCTCGTGCTTTTTATCCTGGTTAATATTTCATTTCTTCAATATTGCCTCCCGAGCTGGAGCCTTGGTCTGAAATCCTCCTACTATATACTAGAATTTGTATTATATTTTTATTTATTTACATGCTATTTTATTGTTATTATTCTTTTATTTATTTATTTTTGTTTTTAAATCCTGTAATACTAAACACACCACATGTCCCCAAAGCACTGAATATTCTTTCACCGTAACAGCTCGAACTGTGTCTTTTCGTTCTGGTGAGGTGAACGTATTGTTGTCATTGTTAAAACAAGCTTGTATTTAGGAGAACAGGCTGAAATAGATTATACTCACCTTACATCCTTGTGTGTAAATGAACAAGAGAAACAAGTGAAAGAAGTGTAAATTATTAAAACAAAACAAAATATTTTCTTTAATACGTTTTACATCTCCAAAACGAAAGGATATAATTCGAACTTTAAGGTGAAAGAATGTGTTTTGTTTTGAGGACACGTCGAGTGTTTCATATTACAAAACTTAAAAATCACAGTGTCTTCTAGTTCGTAGTAGGAATGTTCGAGACCAAGGGAGAAGCGCAGGCAGAAATATTAAAGAAAGAATTAATAAGGATAATAAAGCACTGGATGTAATGTGAGTTTCTTTCAGAAGTACTTTTATTACTTAGTATAGTCTAAGCATCGGGGCTAAAAAATTGAGGTCTAAGGGCAAATCATGTAACAATTTGGCATCCGATATTTTTTTGAATATATACCCATCACTGATCACAAAAACACCAGAGCCAGATGCCAGAAAGCCGAAATTTTAGCCATTTGTATTATTCACTATATCTTCGTAACTATTGAAGCTAAAGCATACAAAGTTTTTTCATTTTGTTTGCGTAATTGTCTTCAAATTAATTTCAGTGCATTTTTGAGCTAAATATAATGGTTTTCTTGTTATTTTTACTTAGTATTGGTTGCGTGTGAAGTCAGTTTTTAGCCACAGATTATTTACAAGATCGAATTTGGAAAAATGTCTTCTAAACGTTTTTCGCCATTTTATGCTCTTCCAAAAAATGCATGCTTATATTAGTGTAGGACTAATAGTGCCTGAGTTAAAGCGACTTTATTCTGTCGTGTGTGAAACTGATCACGGCGCGGCCCAAGAGTTACCTTCCCACAAGCGGTATATATCAGCAGCTGATAATGATTAATATATATATATAATCTTGTCTGCCTGTAAGTCTATAATCCTGATAATTAAGTCTGTGTATAAACTAATTACAGTTATCCAGTTTTAATGAATTGAGGGGCTTTTTCCAAAATAACCCTTGTTAAAATACAAAATTTCTCTGAAGAATAAAAAGAGAGCTTTCTCTAGTATACAGTATGAGAAACTCTGCAAATCTGTTTCTTTATACGTGTCTCTGATACATTGTAAAACATGCGGCTTTCTTTTCAATTTTCTGAAAAAAATCTTGTTTCAACAAGGGTTGCTTTTGCCACAAGTCCTTCGATTTATTTACTACAATCAATACTAAGCGAAATAGAGCAGGAACCAGATTTCAAAATTGCCTTCAAGAGAGAATCATGAACAATTTGCCATCCACGTTTTTTTATACATTACCACCGTTTCCTCTTAATACTTACTGTAAAGGTCAGAAAAAAATACGATATGCCTAACACATTTTATAAATGATCAGTTTTTAAACTAAAATCTTATTTACAGAAGAAGCACTTACCTATTATTAAAATTGTATACAGTTGTTATAATAAAATAAATCTATAATAAGAAACGTAATAGAAGGAATTCATATACATAAGAAATGTCTATACCTTAGAACATTTTTTTTTTGTTATTTTTAGAGTTAGTTCTTAATAATGTTATGCCACTCTTATATAACGGTAACCAAGAAAGTTCTCTCGCTTTTCCACCCACATTTTCGAACATCGATATGTCACCTTAGACGTACGTGGAAGATCAAAAATAGTTCCCATCAACATCGACGACTTCTGCCAACGATTTTTTTTTACATATCTGGACTCTAGTACTTTTATAGAATATAAAATATTAAAAAGCATTAAAATCAGATACCTGAAACGTCACCTCAATATTTACTTTCTTTCAGTTGCTTCATCTGTGGCTGAACACCTGCAGTGGCTGAGTAATACAATCCATCCATGGTCCCTCGTCGAGCTGTATTGGAAGAAAACCGTAGACTCTCGGCTAAAATATTTAGAAGATACTGAAGTTACTCTTAGCGAGTATTTCAATAAATACCCAGCCTTGAAGCAACAACAGGGATATCAACTGGTAAGTGGTGTAGGGGGATATGTTAGTGCATTGGTTATTTTTTCACAATATTCGAATCAAATGCTAAATACGAATACTTTTTATCGTTTCTTATGAATCTTAGCCCTCACAAGCAGCAGCTTCAGTTTTGACGAATAATTGTCTCATAGATACGAAATTCAATTGTATGCTTTTTCTTGTAAGAGAAAACTACAAAATATTGCATTACAAAAAGTGTAAGATCAAATTTGAGAGCAAACAAGTTTTATATTTCATTCTATTAAGTTTCTTTTTTTCTTTTCTTTTTTTATCTTTTTTTTTTTTTTTTTTTTTTTGTATATGTGAAAGCTGGTTTAGATGTTTCTCTTGAGTAAGTCGTTATCTTTTTCTTTCTCAAGAAGCAAGTCAGAAACTTTGTAGTGTGTAAGTTGGAGTATATTTTATATAGCTTCAAGGGTTAAATTATATCAGTTGTCCTGTGTCTTCGCAGGTAAGAATTTTGGAAATAAACGTAATATTTGTATATTTCTCCATTCTTCAATTTAAAGCTAACGAGGGTACCTACTTAAATATGTTCACAATTCACAAACTGAGATTGTCAGCTATACGGTCCGTCATGATTTATAATACTTTAGTGCCATTCGCTAACGTTCCTAGAAACATTTCTGTTTCCTAGATGATACAATAAAGTGTGATGCAGGGGGAAGTGTAGGTGATCATCAGCAGCACCTTAATATATACAACCATTTTGTAGTGCGTTTGGATTTGATAAGACCTCATATTCTATGCCTGGCCTGAAACCCAGAACTACCGTATCTCGTGGGAACATGAAAACAATTATAAACCAAACAGTCAAACTTAGTTGAAGTTCGCCAGTAAGTTTATCTACCACTAAAATCCCATCAAAATCTGCTTAATGTTTTTCGAGTAATTGACGAAAGAACATAAATTCTAAAAATTGTTTCTTTGCCTGATCAACTATCGTGACAATCTATTTCCTATATATGAAATTTTGTAACAAATTTAGGGACGCACATGACTTTTGAATTATTTCATAATATGTGTAGCTTAAATGTCTTAAATCACTGATGACCTAATGGCGGCTCGCTGGCTAATCAGATCCGCGAATAAAAATGAACAATATATATATATATATATATGATAGGTTTATGTTTCAACTGCATGAATACTAGCAAGAATATAGCAGATTACCTTAATTTACCTAAAGCGCGATTTGATTTTTAACTGTGAAAAACAAATCTTTATCCTTCTGGTTTCCAAACCTATTCTCCATGGTGAGGTCATTAATACCTGACTGGTTTGAGAAAAGGCACTTTTATATAGTTACTCCCAAATGTTAATAATTCAGTAGTTTCTATGTAATAGGCTATATATGACAGAGATATTAATAGGTTTCTGACATCAACACTGCTTTTTATTTCAGTTACTTACCGATTTTGACTACAAGGAACCTGGAAAAAACTATTCACAGTTTAGTGGCATCCTTAGGGTCCGTGACAAAATAATAAAAATAGCAAATGAGAAGCAGAAAAACTCCAGAGAATAACAAGTGAGAAGCAGAAAGACTCCGCCTCAGTTTTTCAGAATTTCTTATGTATGAATGATGTTTTAAAACCAATTTTGCGGAACCTGAAACGGCTACAAAATTGTACAGCTGGTATGGAAAACATAATACAAAGCAGAGTCTGGCTAGACATCATGGCCAAAACTGAAGAGCAGGATAGTTTAATGCTCCCGTTGATTTTTTTTTTATTATTATTATTATTATTCCGAGATAAGCAATCCTCTTGGTAGCCATGCTACCATCCATAAATTGGGTGCTGTTTATTTATCACTACCTTTTCTGCCTGGCCATTTGCTTTCACAATTGAATCACATATTTCTCTTAGCATTATTTCATGCATCAGACAGAGTACAGTTTGTTAATGACATAGTTTTTAAGCAAGTAAGTGAACAACTTAACTTCTTGCGTAATACTGGTATTAATGTATCCACAGATGTGCACACAGGTAATATAAGGTTTCATGTTTGTTTCTCAGGCGATAATCTTGGTCTAAACAGTATTTTGAGGTTTGTGGAAAGTTTTGTTGCAGACTGTTGGTGTCGAATATGTTCAGTAAATAAAAAACAGTTGCAGACCATGTGTTTTGAAAATCTGTTCTTCATAAGGACAATAGTAAATTATGAACATGCTGTATTGTTACAGAATAAATCAAAAACTGGTATAAAAGAAAGATGTGTCTTTCTTGATACATTGCATGGCTTTCAACTTTTTGACCACGTGTCTGTTGATATTCTTCACGATTATTTTGAAGGTTGCTGTCGCTATGTCATGCCATTTCTTGTTGAATTTTTACTAATTCGTTCTAAACTTACTTCACTTAACATTTTAGAAAGCAATTGAAAGCTTTTAATTATGGCCCGACTCAGGTTCAAAACCCACAAACTGTATTGTTGTTGATGGTTGCAATGTAAGAATTAAAACATCAGCTGCTGAGATGATGGTATTGATAAGACACTTGGGTCTGATAATTAGAGAGTATGTACCCACAGACTGTGAGGTGCGCGGGAGTTGTATTTATATGTAACGTAAAATTATGGATAGGCTACTTAATCGCCGAGTTTGTGTTGATTCCACAGAACAGTTGCAATTTATGATTACAGATTTTCTTTCTGCAAAGGTCTCTTGTAACCGACTGAATATATTTAAAACAATAGCATTAAGAAAACAGCTACTCCTCAATGATATTTTTATTGAAAACAAAACGTTGGATGCCTTTGCATGTGCAAAGAAAGTATCAGTTAGTAATTTAACTAATCACCTCCTGTGTGAGCGGTTTGATCTGCGGCAATCAAACTTGTTCGTAGTGAAGTGGATTAAAGTTAAGGGTCAGAGGTTACATATTTCTTCTGTTGTCACAGTAGATCTATGCATTGATACACTCCTGCTTTTGCACAAATTACTAAAATATTTGTTGCTGATGATGGATGAGTTTTTTTCTTATGTTCTCTGTTTCAAACAGTGGAATTGGACTTATTATTTTGCATATCATGTACATAGAACCAATGAGAGTGACTGGTTTCAACCCTCTGCTCTGTTTTCTTTAGTGCCGAATGCAATTACTATCATGTGCGACAGTAAGATATACATAACTGTCAGAATGCCCTTAGAATAGCTTGGCTAGCTTAGATTACATGGAGTTCCATCATTTTATATTTTATGTATTTATTTTTTATTTTGTTTATTTATTTATTTGTTGCTTGAGAAGTTAAAGGGAACTGTACTAGGTCTGATTTAATAGGTTTTGTCTTTCCTGTTTTATAGAAATTGTAAGAAGCTTCTTTCTCATGAGTATAAGGGATGAAAACAGACAAATATTGTTATGTCATGCTTATAAATGGCAATTATTTACTATTATTCCATTGTATGTGAAATCTATGAGCCACACAAGTCCCTCGTTAGATGATGTGGTAGAAAAGTATATGAGTGTGAACGTGGAACACTGTGTTGTGAATTTTTTTTTTTCTTGGGAAGTTAAAGGGAACTGTACTAGGTCTTATTTAATAGGTTTTGTCTTTCCTGTTTTATTGTAATTGTAAAAAGCTTCTTTCTCATGAGTATAAGAGATGCAAACACACAAATGTTGTTATGTCATGCTTATAAAAGGCAATTATTTACTATTATTCAATTATATGCAAAATCTATGAGTCACACAAATCACTTGTTAGATGATATGGTAGAAAAGTATGTGAGTGTTGACGTGGAACAGTGTGTTGTGAAATTTCTTTGATATGAAGACGAAAATTAGTAAAATATTCAGATGAGTCCAATCATCCGGCATTTTACAATTAGTGAGTACTACAATTCACTCTAAGAAGAGTTTCTGTTAGACCCTCCATTAGGGACTGTCATCCTCCCAATGCGACGAGTACACCTTTGACCGAGAGATATTTCAATGTTAATATATGAATAAAACATTTCGACACCCCTTCCAAGTAGTATTGGGCATAATCTCACTTGCCAAGTGCTAACAGAGACTGTGACTCTGAGCAACCTCGTTTGAGATTATCTTGTACTTATGTACACTATTCAAAGGTTAACTATTGACAGAATTACCTTAACAAGGAAAAAAACTCATCTTACATGTAGTACTTTATTGTATTTGTTAGTTCTTCATTTCGATATATCCGCCCGCGCTGGAGCCTTGGTCCCGCTCTCGAATACTCCTACTGCAAACAAGAATAAATTGAAAGTGTGTGAATTTCTTTTAAAGTTCTAAAATAAAACATTCCACATGTCCCCAAAACAATAAACGTTGCCACTTTAACTGCTTGAACTGTGTCCTTTTGTTCCGAAGATGTAAAACGTATCGAAGAAAATATTTCGTTTTTTAATAATTTACACTTCTCACTTTTCTTGTGTACACTACTTTGCTAAATGATTCAATTCCACTCTGTTCTCCAGAACACAAATTTATTTTTATAATGGAAATAATTTTAATACGTTTACATCTCCAAAACGAAAGGACACAGTTCGAGCTGTTAAGGTGAAAGAATTTTAGTGGTTTAGGGACATGCGGAGTATTTCGTATTACATGGCTTTAAAAATCACATTATGATATTTCTTTTAGTTTTTAATAGGAGTTTTCGAAAGCAAGGCCCCAGCGCAGGCAGATATATTGAAAGGGAGATTCAACAAAGATAATAAAGCACCACATGCAAGGTGTGTTTCTCTTTTTCTTTTTTTAAATATGCATCCTAGAATTTATACAGATTATTATATGGTTATCTTAACTCTATTCAGCTTGAAGTCATGTGTAAACTTCACTCGCGTTTATGTTATTCAAAAACATCAAATTCCACATATGCATTCGGACATGTCTATAGGTTATTTAACAAATGATACGCTTTGTCCAGCGTCTATAGCACACTATAAGTAATAGTAAGTGTGTACTGTCATGCTCATGAGAGAAAATAATACTTGGAATTGAACATCCCTCGTACTTAGTTAAGTGTCTATTTACACTTTATCGTAAAAGTTCATAATCTTTACATTATTCGTATTTCATAATTTTGTGTTGTATTTTTGTTTGTAATTTTGTTTACATTATTTGTTGTATTACATTTGTTGGAACAATTCTTGTACTCCCATATTGAAACGCAATTAATATTTTTTGAACGAGAATGGCAAGTTTTTGTATTTTTCAATTACCATACGTTTCATGTGTTGCATTTTTGTTATTTTGTAACAAAGTAATTTGCAATAATGCTTTAAAATTAGAAGTGAAGTAAAATATAGTAGTTCAGTACAATGTTTATTCTTTTCTCCTGAAGAATGTAACAATGTTTCATGTGTGAGAATGTGTAAAGTTATGTAAATTTTTCACCATAATACAAGACGTTTGTAAAATTTCAACTGGTGTTTTCTATTCATAATATGTGTTTCGCTTATAATTGTACAAAGAATTGGTTGTAGGTACCCACTTCTCTTTAAGTTATATTTTGTTCATGGACCGGTCATGAGGACGAACGATAGTCCATTCTCAGCAGGCAAAGCAGACAGTAGACCGTACCTCGTGCTCTGTCTGTCTGTCTGTGTGTTTAGGTAGAAAATTTTTCAAAACAAATAACTTTATTTCGGGGTAAGGCAAAAAGAAAAATCCAACAGAAATGTAAAAGTCCATACTTAAAATTCCCTCACTTTTCCAGGTAGGTGAGAATCCTGAAATTATAATAAACAATGCCAAAGCGTTAAGTTTGTCTTACTCCCACAGAAGTTTAAAATGTACGCTATTGAAAATAATTTATTTCATTATGGTATATAGTGAGGGATGCCTATCTTGTTACAGTAAAACGCTGGAAGAAAGAATTTAGATATGATCGCACAAGTATACAGGATGACTAAAGTTCGCCACTCAGTGTCTACAGACCTAGTTTGGCAACAAAATTAGCAGCTTAATGCTTGAAGATAGAAGTATGACTACTAATTCTTTAGCTAGAGAGGTGAAGGTGAGTAGCGGTCCGTTCACACCATGTTGAGTGAGACTCTGCACGTGAGGAAAGTGACGGAAAGGTGGGTTCCCCAATTGTTAATACTAGTGGCGTAAGCAGAAGCTCTTCAAGTTTCCTAGTTCATATAATTCAAAGTGCTGGTATCTCATATCTTAATATTATACCAGTTTGTGAATGTTTATTTTTTAATATTTTTTCTCAAGGGTGTTAAAAATCCAAACCCTCCCATGCGTACGTCACTGCTTGACACTTTTCCAATTGCGCTATGTGCAATGTTCACAAAGCATTCTGGACTCATACCACAAGGATGCTTTGGTAAACAGATTAGTGACCATGTATGAAGTTTTTGAAAGTGAAAGTCCCACAGTTGTGTCATGGTATTAACGGGCTGATCCATAGATGTGATAAGTATAAGGCAATACAACGTAAATATGTGGAGAAGGAAGTTTCCGTAGACCCAACTACAAATCCTTAGATCCATGGTAAAGGTAAGTACTTTGTTGGAAATTGGCAATTGATACAGCACAAACATGCAGGAATGTAAGGACCCTTTGCATTGTAGTACGAACAGATTTTTGGTTGGTGCAGCACGTACCGGTTGATTATGTAACTCGTAGTGCAGGGTAGAATTCTAAACCTGTAAAGTAAAAGCTGAAGTGTTAATCGGAGGAAGATCATTTTCAAGATTAACTCTTCAATCTTGACTTTACATGATATGCAACCCTGCATTACGCTTATATGTAGTCAGCAGGTACGTGCTGAATCAACGTAAAATCTGTTGGTCCGTACATTCTATGCATGGTATTGACTGCTAGAAAAGCAGGACGGCACAACATGCAGTACTGTGTTGGGAACACAGTACTGCATGTTGTGCCGTCATGCTTTTACTTGCGGAACACCCTTTCTATACGGGTGGCCCACACATTCACTACTTCAGTTACACCATGCTAGTTAGGGGACACACCAGTACAGCAAGATGTACCAACCTGCCAGTAATGGAGTTGATTCCTGCTTAACTTGTGGTGACCACTAATTGAAATTGAGTTACTTCTTTAAAGCAGTATGTACCTCCACTACATGAGGTTGGTAACGTACTGTCAGTAATGCAGTTCCGTCCTTCTCAGCTGTTGGTGACCACAATTCAACATTTCAGACTGTTGTTAACTCACGTAAAAACAGTTTGTGAATGACAGAAAAGCAGGAGGTAACCACCAGACTAACAGGCTGTGCTAAACTTTTTCGTTACGTCATTTGTGACTCATTACGTCACGGATAATTCGACGCGACGACAACGAACTCCAGACCTGGCATGGTGTTCCCTCCTGCTGTACTTTTATACATGAAATTGCATTACTTAAGGAGCGCACCCGCGTAAATACGATGTATCCACACGGAAATCCTAGTCCTTTTTTTCTCAGTGCATCTATTCTTACCAGGTGTGTATGCATTCTCTTATCATATAGCAGAACAGACACAAGAAAAGTGAATTCTAAGTTTCCAGGTGTATATTCTAAGAATAGGCTGTGAACTGATAATTTAAATCCCCTTCATTGTTCAATGCGTCTGCAATAAATCGATTGTATTTAGACAAACTGACAATAAATACATTAAAGTATTTTAACTTCGTAATATGTATGGTATATTATAGGTTGTCAAGTATGAGTACTGGGAAAGAACGCAATATTCGGCAAAAATAAGGGTCTTTGCGTAAGGTTTCAAGATTGGAGAAGAAAATTTAACACATTATAATGGACCATGTAGAATTGTCTAAAATAGTTTATTATTATTATTATTATTATTCAGTTTAACGTCTCAAACTTATGTCTGCTACGCTAACGGAGACGTGGATCTACTGATTATAGTGGAATCTGAATCACTTTGGTCGTTCAACTAATATGCACCAGTTTATGTCAAGATCTGGTTGGTATAGTAGCTCTTGTAGATCAAGTGACTACTACTGCATTAGTTAAAACCCTGCACTTGCTCGCAAGACCATGTTTCATAACACAAATCTAACTCAATAGTTTTTATATGTTCCTGTGGGTGAGAGACAGGGACGTCATTTAGGGGGCAGGGAGGGGCATTTGCCCCCCATGAGTTTGAGATTTATATAAGTTTTATCAATCGAATAGTAGTAAGTCAGTGGAAAACACGAAAGTTTACTTATATCAAGGGGTCTTGCTCCCCCCCCCCTTCCGAAGCCAAATCTGAAATGACGCTACTGGTGAGAGAGCTCTTAACTCTGAAGTGAAAACAGATATGTAAACTTTGGTTATGGAAATGGATTCAGGAGTAAATCCCAGTGCTATTTGATACCCGACATGTCCCCCTTGCCATTTATCATATTTGACCGCTATTCAATATGGCGACTTTCAAGATGGCGATCATGCACTGGAAGCTCTCCGACATATAGATGCTCTAACTTGGTTTACAATGTTGAAGTCAGATCTACCAAAAGCTTTTCCATTTTTGTGCCAAAAGGGTATTCTTGGACATTGTCGATTGGATTTCAAAATGGCGTCGGTGTAGCAGCTCAACGAAGCATTTGCGCATCGAGTGACTATTACTACGTTACTTAGCATCTCGAACTGAATCTTGTCACTTATTTTTATCAAAATTCAACTCTCACGGTTTATGGACCTTCCTTGTCAGTCTATGATGAATTCAAGGATATTTTGCTGATTTGTGTGAAGAAGACTGGCAGTGCAAAATTAGCAAGAGCACCTTTCCCCATTGAAGTGGATTTACTTCCACATAAAATTAAGGAGGAAGCTATTGAATTGAAGTGCGATTCAGGTGGCAAAGAACTATTTTAGTCAACGTCTTTGGAAGAATTTTGGGTTTGTTTCTTGCCTGTTTACCCAAGAGCAGCAAAAGAAACTTTAAAAGATTTTGTTCAGTTCTTGACAACTTGACTCTGTGAATCAGGATTGTGGACATTGACCACAATGAAATTAAAATTTCGTAACCCTTTGGAAATGGCAAGTGATCTCAGGTGTGCTTTGTCCAACTTATTACTGAACATCAAGAACAATGTGAAAGAAAGCAATGTCAACCATCACATTGAGTTTTTCCTTTGCTCTTATATAATAAGTTTTTGAACTCCATTCTATACATTGAAATAGAACTTTGCACAAGTTGTATTTTGCTCATAATTTAACATTTTATTTCTGTCATAGCTTGAACCCATGTAATGGGGGTTCCTGTCACCACGGCAGGTTGTATTATAGTTTTAAATGTATATGCGCCAAACGAAGATAAGGATGACAATATAAAAGACAGTTTTACAAAGAAGTAGAACGGGTATTTCACCAACTCCCGCGATATCATATGAAAATTCTATTAGGGGGTTTCAATGCGAAGATAGAACGAGAGGATATTTTCAAACCGATTATAGAGAATGAAAGTCTGCATAAGGAAAGTTATGACAACGGCGTTAGACTAGAGGACATTGCAACATCGAAAAATATTGTCATGAAGAGTACAAAATTCCTTCCACCTCTCCATATGGAAAAACACGTAATCAAATTTATCATGTTTTAATAGATAAGAAGAAGACAGTCTAGCATAATTGATATCTGTTCGTTGAGAGTAGCTGACTGCTACACTGAATGCTATTTACCTGATGATGTAAATATAACAGGGCATGATAGGAGAACAATACAAAAATGCAGAGGTCTTAATAAACGCTTGTAGGAGCATGGATTTAGAAGTAAAGGCAGAAAAAGCTAAATACATGGAAGTTCGACAGGATTGTAACACTGCAAATTATGGATGCGTTAAAACATCAAATAATACTTTCGATAAAGTGGATACTTTCAAATATCTAATATCAATATTAACAGAGCAAAATCATATTCACGAATAAATTTAATGTCGCTAAGAAGCATGGAATTCGTGTCATTATTCAGTTCAAGATCTTTGTCTTCGCGAATTCTGTCGATGAATTTGAAGCTTAAAATATATAAAATAATAATTATGCCTGTTGTCCTGTAGAATGTAGACTGAAACTATTTGAGAACAAAATCCTGAGACGAATATTACTATCCAACGTAAACGGGAATGGGGAATGGTGAAAACGTCATAACAAGGAACTGCGTAATTTATAACGTTTACCAAACATTATTAGGGCCGTCAAGGTCTAGGGGACTCAGGTAAGCAAGTCAGGTAGCCAGAATGAAAAAAAGTAGGAAAGCTCTCAAAGTCTTAACTGGAAATCCAATCGGAAAATGGTCATTAGGAAGACCTAGGTGCAGATGGGAGGTCGTTAAAATGGATTTCTCAGAAATAAGAGTACAAAGTAGAAACTGGATCCAGTTGGCTAAAGACAGAAGTCAATGGTGAGCTTTTGCGAACGCAGCATTAAACCTCCGGGTTTCATAGGCCATAGAGTTAGTTAGTTATACATAGTTTGTGCCCCTTTTGCTCGCTCTTCACGACCCCTTCCACAGGTTATGGACCACTGATATAAATTAAGGAGAGAATTCATTCCCTTATTTTAAAGAAAACGGAAGATTAATAAAAGTGAATAAGTGTGAAAGAATTGATGATATGATAATGTGAGATTGAACAGAAGAACCTTCAGAAAAGCCACGGATACGGTGTCGTCCAGCACAAACTCGAAAAACCTGGGATCGAACCATTGACTGCTCACACATCAGAGATAACCGCTATAACACTAAACCATCGCAGTCTCCAAGAAAGAAAGAACATAACGAGTGAATTTAGAAATTTACATATCACACAACTATATTATGTGGACGCCAGGTTTTAATAAATTCTGATAGTTAACTCAAAACCCGTCAAAGATGGATAGAAGATGCCTATCACATGAAATACGCGTAGAATGTAAAGAATATGAAAGAGCTCCTGTAAAGTTTAGTTGCAAAGCCCTTAAATCCACAAAGTTAGAGAAAGTTAGGAAGAAATCCCCGAAGAAAATGATAATATAATATAAAACACATTATTAGTAAGGTCTGCTATAATAATTCTGAGCAGGTTGGAATTACACAGGATATATCTAAGGACATAGTTACCCCATATTTCTGCAGCAATGAATCATCAGTTGTCAGAATCACGGAGTTACTTTAAAGTATTCTGCTTTTCGATAGGTTCAAAGCTTAAGAGATATGACTAAATATCCCATCAATCGCTTTTGCACTTTGTGCTATGATAATAAAGCCAGAATGTTTTTAGGTCATTGAGGCGCTTTGACCTGTCATTGATTCTCACATATAGCAGCGTTCCTTTAATTTCGATTGATGAAGACTGTTCTGCACTCTTTATTGCTATTGACAAACAACGGCAAAGTGAGTTCTGAGAAACCAGAGCGCTGTAGGTGGCCAATCGCTATTGTCTTTTCTCTTTCAATATTCTCTTATGCGGACTTACTACTGGGTGAGAGTAAAAATATAGATGTGTGTGCTGAGCGAATGAATCTCCCGTAGGAAAAGCTATTTCAAGATGAGTTTGGTTAACGACTGGCAGTCAGAACGTTTCAATAGTATACTACCAATTTTATTTTTCTTAGAACGTCGAATAGTTACTCTTTATTTGAATTTTCACTATTTAAAAAATTCAAATAAAAATCGTCCATTTTTCGTGTCTTTTTATGTAATTTGCCAACATTCAGGAAAATTCAATTTTAAGAAGAAACGAACAATGCGCAGGACAAATAAATCTGACTTTCTCTTTACATATACGTACTTTTAGGACTTATAGAACACACACACAAATATTTATGGTGAGAAATTGAAGGGTCCTCTGCAATAACAAAGTAAGTGAAAAAATGAATTTTCGAGTTAGAAAGCTTATGAACTTAAAGTGCAACGTGCAAGATGCATATGAATTGTGTTTTTCTGACAACAGACTCTCCGAATACGCACCAGACGAGACAGGAAAGGAAAGTAAGTCCAAACGCCTTCTTTATCTCTGGTTTACCAGGAATACAGATAACTCGACTTACCTTGTTCTTGCAGAGGGCCCTTCAATTCCAGCGCAAACTATAGGTAAAGACTAGATTTTATAAAGATTATTTATTCTGTATATTTAGAAGGTGAAGTGGGTTTAGCTTCACAGTGTGAAACTATGATAGACTTCCAAATTAAGTGACTTCAATACATAAGCTTGAAGTAGCAATTACTTCTTATAACTACTGGTTGCAATAGAGGAAAAATACCAAAGATGCATTCTGTGCCTTGGACGGAGAATAAAATTCAAAAAGCCATTACTCGCGATCTCTTATTGTTTTTGCTCTATGGGTATTAATTACAACCGTAAGTGGTAATTAATGTCTGCCACTTTTGGTTCCAATCAAAAAAAAAAAAAATCAGAGATAAAACATACTCTTAATATTGAATCATATTTTTAAAAATCTGTTTCTTGCTAACTATTTCAATTTAATACGTTATATGATCAGTGTTGCTATCGAACAAACGAGTGGCCTCGCGTAGTGTAACTGTTAATGCTCTCATCTTTAGTGCGAGCTGGTTTGATTTAAGGTGGAAACACTCGGTCAAAAAAAAAAGTAAAAGCTTTTTCAGGTCATCTAACTTTAGTGGGTTTATTCATTGACGCCAGGCAAATGCAGAGATCGTGTCTCACATAATGGTCCCAGCCGCTTCCTTCGTTCCCCATTCCTTTCTTCTCGAACTCACCACGCAGTGTGGACGCCGAGGGACGTTATCCGTTACGTGACAGGCTGACATGTCCATCGATGTAGAAAGCCCAGAAATCTACTTCCTAATCTTAATCGAATAAACATAGATTTAAAAAAAAAAAAACTTTCAAAACTGATTTTCACAAAACTAAAATGGTAAGGGATATCGAGATACGTTTTTGTACAATCGATTCATAGTCCCAAGAATAGGTTTCATCTTCTTCATTAACCCTCTATTCAAAACGGAAGTGATTCAAATTAGTTATTTCCGGTTTTAATATTTATCGCCAAAGAACAAACATAATAATAATAATAATAATAATAGATAAAGGCAATCGGTTTTCTGCAATTGATTCAGTCTCAAGGAAGTGTATCATTACAACACATTAACCCTCTATTCAAAACGGAATTGATTCAAATTAGTTATTTCCGGTTTTAATATTTGTCGCCAAAGAACAAACATAATAATAATAATAGATAAAGGCAATCGGTTTTCTACAATTGATTCAGTCTCAAGGAAGTGTATCATTACAACACATAACACTTTACAAAAACCGAAAGTGGTTAAAATTAACTACTACTTCCAGTTTTATTACTGATTATCATAGAGGAAAACCGGTAAGATATATTGAGATGCTGTTTTCTGCAATCGATTCATTGTGCCTATAGTTGTTTCAATCTTCTTCATTAATCATCTCTATTCAAATTGGACGCTTCAAATGAGTCATTTCCGGTTTCAACACTTATCATTATAAAGCAAAAATAGTAATAGATAGAAGCAAGCCCGCTTTGCAATTGATTCAGTGTCTCAAGATAGCGTATCGTCACAACATGCAACACTGTACCAAAACCAGAAGTGGTTAAATTTACTGCTATTTCCAGTTTCAAGTATTGCGATTGCGATATCGTTATCTGCAATTGGCTCAACTTCCCGAAAAGAGATTCCGCATTCTACATTAGTCCTCTAGTCAAGTAGTTAAAATTTTAAAAAATCGGATTTCAATATGTACTGCCATAGAACAAAAAATGAAAATATATGGCGACAAGCGTTTTCTGCAATCGATTCAAAGTGTCAAGATTACATTACAACTCGAAACACTCATCGAAACATCAAAATCGAAAGTTATTGAAATTTACTGCTACTTCCGGTGTCAATATTAATTTCCGTAGTGATAAACGATAAAAAGTAATCACGATATGGTTTTTACAATCGATTCAGCTTCCCACAAATAAATTCTATCTCCTCCCTTATCTATCTATTTAATCCAGAATGGGTTCAAATTAACAATTTCCGGTTTCAACCTTAATTGCCGTAGAAAAAAACATCAAGGAATAGCGAGTAATGGCTTTTTGATACGGATTCAGCGTTCGAGGAACAAATTTTATATTTGATCTTATTAATCTATTGTAACCAGTAGTTACAGATGTACTACCCCAAATTTGAGCATAGAATTCCCCATAGTTTGGAAGTCTAATGTTACCGTAGCTTCACACTGTGAAACGAAACTCACTTTTGTCCTACGTCGAGCAACGTTAAAGCAAACTTGAAATATTTGGTCTCTATTACTTCCGATTCGAATAGAGAGTTAAAAATTCTGGGCCTATTCTTCAGACGCTGAATCGATTGCAAAAACGCACACGGTTTTTGCTTTATGGAAATCAATATTGGAACTGCAAGAATTAGTAAATATCGAAACCATTTCTCGATATCATATACTGTTTATGCTCTATGGAAATCAAATGGCAATGGAAATGGAACTCTGAGTTTTACGTCCCACGATTATGCTGGCTAGGCTAAAGGAGACGGTGACGATGAGAAATGAACGAAATGGTGGAATAAAGAAAGTGTGACGAAAGGAGAGAAGCCCGAGAAAACCCACGCACACAGTGTTTGTTCACCACAAAGTTCACTTGGCGCGAGCTGGGATCGAACCAAAGACCCCATGTTTCAGAGGTGAACGTTCTACCACTGAGCCACTGGAGCCCCCTCTATGGAAATCAGTATTAAAACCTGAAGTAATGATAAATTTCAGCCACTTCCGATGTTTCTATGTTCTCTTGAGACATTGAACCGATTAATTTTTTTTTTTTTTTTTTTAAAAGATACTTGACGCTATCTATTTTCATTTTTGTTTCACGGCGATAAACGTTGAAATCGGAAGTAAAGTACTGAACAAAATTAAATGACCAAAATCGTAATTAGTTTTAATGGCGTTTTTGGTAATTTATTCCATCAATAATATCATTATTCTCCATAATGATAGAAAAACAGAAACTGAGAGAGTTATTCGTCAAGACGTCAAGATTTCGAAGTTAGGAAAAGAGAATTTAGACTTATCGTTTGTTCTAAATAGAAGATTGAAGGGAAATAAGATCATAAAATTAGAACTACTATTCAAAAGAACCGTTTTCCATTATTTCCGAATTTTGTTTCAAAATAATCCCTTTTCTCCATATTTTCTAAATTTTGGCAGCAAATTTTCCTTGATTAGGAATCTTTCTCTCAATCTATAAACACTGATCTATTACTCTCTTTAAGTAATTAACAGAAGTGAGTATCGCTTATACGTGTTCTGATAGTATTTACAGAAAAAAAACTCGGGTAAAGAGGATAGCACGAAAGTAACACATCTTTTTTCATAGGCAACCAAGTATACTGTGCTGTTGTACAGGTTGCATAGAAGCTAGGAAATAATTTGAAAATGAAATTAAATGGAATATTTGAATTTTACGTCCCACGGTTATGCCGGCTAGGCTAAAGGAGACGGTGATGATGAGAAATGAATGAAATGGTGGAATGGAAGAAGTGGGAGAAAACGGGACAACCCCGAGGAAACCCACGTACACGGTGTTTGTCCACCACAAAATTCGCTTGGCGCGAGCTGGGATCGAACCAGGAACCCCATGCACCAGAGGTGAACGCTCTACCATTAAGCCATCGCGGCCCCGTCAACCGATGAAAAGACATACGAACGTACAAACAGCAAAATCTTCTAAATCCTACTCCGTGATCCTAATAAAGGAGAGAGGCTTTGAGATTAGCTGATAAGAAGAGGATAGGCTATTATATAGCAGAAATTAACAAAAATCCAGGTTGAATTAACAATTCCGACTTTCCGAATATTATATTGTTTGTACAGGATAAAATTGAATACAGTATAATAGCAGGCATTGGAGATGGCTAGTAGAGGTTCAGAGCAGAGTCAGATTTTCTGTGTTGCTTTTAGAGGAACCTTTCACATAACAAACGTAAAGGGGCATGTAAAAGAAGGTAAATAGTTAAACTGAATGTGTTAATCCTAACTGTGCTATTCATCAAACGAACAAAGCCTCAAATAAACAATAGAAGACACCCACTGCGTGTCTGTTATTCATGTTAGGGCGCAGTGAGGATAAATAACACATATGTACAGCCCTAGAGGTAAACTACCAAGTTACTTTATCCCACATTAGACAAAAAGCAAAACTAAAGAGGCAGGATTGCATTAATCGTATAAAACCACATTCAACATAAAAGTCAACATTTTTAAATAAAATATTAAGAAAGTAAAAAAGCCTATTATAACTATAGGTAAGAGTTTTTTCAAAAAGTGTATTTGATTTTAATAATGTAGCCAGATTAATGGCTGAAGGAGCTTGGCAAGATAAGTGCATACACATCCAGCAAAGTATGCAAAGTATGCAAAGTATAAACTGTGTAATATCCCCCAAACTTAGGGTCTCGTTTCTTCTGAGCCAGTAAAGGAACAGATCATGAATTTCGTGACCCATACCCCGGAAGTTTTCACACCCTTAACCCAGTACCCTGACATAGTGTAACTCGAAGACTACAAGACTTCGTCATTCACACTCACACGGAGACCCTGGATTCCGCTAACGTAAATATAACAAGCATGATACACTAGGGTGGGTCGTTTTGCCACTTTTTTTTCGGAACGAAATGTAATTCCTGACAAAAGTGGCTCACCTACATGGACATTACAGGCATAGATTTGTTTTCAATTCGGATAATATCTTCTGTGAGAACTATTGTCTCAAAGTTTCAAAATTTCACTGAAAATTACAAAAAAAAAAACAAAATCGTTCATTATTTTTAGTCATGTTAAAGTAAACATATTTTTGGGTTTATACAAGCCAGATGCTATGAAAACTGACATTCAAGTATAAAAATGCCAGTTATATGCCCCTGCGGTGGGATAGGTGGGGTCGGTTTTTATGACACCGATCTCATCTAAAAAATAGTTTTGCCCATTAGCAATTAACACCGGGCTAACTTTATCAAAAATTGTTACCCAAGTTATTCGGTAGCCCATAACACCATTGCTCGAGTTTCATCTCCCTATACAACTTCACTACCTTATGCTAAGAAAAAAAGTAGATTTCGTAGTATTTTTCAAAGTATATCTACGTTTATAAATGGACAGGCTGGACACATGCTAAATTACGAGATGGTTAAAGCATAAGTGCCAAACCAAGATTGAAGAGGGTAAAAATCAAAAAGGAGATACGAAAATAAAAATTAATATAATATTATATTTAAAAATCTAATTATGTCAAATACGAGATTCCAAAGGCTAAAAACCAAATAATGCTTCGTGCCGATTCATGGTACGAAAGCTCGAGATACATATCGTTCTCATTACACGATAACGTTCTCCCTAGGCGTAAGCAAATCTCCAAGCGTCGGAATTAAATGCACAGGAATCGGAGTCAACGACTGTCATGCAAAGAAAGGGTAAAAATTTCTTAAATGGATTCTTGCCTATTGCAGATTCCTTCCACTAGTATCGATGAATGTCTTTTTTTCTTTCTTTCTTTCTTTCTTTTCCTCTCTCACAACTGCAACATTACATTTTGAAGAAAACTTCGAAACCATTACTTTACTTTGATCATCAGGAATCGAAAAATTCAGTAAAGTAGACTTCCATTGGAGATTTAATCATCTTACTGCTGTGCCCATCATGGTGAGGGCTGTACAATTCAGTACCCATATTGCGGTCGCCATCGTGTTGACCACGAACGGCTTTACGCTAGAAAGCTCGTTTCTATGGCATACAAGATAAGTTTTGAGTTGGAGTGAAAGAAAAGTTGTGTAAATTGAAAACAAAAATTGAAATCTTTTAGCTCTACGTCCCATGGTTATGCCGCGGGCATTGTAGGCTTAACGAGATGGTGATGAGAATTAATGAAATAGTGGAATGGAGAAAGTGGGAGAAACCCAAGAAAATCAACACACACGTACTTCGTTTACCACAAAGCACATTTGACGCGAGCTGTGCTCAAACCAAGTACCCCCACTCCACTACCGAGCCACCTTGGTGAACGCTCTACCACTGAGCCACCTTGGCCGCAGGGTTAGAAAGAAGCTTAATGCACTAATTTTTATACTTTTGGGGATATTCGAAATATGCCAGTAGTGAAAAGGTTAAGGTTGACATAACTTCCAAATCTAACTGGCATGTCACGGTATGGAGTTCGCTAAGAGTGGTATTGAGGGTACTCTGTGTCCAAGGCGCTATTACCAGTATTATCAAAAAAAAAAAAAAAAAAGAGCCTGGTTTAAATTAATCCTCTGAGATAATCACCTGTTTAGTAATAATCTAATAAGTTAAAGCAGTAGCATATGCAGAAGCTCGTGCAGGAAATCAAGATCTTAAGTATCTATCTTTCAGGTTTTTTAATACATATCTTGTTATGGTAAACGTTTATTTTTGCATAATATTAAGGGAGAAGGGGTAGAACCTAAATCTTCCTTGTGTCCGCTACTGAGTTCAACTAATTACTATCTCTACTAAATCCTATAAAAGACCACGTCATGTTGTAATTGCCTTTCCCAAACAAGAAAGAGAAATTTTCAGTTATCATTATATCGTTAAGAAAATTGGCTTCTAACAGATAACAAAGAGGAGAGTTGTTCGCTAATCACTATATGGTATCCTTTCACGTTGTTTATATGCAGCCAAAGTCACTGAGCGTGCCGCTAGCTGTTGAATCTTCTATTAAATATTTTAAGCGTTAGCATAATTAGAATATTTTGTTGCGGGTACCACGTCCGTTTCTTCTAAGAGTTGAAGAAAACTATTCAGTGACCATAGACGGTGTACTAAGGAAGCAATATCAGTCCCAACTCTCGCCAAATGAGATTTGTGGTAGACAAACACCGTATACGTGGGTTTTCTCGAGGTTCTCCCGTTTCTTCCCACTTTTTACATTCCATCATTATAATTTATTCTCATAATTACCGTCTCTTTACCTACAGGGCAGAACTGTGGATTATAAAACTAAAAGATTTCTAAGGAGACCAACAGTGTTCCAAAAGGGTCTAGTCCACTCTAGTTACGTTCGATGATTTCAAGTACTATTTATTTGGTTATTTTTAAAAAATCATACTTTACAAATACATCTACAATATAATATTGCGATTCGAGAATTACGACCTGTTAAACAATCTAAGTTTGTCTCCACAGTTATTGCTTGCATTCTTGAAAACGTCTCTGGCACCAACACTTGAAACGTACCATGTGTTTCGTCCAACTGTCAGACGCCAGCTTCCTTTAACTGCACAATAGGACCTAGAACAGTCATTATTGACGTTTAAAATTGATGCAATGGATTTTACAACAATGAGACATTTTATTTTATCTTCCGAAGACTGCTTCTATAAGTACCTGAAAATTATTGTTTTATTTTAAAGTGACCTCTCTCGAACCTAGGTTATATATAACTTTTGTAGACTGGAAAATTTGGCTCTAAATAAGGGCAAAAAAAAAAAAAAAAAGAGATCGGTGGAAGGTCTAATGAGGACAGGAAGGGAGAAACAAAGAGAAAGATTAAAAAAAGAGGGAAAGAGAGATTACAATAGCTTCTGCCATCCATTGGTCGCGGACGGAATCTCATCATCTTTTTCTTTTACGAGGTTAATTCCGCTTTTGATGTCCGTTCCTTTGATTCACTCACACAAGCAAACAACCCTTAATTTTTTATCAAATTTAACCGAAATTCTTGCAGAGTAAGAGACAAAGAGATAGAAAAAGCGGACTCACACATACTCAGAGAGAGTGAGAAGAGCCTTTCCATTAAAAAGGTTCCGTTCTACCATAGAGATTGCCAGGAGAAAGGACAAATATACAATATGCAAGACCATTGATAAACTTGAGTTTCATCGAAGAAAGAAACATAAACTGCAACTGGGATTTTGTTGCTATCGGAGTTAAATTTACATTACTTTATTTTTAAGCAGAAAAATAAGCTAACAATATAGTTTATAATAATAATAATAATATAAAATTTTGGATTGATGCGAATATAATGTTCGTTTTGATGTATGATAGAAAACTCAATTCAGCAACACAACGCAGGGATGGACTAAGGTAACGCACCTAACGGTACTATAAAGATAACCAAAAAAGTTCTGTCGCTTTTTCACCCAACACTTTTGAACATCGATATGTCACCTAAGACATGTCTGGAAGATCAAAAATAGTCTCCGTCAGCATCGATGAACTTTCTGTTAACTCTATGGAAAGCCATGGATTCCATCACGATAGAACTTGGTAGGTCGTGAAGTGAAGAAGGTATCAACTGCATTTTGCACTTCTACTAGAAGTCTTCTAAGGTGATTGGCCAAAAAGTGGAATTGGTGAAAATTGGACGGTCCAATGTCCGGGGAGTATGATGTATGCAATAGCGTTTCCCATCCAAAGCGAAGAATAGTGTCCCGGGTCATGGGTCATCCTAGTCACGTGGAGTTTCGCGTTCTCCTATAACAGGAGGACCCTTTACGATTCAGAGTTTTGAGTTGTTTTTTTTTTTTTTAACACAGATCAACTGCTAACAGTACATAGCTGCATTGATGCTCTGGTAGCATTTCGCGATGCACGATAATGCGAGTAGTCCACAAAAAACACAGGAGGACTTTCTGGTACAGTGTTGGTTTCGGCTATTTTGGAACCGGTTCATAGGATGCTAACCAATGATGATGGTGCAATGGAGCTTCGTACAAGACCCGCTTCTCATCACATGTCAATACACTGTCCAGAAATGGCTCCTTCCTCACACAAGACAGCAAAGAGGCACAGTGTCTGCTTGTGTTGCCTTCTAGTGTGGATTCAAATCATGTGGGGCTTATCGACTCAACTTGTAGTGCTTCCCAAGTTGATGAAGGTGTTGCCGAATGGTTTCTCTACACTGAATTGTAGTTCCAGTTCCTCACATGTTTGGCCACTGTTCGACTCAATAGCTGCCTGAAGATCTCCATTTTGTACACACATTGTTCTTCCGACACGTGGTTAGTCTTCGGGTGTTCCGTCGACGTCCTTAACTTGTTAAACAACTGCTGCACTGTCCGCATAGTTACGATACCCTCACCGAAGGCCTGGTATATCTCTCGCCCCTCTGCAGGGGCATTTGACCCCAGTTTGAACTCGTACAGCATACACGTCCTTATGACGCTCTGTGGAGGTCTCATGTTCACTCTGTCCTTAGGCAAGTTCGCGATGTAACTGACCTGCCACAACCAGGTAGTATGTTCAATATACCCACACCAACAACTGATCTTTGCCTTATTTCCATTTGCATTCAACTTGCGGTGTGAGGGCCAAAGAAACTCAGACCTCCGCAAAAAGCGACAGAACTTTCTTGGTTACCTTTATAATTCAGTTCGAGTCTAGCAAACAGACTGATGTATCGAAACAATCTGGAAATAGTGCATTGTTGAACTAGGTGATATGAAATGTATCATGGAGAAGACACAATTGTTTGAACCAGGTGATATGAAATATGGAGAAGACGAGAAAACACAATTGTGAGTGTTGTGATCTTTCTTTACAAATTCAAAACTAGAATATTCTACACATCAAACCGTAGAAAACACTAACAGTGCATTTGAATCAGAAATGGTGAATAAAAATCCCATTCGCCTTTGATTCATAACATTTCGTTCTGGTGACAGCATTGCAACATGAGCTTCAAGGGCAGCGACCAACTTGATGTTTGGATGAGCTTCTCAGAAACATTGTGGAAGCAGATCGCCGGAAAAGTGTTGATCCATAACAGACGAGTTTTGCATACCATTTCACCGTTCGACAGCTCCGTGAAATCGGTAAGATTAAAAAGTTGGACTCATGAGAGCTACACCGTTCTGTAAGAATCGCCGTGTGGAGATGTGCATTTCTCTGACCGTAAGGAATAACCGATAAAGCTCCCTACAACAGAATCTTTTTTCGATGAAAACTCGGTCCTCTACGACTATTGTGAAAGTTCAGGAAAGTGGTGTTATTATGATCGAAGTATAGAATGATTTCCAAAACCCAGAGAAGATGGTGCTGCTGGTATGATGATCTATGGAGGGGGAGGGGTTTGTTCATTATGTTATTCATTATGTCAGTCTTCATCTAAGCAAAACCAAGCTACGGATCGATACAGACCTGAACTCCTTGCAATGCACAAGTTTCGTCACAAGAATCCATAAAGGTAAAGAAACAAGGTATCCACATATTGAATGACAATACATTCGTAAATGTCGCTCAAAAAAGTTGCACATTCTCTATGAGTTACAATATTGAACCCGTTTTGCTCCATATTTTTCTGTTATCTCTCTCACCGACTACTACATCTTCCAGCATCTCGAGTACATCTTGGGAGGGAAGACATTCCGTGATAATAGGGCGGTGCAAAGTTCGGCTGAGAATTTCTTCACATTGCAGGCTTTAGATTTCCTTCGTCACGGTATTAACTTCTTAGGTGATGGATGCCAAAAGTGTGTGGTTGCAGATGACAACCTACTCATATGTGGATCGTCCAGGTATCGTAGTTTTTATTCTTATGGCCTTTGAAAATGATGCACTTTCTTAGATATTTCATTCGCACCAAGCTAATATTTATTTATGTAACCACAATTAATAGAAGATTAATAAAACACTGTTTTAAAATTAATCAGAATATATACATGGTGTTTCTAAAGTTACTTCTTAAAAGTTGAGAACCAAAATGTGATTGTAATAAAGAATCAAAAACGGCTTCTTTTCCCGGGTTATGTGTGACCGAAAGTGTAAGATAAACAGTATTAATATTAGCTAAGATATTAGGATTTACCATCAGGCATTATTTAGAGATTTTCCTGAAGTTTTCATCAGATTCCACGTAAATAAACAAACAGGGAGGACGAAGTCATAGAACAAGTCCACCGATTTCTGCATACGTTAAATAGCAATTTTGATTTCTAAATTTAACCGGAAATTGATGTTAGGAGTAAATCCATTTTGTTATCACTTGTTGACTCGTGCGTTTTCTTCTTCAATTTGTTTCCTAATTTTTAAATGAGATGTTGTAAGCCATAGCATCACAAGGATTATCTTTGAAGAAAATTCATGAGGAAATAAATCTCTTGTCTGTGAACTGAAAATGGGGAACTCATATAGATCCAAGCAACACCTACACAAAAGATATCGTAGATCTAAAAATTTGCCTAATTGTCAAGACGAATAATGACTAAACAATAACACGACCTCCAAAAGCAGGACGAAAAATCTCCCAGAATGTGATTAGTAGTATTAGTAAATCCTAAACGTTCTCTGAGCTAAAAAAAAAAAAAAAAAAAAAAAAAAAAAAAAGTTTAGAAATCTCAGAGTATTACAAAATACCAGCATTTTAAAATGAAATAGACAAGGGGAGCTAGAACATAGGAAATTCAGTTTCCAATGACGAATATTTTCAGAATTATTATGTACTGGTTCACATACTCTAAAATATGGAAGATAGCAATATTTATACCCAATACTTGCTTATATGCATTGGTGTATTTCCTAATTTCGTCGTTATCAATAAAATAGCAGTCATTTTCAACTGGCGTATATGTGATGTCTTTTACTCTCTGAATAGTGACATACAAAAATAGCAAGAGCAAAGAAAGTGTTGGGAGGAGGAGAAAGAAAGTTGACAGTGTATGAGTACTCAGAGGTGTACGACTAGTGTACCCGTACAAACGTCGACTCATTGATTACATTGACGTTCTTGTTTCCACGTCACTACTGGTTTTACTTATCATCAGATTTATCATTCTATTTCTTGTACCTGTTCATCTGGATTTGGATAAAGCCAGTGAGTTACCTTTCACAATGTTATAAACCACAATAGATTTTCAAACCTTACGAAATGAATATTGAAGCTGAAAGTAGCAGATTCATTACTTACGACCCCAATAGAGGGATATGGTTGTATATGGAGTCTTCTCTTGGTTCGCTGAATCCGTTTGCAAAAACATCTTATTTGCTACCTATCAACAGATTTTGCTAGAAGGAGACCACAATCGAAACTGAAAGTTGTAGCAAATTTCAACACCTTCCGTATTTTTCTTTTTTAAAAAGAAAGGTAAGGATGGAAGTAAAAGCTTTTCTTGTAATACTGGCTACATATTACGGTTTCTTTCTGTACGGCAATCGTTGTCAAAACAGAAAGTTGCAGAAGATTTAAGGATTTCCGGTTTCACTAGAGAGGAGAGATAAAGGAAGAGACATAATTGTACTTTTGAGACTCTGAATTTACATCCAAAATCTGTTTCTTCCTAACTTTAACTGTTCTTTTTTTTTTTTTTTTTTTTGCTCCTTCGTGGCTAAACGATTAGCGTAGTGCTTTTAGTGTGGAAGACCCCAGTTCGATTCCTGGTGGGAGCTCATGTTGTTCGGATTCCACGTTAAGCTGCAGATTCCATCTCATATAGCCTCACTGCTGAAAGGGGCGTTAAATTCCAAATCAACTCAACTCATATCAAATTCTTTTCTCTATAAGTTATAACACTGAAACCGGAAGTGTCTATTTCTACCACTTCCGCTTAGTATAGAGGAGTAAATAGAAAGATGTAACATATTTTTGAGATGCTGAATACATATCAGAATGCCATTTCTCGCTATATCTTGATCTGATACTTGTAAACAGGCAGACAGATTGAGATATCAGTATCATTGGAGTTTTATGCATAACATAATTTGACGTTACAGAGCACTAACGAGGAAGGTCCATAAACCGTGAGAGTTGAATTTTGATGAAAATTTGTGATAAGATTCTATTCGAGGTGCTAAGTAACGTAGTAATAGTCACTCGATGCGCAAATGCTTCGTTGAGCTGCTACACCGACGCCATCTTGAAATCCAGTAGGCAATGTTCAAGAATACCAATTTGGCACAAAAATGAAAAAGCTTTTGATATATCTGACTTCAGTATTGTAAACCAAGGTAGAGCATCTATATGTGAGAGTACTTCCAGTTCATGATCGCCATTTTGAAAGGCGTCATATTGAATCGCGGTCAAATATGATAAATGGCAAGGGGGTCATGTGGGGTATCAAATAGCACTGAAATTCACTTCTGAATCCATTTCCGTAACAAAAGTTTACATATCTGTTTTCACTTCAGAGTTAAGAGCTCTCTCGCTCACAGGAACATATAAAAACTGTGGAAGTAAAATTTGTGTTATGAAATGCAATCGTGCGAGCACTTGCAGGATTTTAACTAATGCAGTAGTAGTCACTTGATCTACAATAGCCACTATACCAATCAGATCTTGATTCTAGTGACAGAAATCGATGATTAAATTGAAATTCCTTTAGTGAAAAATGGAATAGCAGTACTGTAACAATTTATGCCTATTTCAAAGTGTGCTATATATATGAGTCTATGTGTGTTGCGATTATGCATAACATTTAAATGCTGTAATATATGTTAGGTGCAACGGCACATATGACTTTACAAGAATATGTCTTGAAGTTATTAGAAAACTAATAGAAAACTTATTAGAAAAATAATATAAACTGATGCAAATAAGCAAATATTAACCTACTAACCTTTTGCTCTTCAGTTCTGATGATGGAGATCCAAAACGAAGTGATTAGCAGACAATATCGTGGAGCAGTACAAACACTTAACAAATGCACTTTCGTCACAATCGTCATGACCACAGACCCTATTTTCTACTAGTCTCCAGAACAGAGCTGGATTTAAGTTTGATGGGGTCCTAAGCTACTAAAGATAAAGGGGTCCTTTATGTGTCCAGATGAACGTAGGACCCTATACACAGAAATGAAGAAACCAGAGATATTTTACGATACAGGCTAGCAGAAGGGGCCCCATTATTTACATCATAGGGGCCTGGGCCCCCAAGAGTATGGGGCCCTAAGCTATAGCTTGTTTAGTTTATACGTAAATCCGGCACTGCTCTAGAACATTTGTAAATGAACCAACTATTGCTACTGTGACGCACCCACATTTCTGCCATACATATGCAAGTATGTCCTTTAGGACTGGCGCACAAAATTGACGCTACACAACAGAATGCATCTTCATTATGAAAATTCTGCCATATAACTTGTACACCGAACAAGTGAACACCTGCTACAATTATTTATTTATCACAGTTTTGATATGAAAACTAGTCTTGCCCTTATAATAAGCAAGTGTTTTATCGTTAAAGGTGGAAAGTTGCAGATATTTAATTATTTATTATTGAAGGAAAAAGCAAGAAAGAGGTTTGTTTTATGGGTTGCAACTTGGTATTGAATCTTGTAATAATCTTTATTGCCATCTATTTTTAGCAGGTGCGTATGCATTCTCTTATCACTAATAGCAGAACAGACACAAAAAAGTGAATTCTAAGTTTCCAGGTGTATCTTCTTGTAAGAATGGGCTGTGAACTGATAATTTAAACCCCCTTAATTGTTTAATGCGTCAGCAATAAATCGATTGTATTTAGACAAACTGGCAATAAATACATTAAAGTATTTTAACTTCGTAATATGCACGGTATATTATAGGTTGTCAAGTATGAGTATTAGAAAAGAGCGCAATTTTCTGCAACAATGATGGTCTTTGCCTTTGGAGAAGAAAACTTAACAGACTATAACGGGCCACGTAAAATTGCCTAAAATAGATTTTTGGTTTGATTCAGTCCAACGTCCCACACTTATGCCTGCTACGCTAAAGGAGACGTGGACCTACTGATTATAGTGGAATCCGAACCATTTTGGTCGTTCAACTAATATTCACCAGTTTATATCATTTTCTAATGTATATCCGAACAATCCCTTTGGTATTCTCTGCTCGTCAGTACTATTAGGCATGTGTTTCATCGACGAGCAGTCTATTCCATCGCACTTTGAAATAGGTATAACTTGTAGCATGCTGCTATTCCATTTTTCACTACAGGAATTTCAATTTAATCATCGATTTCTGTCACTAGAATCAAGATCTGATTGGTATAGTGGCTATTGTAGATCAAGTGACTACTACTGCATTAGTTAAAATCCTGCAAGTGCTCGCACGATTGCATTTCATAACACAAATTTTACTTCCACAGTTTTTATATGTTCCTGTGAGCGAGAGAGCTCTTAACTCTGAAGTGAAAACAGATATGTAAACTTTTGTTACGGAAATGGATTCAGGAGTGAATTTCAGTGCTATTTGATACCCCACATGACCCCCTTGCCATTTATCATATTTGACCGCGATTCAATATGACGCCTTTCAAAATGGCGATCATGTACTGGAAGTATTCCCACATATAGATGCTCTACCTTGGTTTACAATACTGAAGTCAGATATATCAAAAGCTTTTTCATTTTTGTGCCAAATTGGTATTCTTGAACATTGCCTACTGGATTTCAAGATGGCGTCGGTGTAGCAGCTCAACGAAGCATTTGCGCATCGAGTGACTATTACTACGTTACTTAGAAACTAGAACTGAATCTTATCACAAATTTTCATCAAAATTCAACTCTCACGGTTTATGGACCTTCCTCGTAAGTTTAAAAAGACAACTGTATGGTTTAAATAATAACAGATAAGTTGCTCTAGAATAATACTATAAGATAAATGGAGCCGGAATCGGGCTTATGTTTTAGGAAGAACCAAGATTTGATTCGAATTCTTGAAGAATTAATACTGACATAACGCATTTTGTTGAAATATCATTACCCTATGAATACTTGCATTCATCTTGTACATCTTACAATATATATATTTCTAGATATCAGCAAAATAATGCATTTGTTCTTCTCTTACTAAAGAGTCACGATTGTTTTCTTAAAAGCACGTATATTATATTCTTCTTTTACGTAGGTATTTCTTGGATCTATGTGAGTTTCTCATTTTCAGTTCACAGATAACAGATTTATTTCCTCGTGAATTTCCTGCAGAGATAGCTCTTGTGATACATACGTAATGGCTTTGGCTTAAAATATCTACAACATCTCATTTATCCAAGAAACGAATTGAAGAAGAAAATGCCCCAGCTAAGAACCGATAACAAAATGCATTTATTCATAACATCAGTTTTTTGGTTAAATTTAGAAATCAAAGCTACCGTTTTACACGTGCAGAAATCGGTGGTACTTGTTCCATAGTTTCGTCCTCCGTACATTCTTATTTAAATGGAATATGAAGAATACTTCAGAAAAAACTCTAAATATTATCGGGGTGGACGGTGGCTCAGTGGAAGAGTGCTTATCTCTGATGTATGGGATCCCTGGTATGATTTCAGGCCAAGTAAATTTGTGAAGAACAAAATCGTGTCCGTGGGTTTTCTCCGGATACTCCCGTTTCCTCCCTCACTGTCATTCCACTAATTTATTCCATCAGCATTCACTTGCCTTAATTATAATTATCCGTCTCCCTTACCCTAAACGACATAATCGTAGAACCTTAAACTGAATGATTTCGTTATCATTTCATTTTTCTAAATAGTGTCTGAGGTAAATGTTAATATCTAAGCTAATATAGTTGATCATAATCGTTTACTATATTATTTTGTTCTTCGTACAATGAGTGATCTTAATTCCAGCCTATATACGTTTGAAATTTATTAGTTGAATTTAATTATCTTGTATTTTTTCCTCACGTTTATTTAATTTATTCATTTTGCCCTGTACACCATATACGATCTTAGTTGTAAGGTAACTGCAGGTATATACGCCAGTACAGCTAAATACGCCAAATGTTCAGTACTGGGACGTTTCCGACGAAATCTGCTAGAATCTGCCTCCAATATATGTTGCGGTCTTGGACAAGTCCGACATGACGAAAACTCCGGGAGACGTCGCTGAGACCGCCACGCCGTGCAGTGTTGTTTGCTTCGGAAAGGTTTCGTGGAAGGACGTTATTATTTCAATAGAGATAAGAATCCGTTATTAGTACTGTGCTAACTGTCAGAACTTTGCATTTGTTGTTTACAGCAATGTACATCTTATTTCGTGTCCATCTAGGAACACTTTGTTTTGTAATTGTAATTTCAGTATTTGTGACTCCATGGCTACTAAATCAATACCAAACATGGTGCAGCGAAATACGCCAGGGCTTGGGCAGGACTGACTGCAGAAGACAAAGATGGTTTCATTTGTTCCAGACGTTCCATGTAGTATCGGTGTAGGTTTTTCAAAGTCACAGTACAGTTATACTATTTGTTTATCTTCTTATGGACTAAAACTTTTCAGTTTGGAACTTCATTTCAAATTTGGAGATTATCGTTTTTATATTTTATCTTTTAATCTTCGTCTTGCACTTTGAATATTCTATTTTTTGCTTCAGCCATGTTGTGTAGTAATATTTGAGATCGTATAATACAAAGAATGTAAGCTTTTGCAAAATTTATTACAGGTTTCGAGTAGTATCCTAGACTTAGCATAATTACCTTCACGTAAATACGCCACTTTGAAACACTTTTTTTCTTTTACCTCGGGTACAAAATAGAAGTGAGTCGCATCATTGTCACATTTTTTTGTACACGCGAAAAATGCTAATCTGTAATGCACATGTCTTGTTCTTTGTGTTCCATGAAAATTAAGCCCATAAAAAATCCAACACCCTTAACATGGCGTATTTACCTGCACCTACCTTATATTTTATTTTAGTTGTGCAAGCCATGAATAAGTTTTCTTGAATTTGTTCTGCATATCATAGATATTTTTTTTTTATAATTCAATTTTTGACACAGTATGAACATTCTAATTTAATTTATATTTGTTCTCCATACCAAAGATGATCTTTGTTGCTTATTTTTGTCCTATATATTGTGGACGATTTTTGAGGTTTAATTATATGTCTCGTTCTATCTAGATAATATTAAATTAGACTATTTTCTGTCTGAATAATATGGATCGTCTTTGTTAATTTACATTTTTATGCATACTATTTATCACCTTTGTTATTTAATTTATTTTTGTTCTGCATAAACTGGATTATCTTTGCTATTTAGGCCTAATTTCTTTTCGTCCTACATGCCAAAGACTATCTTTGTTATTTAATTTATTTTTATCCTGCATAATACAGGTTATCATTGTTTAATGTTTTTTATTCTGCTCGCCACTGCCAATCTTAGCTATCCATTTTTTCCTGCATATCGTGAATAACTTTTTTTGTTTATTTTCCTTCTATGTACATTCATGTCCAAAATGATTGTCGCATATCTATAACTGTCTTCTTGTAAGAATATAATTTGATAATGATTTTACAGGGTACTTTTAATACTGATACTATGTGTATAATAGGGAAATGTATATTTGTAGTAAATTTCATAGGAAAAGAATTATAAATACGAAAATTAGAATGAATAAAACAAAATGTTACTAAATGGACAAGAAAGTTTTATTTTTGTTTTATTCTTCTTATTTACACCCTCCATTCCAAAAGAAACCGAACGTTTTAAAAAAAACAAAAAAGCATTGTACATTTTGGAACAAATCATTTTTATTAATCAATGTATTCCCCTTCTGCATCGATACACATATTTGCACGCTCCAACAAGTTGTCAAATGACATCTCCATGTCCTTTATTGGAATGGTCTTTAGGACGGCGGTCGTCGCCTTCTCAATGGCATCAATCGATGCGTGTCACTTTCCTTTCATCGCGAAATGCAGTTTCGGGAACAGATAGAAATCGCACGGAGCGAGATCTGGTGAATAGGGCGGATGATGCAACCGAATAATGTGATTTTTGACCAAAAATTCAGTTACAAGTCGCGAACGATGTGATGGTGCATTATCGTCCAAAAGAGTCCAACTGCCGATTTCGCGATATTCGGGCCGAATGCGACGAATTCTTGTCAGCAAACGCTTCATGACGCCTAAGTAAAACTCTCCAGTGACTGTCTGGCCGGGCTGAACAAATTTTTTGTGGATAATTCCTTTTGAATCGTAAAAACAAATCAGCATCACCTTAACTTTTGACTTCACCAAGCGACTTTTTTTGGGTGTTCCTTCATCCGGCGCTCTCCATTCAGCACTTTGCCGCTTTATTTCGGGCTCATATTCAAAACACCACGTCTCGTCACCAGTTACAATCGATTTCAAGAAGTTTCGATCCTGCCGAGCACTTTTAACGATGTCTTTGCAATGCGCAATTCGATCAACTTTTTGGTCTTCGGTGAGTTTGTGTGGTAGAAACCGCGAATTAACCTTCTTAAGGCCCAAAACTTCGGTCAAAATGCGGTATGCGGTTGTTTGAGGAATGTCTAATTCCATTTCAATAACTTTCACCGACGATTTTTTGTTATGTTTGATGAATTCACGCACTTTTTCGATGTTTCTTCCGATAATCCGCTTCTGGGACGGCCTGATCTTTCGTCATCATCCAGCGTCTCTCTACCTGATTTGAATCGCCTGAACCACTCGTAAACTTGCGTACGGGATAGACACTCATCACCATATGCATTTTGTAGCATTTGGTGCGTTTCACTAAAAGTTTTACCCAGTTTAACACAAAACTCAATTGCAGCTCGTTGTTTGAAACTCATTTTCCGACCGATGTACACAACACACTGACAGTTGAAACGCAATAACTTTGTTGCCGTGCATCCAAATGTCATGACATTTATACCAGTTGTCAATGAGGGACTACGCCATCTACCGGTAAAATATTACAACAGATGGCACTAGTGGTACTATTTGTTTTCAAAAGTTGGGTTTCTTTTGGAATGGAGGGTGTACTACTCTTTAGACATGAAATTTTCCACATACATGTCTTTGCCGATTATACACATACTAACATTATAAGAAATACCGGGCAAATTCGTTATCAAATTATATTCCTACAACAACGTATTTATAGAGATGCGATAATAATTTTGGACATGAGTGTACAAACTATCCTTGTTTAATTTCAATTTTGTCATGCTTACCGTGACAATCTTAGTTGTTCAATTTTGTACTGCATACAGTGGACATTTTTTTTTTTTTCCTGCATACCATATTCATTTAACCTAACTTTATCTTTATTTAATTTAGTTTTGGCTTGGGTAGCATGAATTATTCTCCATTTTTCTATGAATGCTACTTAATTTATTTTTCTGGTACGTGGCATGGGCTTTCCTTGTTTAATTTATCCGGATCACACTAGTGGGTTTTATAAGATTATACTGTATATTAGTAAGTATGTTAATCCACACAATAACGAAAGCATTTTTTTTCTACTTTTGCAATCGATAGCTAAAGAGATTGTGTCGACCGAGTTCACTGATGTATGTATACTGAGAAAAAATGTTGGTGGCGTACTTAAAAAGATAGGTTACATGCGTACTTCTTGTAGTTTTAGGACTTAACGTACAACAGACGTATAACAAAAAACGCATGTTTTATAATACCTTCTGTATAAGTGTTCTATCTATAGGAACTTTTTGTATGAAACAGTGTAGGCGGTCAGGATCTCACATACAAATGGACGTATATAACATATAGCTGACGAAGGTAACATAAGTATATGCATGTGGTATACGGAAAACTGTTAGATGTCAGACATCCTGCAACGCCATGATGTAACATCTAAGGGCACTGTCTATGTAGCATACGGATAACATATGCTCCGTACTGATTTCTATAGTAAGCAAGAGGATACCGTATATTTGTACAATATACCGCTGTCCGGAGAACGGATTTTTCTCTGTGTAGTCAATCAATTAACAGCTTAATGGGTAACGGTGACTTTAACGCTCGCTATTCACATCTCCGTTAGAAGTTAAGCATCTCGCTGTTAGATAACAGCAAGCGTCCTGCACAGGTAGACATCTTCCAGATAAAATTGAAATTTCGCGTGATTCTCTTTTCTGTCTAGTAGACTTAATTTATTTCTGTATATCATGAACGATTTTGTCTCTAGTCTTAATTTTATGTTATTGCCATAAAGGACCTTAATCGTCACTTTTATCTTCTTTCCATCCACGGCCTTAGTCATTTGATTTTTGGCTTGTGTAACACGAATGACCTTAGTAATTTTACATATGTTTGTTCTGTGAACTATCGAGAACTTGTTGTTTAATTTGTTTTGACCTGATTACAATACAGTAGCTTAGAAATTTTAGTTCTGCTTTGATTGATTATAATTTAATGCTCCTTTCAACGCCAATAGAAATTAGACAAGAATTACTACAAGTGTTAGTCGTAAGTAACCCAGTATTTCCACAACGGGCACTTGTATATGCCTTCATTAATTGTAAGTATAAGATCAAACTGACCAAAAGGAAATGTGTCAAGAGGACCATTTAACACGGAGGTCAGTATCTTCAATATCTTCAGTCAGTTTTGAGTGGCAGTGCTTAACGTTCTCATACGAAAACTTACTTTGTAAGTTTAAACTCGGGATAATTCTGAAGCAGCAACCCAAAACGTTCGTCATGGAAAAGGCGATGATGCAGTGAACCACACAAAGCAAGTTGTAGGCTGCCGCATTGTGCCACATGAGTTGACAAAGGTCAGACCAAGAGGAAAGTGGATGTATGTCAACAATTGCTGCAAAATCCACGCGATGTGCGTTACCTGAATCCTAATCTGCGACGAAAATCCTAATCTGTAAAAACCGTAGTTGAGCCACAGCCTTTGCCAAAACCGGTCCTGAAAAAGAGGCGTGATCCGGAATTTTTCCGAATTTCGGATTTTTTCCGAATTCCGGATTTTTTCCGAATTCCGGAATTTTTCCGAATTCCGGATTTTTTCCGAAATCCGGATTTTTTCCGAATTCCGGAATTTTTCCGAATTCCGGAATTTTTCCGAATTCCGGAATTTTTCTGAATTCCGGAATTTTTCTGAAATCCGGAATTTTTCTGAATTCCGGAATTTTTCCGAATTCCGGAATTTTTCCGAAATCCGGAATTTTTCCGAATTCCGGAAAGTAAATTTTCCGATTCCGGAAAACAAAATTTCCGGAATCCGGATTCCGGAAAAATTTGGCCATCCCTAGTAGACATATACCGTGTGCATGCGTTTTCTTGGGTTCTCCCATTTCCCCCTTATCATCCGTCTTCCCATCACTAGGGGCAGGATTTTTTCGCAATTTGAAATTAAACATTTCGCATTTGAAATTAAAAATTCCGTATTTTGTCGCACTTTGAGATATAAAATTTTTCATAAAGCTAAGCAAATTAAACAGCAGCTAAGTAAATTATTTTACAAGCTCTAATGTACAAAACTCATATATAGGCCCAATATAAGTAATAAACCATAATACTACATAGTACAATCAAGTTATTCTTTATGTAGTTACTAACAACAAATTACTTCTTTCTTCCGTGTGGACTCTGTGGTGGACGAACACTGTGCTCGTGGGTTTTCTCGAGGTTCTCCCGTTTCCTCCCACTTCCTTCATTCCACCATTTCATCCATTTCTCATCATCACTGTCTCCTTTGGCTTAACCGGCGTAACCGTGGGACATAAAACTTAAAGATTTCATTTCATTCTTTTCACTTCTTTCTTCTTTTACAAGTCCAAAAACTTAAAATACACTAGCAAAGTATCTTCACGATTGCCATCACAGAACACCATACATTGTATTAGATATATACCAAAAACACATACACATGCAAAAAAGGGGAAAACATACTTACATTAGCGCTGTACCTTCTTGTATATCTCGTCTACAAATTATTATTCTGATAAAAAGTGCAGCTTGTTGCACGTTTCCACTTTTTTTTTTTTTTTCATTTGTAGCCTTCTATCATTGATTACCAAACCGTATTTCGAAAAAGATCTTTCATAATCAGTATTCGTTATTGGAAGCCATATGCAGACAGGCACAAGTAACTGAAATTTACATTTCCCTCCCCTTTCGTTCTCTGTGCAAGTAAAATATCCCTCACATTGACATTGCCACCTTGACTCTGCATCACAACTTCCTTCAAACTCTTATGGAAATCAGCATACAAAACTTCATACATTGCAGTTTCCTTTGAAAATCCTGGTGTATTGAACAAAAAGCTTGCATAAAGACTTTATATCAGGATTTGAGATTCACTAAACAAATGAGGGATCACATAATATTCCAAGGCTTTTAAACATTTCATTCAATTCCTGCTTTTATTTCCTGAAGGTATGTAACTTTAAAAAAGACTTTTCTCCGCATCTTTTAAACAATATCATAATTTTCTTCTTACTATTCTCTGACAACTTCGTAAGACCTGTGCGAGAATCAAACGACTTATTTGCGATTAAATTAAAACGAAACATCAGCTGTTCTAAACGAGCATGCAAAACATGGGCACACGGCTTACTTTCTGCCTCAGTGAAAGTAATGAGATGAACCAAAAACTTGCTTTAAACAGCATTTTTCTTTTTCTATTCAATGCGTGAATTACAAAATTTACACATAAACGTTTGAATATCACTTACATACAAGCCTTCACTAGCAAATACATTTGCGCTATGTTGTATTGTCCCCTTTTTATTCACCATTTTTGATATTATAAACTCTTTTAGCGTACGTATGTCACACAAGCACAGAAGTGAGGTTTATACTGTTTTAACACGACGCTGAATATTCCACATTCCACAACTACCAGCTATGAACATGAAACGGGAGGTAGTAGGGTAGTAGTAATCAACGTTGCCAGTTGCAAAGGCAACACGTTGCTTGGAAAAGTGTACATTTTATTTCTGTATTTTAACAACCGAAATTGATGTTTTGAAAACCTCGCAATTAGTAGCGTTTTCCTATATATTTCACTCAAAATGTCAGTTATTGCATTTTGTTGCAACTTCAAAATACCTATTTCCTTACTCAATCCGAAGTAGTACGTTGAAAAACGAACTCGAAAAACTTTCGCGACTTCGCAATTGGCAAGAATCTCGTGCCCCTCCCATCACCGCCTTTCTTAGCCCCAGTACATAATCGTGGGCCGTTCAACTAAAAGAAAAAATCCAAGAAAATAGCATTTTTTAAAAATTACCGCTAAAGGAAGTCTTTCTATTTTACGTCCACAGTTATTACCTGTAGGCTAAAGTAGATGGATGATTAATGAAAGTTTAAGATCCCTACTATACACTAACCTCAATACTTTTGATTTTTATCAGCTAGAGATATATTGTGGTCGTTCTGGCAAAAGTAACTACGTCCAAAATATCGCCTTTGAACCATAGCTGAAATCGGTTAGACGTATATTAATTAATGCCAATACACGCTTTATATTCTTACGACTCTTACATTATGTTCTGACTACTACATATATACTGACGACTATGTTCTGACTACTACCAATGATGATGACGCAATGGAGCTTCGTACAGGACCCACTTGTCATAACGTGTCAACACCCTGTCCAGAAATGGTTTCTTCCTCACACAAGACAGCAAAGGAATACAGTTGTCTGCTCGCGTTTCCTTCTGGCCCGGAGTCAATCATGTGTGACCTATCGATCCATATTGAAGTGCATCCCAAGTTGATGGAGGTGTTGCCGAATGGTTTCTCCACTTCCACTGGATTATAGTCCCAGTTTCTCACATGTCTGGCCACTGTTCGCCTCAATTCCTGCCTGAAGATCTTCATTTTTTACATGTGTTGGTTTTCCGACATGTGGTGCGTCTTCGAGTGTTTCGTTACCGTCTTTAAACTTGTTAAACCACCGCTGCACTGTCCGCGTATTCACAACACCCTCACCAAAGGCCTGGTATACATTCCGTCCCGGTGCAGCGGCGTTTGACCCAGTTTAAACTCTGGCAGCATAAACGCCCTTATGAGGCACAGCTACACTCTATGGAGGTCTCATGTTCACTCCATCCTTACGCAAATCCACGGTGAAACTGATCTGCCAACATCCAGGTAGTGTGTTGGGTATACCCACACCAATAACTTACCTTTGCCTTATCTCCATTCGCATTAAACTCACGGCTGTATAGCCAATTGAACACAGACCTCCACACACAAAAAAAGAACTTTCTTGGTTACCTTTATACAAGCAGCAGTTGCCCTATAAGACATATTCCTAATTCTGATTCTCAATTTATTTCTCTATTCCAGCACTTAATGCCCCGTTCTCCATAACCCTTTTGGAATCATGAAGAAATTAATTGGAGACCATACTTTTGCTCTATGGCTGGTTTCATTAAGATACTTATGGTAAGTGGAAAAGAGCTTGCCTTTGGACACAACACTCCGACATTATTGTAATAATCTTAATTTTTTTCCACTTTTCTTTCCCACATTACCCTGTGTTACATCTACTGAAATTCAGTTTCTTCGGCGTGAGCGGAAATATACCTGAACGAAACACTGTTAGCGGCTGCGATTGTAAATCATTTTTCTTCCCCTTTTGAAAAAAAATGCTGCGGGAGTCATTGGGTTCCGTTAGGGAGGATTTCACGCTAATGTAAAATATTTAGAATTTCCTTAATAAAATTATTAAGTAAATCTTAATCGAATCTTTCAGTTCAGTACCTAGATCCCCTTATAGACAAGAAAAGCGGTGAACCACACACATAGTGCAGCACGTTATTCTTTTCTCTGTTTACTCACACAACAGTACGTATACGGTACAGGAGCGTTTGTCACAAAAGGAAAAAGAGGATTGAATACAGTGCCTGTCCTCAGCACTTTGTTAACTCCTGCTTCTTCTTCCGTAGTCCTGGATACGTATTGTAGAAGCAACGACAAAGAAGAAGAAAAGCGACTGAAATTTATCGGTAGACCTCTCGTCTCTTGAAGAAGAGAAAGAAAACCCTATCCTATTCGTTGCCTTGTAGAGCTTAACCGGTGACAAGGGACTTCTCCGAACTATAATGATCCTTTCCTTAAAAAAAAAAAAAAAAAAAAAAAAAAAAAGTAGAAAAGAAGCAAAAAGGAAAGAAGAGATGTGAACAAAAGAGGAAAGAAACAGAGAAGAAAATGGAATTAAAATAAGATACGATATTTTAAAAAATGGTTTCTTTATATAAGTTTGTGGATCTAGCAATGGGATCTTATTAGGGAATCACATTGGTAGAATTATCGTTCAGTTTAATGCCCTTCTATCGTTTCAACCATTACGTATTGGACATTTAACTGGAATTTTTAAGCTCGTGCTATAAAATTTTAAGCAATTAATGCTCCTTTAGCAACACTTCAGAAAAAAGAAAAGAAAAGAAAGAAAGAAAAGGACAAAACAAAAAAGACAAATAGTGTAGGCTTTAGGACTTTTTTGAAATAATAATAATAATAATAATAATAATAATAATAATAATAATAATAATAATAATAATAATAATAATAATAATAATAATAATCATTGAATTTACAGTGCATTTTCACAATATACTATAATTGCCGCTACCAGTATTAGACTAATGTTTCGGAACCTTTTTCTACCAGGCGCAGCATTAATTGTCCATAAGTCAGCACGAAATACCAAAACATTATTCGTTTTAGATACGATACTATTAATATAAAGGGTTATTGTAATCAACATATTATTAATATTGTTATTATTCTATTCTTATATAATAGAAATTGAATCATACTTTTGTCAATAATTTATCAATATGGATTAAAGTTTTCGGTTTCAGATAAGTGCAATGAATTTAAGCTCCATATATGAAGTATATAAAATACAAGAAAATACATTTTTCTTTAAGTATTAAAGTAAATAATTGTAATCATATTTTCAACGTGATATTTGTGCCTGGTTCACGGCTAGTGTTGTAAATAGAAAAAAAAACGGTTCGTATTTTTTCAGAAATGTGCGTTTTTTTTTAAAAAAAAAAACATTGCCTCTCGTTTTTTTTTAATTTTCGTTTTTTTTTTCAAATAGTCATTTGTAATGCATCTTACGTCTATTTAAGTATGAAATATTTTTATGTAGGTGTAATCACCGTAAAATGCAACATAAATTAAACGCTAGATACTGATACGCTACAAATATTTTACAATTTACATGAATACCATACCTATTAACAATTCGGGTTTCAGCAGTTTTCATCAATATCAACTAAGAAATAAAAGTAGAAATGAAATTTTGTTTTTTCGTGAAAGCAGGCCTTTAATAAGTACGAAAATTATGTCACGAACAGTATAAAATTCCAATAACTTGTCTAAAGGTAAAAACTTAATACTAATTTGCCTAATAGTATTTTTCTAAATGTCATATATAAATAATTTGTCGACAAGATATATATGATATGACGAGCCGGCTCTACCATATATGCAACACGTGCATTTGCGTGGAGCGGCAAGCTTGGATGGTCCGGCAAAATCTGTCATAAGTATATTATTTAAATTAAATATTTCTTGTTGGAAACACACTTCATGATGATGGTTGTTACATTTACTAAGCTGACCTTCTATTTGAATACTACATTCATAAATTATGTTTAGGTTGCATTAGTTTAAGGCCACATGGGCAATGCTAAAGCAAATGGTCGAATAAATCCGAGCACAAATTGCTTGATTGTTGTCAAATGCAAGAATTCAATTCTAGAATAGTAGTGAATATCTGTTCCATTTAGTAAGTTATCACAGTTTTGATATGAAACTTAATTTTTTTTTTGTCAGAAACAAGTTCCTTATCATTGAAGATAGAAACAAGTTTTTTTTTTATGTTAGAAGATGTAGAAGAAAAATCAAGAAATAAAGATAAAATAGCGAGTTGCACTGGAATTGCAACCTGATACATTGAGATTGAAGCTCGATAGTGAATTCTATAAAAAGGATTACTATCTTTCCTCTGCAGGTGTGTTTGCTTTATCTTTCACTAACATAATAGATTAATATTTAAAGAAAAAAATAGACACAACGTTATTGCATTTTTAATAAGTATTTAAGCCTTTCTGAGTGCGACTGCACTTACCCTCACCTTTGTTGTTCATGCTGGAGTAGCATACTTAAAATCATGACTTTTAAGATTTGTTCTTTCAGGAGAAAGGGGGAGACGGCAAATTATGCCATTGCACGAGGCGACAAATTAACAAGGACCGGCCTTGATGATATGTATTATATATAAAAGACATGAATATAGGATGACTCAATTTGAAGTAATGCAGGGTGTTTCAAAATTAATAGTAGGGTTTTGAAACTTTGTAATATCTATTACAATTAACTTACAATTATAAATATTATATCAAATGAAAGAGCAACTCAAACAATTTTGTACGCACGCATGTACACATGCATTGTTTCTTCTGTCTGCCGTTAGAAAGAGGAAGTAGCGAGACTAGAGAGCAGAAAGCTTTTTGTGTTTTAATAAAGACTGAATCTGTACAGTGCAATCGTCTGTGTGAAGAATATTAAGGAGACGCTCTCAACTACGTCGCAGTTGCTACAGCTCTAAAGCCTACAGACTACGGTTTACGTGCCAATTTCGCAAGTAAAATATTCCTGCATAACAATGAAGATTTTCTGGATCGTGTCGTCTTCAGTGATAAATCGACGTTTCACCTAAGAGCTAATGTGAACACTCATGATGCTTGCATCTGGCCGTCAGCAAATCCTCGGGAGATGGTACAGTTGAAACGAGACTCCCCTAAATTGAATGTGTTTTGTGCCATATGGCGGAAAGTTTATGAGCCTCTCTCGCCTATCGACTAGATGTGTGCCGTGTGTGACGAATGAATCTCTCATTGAACACTTGAAGCAAAAACTGTTTGAAGTGTTCTTTTACTTGATGCTTTGCTTATAATTGTACGTAAAATGTAATAAGTACTACGAAGACTTAAAACCCCAAAATTTATTTTGAAACACCCTGTATTTCTCACCAACAATGTTGGAACTAAGATGTAAAAAGGAGAGAAAATTTTCCTTATAAAGTTATTGTTTACAACGATATTATTATTAGTCAAGACTATAACTACAACAACAACACGAGTTTGTAGTAAAAAAAATGTATGTATATTCGGTGGCCCAGGTGGCCAAAGTGGCACACACGGGTGTGTCACTTTTTGAATCCGCTCCTATGTGGACACTAATTAAGATATCGGGATATTATTCTTGCAAAATATGGTTGGACTATAGTTTATCATATTAATTTCTTTTTCTTCTGGTGTCGAATTTCCTTTTCAAATTTCACCCGAGTCAAAAATTCGAGAATTTTCTAATTTCGAATTTCCTTTACTTCTTTTTTCCTTGTAGCTTCCTTCGTTATAGAAAGACATCCTTAAGACTTGCCAGGTAGATACCTCGGATGGATGCCTAACTGTTGACATCAATTGCACGGGCCTGCGCGCAGTGTTGCCAATTAGGGAAATTAAAATTCTCTTATATTTGGAGACAAAATTAGACATTTTTGTTTATAAATCCGTACCTATACGTCCGAGTGCAAGTCAACTTACGCCAGTCGAACATTTGTCCTTACTTAACAAACGCAAGTACATATCGTTACAATGGGGAAATTAGGGGGCGCACGTAAAATTCGTATTTACGTTCTAACCCTTGATTTTTCTAGTTTTTCCTTACTTTTCTGTTTACCATAATATATTTTTGGTAATTAGAAGCTTTGTTCCTTAAATATCGCCATAATACTTGTAGGATATATTAGTGGTGTACCAATGTTTGATTTAAGATACCTTGCGTCTGTCTGGTAACAGTGTTGCCGGCTACAGAAAATTTTAATTTCAGATTTTAGGGGGAAATTTTGGAAAAATTATATGTTTTGTCTCTCTTATTTCCTCCTTGTTGGCCATATCGGAACAAACATACTAGTATCTGGAAGTCTCGTCTTTGCTCTACACAACGTACTATAGTAAGTTTCAATAGGATAATTAGGGAAAGTACAGTTGAGGTTTACAGTAGACCTTGTTCTCTAATTGGAAAGATAACTGTGATTTTTTTAAAGGTAGAATAAGATATTTTTGTTGACATGCTTACTTTATTGGATATCGCCACAATACTTATAGGATATATTAGAGGGATACCTAAGCTTATTTTAAGATAGTTTGTGTGTGTCTGATAGTACTGTTGCCAGCTACAGAAAATTTTAATTCCAGATTTTAGGGGCAAATTTTGAAAAAAAAAATTTCTTTTTCTATTTCTATTATTTCCTTCTTGTTGGCTACATTCGAACAAACGTACCAGGGTCTTACAGCCTCATCCTTAGCCTACACAGCGCACCATAAAAAGTTTCACTAGAATAATTAGGGAAAGTACAGTTGAGGTTTATAATAAACCATGTTCTGGAAATGGTAAGAAAATGGTGAATTTCTAAGGTAGAATGAGATTTCTTTTTAAATTTCATGCTTACTTTCTTATATATCGCCATGATACTTGTAGGATATATTCTTGGAGTACTACGGTTTATTTTCAGGTAGTTTTCGTCTGTCTGATGGCAGCGTTTTTAGCCAAAACAATTAATTCCCGCTATTAGGTGAAAAATTCGGAAAATTTCCCTTTTCCCCTCTATTATTACCCTCTTACTGGCTACATTGAAACAAACGTACCACTACCTGAAAGCTTCCTCTTTGCCCTATAGAACGCACCATAAAAAGTTTCAATATGATAATTAGAGAAGCTGTAGCCCCGGCATATTTGATTTTTGCTTCTGAGGCGTAAAAAGTGTCAAAATTTCATGTGTATGACAGAATTTTTTCTTTCCCTCTTTGAATGAAAGCCAGCGACTTCAGGATTTCACTGTACCTTGTCAACACACCAAAGATTTGTTTAGGTGACTTGAACCCATACAGCAGCAGTGGTTCTAGATACGAAAAATTTTGAAATTCGGTCAGGGAATTTTTTGTAAATTTTCACCCCTACATTTCCCTCAATAATTTCCTACCCGTTGGCAGCACTGCAATGCAACTTACACCAAAAAATAGCCACATCCATTTTCTAAAAAACAAGGCCTTAACCATATCAATCGAATGAATAGTTTTTTAGCAATAAGTCACTAACTGGAAATGTAGGAAAACGCCAAAAATGACCTGGGACCGAAAGGAATAATCATACAATTTTGCTCGTATAGGTACAAAGAAACAAACGATTTGTAAGTTACGAGGGCTCCGACTCAAGTTCTGTTGATTATTTCAATAATCTGCAACATAAATCAATAAATAATAGTTGCCAGAAAAAAAACAGACATTTGAAAAAAAACATGAAAAAGAACGATGTTTTTTATTGAAAAAAAACTTCACAGAAAAAAAAACGTTTTTTTACAACACTATTCACGGCACACAGACGGCTGATCGGTGTAGGAATCGTTCCATGCAAGTCTTTGATGTTTTAATTTCACTCAACATACAGTTATCATTTTTATACCCCACTTACTGTTTCAGATGCTTCTACAGTAGAGTACAGTAGTTCACAGACATATATAGTTGAAAATAAATACACCGAATGATTGTGTTAGTATACAAAGAAAATTCTGAAATTTCTCTAGTAATATCTGAATCCAGGATTATTTTTCATCATCTCTTTACAATAATGCATTAACAACGTTTCTCCTATTGTATGTGGTTTCTTTTTCGCCTTTACGATAAGTTTGGGCACCTAATAACTAACTTCCTGTACTCTTTTTTATGAAACATGTTCCACCGCAGACATGATTCTTTTTTCTATGTTTGTTTTGTTCCAACAACCGATCAAAATACTGTTCAGGCCAAGGATTTTATAAATAGAGGATCTGCCCATATGTATATTAATCCTGTTAAATCGATGAAGCCAAAAAAAAAACAACCGAGCATAGACACGTCTGATTGGCTACTCTCGTTTCCGCCATCGTCTGATTGGGTACTTTCGTTTCCGCCATGATTGTTGGCTCAAAACATTGCGATCCTATTGGGCGGAGTGGGCAGAGTAGGGATGGAGAAACTGTGACGTATGGCTTCAAGATTTTGTTGTAAGGGCAGATCCTCTATTTTATAAGATCCTTGGTTCAGGCAATAAAACATGTTACAGAATGAAATATTGTACAAGCATCTGAAACAGTAAGTGGAGATATAATAATAACTCGACAATTAATTTCTTAGATTAGCTATAAAGCTTGCGTCACACTTTTCACCTTGCTACAACACAGTGTAGCACCTTCACATTCACCCTCTTATATTTTGAATACAGTTATTATAGAAGCAGACGGTCACTTACTACTCTCAGGCGCGTGAGTTATTTCCCGTGTCCTCCAATCGTAACATCTTAATTACGCGCACACTGAGGGGAAAAATGTAGGTGGCATACTTAAAAAGGTAGGTTACGTGCGTAATTCCTGTAGTTTCTGAACTTAACGTACAGCAGATGTATTGCTGAAAACGCATGTTTTATAATACTTTTCGTATAAGTGTTCCATCTATACGTACTTTTCGTATGAAACAGTATAGGCCGACAGGATCTCACATACAAATAGACGTATATAACATATAGCTGAGGAATATAACATAAGTATATGCATGCGATATTCGGAAAACTGTTAAATGTCAGACATCCTGCAACGGCATGATGTAACATCTAAAGGCAGTACCTATAAAGCATACGAATAACGTATAGTATGTACTGATTTCTGTATTAAGCAAGAGGATACTGTATATTTGTTACTGTACAATATACCGCTATCCGGAGAACGGATTTTTCTCAGTGCATTTTAAAGTGAGGCTATTAACACAAAATAAACTAGACCCTGAAAGAAAAAAGTGTAATTATGTGAAATCGAATAAAAAAGTTTCGAATCTCTACAAGTACAAAGAAATTAGTTTAAACGTTTATCAATAATCGTCCAACACAAAAAATTATATTTATTCAAATAGTAGGGAATAAAATTAATTTCTAAAAGCAAGAAATACTAAATACAACTTAAACGAATCTGATGTTTAAATCTGATTACAGACGTAGTTTTCCTTGATGACACCTGCAGACGAAACTGCAGAAGACTGGGCCTGTGGGCCAGTTGGAAAAGCAATCACTCAACCGGATGGTTGAGGAAAGAAAATTGTAGTAGTAGGTCCTTCGGCAGGAAATCATGAAATCCCACACGAAACATGATATAACAAAGTCATGAGGATAGAGAATTAATAATCATGACGTAACTAAAGTTGAACGTATGACTTTTGTAAGTTATCTTGTCAAATGACCTTAAATGAAAGACCTATTAAACTGAGAGGTGTTTTATATTATTCATAACCCGAAAATATATTAATCCTCAGAACAACGTTACGTATATAGCTTCATGAAAATCCATTGTTTTTCCCTTCAGTATTCGGAATAATAATAATTATTATTATTATGTTTCCCGTTGTAAGTAAATACGTCTTAATAGAATGTACCTAGTGTTAATATTTAGTTTACGTAAGTAACTCCAGGTACTAGAAACACAATTTTTTAGCTTTAGGTTATTAGTATTATTTATGAAATTTTGTTTTATTTCTTCATTCTAATTATTTTTCTTTGCCATGTATCCAAATAGAAGAGAAGTTGGATGGACGACCGCGCATCCTTGAAGATAACATCAGTTAAATATATCCTTTATTACCAATACCACATACTTAACTTTAATTCTTTATATCGTTTTATTATTATTATTATTATTATTAATAATAATAATAATAATAATAATAATAATAATAATAATAATAATAATAATAATAATAATAATAATAATAATAATAATAACTTTTATTTGAATAATAATATTTCAATAATATAATTTTATAATATTTGGTTTCATTTCATTTATTTCTCTTACTATATTTCATGCTATCTATCTGATATGGTAAATTAACTATCTTACTTCGTTTCTTTGCAAGAGAAAAAAATTTCATTAGATATACCGTATCACATCCTTGCTCCTTGACTGCAGTCTCCTATATGAAAACATAGTTCTGGTTAAGATACCAATATAGGTCTGTATATTGTCAACCCAAATTTTATAGACAATATCAATAGTACTGAACGTTAAAGTTGTTTATGTTGCTACATAGAATAAACAATATCCCACTGAATTCATTCCATTTGTAAATACCCTTGATTTTGCCCTAGCTAATCAAAAGTTATTGAGTTGTATATTTCATAATTGCCACAACTTCTAGTGAGACGGAAATGTAGAAAAGGGAAGGGAAAGTCCATCTACCTGAACTGAGTTTACTTTATATATTATTCATTATGTTATGTTCCCAAAATCAATACTTATTATACAGTTACTTTGCCTCACGGTGTAATCCGGATTTAAACATCAGATTCGTTTAAGTTGTATTTAGCATTTCTTGCTTTTAGAAATTAATTATATTCCATACTATTTGAATAAATATAATTTTTTGTGTTGGACGATTATTGATAAATGTTTAAATTAATTTCTTTGTACTTGTAGTTATTCGAAACTTTTTATTTATATTTCTATATTTTAATTTCTTTGTTTCCTTCTGCCAATTATACAGTAGAGAAATGTCTTTGTCATCTATGCATTTAAAGTGAGCTTCTCAAGAAATTGGAAATTGAATTATGAAACTGGGTGAGGCATTTAAAACTGTTTTTGGAAATATCTGGAAAACCACAAATCTGATTTTTAAAAAGTTGTAACAAAAGTTGTTCGTCACGAAGGGGGACATCCAATGAAACCACACTCGACCCCTACCCCCACCCCCCGGGGGCGGGAGGGGGGTTAACTTTGAAATCTTAAATAGGAACCACGATTTTTTATTGCATATTCTGATTCTTCGTGAAAAAATACGTAACTTTTGTTTCGGACATTTTTTTCTTGCGTGATAGATGGCGCTATAATCGACAAAAATCAAAATTTCTTACAAACACGAAAACTGAGGCATTTAAAACTGTTTTTGAGAATATCAGGAAAACTGCAAATCGGAGTTTAAAAAAGTTGTAATAAAAGTTATTCGTCTCGAAGGGGGACATCCAATGATACTACACTCGACCCCCTACCCCAAGCCCTGGGGGCGGGAGGGGGTCAACTTTGAAATGTTAAATAATAGCTCCGTTTTTTATTCCTGATTCCCATTGTCCATGTAAAAAAACATAACTTTTGTTTTTCTTTTTAAATTCTTTTCCTTGCGTGATAGATAGCGCAGTGATCTTCAAAACATCAAAATTGGTAAAAACTGTTAGGGATGGGCCAAGTCGAACTATGAGTTCTGAGCCGAGTCATTGTTTATGAACTGGAGTTCCGAGTCGAATCGGGTTTGATAAATAGCTCACTCATTCAGCTCGTTTTAACTCGTTTTGAAATGATGGCCATATGAGACTGCAAAGTGAAAGTCATGTAAGATGTAAGCAGTAATGTGGAATACTTTTTGTGCTGCTCACGAGAGGGGACACTGGTCGCTTCTAGTTTCGTCTCGATAACAAGACGACAAGCGATTTTTATAACGACCTTAGTTCGCCTCGGCTCAACTGAGCCGATGTCTCGAGCCAGCTCGCTTGAGGTGAGCCATTGGCTCGGTTGGGATGAGCCATTTCCTCTGTTTTGTTGAATTGAGTCTAGAACTCGAGCAGGGTCGGTTGGGTGAACTGTTAGCTTGGCTTATTGTTCGGTTCGGCTCGTTAGTGAATGAGATATTAGCCGAGCTGTTTGAGCGGTTGATAGGCCTAAGCCCGGTCCGAGCAGTTTTGAACTTGTTTAGCCGGCGCCTTATAACTTTTAAGTTTTTGGCTCGAGCCGGAATACTTCCTCCTATTTAAGATTTCGAAGTTGACCCCCTCCCGCCCCCGGGGGGTGGGGGTAGGGGGTCGAATGTGGTATCATTGGATGTCCCCCTTTGAGACGAATAACTTTTATTACAACTTTTTTAAAATCCGATTTGTAGTTTTCCTGATATTCTGAAAAACAGTTTTAAATGCCTGTTTTCGTGTGTAAGCCATTTTGATTTTTGTCGATTACAGCGCCATCTATCACGCAACGAAAAAATGTTCGAAACAAAAGTTACGTATTTTTTTTACGGAGAATCAGAATATGCAATAAAAAATGGTGGTTCCTATTTAAGATTTCAAAGTTGACCCCCCTCCCGCCCCCGGGGGGTGGGGGTAGGGGTCGAGTGTGGTATCATTGGATGTCCCCCTTTGAGACGAACAACTTTTATTACAACTTTTTTAAACTCCGATTTGTTGTTTTCCAGATATTTCCAAAAACAGTTTTAAATGCCTCACCCGGATATATATATATACAGTGGCGTATTTACGATTTTGTTTCGGGGAGGGCTTTGCTAACTTTCGGGGGGGGGGCTTTGCCTGAAAATGGGAAAATTCTGCAAGATATTTCATATACTTTACTATAGTAAGTAAGATTTCGGGGGGGCTTAAGCCCGGAAGCCACCCCCCTAAATACGCCACTGTATATATATATATTCGTGATAAAAGACATAAATGGAAAATGTGAATTTCTTGAATGCACGAAGAAACTTGAGAAAAGCGGTGCATTACAGCACCAGTGTGTTGCATCACTTCGGTTGCTGAACACTGTACTAGACTACAATATTACTACTAATACTTAATACTGATGTTATTACTTCTTGAAGCACTACTATTATTGGTGCTACTACTACTAATAATAATGATACATCCACTAGATTTAGTACTTTTGATACCTTTTATAGCCAACTAGCTAACATATATCTTTTCTGCGCACGCGAGTGAAGGTTCGACCTCCGTTGGGGATACATGTCTCAGCTAGAAATCCGAGTTTGGACCGCATCTCCATGCTGAGAAGGGATTGAAACTTCAATCTACGTATCTTTCAATGCTTTATAGGTAATTAATAGTTCTATTATTATTATTATTATTATTTATTATTATAATAATAATTATAATATAATTAAAGTTCTAAATGTTGTGAAACACTTCTCATCAATAGTCTGCAATAATCTAAAATTGCTATTACAATTCAACAAGTCTGTCACTATTGAACAGTATTTTTATAAGCTAATTGCGACATCATACGATTTAGTGATATGTTCCTACTGTCTCAGAAACAGAGAATAAGGGAGTAATAGAATATGTCTTTAAATAGAGCAAAAATTATAAAAGGGATGTCTACTAAGTCTGTGCTTTTCTGTTTTGTTCTTTCGTTTATTATTATTTATCCGTTTATTGAATTATTTCTTGAGACACATTTTAATATGATTAAGAACTTATACCGCTCATGAAGAACCTTTCCAGCTAACTTCTACAGTCACTAACGTACAGAACTTTTAAAATAATTATATTGTATATAGTTTACTTGTACACAATGAAAATGAAGGGTCAATCTAAAGAAGATAATTGAATTCCCTATGGCTACGTCACTGAAGTACCAGTGACGGTGCATACACATAAGTAGCTTCGAAAAAATATCCTGACTAAATTAGTCCCTTTGTGCTTGTATCACTAAAAGGATAAGCAATGCATTAATTTTGATCAAGAGATAGAGAGGAATTGAGAATCCAATTGCTTTATTCAGTAAATTAAAAATGGAGGAAGTATGCAACTGAAAGGAGAAGGAAAATAGAGAATCAGAATTAAAAAGAGGAGTGATAACGAATAAATGAACGATGGTTTGAAAGATAAAGTAGTATTGTATATTGACTACTTTTGGAAACAGAACGTGACTTCGATCCTAAATTTTTATGTCCAAAGGATGAGCCACGAAATCTCTTCTTTCTATATTGTAAATCAGTATAAGATGGCTATAGTTTTTTCAAAGCCTTAAAATATTAAACATTTCAAAGAATTTCTGGTTAAAAGTATTCATTAGGTTTTAGAAGATATACCTTTCATAATAAAAGAGCGTTTTGATTGAGAAATTCGATCACATGGAGATGTGGTCAGGAGAGATGGTCATAGAATACCATGGTAGTGTTACGGGTCTTTACTTCTTTAATAAGAAACAATAATATATTGCGTCTACAAACATAAGAGCAATTGAAGTTTCACAAAGAATACACTGCGGAAAGGAAGTCTAGCCAAGAAGGTCAGAACTACATAAATAACATTGAATCATGTATAAATAAGTTTTAAAGACAATTACTGCTGTCAGCAAAGCAATTCTTTAACTTTTTCTTGTTATTGCTTTCCGACAATGCAAACAAAGATCAATGAATATACTGCAATTCATGAAGCCACTATTTACACCACATACGTTTATCCCAATCGTGCTTTTCTTAGTGTTTTCATAGTGTTCACTACACAGACAACTTCATGCATTCAATGCCAAATAGGTTGTGTACATTTATCAAAAGGAAAGGAGAACCTACCAAGTACTAAAGACAGCGATCGTGTGTGGAAACTGGTAGTTTTTATGCCTGCTTAAATTTTTTGATGGCATTTGTGACGAGTTTGCATTTCATTTTTAACATTTTATATTCTATAATATGTAAGCTAAGAGGTCGGTGATTGTTTCTTATTCTATTTCCCTTCCATTTCACACGCTGATATGTGACACATCTTGAGAGACCAATACTTTTCTTTTAGCAACAGTCATAGGTCAAATTTGCATCTATAGTGAACTGATTTCATGCCTTATGTTACTTTTGAAACTGACAGAGCTTTAAGTTTATGGAGGTTAGTTGATTTCGTGCCAAGTGTTCTCTCAGTAATTGTCATGGAGCTATTAGCGGACTATAGATCAAACATGGTAGAATCAATGGTGTTGAAAGTCAATGATCTGATCAAGTATTGTCCACTTGAAAGTCCATAACTAGAGATCTTCGTAGACTCAATCAAGTATTTGCTAATTTTGTAGTTAGATTATCATACCTATATATTTCCAGTACATATTCTGCATATCTTAAAAAATTATTAGATATTTCATTTAAGAGTTTATTTTATTAGCTTTTTTGTAATTACAATATTTTGGTATTCAGGCTTCAATCAAAATTTTGAACAGTCGAAAAATATACGTCTGACTTGGTTAAATAGTTTACGATAAGAATCTGTCTAGAATCTCGGAAGGAAAGGTAGGTATTCATTTTTCATATACTTTACATATTTAAGTACTGGCAGCTATTGTATAAGTAGTCCTGTCTAAAAATTAGGAAATTTGAAGCATTGAGTACAATTAAGCATCTTATGGTACTTTCAACTACTTACTATACGGTATATATATAAAATTATATATATATATATATATATAATTTTTCTACTTTCTTGTTTAGCTTTAAATCCATTCCACCATAGTTTCAAAATTGTAAGGAAAGGGATCTCCTGCGACATATCGTCAGGGACTAGATTTCACGAGAATTTTTCTTATGAAATGCTCACCAGGCAGTAGGAGAGGAATGAACAGTAAGCTTTTGTACGTGATTCTTGGTAACCTCGAGGATTATTACGTTGCGCGGAAGCAAACATTGAAAAGACGTGGATGCACTCTCCAGAATACGACGTATAACCTATAATACAACGTTACTATGTTATCCTTGATAGAATGTTAACGTTTGCGTATTATTAAATAAATACATCTTTACGCCTAGGTGGATTGTAGTTCGCACAAGTAATTCAGGATTTATTTATTTATTTTTGCTTAGCATAGAGCAACAAACATGTCCTTCACGGCTGAGAAATGAAGAAAGTGAAAAATGTCGTATTTAAAATCCTCTAACTTAGACAAAGTTATTGTGTTTTTCTCAAGATTGATTTATTAGTTTACATTTACGATGTTCTGTCAGTATTGAGGCCAAATAGGACATGATCTGTAGTTTAAAGAGGAATCTTAACCTCTGTAATGCATTCGATGCTTTCCCATCCAGAATGGAACCCATGACCTCCTGGAGTAAAAGCACACGCGCTTGCCGCAAACCCAACATCTAACTCAAAATTTATTCGTCCTCTATGTGTTTCAAAATTCCTGAAGATTCATTGATTGATCTGGAGTTTAAAGATTTTTTTCTGACATGACTTTGGTTTCGAAGTGTTTCTCGGGAAGAAATGTTTTAAATATGTCACAGTAGACACTGTTTCTAAAAATTAACGCTTTTTGGACACGCGAAGTACACTTTTAAAACACTATTTTGTCAATTTTATCCTCAAAACCTGTTCTAAAAGTATTTAAACGATGTTTTATTTTTTACACTGTGAGGTGATATACAAGGTGGCCCAAAGATACGTATACAGCTCGGTACTGATCAACTCATTGCTTTTTATATCATTTCTTATTTTTATCCATCAGATACACTTACTTTCTTTATTATTTGTTCTTAAAACCTTTTTACTTATATCTTAAGCTCAGAACAGCCGTGGCACGGGAGACCCAGGTTCGATTCCCGGCGGGAGCTCATGTGGTTCGGATTCCTCGTTAATCAGTAGGTCCACGTCTCATATAGCCTCGCTGCTGAAAAGGGACGATAAACTCAAAATCAACTGAACTGAACTCAACTCAGAACAGCCGTGGCAAATAAATCCAAAAGCTAGAATGTTATAAGTGATCATTCGGGGTTGTATACCTACTTTTGGGCCACCCTGTATAGAAATGGTTAGTCTAAACCATTTTCAGTTCGAATAGAGAATTAACGGAAGAGATGAAATCTATTCTTGGGACCCTGAATCGGTTGCAAAGAACTGCCTCTCGATGCATCTTACCGTCCTTGCTCTGATACCTGTCCATAGACAGACGGACGCAGCCATTCTATAAGACTTTCGACAATTCCCTAACAGCACAAGATGTGCTAGGCATGTGCCATTTAGATGTCCCAGCTACTTTTTAGGTACCCGACACTTGGCACATATGATACTCATTTGCTAAGTATGCACTTCAGCTACCTACAATTTTAGGTACTTGTTAAACCTAATTGATATTTACAACTATGTACCACAAATATAGCATTTATATACCTGGCTCAGTTTTGCACTCTAACAGTCATTTGCTTTTATGACGTCACTTGGGACATATATCTGTCATGTTCTAGGTATGTCCTTTAGGTACATATTGTTTTAGATAACCTAACAGCACAAGATATGCTAGGCATTCGCCATTAAGGTGTTCTAAATTCATATCCCTATTTGATGCATTTGTTGCTTCTTTTTCTAAGCGATTATGTACTAGAAGCGATAAACGCATCAATTTTATTAGATGGAAACTGTCGACGATCATTTTGCAAGTGAATATGGAAGAACCATGAAATAAAGTAAATAGACTCTCATCAATTTGTTATAAAATTACATGGTGAGCAGATTTTATCTGATCCCAAACGGTTATAGTCAAATATATGCGGTTAAAGGAGCACTCTGATTACATTGGTCGGCAAAATGAAACTTTTTTCACTCCCACGAACGAAAATAGGTGATTCCTATAGGTTTCGAGCTCCTGAGTTCAAATCCGTAACCCGTTTTTCTCCAGGACTATCAGTTTTCAGGGAGGAGGGAGGTGTTTCAATATCCGCCCAAAGATGCTATTCATATATATAAATTATGCAGGTAATATTGCATAAAAAGTTAAAGTTACGTGTCACTTGGTTTTCCTACTCCTCTTGTAATTACTACAGGGTGTCTCGCGTGTCACATTCCAACAGAAGTCTACCAATATATTCACACTTCATTTACCACTGTAGCGCCTCTCCATGGTAGCTATTTGTTGGTGAAACCTTTCCCCGTGTTCGTCAGAGACCTCCGCCAAGCTGTACAAATCAGGGAAGAAGTCCAGGTGGCAAAGCAGGGAATGTAACTGTAGGGACATATTACATCCCATGTTACGAAATGAAGTAATTAACCTGAACACAATGTCTTTGTAATCATATGATTCCCTAGAAAGTTACTGCGCACTTCTCGAAAGGCCTCCCAAGCCTCACTTTCCACTTCATTAAGCTTAGAAAAAAATCGTCTCTGATTTGAGGTCCCGTAAAAACACCTTCTTCCACTTTAGCCTCGCTGAGTCTTGGGTATAGTTTTCTGAGATGATTAAATGCTTCACTATCCCGGTTCAGAGCCTTCACGAAGACCTTCATGAGCTCTAATTTGATATGAAGGGATGGTAAGAATATTTTCTCCGGATCCACAAGACGTTCATTAGCCACGTTCATCTTCTCTGGGACGAGTTACTTCTTTGGCGGTCATTTTATGATGGTGTACTGATCTTTGGCTCGACTAGCCCAATGACACAAGAAGCAGCAGTGCTTTGTGTAACCTTCTTGTAAACCGGTGAGGCTAGCAATAACCTTAAGGTCAGCGCATACAGACCACTAGAGCTGTTCGTACTTGCAAGGTGCAATGTGCAATGCAATGTGCTTCGCATGTTCTCGTATGTTTCTTTCATATGTACAGCATGAGCAATAGGAATAGCTGGCTTTTCATTGCCATTGTGTAATAACACTGACTTGAGACTTATCCTAGAGGAATCTACGAATAGCCTCCAATCTTCAGTATTGTAGTTCAACTTCAGTTATCCCATAAGCGGTGGAATTTCACTGCAATACATCAAATCACCATCCTTTGTAAAATTAGGGACTAGGCTCATCTCTCTTTTCCTATACATCGATATATTCACATCTTGGTTTAGTAGATTCCATTGTTGAAGTCGTGACGCAAGCAACAGGGCCTTAGGCTTGGGAAGGTTTAAGTCTTTAATCAGATCATTCAGCTTTTCTTGACTTATCACATGTGGTTCATTAGTGTCAGGCACTGGAGCGTACTTGGGATCTGACTGTGTACTCGAAGATTGTGCAACATCCTAACAAGCAGCAGGCTCTTCATTGGATGAAACACTGCACAGGGTGTATGAGTATGGTGGTACGGGTACAGGCAGACAAACATCATGTTTCGCAGGTCTCCTCGCGGAATCCAAGTTAGGATACTGTATTTTATGCTTCATGTTTTTTGAGAAACCTTTTATATTAGTCAAGCAGAACTAACAGTCTGAAACATGATCACCGGGCTCGCGCCAAACCATGGTTACGGCGAACGAAATCGATTTAGTGTACCTTTCAACCATCCTGTGAGAGTAAGGTTCATTTCAAAACATGATGTCCTCAGCATCAGGAGATATTCGTAGCACTCACCCGTCTCCATTTCCTTCACATTGAATAAAGCAAGAAAATTCGAACAGCGATCCGTAATTGAAGACCTCCTAACATTTTACAGTTATATGTTCCACGAAAATATAGATTCTTTCAAAAGAAGGTATGTAACGAGGACTTTATATTTTGAAATAGACTATACGCGTACACGAGTTACAACTTTGTTTCGGAGCCCAACGCGATCCTGGTCGCCGATTTTACACCCGAAGTACAGATGGTAGGCTGTCTTCAGGAACGGTGACAATGGCCTACTTTGTCCCTTGAAAATCACTTCCCCACATATGTAGCAGAATGAATCTGTCGAATTGTTGCAAGTTCTCGGCATGTTCGTTTAACACAAACGTCAATATTTCACGCAGAAATATTTTTCACCTACGGTATACACAGACACAGCGTAACACCACCTTCTAACACGAAGATCAACTCGAAACTGAAATATTTGTTTAACGCGACAACGTGGTGTATGTCTTGGTGCCTTTTTTCAACAATCTGTCTGTCGTCTAGACAAAAGGGAGCCAACGACTGATCGCAAGTTGATTACGAAACCTTTCTCAGTCAATAACGCGTAGGTTTTAGTGTATGCAGTGTAAAACGACAATAAATCTTTGCAACCCAAGGGAAGGGGGTACGTTTCCGGGAGGTCATCAGATAGAGAAAAGAATGTTTCTGGGATATAGCTTAGTAACAGTTCTTGGATTAAGATAAAAATCAGAATTATGCACTCCAAACACGGAAAACACATATTAAATACGAAAAATTCAATTTTTCTGTCAATTATGGAAACAGCCAAAAAAAAAAAAAAAAACCTTACGTGCTGGAACTTTCTCGATGAAATATTCGTAATCAGCGTCTCAAAATCTATCTGGTGCACTCTTTCACCCTCGTGGGAGTATTTTTATGCCCACCAGTGTTATCCGAATGCAAAAGACCTCAACAATTTATCCCTCTACAAACGACGCTCTCTTCATCGCCTCTGTGGTCAAGTCGGAAGAGCACGTGGCTGGTAATCCAAAAGTTGGTAGTTTGCGCCCACCCTAGGGTGGCAGTATTTTTATTTTTTTTACTTGTTTAAAGTATTGTTTAGACTCACCTTAATGTAAACACATTACGCATATAGGCAATTTAACATATTTTGGAGAGTAATTTTGTGGTTCACTGACGCTTATGGCATGGGGAACATACCTAGAACATACTAGGACATTCCCCAGTTACATGTCAGGCATGTGGCTAGGGGCGGACATAGACTGTGACTCTAACTTGCCATCCATGTGATTTATTTCTCAGAAGTATATAAGGCACATAGTGGACACTTTCTCATGTACCTGCGGGAACATGATATGCATATGCCTGCTATGTAATTGTGCTGTTAGGGTTAGGTATAACATAGTTTAAAAATCTAGAAAACGGAAGAAATCATCTTACGGAGAAAAAATAAACATATGAGGGTCAGGAAAACGTAACAAATGGCATCCCTAATAAAAGTAGGCCCTCCTTGAAAATATCATGCCTCTTAGAAAAACTTTCTAGCTGAGAATTAGTTTTCAAACAATGGGACATTTATTTCCACTAATCTTTCAGCCTGATTTTTTTTGTATACCGGGTGTTCAGAAAGTAACTATGCAGTACCATGTTCTGTGCTAAGTGATGACTGATATAATTGTCAATTAGTAATAGAACATTTTCCATTGTCTAACATATTTGAACCATATTTGAACAGGTATTTGTATTTGTTCACAGGTCCGGTTTGATTGAACACCAACGCCTTGTGTAACATCATTGTGATCCAGGCCATCATGCTGACGATTGAACAAAGAGCGTTTTTTGTGGAGCATGTGTTCCGCAATGGAAACAAGTTTACCTCAGCAGTAGAAGCTGCATTTGCAGCAAAGTTCCCAGGAGTGAAGATGCCTAACCACAATGCTGTACGGAACCTCATCACCAAGTTTTGAAAGACCGAAAGTGTTCATAATGCTCCAAAATCAGGTAGGCCATCCACAGCGACATCCACAGAGAAGGTGGCGAAGGTGCAAGACGTGATGCTGCAGTCTAAAGAAATCGGTTAGACGACTAGCTCAGCAGGCCCACATGTCCGTGGATTCCGCTCAAAAGATTCTCCGGAAGTCACTGTCCATGTATCCGTACAAAATTTCGGTCGTGCATGAACTGAGGGACACTGATTACCCGTCGCGTGTGAACTTTTGCAACTGGTTCCTTTCCTTCTTGCAGGACAGTGGTGAGGGATTCTTGACAAAACTTTTTTCACGGATGAGGCATGGTTTCACCTCTCCGGTTATGCGAATAGCCAGAATAGTCATTTATAGAGTACGGAGAATCCGTATGAATTTTATGTATCCCCACTGCATGATCAAAAGGTTGGTACTTGGTGCTCCGTGACTCGTAAACGCATCATTGAGCCCATCTTCTTTCAGAACATCATAAATGCAGAATGGTACAGCACGTGCATTCTGGAGCCCTTCCTAGGCGAACTGAATGAGGTCGAAATTGAGAATACCTGGTTTCAACAGGATGGGGCGAATGCACATACCACCCACAAGGTAATGAGCTTTTTACAGAACATCTTCGGTAACCGCATCATCTCTCGAGGACTCTGGCCTCCGCTTTCACCCGACTTGACTGCATCGGATTACTTTCTATGGGGTACGTTGAAGGGAAAGGCCTATGAAGGCAATCCGCACACCATACAAGAATTCCAAGATGCACTGACACGTCTCATTCGGAACATCATTCCCGATGTTCTGCACAAGTCTTCAAGAACATGCAGAAATGTGTGCAACTGTGTCTTCAAGTGCAAGGGGATAACTTCCTGCATCTCTTATAACTTCCATGACATTAAAGTTTATTTTGGAGTTAATTTCAGTCGTTTAAAGTGGTTTATGGAAAATAAAATACGGCAAGTTATGCACTGCATAGTTACTTTCTGAACATCCTATATATTCACCGATTTTTATTTTTATTTTGCACTCACTTGATTGTACAAAAGCTTGTAAATGCTTAGTTCGAATTTCAGTTTTAAATATAAGACCAACTGCAATACAACAACCCTTGAGATCTAGTGTTCATGTTATAACTTACACTATGGAAACGTGTACGTAAAATACAATATGGCATTAATCGAAAGTATAGTTGTAATCTATGTGATTTACACATAGATTACGAAACACATCAGTAAAGCAGAAGGGTGATTTCTTTCAAATATTTTCTTTAACTAAAAATGAAACAACTCCTGAACTTCATCCGGCTATAATCATGATAGCAGCTACAAGTACAGTGGATAGATTCCTGATAACACATGGGAGAAATTTAGAAGTAGCAGGAAAGGGTTTAGGCAGGTTCAAAGAATCCGAAGATATAAAAATTAGGCATTTTATATCCTTCAGAATAATTGTGTTAACTTTAAAATATAATACATACATATGTTACCAACGGAGATAGAGTGGGTCAGTGAGTCGTGGATGAACAGGAAGTGACCCACCATCCACCATGACCTACTTTGACCCACCGATCCACTCTAATCAGTGTACTGGAGACAGCATCTAAGGAACACTGATGAATTTGTCTACGTTTCACTTTCAAGACCATCATTTTCCTCCGTTTTGCATTTGTTTCAATTTATTAACTGAGATGAGCATGTCTAAGTAGAAAGAGAACTTAGAAGCACTTTTGGACACTGATATTTGTAATTGTAATAACGGTAATAGGACTTACTACTTTGCTTTCGAGACATGGGCTGTGTCTTTTTTAGAGGAGCAACTAGTGGATAAAATATAGTTTTAAATCACCGGTAATACATGGATTATTATATAAAAATTGTATGTGTGATCGTCACGTCCAAATTAAAAAGTTAAATGAAATGACTTTTAAATATAGTTAGGCCTTAACCTCAACTAGGATGTTATCATGTCGCTTTCATTGTAGTACATATTATAAGGGAATAGTGAGAGTCCGAATTTTTGCGAAAAATTAAGTATCTCACTAGCCGTTTAACTGAAATTCAGTATATTAACTCTTTATTAAAAATAAACAGAAGGTGTTCTCTATTTTTTTTAAAATTCTCTTTTATGGGGGGAGGGAACTTTCTATATGGAAAATTGGTAGTGGTTTGATTTGGAAAAAAATAATAAAAACGATCGATGTTGGCTGAGAAATAATTATTAATTCAGAAACAAAAACTACAGTGTTTTGTATTTTATATCCACTGCTTTGTATTATAGTAATTACTGAAGCTTACCATATGTTTATTATATGGAGCGTTCAGAGCACAAGGCAATCAGGCCATAAAGCTGTGAGAGAAATAGACATGAAATTTGTACTGTAAGGTTAATTACATGGAAATTTTAAGTTTGTGTGGTATGCTGAATAATGGAAAATTTTACAATTTTTTCCCCTTTACGTTGGTCTACTTCACCTTAATTTGAGACTTTCAAATTTCATCCTTTTTTTCGACTGAAAAGTATCTGTAATTCAACAAGGAAATACTTATTGAAATTCATCGTAATTTGGCCCATGACAAATATTTTACCATTTTATATCGTAAAGATCAGATCCACCGGTATTGCAACAGAGCGATACTCGAGTGATTGACTGTAGAAATTCAACTTCGATTAGTGATACTTTCACATCCTTGTTTTATTACAAGTGTAAACTCTTTAGTCAGTAGAGAGGAGGCGTGGATCATGGGTCAGAATTCATTACGATGGGTTTTGATAGGTCACAGTGGTTCATGGTGAGTTATAGATCAAAGTGAATCATGGTGGATCGAGGGTCAACATGACTTGACCCACTGTGACCAACCACCCACCCTGATTCATTCTGATCCACCGACCCACTCTGCTCAGCGCATTGTAGACAGCATCTTTTAAACACAGGTGAATTTGTCCACGATTTACTTTCAAGGCCTACATTTTTTTTTCATTTTCATTTGTTTCTATTTACTTACCTGAGATGAGTAAAGTGAGAAAAAAAGCAACTTCAGGTATATTTGAATATTGATATTTGTAATTGTAATAGTAGCAATAGGAGTTATTACTTGGCTTTCGAGACAATCAAATTTCATAGTTTCTTTTTTCTTTGCGTTGACCTACTTTATCTTGATTTGAGACTTTCAAATTTCATCCGATTTTCCACTGAAAAGTATCTGTTATTCAACAAAGAAATAATTATATATAATAATTAAATTTAATATGGCCCATCACAAGCACTTTACCATTTTATATCGTGAAGATCAGATCTGCCAGTATTGTAACAGAGTGGTGTTTGAGCGATTGAGACCATAGAAATTCAAACTCCGATTAGTGATACTTTCAGAGCCTTGTTTTATTACAAGTGTAAACACTTTATTCGTTGAGAGAAGGACGTGGATCATTGGTCAGAATTGATGACAGTGGGTTTTGGTGTGTGGTAGGTCGAAGTGGATCGAAGTAGGTCAGAATAGGTCATGGTGAGTGGTGGGTCAGTGGGTCATGAATCAAGTTTTCATTGACCCACGCATCTCTGAGACAGACAAGACAATGTTCTTCATAGATCTCCAAATTGAAACATTTTTTTAGAAAACCGTTAAATATAAAACGTTCTTTATTTTTTGGTCTTAGGGGAACAGTTTATTATATTTTACGTCGGCGAGTTATGTATCTCATTTCCTGACATTAAGTTACTTCATACAAGTACAATGCAGTATATAATAGAACAAAACAAAAGTGTTCCTTTACTACAGGGGAAAAAGAACTAATATGAAGGCCCTCTTGGTTTGGAGCGCAACAAAAAAGCGTAATGTTTCCATTAATACTTCATTTCGTGTTACTTTTCGCTTCTGTGAGATAGTGCAGACAAGAATTAACACTGACGGTTATTGTAAGGAATTGAAGAGGCAGTAGGAGAAATGATATTTGTAGGAATAACTAGACTGTTTATACTCGAGTAACACATAATTTTCATGTGTTTGTGTTTTGAGTGGAGTGGAAATGATACGAAGCATATGTGCAAAGAGAGAGCAATGGCATTGTAATATACGTACTTCTGGGGCAATGCCATTCTATATAAACGCTGGTCTCTTCGGGAATGAATAATATTATTCTAAGACTGCTTTCATTCAAAGTTGTCTGGTTAATATAACGAGACCACATTAAAGAAAAGCTTGTCATTTTTCTTTTTTTAAAAAAAATACCTATAACAGGTTAGCTCTTGACTTAACGGCATTTTAGAGACTATTGAAATGATGAACGGATGAACATTCGTAATATAAATAAAGTTGATATATACAAATAAAATATGCTTCCAGTATTTAGTTTTAAATTACCATAAACAGTTATATTGTATAAAAAAGATAAAATGACTTACTCCCTCATCCAGTAGCGTACGCAAGATTTGATTAAGGAGGGGTTCAAGGCTCATATCCCTTCAGGACACGCGTGATTTTTGTGCATATATCTTAATAAAGTAAACTTTTATTTTTCCACAATATCTTCCTCAAGGGGAACTTAAACCCTCAGAAAACTACGTACGCCAATGCACTTATTACCAAACAGGCTATACTGCTATAGTTTATATATATGAAATTTGGACAGAGTACTCCTTTTTTTCATGGAAGCAAGGAATAAGGAAAGTTTTTCTGAAAGACATTTCCCTAAACCGTGGGGTATAAAAAAAATCATAACTTTTACCAAGTATAGGTTATATCAAGAATCCCTGAAGTTCGGAAGATGGAACTTAACATATAAATTTCTCATTAAAAGTAAGTGTTATAATATTTCATCATTTTCAAAACAACAGCTTCTAAACAGGGAAAGAGTTCAATTTCTATAACATTCTAATTTTCAACTTTGTATTTATAAAATGACGAATGTGAGAATTTAGCTAGTTATAGATGTGTAATTCAGTATATAGACTCTTCACAAACAAGTAATAGTACCCCAAGTGTACACCACGTGAAGGAGTTTTGCTTTATAGTGTGATATTTTCTAAATTATGAAATTTTTCAGTTTTACGTCCCACGATTATGCCATGTAGGCTAAAGGAGTTGATGATGGTAAGAACAAATGAAATGCTAGAATAAAGAAAATGTGAGGAAATAGGAGTACCCCGAGAAAATTAATGCACACTGTGTTTGTTGCCACAAAGAACAATTGGTGTGAACTGAAATTGAACCAGGGACTCTACGCACTAGAGGTGAATGCTTTGCAACTGGGCCACCGCGTCCGCATTTCTCAACTAATATTGAAATTGGAAGTGGTAATCATTTCTACCACTTCCGGTTCTAGTATAAAGATACATTTTTTTCGGACGCTTGATTGCAGAAAACCGTTTCTCGCTATATATTACCATTTTTAATCTATAGCGATCAACGTTAATACCGGGAGTAGATGATTTTTTGTTACTTCTGGTTTCAATAGAGAGATAAGAAAGAAGACGATGCCTATTCTCAGAACTTTAAATCGATTTTATAGAAATAGCTTCTCACTCTCTCTTATCATTTTTGCTCTTTGAAGATCAATATTGAAACCAGAACTTGTAATGAATAACTATCACTTCCGGTTTAAATATATTGTTACCGGAAATGGCTGATTTCTTACATTTCCTATTTGAATAACACCACATCCATTAATGAACTCAACTCCCACTTTAAATCCTGTATATCCTAGACAAAATTGATAGTAATCCATTAAGTAATTCTTGCGATTATTTTCTACCGCACGGATAGATACATAGACAGGGGGAAGGAAGCCTAAAGGAGTTTTGGACAACCAAATTCCTTAGAAATGAACAAACACGAGTTCCGGCATTTCTTTTAAACTACCCTGCTAAAAGAAGATGGAGCCAATTTTATATAATAGTATAATTTCTGACTTTATGAAAGAAATAGCCTCGGGTATTTAGAAAAGGACGTTATACTTCTGAAAACAAACACCATTGTAAAATAGAATATTGTAGTGGTGTAGAATAATTATGTAAGTTCTAAAAATTTATTCGCACTCAATGTATAAAGCTGTCCGTTCACAATCAAATAAAAGTTGAAGAAAAATTTCAAACGGTTTTTGGATGTAAATTGCATTAGTAAATACAGAGTAGCACAAAGTTGCTTTTCCCAATATGTGAAGAAATAAAATAGACGTTAGATGAGTTGACAATCTTTATTGTTCTTACAAATAGAGTTAAAACTGTTTGGCGCTATATTCAATGCACAAGATACATCTCTTCAGCACTGATTTGGAAACCTCATGATACAACCGAGGATTGGCATCCAATCTCTCGAATGATTGTTCGATCAGCTGTTTCAAGTGATCCAAATCCTGAGGTTGCCCAGAAAACACTTTGTCTTTGACAATATCCCACATGGACAAGTCACATGTTGTGGGGTCACATGAACGGGTTGTCCAATCTGTCGTGCCGTGACGACCAATTCATTCATCGAAATATTGATTCAAGAAACACTCGCAACAACACCAAAGTAAGGTGGTGCTCCATCATGTTACCACACAAACGGAATGTTTGCATAACGAGCGTTATTTTCAATTTCTGTTATGGTGATATCCTGCAATATCTGAGGGGTGTGTCATTGGCATCAGTTCCCTTAAAATCGAATTATCCTATGACAACACCACTCGAAATACCCCTCCTTCCAAATACTGACATCAATGACCACACTTCTTTCAAATTTCGTGTGGATTGTTATCTCTCCAACAAACACAATTGCATCTATTTACGCGACCTTTCACCTTAAATGAGGCTTCATCTGTCTACAAAATTTCCATTCATTTCCAGAAGTCTACCAGTTTCGTTCCGAATGAGAAACCACTCACAGAACTCAACACGTCAGTCCGGATCACCTTTGTGCAACACGTGTAGAAATTTTGACCGCTAAGGTTTATCTTTAAATTCTTTAATTTATCCCTTAAAGAGATACGCGTCATTCCCAGGTCAATGCGCGAGTTCTGGTAGACTTCTTCGGCCTAGATACACAACTCTAAGCAGCAAGTTCAGTGTTTCCTTCATTTCGTCCTCTTCGTGGTCATCCGCTTCGCAGTAGATTGCATACCAAGCCTGTAGCCTCTCATCGTTGGTTCTGATGGCTTGACGTGATGGTGCTTCCACACCTAAAAAATCTTCTAAAGTCTACTGTCACCGCATTTGTATTTTTGTTGTGTTTTGTTTCTACCAAGCTTGTAGCACGAAGAAATCCATTGTTCCTTTGTTAATTTGCGATTCATCTGCACACTACCTGTGCTACACTGCAAATCTTCACAGTAGTGCTACCTCTAATTTAAAAAATCACTACTAGCTCACTTGTTTTTATTTTCTTTCCTTGCTTGTTTTGGGAAAGGCGACGTTGTACTCACACTAGACCTCATTTTTGTATTGAGATCGATTACAGTACCTTTTACTTTAATTTCTGAGAAATAAAAATGTGACTTACACCACTGTGACTTTAACCCGTTAAAATATTATAAATGTTATATGAAAATGTATTCTAAGTTTAATGACTGGTGTCTGGCGCTATGGTTCTCACCACTGAAGCCAATAAACAAATGGCTTATTGTAATAAAGAGTTATTGTTGAAACTTTTTTGAAATGTCCCTCCTGCCGCATGTTCTCAGAGAGAGATTTCTTTCAATAGTTACCTTCAACATTCTAGTTGCTTCTCAGTGCCCAATGAATTTTAAGTTCTGTTTCTTTGCGATGACAGAATTTTCCAGGAACCGGTTCAGACTACATACCCTAAACACAGAGAAGAGACTTCCAATTGCAAACGTAAGAAGTAAAATTAGTTTATAGTTTTGTAGGTTAAATTAGTATTAGTAGTATTTAGTAAGATTATTTTATTACTTAGTGCCTGAGAGCTATTAGGTATAGTTAGTACTAATGACAGTTACGTAAGAAATCGTGCACTTAAGCAGATATTCCCATATAGCAATGCAGCATCAAGCCAAGTATACACATACAGTATGTATAATACATTTCATATTTATTACTCCGACTATACTCTCTCAAACCAGAAATGTGAGATTTTAACCGCACATTTTTTTAATGTTTTACTGAAAACCTTTCAGTCCCTGGGAATGGCATATGTTTGGTATCACATAAAGCAACACCAGGATCCAAGGCTTTATGAACTCTCTCATACTTCAAGTATGTGAGGTTTCAACTTCAACAATATTTCCTTGAACAAAAAATTGTTAACATCAAAAACAATTTTAACTATAAAAACAAAAAAAAAAAATACAACCTGACCACATATCTCCATGTGTGGAATATAGGATATGGATAGCCACCGTTAAAGTCGCCGTTACTCATCCAAGGTATTAACGTATTGACTCCTTTAACAAAACTCGGCCGAGATAATTGCAGATAAGAAAACCTACATATTTTTTATCATACGCAACTTATATTTCTTTCCTACTGTACAGGTTATATAGAAGCTAGGAGCTGTTATAGATTATAAATGTGATATGGATAACCACTGTTAAAGCCATCGTTACACGTTGAAGATATTAACGTATTGACTCCATTAACAAACGCCACCGAAATAATCGCTTTAGTTGTCTATTGCAAAAAAAAAAAAAAAAAAAAAAAAAAACAGAATTCAAAAATTAACTTTCATTCAAGACTTACATCATATGAAGTAGCGGACAGATGAACAGAGTACTAATATTATAATATTGCAATCTTTTAAGGCGTAATAAGCATTAAAAAAACGAATTTTTATTTCAATGAATCTGTGTGAACCATTTCCTTTCACTGCTAAAGATCCAGTTTCGAATATTGTTAGACTAAAATCAAACTTAAGCACTACACATTAAAAAAAATAGAATATATATCTCATATTAGTTTCATATTACATTGTGTACTGTTTCCCTTATTATGTAACATTTGGCGGCATTGATGTAATAGGGAACAAAATTCTTAAGACGTGACTTTTTGTTTCAAAAAGAAAGGACAAAAAAGCTCTTGAATACGCTTCACCTGAATTCGCTTCTAACATCTCTCTGATTAAAATTTTATCTTTTAAGGAATAGTTTCGCTCCAAAACTCTGTGAAATGGTTTAAAATAACGTGATCTTGAGGTTAAATTTAGCACGGAACGAAAAGCCATTTTCAAGGTCTGTTAATGGCCCTACGGCGAAGTAATTGATTTGCAAATGGACCGAAAAGACTTAGTAGCTCAACCAGAAATCCAGGATAGAAAGAATAAAAAGGTCTCTTGTCTTACGCAGCGACAAGAGAAGTCACTTCTGCGCTGTGGTACAATAAAGAATTTTTAATTAGAATTTTTTAAATCTTCATTGTTCAATATAAAATGAAGTTAAAGGAAGTTCGATAGTGTCTAATGATGTCTGCGATTGGCGTGACGTAAATGAATGGCTAGCATTCTTGTCTCGTATTTGGGATGTCCCTGCAGCGGTTCATCTTTCACCATTCATTCTGAGTTAGTACTCCGAAACGAGCATGTGTCTGTTTAGTGTTTCGTATTATGGATAGAAATTAAGAAGAAGGCTGCCTTCCAACCACTCCAGCAAGTTCTAAACAAAGAGTCATCTCTACCATGAGCAACGTTCAAACATGTTAACAAAGGATATTAGTGGGCAACCATCGTTTAAGCAGAGAAAAATTCATAAGCCCAGTGCTAGCAAGAAGGCAAAAGATAATGTTTTTCAACGCAGGAAACGTACTCTAAAACCACCTAAAGTCCTACCCAAAGATCAAGATAAGTCACACAGCTACTTCAGGAATTTACTCCTACCAAAGCACAGGTTATTACGCATCAGAGCATAGATCCCGCTATCTTCGAAGGGTAGGTTTCAATCCACTCAGCTCCTGACAGTACTGGGTCACCTGTTAAGCTTCATTTGATCATGAAAAACGAATATATTCTTTTGTTGTCAAAACCTACCAGAACCAAGTGTCTCTACCAATCATCCGAGGAAGAAACGTACGTTTACATGGCCTATTCAGGGAGTGCCGCTGCCTGTATGGATTCCTGATCTCAAGCAAGAAATTACATCCCAACAAGTAAAACTGCAGCAACCTGAAAGGTATCAAATTACACAAGAGTCCTACATTGCTCCTTCGGCTACTTACTTGACACTTAGTTCAAAAGAGATTCATCTACCACGACACGAAATATGTACGACCTGTTGCAAAATGGGTCAAAGATCGCCCTTTTCGACTACGTTAAGACCAGGATCCTCGTTACTACCAATCTCAGCAACTTATTCATGCTGATCTCCGATTTACTGCTCCTTCCAGTCCAACCCTTTCAAGAGAGTGTTACATAACATCGAGCCTTCAATCTCTCCTACAAGCAAGCAAGAACGTTGATGAAGGAACGACTGCGAAACTACATTTCGTCTGTCTCCGAGCACCCAAAGGATCAACTTATTGACTGACCATCATCAAACTCTGAACAGCCTGCAGAATATTGTTGCATACTCAAGCCACTGAAGAGGATCTTGACGAACTTCAAAATCTCCTTAAGAGCATGCTCAAAGTCTCTCTCAGAACCATTAGTACCTGAGTCACCTTTGTTCTGACTCTCCTCATCCATCAAGGAGACACCAATAGTCTCTGACAAGTACTCATAACTACCTCCAAGAAGATTCTTAAGAAACAAATTCGCTCATCAATAGGTCCTCTGGAAACACGCTAATATCACTTACTTAATCTCTATTATCAGCAAATCTACCTCCACAGGTTTTTAATAAATAAATTGCAATATTTGCAATTAGGGTCATTCTTTAGGGATGTCCGTGTACTGGAGTATCGGTCTTCGCTCGGTTTGCTGCCTGTTTTCCATTTCGGTTTCTCATGGCGACGTTGGGTGATTTTTCTTCCTGTGTCGAGGTTAATTTCCGCTCCTCTCGTTCACTAGTGTTGTATCGTTGTTTGCCGTAGTGTAAGCTCTCCTGTCTCTGAGTTCTACATGTGCGTGTTTGTCCTTGCAATGGTTGTTGTCGTTGTGCGTGTGTTATTTTATTTTGTGTCTGGTGTTCTTCTTTGTTTTGGCCTGATTGCATATTTCAATGATTACTCTGTTTTACGCTTTCTGTTTGTGTTTCCTGGTATCTATTGTTAAGTGGTGTTAGGAGTTCTTCGTTTCGAGTCTTCTTTGGTGGTTCTATTGTGTGTTACTTAGAGTTATGGTGAGAATGTTGGTTGTGATTGTAGGGTACTTTGAGTTGAGACTTTGGGGTCTTCTGTGGTGGTATTGTGTTGGTTTGAGTTTGAGATTATAATGAAAATAGATGCAACCCGTGCTACACTATTTCTATGGACAAAAGGTCTAAAAAAAGAACAAGGCGTCCTTTTTTGCTTTCGGCCAAAGTAAACGCAAGTTCTTCGTTCATTCTGTCGTTACTGATCATAACTGTGATTTTTCAAATTTTTCAAATTCTCATTGTTTGCAAAGGACGAATGCATGGAACACCAAGTAGAGTTACCATATTTCTGATATTGCAAAGCAGTACACTTTGATAGGAGGTAGATCTTCCAAACTGGGACATTTGTTTGAGGAATTTACTTCACTCCTTCCATCGGTTTGAAGTACCTAACCTACAAACGAATAAGTTTTATTTAATTTTTGTGGGAAGTATTAGTATTTGCCAGTTAGGAAAGTAACATTCGTCTTAGATTGATTGATTATAATGCCATATATGGAATGTGTGTCACAAAGTGGTGCTCTCTACCAATATTCAAGCGTACTATCAATTAACATTACATACAGTGATCATTTCAGAAGAATTTTCCGGGAGGAATTTGAGTAAACCGGGGGAAGGGTGAAATTAGTATTTCAAAGAATCTCGTTATCCAGGTTCAGCACGATCGGTTTATTGTTCCAGGGGGATTGTCGTAACTCTGCTGAGAATTTCCCTGAAATCGTCACTGTGTAGTTGTTAATGTAAAAGTATGCAATACCAAAAATACCTAGGTAATATGCTAGAATATTACAATGAGGATAAGGCTCACAAAACGAGAAGAAAATATTGTCGGTACTGGAAATAAATAAGAACGAAATGTAAACCGGCGAGATACCAGAACAAGAGCTTTCAAACGGGATACTTCTGTTCAAACTGGGACGTGCAAAGATTTTTGAGTTTTAAAACTGATGGAAGAATTAATATAAACTGTTTTATATGGGTACCTAATGAGAAGTAAGAATCTATCTGATGAAGTTTTGGACATCATGACATTCACATGAAAGCAGCAGTCATCTTGAATTCAACTCTTGAGTTTTGAATGGAAAGGAATGAATCACATATCATGTTAGATTAGTTCTTTCACCAGAAAACTAAACGTGAGAGTTATATTTTTACATATCTTTAATACGTATGTTTAGAAGATAATGGTTATTAAAGATCGAATTTTCCAAAATGTAATAGTTTTCTGTTTGTTGTTTCAGATAATTTAGAACAGTGTTAATATCTTAAAAAAAAAAAAAAGCTTAAGTACGTAGTTCTAATGACGAGTGGTCGTAGTATTAGGATGACTATAGCGAAGGTCAACTTGTACCTCCGAAGAAAACACATATTAGTAAAGTTTTTGAAATATCGATGAGAGCTCCCTCGTGGCTTAGCAGTTAACATACGCGACATTGGCGTGGGAGACCCGGGCTCTATTAGAGGCTGAAGCTTATGTTAAGCTGTAGTAAGTCTACATCTCATATAGCCTCGCTGCTAAAAGGGACGCTAAACTAAAAATCAAATCAAATAAAACCAAAACATTGAAGAAATTTCAGTAGATAGTCTGTATATGACAAGGAAAGCAGAACTGCTGCTAATGAGAATAAGGAAAGAGCAATGTGGTAGCCGTTGTAAAGAGTCCCAAATGCTGTACTAACTATCAGTGGCATGCGTAGAAGTTTGTCAAGCTCCCAAGTTCATAAAATTTCAGGTGTTTTTATATGATAAATGTTTCTTTTTCCCTGTAATATTGGTCACATAGAGTTAAAACTCCGAACCTCTCCTTGAGCACACCATTGCCAAGGGTATCGATTGTATCAACTGTAAGTTCGAGATACGTATTAGCGCTGTTGCATAGAGTAAATATAAGTTTTACGAGTAATGACAGAAGCAATTTTAGAAGTATCTGGGAATTGCTTCCAACATCTTGATTAGCTAATCGTTCGTTTCAGCATCCTTTATTGGTCATTTCGTTCTCAATTGGGTAATGGGTTGACATTACTTGTACAACTTGCATTTACTCTGGTGCTACATACCAAAACGTTACCCAATCTACTAACTTCAATTACAATTGCACCTAAATATGAATTATTCTGACGATGAAAGTAATTCGCACAATGGGCGCTGGATCAAAAGTAGATAGTTTCTGTACTATCAATAGATCCCTGATTCTATAAAGAATACAATCCTTCGTTGAATCCAAAGCTACGGATCCCGCAGTTCAAATACACATTCAATTCTAATTTAATTACCATACAAAGAGTTAAGAGTGTTTAAATTACTATACAACATGATACATAACTTTCCTGTGCTGTAAAGATGTGCAACAGCATCTCTTCCAGTGGCGGATCTAGGAGGTAAAAACTGGGGGGACAGCCAGAACCCAGACTATTGTATGTATATCATGAGTTTACTATAAACTTTCAAAAATATATAAAGAAGAGCTTAAATTACTTTTGTCACTCAAAAAACTGGGGGGGCTAGGCCCCCCGGCCCTGGTCTAGATCCGCCACTGACATTGAAAAAGAACGATCAACTCTCCTTTTACATTTTCTAAAGATAGTAGTGACATCATGAGGCGCAGCTGTAAAGCATCTGTTTCCACCTAAATCTACGCGATATCCCAGTGTTTCGCCAGTTAATTCCGTATGCAGTTATTACGTGAGTATCAAATATTAACAATTGAGTTATTAATTTAGTATCAAGCAGTAACAATTGAGTTTGTCAATTGAGTATCAAATAACAATTGAGCTACCAACTCATATCAAAACTAACAATTGACATATCAATTAATTATCAAATATTAACAATGCAGTTATCAATTGAGTATCAAATACGAGGGTCATTCGGAAAGTAAAGAACGTTTTTGTATAAACACTTTAATAACTGATATACAAAGGTGAAATTTGTGTTACATACTATGTGATACTTAAGTTACTTTTCGACATAGTCGCCGTGTAAATTTAAACACTTGTCATACCGTGGTACAAGTTTTTCTATGCCTTCGGAATACACAGTTGCCGCCAAACTGTTGGACCTATCACTAACAGCTTCCTTAAGTTCATCATCACTGCCGTAGTGGCTTGATGTGAATCGCCTATCCTCTTGAATTTTCCGCTCAATTCTTCCTTTGAGTTCGTCAGTCACAACAGAAGGTCGGCCCGAGCGTTCCTCATCGTGCACATTCGTCCGTCCGTCATTAAACATAATGCACAACTTACGAACTGATGCTTCATTCATTACATTTCCATACACCTCAGTGATTTGTCTATAAATTTCTATCGGACGCAATTTTCGTGCATTCAAAAATCTTATCACACTACGAACCTCACACTTGGCGGGATCAGTAATTGTATCGCACATTTTACAGTCACACAGCGAAGCAATAACGGACCGTAGCGGATCGCAGCTGGTGCCAGACTGAGGCTAAAGCATGCCCAGGTCAATAACCCAGCGGCAGCGGGGGTGGGGGGAACACGCGCACGCGCTAGCGCAAAACGTTCTTTACTTTCCGAATGACCCTCGTACTAACAACTGAGGTACCAATTTAGCATCAAATACTAACAATTGAGTTATCAATTGAATAGCAAATACTAAGAACGGAGTTATCAATTGAGTATAAAATACTAACAATTGAATTATCAATTAACTATTAAATGATAACAATGAAGTTATCAATTGAGTTATCAAATCAGTACTAAATACTAACAACTGAGTTATCAATTAAATATCAAATAGTAACAGTTGAGTTATCAATTAATTATCAAATACCAACATTATTGCATTTGCTATTGTTTAACTTATTTATTTTCTGCCCTCGTATAATAGAACTTACAAGCTCCCCATTCCCAAATTTCTCGACTTCAAGCTGGAAAGAAATATGTTAACTAACAGAACGTTAATTTGTTATCAAGAGCTTCATAAAAATGGCTTAAAGAACGTACGTAACTGAAAATAATTTTCGATAATATAAATGTGAATTCTATTGGTTCTCTTAATTTCACCTGCACTTCAATCGGAATAAAAAAAAATTAGGGAAAAAGAGGAAAATCATAACAGAGGCATGTACATAATTTGTCAGAGACGCGTGAGTGATGGCGAATGTAGAATGATTGACAGAATGGAATGTAGTTCGCATATGAAAGAAATAAATTACGCTTCGGTGGTAAAACCCACAAAAAAGAGCTCAATTATACAACACATGACGTACAGGTGATAATGGGTTCACATAAATGCCAGGAATTAAAAAATCGAGGCTCACTAAATTAGTTTCAATATCTATATAGGCAAATGTGGTCTACAGTAATATGTTAAAATTTACACCACCTCTTACAGAATGTATCACATTGACTCAATTAAAGCATAAAATGATATGAGCTGACTCATATACCTGCATATGCGTACGTGTGTTGTGTGTGTGTCTGTATGTATGTACACAGGGTGTTAATGAACTATACCGACAAACTGTAGGAAGCAATTCCTCACATCAAAATAAGAGAAAAAGTTCATATGGACCTATGGCGAAAAGTGCATAGTTTCAGAGCACTGTCCAAACTCGCAAAAAAGCCAAATTTTCAGAGGCCCTACTTCGAATTCCATAAGCTGTGGATGGTAATCCTTATCAGCATAAAGGAAATCACGCATACATAATCCAAAAGTGTATATTTCATCCATTTTCAATAGGTATACAGGGTATTCCCAACATGATGTAATTCTCAGATATGTTCTCAATAGAGTTTTCAGGTATAACCTGATTTCAAGGAGGGTCCAAAGTAGGAGAAGGTAAGACTTAACAACAATGGATAGCCAATTCTTCGGAGGGAATTCAGAAGTGTTAGGTACTGGTAGCTCCATGTATTTTCGTGTTCGGAATAACGTGTGCTGGGATGTATTTCGTCACAGTATGTTTCACGTTTTCTTCACTAATCACTGTGAAAGAAAACATCGCAGCATGCGTTTTCCCGAGAACGAGGTACCATTCTGCTGATGATCCTTAACACTTCCGACATCCCGCCAAAGGATTTCATATTCATTGCTGTCAAGGCTTATTATTTGCCTACTTTGGACAAATCATAAAGTCAGAGCATATCTCAAAATTCGGTTGATGGCATGTCTGGGAATTTCACCCTTCAGAGAATACTCTGTACTCCCATTGAACATTTAATGAAATAAACATTTTAAGATTGGGCATGTGTGACTTCCTTTACGCTGATAAGGACTACCATCCATAGTTTCTGGAATTCAAACTAGGTCCTCTTGAAATTTGCCATTTTCCTGACTTTGGACAGCCCTAGCTCTGAAACTATGCTTTTTTCCCCACAAGTCGATATGAACTTTTTCTCTTATTTTGATGAAAGGAATCACCTTCTACAGTTTGTCCGTATAGTTCATTAATACCCTTTATATAATAGTCTAAATAGTTGATTATTATATGTTATATTATCCTTCAATTAGCTGAGGACCCCCCCCCCGGAATTTTCTTGGCCTACGCCCTCGCCACTTCTCATATCTCCAACATAAATCTGATCTTAAGGGATTTCGAGATATTGCTATCTTATTATAATAATTACAGTACAACTACATCCTTTTTCTTCCCGCCTTCTTCTACCCTTCTAAGGAAAACATAAAAAACGCTGAAACAATTTTTAATGATTTTAAATTAAAATCCTAAGCATAAATATGTATGTGTTTAACATTAAAACATTTCAATATATATATATATATGGTCATCTTACTTGAATAATTAAAACCCCGACTATCTTTTTCCGTCTTTTTCTTCCCTTATAGGGAAAATATTAAAAAGCACTGAGACACAACTTTAATTATTTGAAATGAAAAGTCCATATACCAAATTTCATATCTCTGATCTTAACGGATTTAGAGATATGGTCATCTTATTTTAACAATTTCAACTCGTACTCTTTTTTTTTTCTACCCACCTTTTTCCTTCCCATGTAGGAAAACTTTCAGAAAACACTGAAACACTGTACTTATTTTAAACGAAAGATCTAAATACCAAAATTCATGTCTCTAACGTTATTAAATTTCGAGAAGTTGTTATCTTATTTGAACAACTGCAATCCCTATTCTTTTTTCTTCCCGTCTTTTCTTCCACGTACCAAATATATATGTAAGAAAGTGAAACATGTGTCAGATTATTTTAAAAGAGAAGCCCAAATTCCAAATTATATGCCTTTATCCTTAAGAAATTTTAAGATATGACGTCTTATTATGTGCCAAATTTCAACACTACTCGATTTTTTTTTTTTTTTTTTTTTTTAGTTTCTCCTTCGTTGATGGAACAAAATTATCAGAATCTAGATGTAATAGGTTTTTTTTAACTTGCTGGGATTTTCTCCATCTACACCCTTCTGCATTAAACGCTTTTATATAATTGCATTTTTTAAGAAAAATGTTAATTTTCATTTAACTGCTTCGGTACTATTCGTCCGAACATAATCGTTATTATATCATTTGCTTCAGAATGAAAGTAGTTTTCAATTTGTACTGTGTGTATGAGTTCATAATGTACGGAGAAAAGGAACTTTGAAATAAGTAGAAAATTTTCACACTATCTTTTTTTTTAATTTGGACATTCTGCCTACAAGTACCTGAATATAATCTACTTTGAAAAATCCTATGGTCTATACGTAGTGTATGTGCCAAGTTTCGTTGCAATATCTAGAACTGTTACGAGGGAAAATATTTTTCAATGTTGTTTGACAATACAAATGAAATACTAACGGCGAATCGAACCCACTAATAGAACATGTATCCTTCTGATTTATTATGGATTACATACAAATTACATCATCCAATTTCCACTTGCTAATAAAAATACAACAAATCCACATAAATAGCAGGTACACTAACATTTATTGCTCATGCTTGCCTCACTCAGCACTAATATAAAATTTTCTGAATGCAAGGTGGTAAAAGAGAGTAAAGAAGGGGCAAAACGGTATAAAGTTCATTTCTTAATATATCCGCATGAATTACCCTCGCCATTCCGGTCCCAAGCCAGTGCTGAGAAAGAGGGGGGAACACCCTCAAGGGTTGTATGAATTGTAGCAGCCCAGTATGCAATGGAATGTATGCATTGTAGCAGCCCAGTATGCAATGGAATGTATGCATTGTAGCAGCCCAGTGCTGGAGGGCATATTGGAATTCGTGAAGTAAGTGAAGACACGTTACATTCTCGTATAACCGCATTATGCCGCTGCTCCTCTCTATGAGTAGCGCGCAACAGCCCACCGGCGAAGATGAGGCTTCGAATATCCTCTGAAATGGGCGACTAATTCATGACATTTGATTGTCACGGTCTTACCGAGGTAGGAGTGAGAATTGCCTCCCCTACCAGCTGACGCGGGGTTCCTCCGAAATGGGCGACTTGGTCGTGCCGTTTGATCCAGGAGATAAGACTACAGGGTACACCAACAGATATGCAAATGGGGAGTGGTGTGCTCCCAGGGCATGTATCTACTCCCTGCATGGAGGATGATGTAGGTTGAGCCCTCAAAGAGCGTTTCGTGCCTGCTCTCGGGTCTGGGAGAGGATATTCCTATCCTAAAGCATACTCGTATCTCAAGAGCAAGTGAAGTAGTGGAAGCAATTTTTTGTCCCAGGCTTTTCCTTGGTTTCATTGAGTGCAGGATCTACGACCCTACCAGGGGAGCCGCCACTCCCAAGTGGCCGTTGCCTTTAAAGGAGATAGTCTACAACAGCCACTGGATCTGGAAATGTGCAGTGTACCTCTTCTGTAAATAGAAGAAGTTCCATATTGCTTGAACGGGCCTATCCTGGTTCAACGGTCCAGTCCCTTCCAATGGTGGCCTATACGTAGTTTTGGGTTCGGAAGGTAGCTTAGCTATAACGTGTACATGACCTAAACACGTTAAAGATAGGGAGCCCCATATTGCTTGGTGACCCTACCAGCGGAGGTCCCCGACTCCCAAATGAACATGTCTGCTTGAAGACGGTCTACATTAATCACTGGCTCTGGTAATGTACGGTGTGCCATTACCGTAGTTAAAGGAAGTCCCGCGTGCTTGGACGATGCTAAAGGGATGGAAATGTCAGCATATTGCCTGCAGAAGTGACTGAAAGGTGACTGGGGAAAAATCCATACCTCAGGCATCAGGGCAAGGATTTCTGATCTCAGTAGAAGGGAGAAAACTGCAGAATAAGGAGCTGGCATTAAACTCAAATGGTAGCTTAACACGTACTATTAGATCCGGAAGTATCTTGACGTGTACGTGGTAACTCTACTCGAAAGACGGAAGCCAGTGAACGTACAGAGGTAGGCTGGCCGGGATTGAGCAAGCTTCGTCGGGCATGCTCGGGACTCTCGGATTGGGTTGAACTCTGCCGGGCTATGGTCATACCATGGATTCGGTAGTTTATATAAACTTATCCCAGGAAACTGGGTAACGCTGAGCATCGATGGGAAGAAAGCTTGCCTTATAATGCTCGGACACCATGCCTACAGAGCATGGGACGACCTGACTCGCTAGTAGGACAGCCTCTACCAGTAGGTCAACTGGTAAGCACTTAGGACTTCGATCTAGCTGTACAGTGGGCATATCCCGCTCCCTTAGAGAATAGAAGTTACATCGCAACTTGCGAATAAAGTTAAAGGAACAAACTTTGGTAATGTGCTGGTGCACTAGGACAAATTTTCCAAAATTGAACAACTACGAGCCGGATGCATCTAGTGGCACAACTTAAGCCAAACGACCGCAGCACGTCTCGAGAGCCGTGCGAAGTGAAGGAGTAGAACACTGTTATCTAATATCCGTATGAACTATAGACCCAAAGTAGCGATTGATACTGATAAACTTTCCTTCGATCAAACTTTGGGAAGCAAAGACTGAAATATTTTTGTTACCCCAAAACACGGGACTTCGAATCTAAGGTAATCTTGAAATGACACCATCACCCTATATCACAGAACAGAAAGTGTTCAAAATGCATGTTGTTATATAACGTCATACCCTCTAAGACGTGAGGAGAAAAATCACTTTGAAGTAAGCATTTGAAGTAAGCATATAGGTTTTAGGGGATTGTAATTATATTGTGTATCTTGCACTGTTTTTGAGCCCAATAATTTAAAAGGATGACGCTTAACTTTCTATTTGTTCCTATTGAATCCAACTATTAACTAAAAGAAGGATGATTGAGTTTCCGTTTTTCGTTCTTTATTCTCCACCTTTGGCTCGCAGTTTAACCGATTGCTAGAATCTAGACATAAGATGTTTTTTCCAGCTTGCTAGATTTTATCCATCTACACACTTCTACCTTTAAGGCTATTAATCACCGTTTCTTGAGCTTTCGCTTCTTACCCCACTAATATATGGACTCTTGCGATTACTTGTAGCGCTAAACTTACAATCCTGGCACCTTTGAATGTGTTCCTTTATAGAATTACATGAACGATTGACTGGGAGATGGATTGAGGTATTGCGTTTTATCTGGTGCTGCGAAATTTGCAAGGCAACGATCGAACCAGGTATGAACCCTGGAGAGGAGATAACTGTTCCGGATTTTCAACAGGACCACGCCTAGCACACTTTTTCTAACAAATATTTATGGGTCCACTCTTAGCACAAACACACATTTCTGTTTCTGTTCCTGCTTAAAAATTCAGTAATATGTTTAATTTGCTCTTGATTCAATTTTGGTTTAACGTCCCTTTGAGCGGCCAGGATATATGAGACGTAGATCTGCAGTTTAACGTGGAATTTGAACCACATGAGCCCACACTGGAAATCGAACCCGGGTCCCCTACGTCAAAGGCGAGTGCACTGACCACTTAGCTACGAGAGAGCCCCAGTAATATGTTTAAGAAAACAAGTAATACCATGATTTTTAACGGTATCGCTACTTTCTGCCAATGATGCCACGAGGACATCTTACAAAAGTCGCGCCAATACCATATTCGAAAACGAAATACAAAAATAGAATAAAAAGAAGAAACTGTATTTAGGAACTTGAAGAACAGATGAGGAATATATTATTGTATGTAAAGAAATTTATTTCGCCGGCATTCTCAAATTAAGCACAGACATACGAAATACTAATAATTATATATGAATACGTTAATGTTGTACGGGAAACCAAGAGGTAAATAGTATGAAGAGTGGTAATATTTCATGTTGTGAGAGATGTATGTATAGAATGAATCAGTGACTAATATTAAAGCTAACTGAGATTATGAAATGATGTGTCGAAATAGCGTAGATAAGATTAAAGTAATAGAAACGATGAACTTAAAGTACGCAAAAGCATTAATCCAATATGCACTCTATATACACAAAAATTTATACTTAACAGGTAAGTACAATTTAGGTTGACTGGAGTTGGTGCAGAATTAGTTCCAATGACATTTGTTCTGTGATGATCAACATTCGGGTTAATGATGTCTAGGTTAGTAACTAAGTATTTACTAATGAAGACTTCTTATAAAATCTTCAATATCATTGAGTCATTTTTGTTTCCGAAGTAGCTGCTAATGTTCCTCCTTTCTAAGCTAGTACTTCCGAGGAAATCACACCAACGCTTCCGAGTTCAGTTATTTATTATAGAGACCACAATAAATAAAAGTGTACTTCATACGTAGAGAAGGTATTGACGCCCATACCTTAATACATACAACTTTTTTTCCCTATTTAGTTAACATTCGCCCTCTTTCTTTCTCTCTCTGCGTCTCTCTCTCCCTCTTTGAATCTCTCTACCAATTTCATTTTACGGTTCAGTGAAACGGAAAAGTTAATAGAAATTTTATTTACTCGGCTCATAAATTTATCCTTCAATGTTTTCACTTCATTTCATTCCTATGAGTACTTTTATTTTATATTGATTTATGTATGATGTTGATGATATATGAAAGGTTTCTCAATTTCTGAGCAAATTTCTGGTTAAAGCTGCACAAATCATTGAAGTAAAATTGCTCAAGGCTGTGATTTTTAATTAGAGACACACACAATCTCGTCAAGCAGAGCTTCATCAAACCGTAATTTGCAGTTGTTTGTTGGTGATGCGCGTAGGTTCTTTTCTGCGACTACTGGCTCTAGAAGACTATTCACATTTTAACATATACTGATGTAAATTGAATTAAAACCTTTGAGTTTTACACCCCACGTTTATGCCGGGTAGGCTAAAGGAGACGGTGATGATGACAAATGAATGAAAAGTGGATGAAGAAAGTGGGAGGAAACGGGGGAACTTCGAGGAAACCCACGCACACGGTGCTTGTCCACCACGAGGTTCACTTGGCGCGAGCTGGGATCGAACCAAGGACCCCATGCACTAGAGGTGAATGCTCTACTACTTATACATCGCAACCTCCCCCCCAAAAATGAAATAACGGTACAGGCCATCGCACTAAGTTTTCTCTTTCCAATTCCTTAAAATATATCATGTTATGCTGCAATTTTATTATGAGGCGTTTTCGGAAAATTTCACCGAAAGAAAGCTCATGTTCAAAGGTAAACTACCCCTTCTATATTTTTCCATAAGAAATGACTTATGCCATATGTTAGGGTTATTAATGAAATATTTGATATAAAATAGTAACAAAATCGCGTTAGTGGTAGTTTACAAAATTGAAAAAAAAAACCTCGCCCCAAGAGTAAACTAAGCCTTGTAATTTTTTTTTCGTGAGGAATAATTTACACAATATTAAAGAACTATTAATGAAATATTTATGTATGAAATATGAACAAAACCGCCTGAGTCGTTTTTGATAAAATCATCTTTAAAAACTCACTCTCAAGAATGGCCTACCCCTTTTCAATTTTCTCAGAGAAATGACTTCAGAGTATCACCGAGAATCACATTTTTTCAGGGAATCACATTTTTTATTTTTACCCTTAAGTAAACTACCCGTATTTTAGGGGTAGGAAGAAAACTTAAAAAAACTTAAGGACTACATGAAAAATCTTAAGTTTAATGTTTGGTTGAGACATGGTATGACCTCTAGGTGACTGCACATCAGGACAAACGAAGGAAGAAACAGACGGATATATGCTGAAAAATCCGCCAGTGCTAGGCCATGAAACATGTAAATCCATTGAAATATCGAATTGGATTTATTTTGTCACAATCATCAAACTTTTTTTCTCTCCTTTGGTTGCTCGGAAGTAAAAACAGACACTCAGAACAAAAGTGATCGAGAAACGTCGTAATTATGTTGGTCATTAGTGACGGATTGTACACACAATGATCAATACGCCACGCTATAAACCCAGGAAGAAGCGAGTATGGATTCTGGTACCTTCGACTTTGCCTCAGCAGCAATTGGTCATAGCATAGGATAGTTCAAGTATTTCCCGCACTACACTGAACGTCTTTTTTTTTTTTTTTTTTTTTTTTGCTAAAGTTCAAAATACACCTGAACAGCATAGGGGCGTTCAGAAATACGCGATATTAAAAGACCAAACTGTATCGTAATGAACAGTTACAAATGTTCGAAATGAAAAGTTTATGTTCCTCATAGATATAACATGTTTCAAATTTCAACGTGAATAAAACACATTGAATTATAAACAAATTTTGTGTCGAACTAGTATAAATAAAATTTTGTTTTCAAATAACCAAAAAGGTTGCCATTTTCTAGTCTTTTCTGAAGATGTATCTGTTCCGAACATCCAGCATTGATTTAATCTCTTCCGGATATAACGTAATTTGCAAAGATAGAATGAATACGCTAAGAGCTCAAACGAATCATCGTGTCAGTCGGATGATGTTGGTTAGGTTACAGACCACCACTGGGTCGAGGATTCAAATCCGTAGTGACCCGTTAATTCTACCGAGACTCGGTAACCCAGACGATAAAAAAGAAATTTTACTTATTCCCTTGGGTTTAAAAAATATTTGTCAGAAGTGACCAGGATTGGGGATATTATTCCCAGAGCACGAAACACACGACACCGAAGTTTCCAGTTAATTAGACTCTCCAGACCAGGTATATTGGGCTCTTCCTCCGTTTTAACTTTGGAACATGAAGTGCGTGTGTGTGAGGGAGACATAGAGGTGGAGAGAAGTGAAAGATGCAAATACAGGATAGGGAAACGGCAAGAAAGAGGGAGAGGGGGACGAATAAACATACGAAACATACTTATCATTGGGGTGTATGGTGTAGAACGCACACACTGTTTACTGGAATTATCGCTAGTGATGTCTTGTAAGTTCTCCATCAGAAGGTGTATCTCTGTTTGCAGCTGTTATTTCATGAGAAAAAATCATACTACCTGATAGGGAATCGAACCAAGATTTTCTATTTGGAGCCTAGCATGTTACCACTACACCACCGATTGCTTTAGCCAAAGTTTGTTTAACAAATGGTGTAGTGTTTCTTTCTGAGAACGATAACACCAAAAGTGTACACTGCAGATCAATGATGTCTTTGGAATGTCCCAGTAATTCCTTTTCCCTTTCCCAACCAACATTCGTAAATCGTCTCTATCATGATACAGATGTTTGCTTCCACATTCATTGCTTGTCCCGTATGATAATTCGATTCTTCACAATCACTGTAAAAAATTAACTTCGGCGTGAACAGGATTTGAACCTATGTTAGATAGCGGTATTATTCATAAAGCCATTACGCTAGCTCTACACTATCATGTCACCTGAAATTACAAGCCAAATATTACTTACTTTAGCCCTGATCTTTGTAACGAATCGGCTTCTTCCTATAACGTTATTTGCACCAAAGTGCACAACGAAATTCATTTATTCGACGGCCTAGAGAGAAATTTCTAGATTTTAACTAGTATACATGTTAGGTTGTTTTATGCCATTAAACACTACTTTGCTTAGTCCCTTACTTAGTAAACATGCAAACCATCAACAAAATTTTACTTATATCCCCGGTACAATTTATTTCCTTAACGATTTAATCATCAATGAACAAATTTATTGAGTAGAGTGTTGAGGTAGAACTAGATAGCATGTTCCAAATGTTGTCTTAGAATTGTTATAAGATGTACATACAGGGGTAGAAGTGAATCTGGAAAGGAAGTGGACGGGAGGCGCACACCGTCCCCCGTGTCTATCTTTGCCCATTGTGTGTTTTAGGAGGTGGGGGGATGCCATAAATATTTTTTGCAAGTGGGGCAACGGCGTTCTCCAGTGTTCCCCCTCACTTTTACCCTCGTGTACACACAATATATTACATCACAGTAGCCTTGTTAAACTTGCTGAAATATTGGCCTATTACTTTTTCCTATGGTTTCCCTATTTGGGTCTGTTGCTTCGGAGACGAGATTCTATTTACGATGCAAAAAATACATATATCAGTCTGTGATTAATACTAATATTAAAATTTCAAAATATTTAAGTGTTACAGGTCACTAAACATCTAGTCGTTTTTAAAAATTAGTCTTAAATGCTACTATCCTATCTTAAATCTGGCTCTTAACCTTTACATCGAGTTACAAATAGGGTATATCACTAATATCGTTATAAAATAAGAAAATTGTAATAAATAGTAAGAAAGATTAAATAGGAAGAAAATAAAATGTGAAAAGGACATATCAAGGAAATTAAAAATAATGGGAAAGGACAAAATCAGGAAAACAGAATCAAAATCAGTGAAAGTCAACATCCCTCTATTGTTACCTTCCATCATTCTACAATAATCTCTTTCTTATTCTTACTCTTATTGCTATAACCACTTTGTGGTTTTTATAAAAGAAGTGTCTTATCCATTATCCATGTCGTGTACTGCACTTTAAATTGTGATAAAGTAGTAAAATTGTATTAAATAAAAATAGTTTGCTCTAAAATTGCCGTCGTTACAAAATAAGCTCTGACCAACATGCGCAGGCATACAATCCAAAACCGCCAGTGTTAAACAATATGGTTATACGGTTAAATTATTGTGAATATGAAAAGTAGCGACGTCAGAAACATCCACATTTATTAAAATTTGTATCCAAAATACACAAATCAAAAAAAAAAAAACACTTGTATTAAACAAACAAAACATAGTATTAAACTAGAGTTCAAGACAGTTCTTTCCATCCTGACGCCATCTTACCTCGAACTTCTGTACAATATTCTGTGTCTGCAAGTATAACACTATTTTTGTAAATTATTTGTTTCAACAGTATAATATTTTCAGTTTAATTTGGAGCACCTTTTTTGTCCATACTATATTACATCATCTCATCTTCTACATATAGTTTGATGCAATAAAAAATTGATTTTTTGATGATACATATAAATGTAGTAAAATAGCCAAATCCGTTTAGAAGCTATTGATCGAATAAGTTGTTTGATGGATATTGATATCTTCTACGACTCTAGAAAAATGTTTTTTTTTTTTCTTCACATTCATCAATTTCTTCCAGTAATCAATACTAATGAAAGTAAGAGGTAGTGATTTACGTAAGTTTATGTTTAACTAACTTGAGCGTAATTCAACAGGTATTGGATATACTTTCAAAAAATATCTTAACCAATGTAATTATGGGAATCTCAAGATAAGTTATACGCTCTCTATCATTACGGGTAGATTCTGGAAGCAAGGTGTCTTAAAATCGAATAAAAGCTCATTTAATTTCATTTAATTTCTACGATTGCCTAATGCTTTCTTTGAACCCAGGTAAATTTCGCGTTCTCGGTTACGAGAAAGATATTTATTTATTATTTCAATTTCAGGAAAAGTTATTGGTTGATTGATTGATTTATTTGCATATGCGTCCTTTGTCAACACTGAGGTTATATATCTAGGTAGGACAAAAATATCGTTAGAGTGAGGTCTAAACCACTGAATTGCATTGAATGAACTACCAGGAATCAATCCCTGGACCTCGTTCATGAAAGGCATACTTCCTACCAGCAAGGAAGGTAAAAAAATAAAAATCTTTTCGAGAACAATTTTTGGAGGGAACATAGCAATCCAATGAATTCGAACTCGCATTAGTAAGTTTTTAGACCCTCGGCTACTATATTGCAAACAACTAAACCAAATTCTTGAGCTACAGTCTACGTAAGGCTATGCGTGATAGTATGGCCACTTAGTTGTGTGGTACAAGTGCAGCTCAGCACCTTAAACCGGAGTTACTCCCTGCTTTCCAGACTGAGTTCGCTTCTTTGTAACTCAAGTAGTTTAACAGTTACCTCACAATATGGACACCGATCCTGCGGGGCGAGGGAGATGACCACTGAAATTTGGTTTTGTCAATGTATTTCTATTAAATTTGTCTATTAAATTTGATTCTATTAATATTGATGTAATGTTAGGTGATATCTAGAAAACTTGAATAGGCTCCCAAAACGTTTTGCAGAAATCGGAGATACTGTTTCACAATGATAGTGAACAGCAAGAATTCTGTACTCAACCAGAATTGAAGATGTATACCAAAAATACACTTGCTGCTCAATCAGTTACAGAATAGTACAATTTGAATATATTACTAATAGCACGCTCACTACCAATTCAGATATACTATCGTTTGTTTTTCTGTAGGTTGAGTTGATTTTAACGTACCTTTCAGCAGCAAGGCTATATGAGACGTGGACATACTGATTAACGTGGAATCCGAACCACACAATCTCCCACCTTGAATCGAACCCGGGTCTACTAGGTAAAAGGCGAAGACGCTAAAGTAGATATGTAGGGTATATTATATTGTTGAAAGTAAGTTCGCATCAAATGACTTAATAAGGATGTGTTCTTTTACTTAGCAGATGCAAAAAAAAAAAGATATATTTTCTTTTTTTTTTCAGAAATTCTGAACTAATTGTTTTCTCTTGTAAGATATTCTCCTTCCCCTTTATGATAGAATGTTAATTGCAAAGTTACCTGCATTTTATGTTGATCGTCGCATTAAAAAAAATAAAAGTGATTGGAGCCACCTGTTTTACTCAATATTGAATAATTAACTTAATTTGCGTCTCGCGCTATAAGTTGGTAATTACTTAATTGCAAAGTTCTTGAGTTTGCTATGTACTTTTAATTTAAGCCGCCGCAGTAAGCACGGGACGAAATAATTCCCGAAACTTCTTACTTTATCTCTCACGGAATAATGTCGGAAATTTATTTGTGTTTTCTTTTGGAGAAAGTTAACAATACAGTAGAATGTTTCTTAGAAGTACGGAAATTAAATTGATGCATGAGCGCTACGGATTTAATAACGAAAAAGCAAGCTCTATTAAGATGAGGTTATTTAATTGATTTCGTAGTATACGTATAACAAAAAGATCGAGACAAATTACCGTAATTGTACATCAAAATGTAAACTCACCAACATAATAGAGCTATCATAAACACAATGGGTTTTGTTTTACATCGCGAAATACGATACACCTCCAAATTATGGAAATTGAATATTAAAAACGAGGTTGAAGATCTAAATATCTGTCATTGCCCTCCTAATAACAAATACTCAGTAGTGGATCTTGCCCGGGGCTAGAAGGGCTTATACCCCCAAGGTTTTGAGTGACAAAAATAATTGAAGCTATTATTTATGAAAGTTTATAGTAAACTCATGACATAGGCTGCCTATCAGTCTGGATTCTGGCTGCCCCCAGTTTTTGTCTTTTAGATAGGCCACTGTAAGGCATTGAAGTGATCACCCAAGGAACTAACGCAAGTGTTAATCATGATCGCTCGAAGATACCAGAATCATGGCGAACAGTACGACAAGCGTCATGTAGGCGCTGTTTCGCATCACGTTTGTCAGCAACCGGCAGATATCGTTTATCGGAAATCAGTAGTCTCATACATAGTCACTTATGCTCACGCCGTGACGGGGCCATTAACGATGACCTCTAACCAAAAATCTCTTGGAGTGTAGCACGGAATGACCTATTCTATGAAAGTTCATCAATGGTCCGTGCACCCGCCAAATTCAGGCAAAGATCGCGGTTTAGAGTCGACGTCAATAGGACGTCGCATCCATCATAACCTTCGTGTTGCAGAATCATCTCTTGAAGTTTTTCCTAATATTTCATGAACACGCTATGCTTATATATATCATATATGCACCCCCTAAATCCGGCCCTGTATATATATATATATATACAGGGCCGGATTTAGGAGGTGCACCGGTGCACGTGCAACACCATCCGCCCTTCGTTGTAAATATACACTATCTAAAATGAGAAGCTAGGAGTGAAAATAGCAACACTTTCCGAAACTTTCTGCTATTATTTTTCCATTTGGGGCTTAAGAGAAAGCAAAGTTTTGCAAAAGCAATAGTTTAAGTCAATTTCCTTAACGTTGAAGGAAAAAGTTTCACCAAACAAAACAATATAACATTTGTCAAATAGAGGAAGAAAACAGAAGCCAAGAGGACAGAAGAACATTTTTTCCTGCATATCACTTGGGACCCTCTTTAAAATACTACCCGTCCCCCCCAAAAAAAACACACACACACACACTTGTATATATCAGCGTTGTCACAGATAAACAATATCGTCGCATGTCACTTTGAAGAGTTTCAGTATGATTGATTATTTTGGAAGTAGTTATTAGTGCACTTCCGTATATATATATATATATATATATATATATATATATATATATATATATATATATATATATATATATATGTTGTGTCCAATATACAATGCAACCTGAAGTTTGGGCTAGTAGAACTTTCGAACCTGAAGTGATACACAAATAATAATTATATCAAAATGAAGCTTTGTTCACGCATATATTTTTAAAGTAGGAAGCAACGATTAAATTACACAAGGAACAACACATTGTTGGTAGATGTAACCGAAGGTGTAAATCATTTTTTTTTTTTGTTTGTTTGTTTGTTTGCAAAACATGTAAATTAACTCATGACTCATACGTATGGCTGTTCTGTTGTTAATGTTCAGTTTGTTTAGTTGGAGTATCTTGGAAACTATGGAGAAGAAAAAGGAATTTTTCATTTCGACCGATAACTAATCGGATTAGGCCTCTGAAAGGGGGAACTGGAGAAATCGTGGTTTTCATTCATGAACACTCTGAATTGGCAACATTCCTGATGTTTAAAGTGCATCAAAAGGATCTGTCTACATTATGCAATTCCTCAAGACAATAATAAAAAAAAAAAACTTTGAAATTATGGTAAACTTTTACTTATATGCACCCGGCAACACTACTAGTATCACGAAACGAGTTATCATCTCTACAGCGATGCTAGAAGTTCCCCGCGAAATTATGTTCGTAGTACTGATAAGAAATCACACACACACACATATATATATATATATACAGAGAGAGAGAGAGGGGGGGAGAGAGAGTTTACATAAATCATAAAATAAAATTAAGCAAAGCACCGAGAATCAGTATAAGCATGATTACGGTATACGAATAGATATTATACACTTGACATTGAACATCGACATTAAAAATGTTAATTTTTAATTAAGTGCAAACTTTTTAATCCAGTATGTAGGGGACTGAACCCGGAAAATATTAGTAGCTTAATGAAATTTGCAGGACAGCTTCTTTCTATCAAGTATAACCATGTTTTAGAAGTGTCCAGATATCCGCCTTAAGCTTTACTCAATACGACTGCCAAATCTAATTTTGCCACCACCGTCTATAGAACAATCATGTTTACCTTGATTTCTTACCTTAGGTTCAAATATACGTTCTCGAAACTAATAACAAAATATTTTGTAAAAAAAAAAAAAAATCTTTCGTTTGATATATAATACACCTCTGTAGGTTAGGTAGATATATAATTACAAATGATAGAGTAGGCTTGTGTCGCTTAATCTTGAATCTGTTTCTTTCAAGCGTACTTTTCTGATTTTTTGAAACTCTTTCATAAAGAAGGCGGATTTAATCAACTAGTCAAAATGTTTAAATACATGAAAATACAGGAGGAAACATGGAAGATGGGGTACTGTTTTTATATGAATTTTCAGGGAGTTGCATGACTTTGCCTCTGTTCCAGAAAGAAAATAAAACTTGTTAGAAAGTGCTCGAGAAATAGATAGTTAATTGCAACAGGTTACGAGTATATTCAACCAATTACTACGAATTCTGAAGAACTAGTAAAAGTAAGAAAGCATTTCCAATTACAGTTTTATGCATCGTATGATTGTGACACTTCCTTTTCTGTCGATATTTCACATACAGAAGACCTCACACCGACCACTTATCCCTTAATTTTACCCATAAGAGCAAGTGCGAGCAAACGACACGTTTTGAAGGTATATCATCAGGAGCAAACTTGGCTGGAGCAAGATATTTCAGCAATTGATTGGAGATCGGAGGAGAAAATGAAGAATGCTACCCAATTACTTGCTTGGACATACCAGCACCAAACTTTTCTGGGACTGGTGTAGAACTCTCATGTACTTAGTTTAACAGTTCGTGTTGGAGATTGTTTTGCTCAGGCATGTGCATTAATTGTAGAGAAATCACACTTTGGGAATCAAAAAAACAACATGATGAAAGTCATATGTTGGCGCTATCTTAGTGTTGAACTACCCTTGAATTATACTTTTAAGAATCTTTCCAATTTCCTTCCTTCTTTTTCTTCTTTTTTTTTTTTTTTTTTTTTTTTTAGTGTAATACGACCCTTTCCCTCCTGAAAGAAGCAGGGTTTATTATATAAAACCTAGATTACTAAAATATAAATGCTCTGTTTAAGACAAGTTGTTTCAATATTTTCCACCTGAAGCAGCAGTGGGTCTGAATCAACCAACAGTATCGTTTATGTCCCATCCTAACAGTGCACCGAGCCAGAGTTTTTTTTTTTTTTTTTTTTTTTTGTCTACTATAAATTATTCCTATCGTTTATAAAAAAAATTGAATTTTGCTTAAATAACGTTTTGTGTACAGATTATTTGTCTAAATAAGTTTATAGAAACATCCGTATAATACCTCATTATTTTGAATGTCTCATATTTTGTGTGCATCAATTGAAATTATGCCACCATTATTATTATTATTATTATTATTATTATTATTATTATTATTATTATTATTATTATTATTATTATTATTATTTTATCGTTTCAGGGGATCCAGAAATCGCAATGTACACTTTTACAGCAGTAGCAGCACAGTTTGGAGAAACAGCTGAAGAAGAAATTGACACCTAACTCACCCTGCCACCCCTAGAGGGCTAGTTTTCAAGATGGCTGACAAGAGCAGACTGATCACAGAACAGCGCTCAGAATCGTACTTTTGTTCCATGAATCAAAAAGTGTTATTGTTGCTCAAAGACGGTTTCGAGAGAGGTTTAATACCCGATGCGCTCCCTCCAACAAAATCATCCACAGACTGTATGAAAACTTTCAGAGGGAAGGAACAATATTGCCGAAGCAACCTCGACAGAAGACTGTGTGTTAGCCTCAGTATATTGAAGCTGTTAGAATTGCAATGCAGAGGAGTCCCGGGAAGTTGACAAGAAAGGCAGTAGTGCAACTTGGCAAATCAAGACGTTCGGTTCAACGAATCCTGAAGAGTGACCTCCATTTTTATCCATACAAGATGACCGCTGTGCAACGACTCACAAATGATCACAAGCAGCAATGTTCGCGTAATGGGCAGAGGGTAAGCACGAATTCTTCACAACGTTTGGTTTTCTGACGAGGGTTTGGACGGAGGGTTCAACAAACAAAATGTGCATTTTCAGGCCAATGAAAATCCACCGTTGATTCATGAAAAATAACACCACGCTTCCAGGATTATAGTGTGGGTTGCAATTTCCAGCCAAGGACTGATTAGGCCATCCTTCTTTGGAAAAAACAGTAAACAGTGAGTGACACTTGACTATGTTCGGAATAACTTTTTCCCGCAGTTGCTTGCTACTGCTTTGCCCATCAACACGCAGTGGTTCATGCAAGATGGAGCCAAACAGCAAACTGTGAATGTTGTGTTGGATTTCTTACACTAAATTTTTCACATGCGCGTTATTTCTGATGGGTTTCCAGACCGGTTTCATGCTGAATAATTTTGGCCAGCTGATAGTCCTGATCTTAACCCATGTGATTACTTTCTGTGGGGGTATTTGAAGGAAAAGATTTTCCCGAAACTCCCAACAATTTGGTAGAACTCAGACGACTTCTTGTTCAGGCTTGCAGAGAAATTGATGAAAACATGTATCGTCGAGTAGTGAATAACCTCAGTGTTTGATTAACTGCAATTCAGATCAACAATGGCGGCCACATTGAACATGTTTTGTATTAGAACATTTCTCCACAGTACACTCTTTCTTGTGACGTGCATTTCTTTCTGTTCTGATTGTGAATAAAGTTTTTATTTAAAAAGAAAATGGTGGATCATTTCGTAATAATATATGAATTTGTTCCAAGCCTGAAACCTCTTGGGAGCATGTGGACGGAAAGTGTTAAAAGTTAGTGAAAAAGACACTGAAGGCAGATTGTTTGTATAATGGAAGTAGATGTTTATAGTATGTGTTTATGTAAAGTTGGCAGTTGGTAATTTAAGAAATGTGTGAGAAGTTTTCGTGAAGATGATAGTTTATGGTTTCAAGGAGCAATTCAGTAGAAATGTATAGGTTAAGCCTGATAAAGTAATAAAACAATATTTTGATAAAAGTTGAGTTATATAAGAATCAAGACAAGTAAGTCATTGGTAGCATGTTTAGGCCTAACAAAACCAACACGACCTGAGTTTTTCTAACATAACTCAATGACTTTTGGTAAATTACTTCACGTAATATAGAATTGTAACTCAGATCAGTGTTCGTAGGTTTTCTTAAGAAAAGTTCCCTCAAATTACTCAAAAATTTTCCCTTTTCTTATCAAATTTTCCCTAGTTTGTTGAGTGTCCAATTTATATGACAGAAGTTACGTGAGAAGATTAATTTAACTATATTAAAGGAAATATTAACTACATTTGTTTCATTCATTTGCTTTTTAATACTACTACTACTACTACTACTACTACTACTACTACTATTATTATTATTATTATTATTATTATTATTATTATTATTATTATTATTATTATTATTATTATTATTATTATTATTATTATTATTATTATTATTATTATTGTTCTTTTTCCTTCACTTCTTGGTACAAAAAGTACACATAAATAGACCTAACCAACAATGGGTGAAAATTATGATACTATGAACACACACACACACACACGCAAACGATTGGTGTAGTATTGGTTTATTTATGAAGAACAAAGAAACTTTTAAGCATTTATATTGGCCCATCAGTCAGCGCAAGAATTTCTATGAATTTTCACGTTTTATCAAAAAATTTCCTTTTTCTTTTTTCACTAAATTTACCTACGAAATTTTCCTGGACTTGGGAAATTTTCCTTTAACTACGAACACTGATACAGATGTCGTGTGAATCCAATACCTGTAGCATTTTCTAAAAGACATTTTTATGTTTAATTAGAAAAACACATTGACATTGGAAAATGGTTTCTAAATTTTGTTTCTTTGTCTACTGGTTGTTGAAATGTTTTCGACTTTTTACTGTTGAGTCGGTTGTATTTTGACAGCAAAGCTCGTAATAAAAATGTAATGCTTGTAAGAGAATTTCCAAGTTTATACTAACAGTAAGAGAGCTGCTTGTAGGCGCGCAGTTAAATAAATATTGCCCATATATACAAGATTCCGCAAATACTGCTTACACTATTTTCATTGCATCGCTTCTTTCTATATATATATATATATATATATATGCTTACATGTGTTTACGAAGTAGGAAACTGTGAAAGACATTAGAAAAGAGAGCTTCATTACTCTTTTCAACAGTAAAATAAAGTTTAAAATGGAGTAAAAGTTCCCATAAATCATATCTTGTTTTTCAACTTGGTCTGCATCAAATTTAACCGTAACTGGTGCAGCAGATATGGCATACATTACATAGAAAACTACTTTCTTTCTGTACTCAGTTTCAAGTGGTTTTAAAGCATTTTGGGAAGAGAGTCTTGAAATAGTTACATTACAATTATTTTTTATTACACTGAAGTTTGTTTTAATTCGTTTTCTTCAACAAGTAAGAGATTATTTTCAAAGATCTCTTTTATTCTAGATTTGTTTACTAGGAACAAATTAGTCACTGCTCTCTCATTAGTTTTAAGATTTTCTTTTTTGTCCCTTAACCTTCGCAAGTTGCAACGTTATTTTCAGAAATTTAAAGTTTCTTAAAGATTTCAGCAATAGAATCAAAAATATGCTTCTAAATATACTTTGATAAATTATATTTGTGGTTAAGTAATAGTTATAATGATACAAGTACTATTGCATCACTGTAAGAATATGTGTTTCATTGATAGGAGTATTTGATCCATAACATTGTATTTTTTAATATCCAATATATATATATAACCCTAATCTTTGGACAATATTATAATTTAAGATATTTTAAAGTATAAGAGTTTTAATTACAATTTTAGTCTCTATCTCCTTAACTATACTATTTACTGCCATATTGTTGCGGTCATAAAGGAAAGCTTGATAAGAAAAGGCCCTAAAATTCAGTATGAATTTCATATTAATGAATTGCATGATTATAGTGTAGTAGTGATAGATAAAACTACGGCCTGCGGGACTCTTGAACGATTCTATCTAACCCGTGGCATGATTCCTAAATTTGACGAATGTAAGAGAGAACAGAGTTGGTTCGAAAGAGTTGTGTTAGAAACAAACTGACAGATCAGCAATTTAACTTCAGTTTTGAGAATCAGTGTATCCCGGTTAGAACCTGATAATGAGAAACTTCAGTCATTAAGAGGGATTAATATTACAAGAATTTTGTAAACATATCATGATCGTTTTTAATAAATTATATTGGCTCGCCTAAAATTTTCTTCGGTTCTCTCTCAAAAAAAATGTTCGCCTATCACTGTTGTAAAAACAATGAAATAAAATCTTTAAGTTTTAAGTTCTACGGTTATGCCAGCTAGGATAAAGAAGACAGGGATGATGAGAAATGAATGAAATGAAGAAAGTGGGAAGAAAGGGAGAAGCCCGAGAAAACACACGCACACGGTGTTTGTCCACCACAAAGCTCACTTGACGCGAGCTGGAATTGAACCAAGGATCCCATGCACCAGAGATGAACGCTCTACCGCTGAGCCACCGCGGCCCCTTCCCTCACTGTTGTATAACATCCGTTTTTAGGTTTACAAACATCGTGAGCATACGTTTTCTTAGGGTTTTCCTATTTTCTCCCACTTTTCATTCCACCATTTCATTCATTCTCATCATCATCATCTCCTTTTATCCTACACAGTCTAACCTTGGGACTTAAAACTACACGATTTCACTTCATTTTGTTTCGGATTTACAAAAGGAAATAATTTTCCTCTATTTATTCAAAAACAACATATAAGGATGTACTTTGTACACTTACCCATATAGTGCGAGCGATCCCGGGCTCGATTCCCGTTGCGGGCACTCGGTCGAAAATGTGTATAAAGCTTTATCAGGCCAGCCATCATGAATGAGGTTTTCCTGGGTTTTCCTGATTTACACCAGGCAAATGCCGGGATGGTACCTAACTTATACGTCCTAGGCCGCTTCCTTCCTTCCCTTTCCGCGGATAGTGTGCTCACAGAGGGACGTCATCCCTCAAACGTGATAGGCTAAATGGCCTTAAGATGCCGAAAGCTCAGAAATCTAAAATCCTAATCCTACTTACCCATACAATAAAGATTGAGTTCGATTAGATTTATCGATAAGACTTCTTTTTCGTTATATGGCAATAAAAATGTAGAATTTCCAATGTTTGAATATTACTACACAATTGCTTTCGAAGTTACATAACATCTTTTAGTTTATCGTCAAGACCATCGTCAAGACCATTATGTAACACAAACTTGAGGAGATCGAAGTTTTTTTAAAAAAAGGACTGACATGTTTTTGAAACTCTGTTAGGTGCACTGGGTGTATTGTGGTGACAGAGAACTTAATAAAAATAGCAATGCAATAGGAGCTTCTATAGAAGAGTTGCATGTAAATAAACTTGTTGTTCAGAGCCCAGAATTGGCGACTGAATAATAGTGACTATGTAATACACTGAATAATACAAGGACCATTCATCTTGTTTGCTATTCAATAGCCAATTAGTTGATAATTACATTGGCATAATTTATGTTGTCTGGCTAGTTGAAGTATAATGGATATTTTGATGTATACTGTCTCCGAATTACGTTCCAAAGCTAGTTTGGATAACATTGTGTATATAAGTGTTTTATGACATTTTGAAGTTAGTTTACAAATATTATAAGAGAAGCTATGGTGGAAGAAAACTTGGAAAGAGTGAAAAAGACTACAGTTAATGGACAATATTAAAGCGAATATCTCCTATGTCGGGGCAGAAAGGCCACCTGAGGCCGCAATGTAGGGGGTAGAGGGCAAGTTCCTTTAGGGAATTGAAAAATAAGTTTTTCAGAGGAAACAATCTGATATCAGAAGTCTTATTTCAGAATATGAAACTCACCATGCATGCATATTATTACATACATACCTGCACACTTACATGCATATTCTTATTATCACACATATAATAATTCATTCAGGGTTATTGTGAGTTATATGCCTGCATAATTACATAACATCTATTAACTTATCGTCCTGAAAATTACGTTATGCCAACTTACGGAGATCGATGATTAAAAAAGTGCACGCAAATATTCTTGAAACTCTGTTGAGTGCACTCTGCACTGGATGTATTGTGGTATGGTTGTAGGTGGAGTGGAATATTATTATTATTATTAGTTTACTTTGTAAAATATTGTATCAAGTTATATATTCACAAGTGCTGTATTTTGGCGATGAGCTTTGGCAAAACCCAAGATGAAGATATTATTATTATTATTATTATTATTATTATTATTATTATTATTATTATTATTATTATTATTATTATTATTATTATTATTATTATTATTATTATTATATCATCATCATCTTCTATCAGATTGTATTATCAGCATACGCCATTACCTGGTGTCATTCGGATCCAATCCTGGTTGCTATCTTTAATATTCCTTACAACACATTCCTTACAATATTTCTTACAAGAAAATTGAATAATAATTTCGACAAGCCTTCTTATTTCTGGTCTTTCTCTACATGAAAGCTCATAGACAAATATTTCCCTATGTACTCTGACTTTATTTGGGGTTTTATTTAAACAGAAGAACGGGATTGTAAAATAATTTATTTGAATAAAAAATAGCTCTTATCATTCGAATGAATAGAAATCATATTTTAATTTTCGCCACATTGTTATGTCCTTTAGGCTAAAAGAGACGGATGATTAATGCTAGTGAATGATTGTAAAAGTTTTTTTTTTGTGCTCTTCCAACTAGAATCAAACCCAGGATCACGTGCAACATTGGACCACAGAGGATAGCTCATTGAATGGATAAAGAGTTTTGAGATCTCATTCAACCTTACGTCAGGAAAAACGTCTGGCAATTTTGTTGAACACATTAGCAATAAGATCATATGCTTCAGTGTACGAGAGGTGGTTGTTGAAGGAACATGGTACGAATTTATTAGAGAAGACATTTGAATTATAATACAGGTGGACCAAGAAAAGATTTTTTCTTATTTTATTACTCAGAAAGAAGGTTCGACTGTTTTTCTTAACAACTGGATGAAACAAGGCTGTATGTTCTTCGTGCTCAAAAATAAATAAATAAACCAGAAGTTAATCAATCTCACAGAGAGATTAAGTACACCCTAAGGAATTACTAGCGTAGGTGTCAAAGAGTGTGATAGCTCTTCGTGCGATTTTCTTTCTTTCTTGCTACAAGAAAAGTTCATTTATTTTTCCAGCCTCTAAAGTTGTAAACTTCTGAACTACTTTCTTGAAATCAATGTTTTTCACCAACCCGCTCTTACTAAATTATAATGTTTCAACATCGAAAAAGCATTGACTATTTCAGGAAAAATGAAAGTAGATTTTTTTGGGGGGGGGGGCGGGTTGTAACTTCGAAAGAATCTTCTTACAGAAAGACATATAGACACACAAAAAAAAATTCAGAAATAATTGTAGATCTGGTGAAAGTATTGGTAGAAATGTTATTATGTCATACCATTCAACTGAAAATCTCAAAATTGAGACGGTATGGGTGTACCGTCGTTCTGTCGTGTTCTCATTTCATAGCCTCTGGATGATCATCTCGATTTTATCCCGAGTTTTCGCGTCTTCTATTTTTAGCAATACATGCATTAGCAATAAATTAGCAACTCAACACATCACTACTTGGTTATCTATACAGGCTGCCACAAGTTCAAGTGAAACATACAATTCTTGATTTTCATATTTATTTTCTTAATGAAAATGTGCCCATCCCTTTCAATTTTTATCTGGCCTTCAGCCTGACCAGGTTCTAAAACTGAATATCCGAGACACCTTCCTTAGTAAGTTTTTTTTTTTTTTTTTTGTTCGTTTTAGTTCAAGTTCCCCTATTCCTGCATTTCCAAAATGTGTTGTCAGTTTGCTACTATAGAAGTCAAACTTCGTGCTTCTTCCTGCTTCTTCGTGCTCTGTCAGTAATATCTATGCAAAATTTAAAGAGAAGTTAAAACCGCATGGCAAATAGTATTTAACGTTTTCATTTGAATCTGAATCCAGAGTATCAGTAAAAACACATTTGCTTTTTGGCATTTTCTCAACGTCCGTAATAAAATAAATCGAAGAATACTGATACATGATTAGTGGATTACAGAGCACCTTCATAAAGAAGAACAAGGCAAAAAGTGTAAGCTGAAACGAAACTATTAATTCACCTAGTTTTATATCGCTATCGATAGCGCTAGTACTATCATTATCGTTAAGTAGCAGCTTGAAACTGAAATCAAGCTTTGTCTGTAAAAGTATTCATCAAGCAAACTAACCATTTATAAAAATAGAAACATTCAGATGTACCGGAAAAATTTTCTCAGGACACCAGGACAGCTAACGGAAAATTGTAAATGTCCAGATGAATCCGGGGCGTGAAGAAAAGAAAAAAGAGTTGCTAAACGGATAAAAAAAAAAGTTATATTTAGATTAAGGAAATACTAGTCTTTAGGGTGTTCATATAGTCATGTGTAGGATTAAGGTTAGTTTTAGATACTTTGTTTTGCTTATTTAATTTCATGTTTCATTTAGTATGTTTTTGTCAACAACAAAAAATTAACTCAACAAGAACCTGTTAGTTTAGATTTTTTTCTCTGTGAGGCTCCCGGAAGATGTTACATTATACTCAAGTATAATGTATCAATTTGCTTAGTCTACCTTTTGAAATCCGTTTCGTGAAATGTCCTCAAATGCTGGCGTCTTAAATAATTCCTCATATCTAGTGTCACAAATGCCTTCCTTTCAATATTTCCTTTATGTTCTGACAGAGAAACAAATCATTTGGACTTGATTAGAGAATAGAAAATGTATTCTAAAAGTTAATATTTGTCCCTCGTTTGTCTGTTCGTCTATTGTTATAATTCAAGCTAGTGCATTCTTACGACGAAACACCGAACATAGACTCCCTTCAGACAAATAGTTTCACTGATCAACAGTAACATAGCTGTTACTGCTGCCAAACAACACTAAGGTTTCCATATAGTTCTATCCCGGGTTCGATTCCTGGTGGGGGCACTCGGTTGAAAAAATGTAAAAAAGCTTTCTCAGGCCAGCCATCCTGAATGAGGTTTTCCTCATTTACAACCAGGCAAATGCCGGAGTGGTACCTAACTTATAGTCGCAGGCTGCTTCCTTTCATCCCCAACCCTTTCTTCCTTCCTATTTCCCGGATAGTGTGCTCGCCGAGGAAGTCCTCCCCATAGATGCCGAAAGCCCAGAAATCTAAATCCTAAATCCTATATAGTGCTACCACAATACACACGGTAGGAAGTTTCCAAATCTAATTGTCAGCCCTCGTACATATATACATATATATATATATATATATATATATATATATATATATATATATATATATATATATATATATATATATATATATATATATATATATGCATATAATATGCATTATTTTTAATTAATTCTCTGCAGCAAGAGTCAAGGTCGTAACAGCTTTCTTCTCCGAACAATCTTTTAAATACTATGCATATTGACTGTTCTTTTAGAATCTTCTTTTGTTTTTCGTACAAACAAAAGCGAGTAAAGAAAAGGAGAACTCAAACTGAGTTTCTATTCGTTGTCATTGCAGAATGCTTTTACGGTAAGACAAGTGAAAAAATGTTTTGTTTGTTCTTTCATGACACATCAATTCTTCCAAACGACAAAAAAAAAATTATTATTATTTTTGTTTATTTAGCAAATTTACATGGTGTGAAAAGTGATCATTCTTTTCATTTATTAATGTACTTTCGTTATTCTCAACTGCATTATCATCAATCAACTGTTATTAGCTTTATATCTATTTTTGCCTGTTAGGGTTTAAAAATTTGCATACTTACTCATTAAGTTATCAGCATAATCTACTTCATTATCGTTGTTATCATCATAAAGTTAATGACTAGTTATATATTACATGAACAAAAAGTTTGCATTAATTTTCTGTACAAAAAAGACATTCTTTTCTATTATTGCGACACGTTCTCTTGAGTAAAATGACTAAAGATGCTTTATATAATACATGCGACATGTAAAGTTACAATCGGAAATGTCAAGTTTGCATTCATTTTCTGTCCAAAATAAACATTGTTTTCTTTTTTATTACTGCGACACGTTCTCTTGAGTAAAATGACTGAAAACGTTTTATATAATACAGGAGGTATACAAAGATACAATCGGCAATGTCAAGTGACTATAATATTTTGATGCATTTATATTACAGCAAATTTTTCTTTATACGTGAAAGTTTTTTTTTGATTGATTGATTGATTGAATGCTTAACGATTTATACTGTTTCTATTACTGATTAGGCATGTTTCAGTATGTTTTTTTTTTCGTCCTGGTTTTATATGAAGGTGAATTATGCCACAGATGTGAAAATTAAATTTTACTAAGAAGTACAACCCTCACACATACAAATCTAAATAGTAGTACGGCACTTTTAATTGAAAAATATTTGACCATTACACCTTTGAAGTTTCATAAAAATGTTAAAAAACAAACATAATAAATTAAGTAAATCGAAAACACAAGTAGCAGTGCTACGTGTATGACACGTAAGAGAGTTTGGTTTATGTGGTTTCAATATTTCCTCAATATTATAAAGGAAAATGATGGTAGATTTGTACCACTTCCGTTTTTAGTAGAGAGATTGGAATATATTCTTGAAACACTAAATCGATTGCTGAAAACAGCTTCTCACCATCTATTACTGATTTTGCTCTACTCTATAGTGAACAACTCAAAACCGGAAATAGTTGATTCCTATCACTTTTGGTTGAATTATTAACTAAATCAACTAAGTCGATTGAACTAATTTTAGAAGCTCTACATCCTGGACAAAATTGGTAGAGATCCGTCAAGAAGTTTAGGAGACGTTTTATCTCCCAGATGGACGGACACACAGATAGACAGGGTAAATATGGCTGGTTCCAGTGAATAACCGGCTAAGTCGGAAAAAGTAAATTTTACAGGAGAGCAGTTTAAAGGTAAATTTTACAGCAGTTACCTGGTTAATTTTGACAACCAAATGCTGTAACTTCCTTAATTTTATGAATTCGCCTTAGCCGCTTCTACACAATGTAGAACTCACCAAAAGAAGCTTATACCTGTAAAATCTCAATTTTCAAAGAAAGTCAACTTAGCCGGTTATTCACTGGAACCAGCCATATATAAAGGACTTTTGGTAAATCAAGCTCCTTATTTATGTTATTTTATGTAGCAGTAACAGTGCAAGTCACCTGGTCACCTGGGTCACGATATTTTCAAGTCAGTCGGGTGTGGATGTCGCTTATCAGATCCGGCTTAAGCCAGTTATCCGAACAGATCCACTGACTAAAACCGTATATCGGAGGCTACGCTCAAACACATCCGGTGGCCCGGAAGCAGCCTAAATCATACCACCGTTACCGCATTATCGCAGATTTTTATAGTGGATTAGTATGATGTCAAATACTCGAACCTTAATTATTCATGTGTTCCAATCCCGATGTAACATTACTTTCTTTTTCAATATACCATATTTTGAACATTTCAAATATCATATAATTCCATGTTAATTTGTGTTCCCACTTTAAGAAATAATGCAATGATTTTGAACACGGGCTATACCAGAAAACTTTAAAAAGCACAGTTTGTGCTCAATAATATTACATTCATGCTCCAAAAAAATTTTTTAGTATCATATTATTATTAAGTATTCTGCCTGTCAGCATGTACTGGGATTAATAGAAAAGATTTTTTTATCCATTAATATCGAATCTAGAGTTGTTTCATCTAAGTTTCCCAATCTTCAGCTGCCTCTTTTAACTTCCAATAATTTCTTCTATTTTTGAAATCATCGATCACTTGTGTTCCTCTTCCTACTTCTCGCTTTCTTTCCATCTTTCCCTCTATGGCGTCATGGAAAGGACCATTTCTTCACAAGATGTGTCTAATTCAATTGGCTTTCCTACAAATAATGCTAGTTAAAAGTATCCTCTTCTCTGCTATCTGTGTTAAAACATTTTTGTTTTTTACTCTCTCTCTTTCTCCCTCTCTCCCTTTCTCTGTTCATTTTATCATGTCCATCTAGAATACAACTATGTATCTAGAAGAGAGAGTGAAGAAAAGCCTACATAATGACGACGGCATTGCACAATAGGAGGTAAAATGATTATGTGTATACGGTTTGCAGATGTTATGATGTTTCTTGTGGAGTCTGAAAAAAAAAATGAATAAAGGTTTAGAGAAGTTCAGGAGGGGTTCTGAAGAATATATGATGTCAAACTAAATGTTATCAACACAAAAGACACGATAATTGTAACGAGCCTCCGGTGCCAAATATAGAAGTAGAAGAGAAGAAAATAGAAGAGATGACTAATTTTCGACATCTGGGTAGTATTATTAGTAATGATATGAAGCGCGAACGTGAAATAAAAGCAAGGATAGGGGTGGTGAAAGAAGCATTTAGGAAAATGAGAAATTTATGTTGTAGATTCTTGATAAAGAGTTGAGAAAAAGACTCATAAAATGTTTTGTATAGAGTATTGTATTGTAAGGAGCAGAAATATGGATATTACACAAAAGTGACGAAAACCAACTGAAAGCTTTCGAAATGTGGATGTGGAAAAGGATAGAATTAGATGGGTCCAGCGGAAAACGAATGGTGGAAGAGAAAGGGACAATTTTAGATTTTAATGAAAAGAGGAAGAAGATAAATTGATTGGAACATTGTCTGAGAAGAAACTGTATCATGAGTGACGTACTAGAGGGTATTGTGGTAGGAAAGTAATGGAGGAGGTGAATTAGGCTACAGTTGATATATGGTATCAAAACAAAAGAGGTTAGCTGAAGACCGTATAGCATGGAAGCTTCTCAGTTGCTGCAAATGACCTGTCAATAATAACAGGATATCTATGATGATGATACGATATTTTGCAGGATATCTAATGTGGTAATGTTGCTCCAACACCACATTCCAAAGTTCTCTAAATATTTCTTAATTTTCTTTTTCAGTACACAACAAATTTTAGAAGTTTGCTCACTTCGATTTTGTCATTCCTCACAAGAAAATATTAGTCTTTCCCGTAATTTATTTTCCAGGTTACAGGTCTGCTTCCGGGTAACTTATTACAAAGTTCATGACACATTCCATGAATGGTGCGCGCTGTAGAAGCAGAGAAATCCGTACAGCAAATAAGATATCCATTCCATATCATATAATGAGTTTCTGACACTTCGCTCCGCAGCCAAGTGTTCCTGTTTCATAAACTTGTTCCTTTGGTATGAATAGACGGCAGCCTTTTCTAGTCACTTTACATAAAAGGTGTTTGCTAGCTTTAGTGGACTTTGTGCTAAGTGATGTTGCATAAGGTGCAATAGAAAGATACTATAAATAGGAAGTGAAAGAAGAATGTGTCTTTAATTTAGTTGCCAGTATCAAAAAGAATAGTTTACGTGAAGAAGAAAAAAAAACACTGGAAGAATACTGTATACAGACAGAGCAAATAACATATTAAGAATTTGACTGATTAATACAAGGTAACACACTAATAGTCTTTTTTAATCTATATATTACGTTCTTCCAGTGTCTTTTAGTTTGTGTATAAATATTCTTTTTTAATGCCATACAACATTCACTTCCTATTTGCGGTACTTTTCGACTTCACCTTTCACAATATCGTTTGGCATAAGGTCCGTCCTTAGCTTATATTCCCGGTAGATCAAGTGACTAAGAAAGACTATCTATTCATGCCAAAGGAACACATTTATGAGTTAGGAGCATTTGTTGCGGTGACAAGTGTCACTAACTTATCACATGATATAAATTGGTTACCTTATTAGCTGTACGGATTCCTCTGCTTCTGCTGTAGACGCAACTGCTGAGATAACTCATATCTGCTGTTAGATACTGGGCGTTAATTCCTTCTTAAATAATGCCCTAACAATGAAGTTAAACTCACCAGCAAACGATGGGAAATTTTTAATATTGATTATTTGTGTCAAACCAGTACACTCACGGTTCGAAACTTATTTTATATATATATATATAGATATAGATAGATAGATAGATAGATAGATAGATAGATATAGATAGATAGATAGATAGATAGATAGATAGATAGATAGATAGATAGATAGATAGATAGATAGATAGATAGATAGATAGATAGATAGATAGATAGATATTTCGTAATATATCGCAATAACATCAAAGAACATTTATAAGTTTTTAGTAATTTTTTAGTAGTTATATATAATCATTATACAGTAGGATATCGGTAATCTGATGGCCCGGTAATTCGAGTCACTCAAAAAGAATCTGACTTTTCACAAATACAGTTCACTATGATCTTTGAAATCAGTTATGTTATTCTAACAATAGATAGCTTACGTGTTTCAGTAATTTAAGCACGTCTTCTTCTTTTTCACTTCAACCGACTTTTGATTATTACTCCATTTTTGTTTCAGATTACAGTTGTTTCACATTAATTTTTCGTCTGTGTGTTTGATTGAAAGAATAGGTGCTCAAAGTAAAAGGAAGTTTTATACTACAATTAAATTTTAGTTCGTGCGTTAAGAACGAATGCTAAATAAAACAAAAGAAAGTTTTACATTACATTTAATTTTTAGTTTGTGTGTTAGATTAAAGAATAAGTGTCAAAAATAACAGTTAATTTTCAGTCCATGTGTTCGATTGAAACAGTGAGTGCTAAACGTAAAAGGAAGTTTTACATTACAGTTCAATTTTAGTTCGTGTGTTTGAAAGAATGAAATAAAATGTTACATTACAGTTAATGTTTAGTCTGTGTGTTAGATTGAAAGAATGTATCAAACATAAAAATAATTTTCTTTTACATTACAGTTAATTTTTAGTCCTTGTGTTTGATTGAAACAGTGAGTGCTAAAAATAGAAGTAAGTTTGTTCCTACGTAAACAACGACAAAATGTACTACGGAAATTAGATTGAGGCAAGACCATAGAAAGAACATATTTCCGCAAAAAATACGGAGTGAGTGAAGTTAACATTAAGGGACTAATTAGGAACTAATTAGAATCTTTCTGGTCGGAACTATGGGAAGATAGTAACCCACCGGTACGTGTAGCAACAGCACAACTTCGTGTTTCATTCATTTCCATCTTTCTTTAAATATGGTGAAGCATTATAATTATTCTAACTTAAAAGCCATGACATCTTAAACATTTGCATGAACTCATAAAGAAAAAAAATATGAAGAATCTAAACGTTTTGCTTCGTGTTCTATTTTTGGGTTACATACATATACATAATTTCATTTTAAAATAATGAGGGAAAGGATATACGTACAAATGATTTTTTTTAATAATTTTAATATGTTATTCTTCCAGGGAGAAAATATATAATAAAGCCCATAAACAAGCACTTCTTTATTTTTTTTAAATGTAAACAGAAAATGACAATTATGGCTTTCTTTTCCTTACAAAGCAACTATGTAGTTATAAAGTTGTTTACGTTGTAGTGAGTACAAAAATGTCATTTTCTTCATAATACTGTATTATTGTTTACGTGACGATTTCTCTTTCAATTCTCTGACAAAAGCAGTTTTACAAAGAATATTACGAAAGAGAATGAAGAATATAAAAAGTACAAAAAAACTATTTTTTCTGTGTTCCTTTTTATTTTATAGCTGAAAAATGTTTCAATTTGAAAATCAAATTTTATAACAATTGATGTTTAAAAAAAAAAGTTTTCATTCTCCTCGACCTTTAATAGAACCATACGCGTGCATGTTATTGGAAATGAAACAACAATAGCATGCTATAAAAATCTCTTTCAATAACAGTCTTAAATGCATTTAACAGCTTTGTATATTTGGATAGGGCAGATACTAGTTCTTAAGAGAAGTCTTCACCGGACTACTGTAGGTCCCCTTAGTTTTGGAGCTATGAACCTTTAAAGTTAATTTGTTTTCATGTTTTCTGCAGCTTATAACTCCAAAAGGAAGCATTTGTGCACTCTGGTTGGTCTATACTTTTTGTGTTATTTTGATGTTAGGAATCACGTCTCAAAATTTGTCGGTGCTGTTTTGAAACACCTTGTATACAGGGGACCCGGGGTCATATACGTATAGGAAAATATATGGTTCAATTCCTACTCAAACGATAGGTTTTTCCTAATTTGGCCTTGGTACGAAAAGAAGTAAATGGATTTCGAAAGAAACAGAAAAAATATTTTTCACTCTACTGAGACACTAAAATTTATTCTAATGATAATATGCAGTGGTTTGTAGAATACGGAATATGTAAATGAATTTTTTTGTAACTACTGTATTCTTGCTAACATTCTGAATGCATGAATTTATACACTCAACTGCAAGCTCGTTGATAAAGAACTAGTACAAATGTATCAAAGTGTGAGTACTTTTGCTACTGGAATAAAAAAAAACTTCAAAGATATCAACTTCGAGGTTGTCTCCTCGGTGACAGTCTTATATGCGACAGGAACTGATAACTATCCTATGAGCGACCGATTCAATCTATTAACTAGCTATGAGTCACCGATTCGTCTATACTGACATAATGAACGAAGATAAGGCTCCCTCTTTAACTTTTTTCAGGCTACTGTGATTTAGATCTAACAAAATGTACTATGAAAAATTTGCGTTCCTAGAGGTCTCATTTCAAAAACACGTGGTATCCGAAGAAATTATTATACAAGTTACAAATCTCAAACAGGACTTAACAGTTCATCTTTCTATAAGGGATCATATCAGATTGCTATACGACAAGCTTTTATGTATAAGTCAAAACAAGGAGGGAAAACGAATTAAGCAATTAGTTTAGGTTTTTAATAGTTTACATTAAGGGGGGAAGATAATTTACAGGATTTGTTTACCTTTTGTATTGTTTAGAGTGTACTGCATTGAAATTGTTGGTATTGGTTGGGAATAGAGAATAAGATTTAAGGGACCTCAAAAGCTGTCTTTCGTTATTGAAATGTTTTTCTCTTTCATCCATAAAATCTTAGAAAGTCTAAACAGTAGATAATTGGCGAAACTCTTACACGTTTAAGTTTTCCAAAATAAAATATATTGTATTGGTAAGTGAATAATTAGATGTGAATTAAATTAAGTACAGAAAGAAGAGCTTTTGAAGAAAGGAGATATTACAATTGGATCTTCAACAGGAATATACTTTTCATGGAAACATCTCTGTTGTCCCGTTAAGTTGTTTTATATGTTTTATGTCAAATCTAACTCAAAATTAAGATATATTTTATTTGCACTCATAGCAGAGGGAAAGTATATTTGACGAACAGTATCACTGGCATGTACATATTTCATACTAAGGTTGTTCGGACGCTAATAACGCCAGAGACAAATATATTTTACGAGAGGGAATCATATCATCTTCCATCACCTCGATGTGAATGAATCGGTCGCTCATAGGACAGATAACAGTTCCTGCCGCAAATAGGACCGTCGCTTCTAGGACTAATTCGTCTCTTCGTGATCTCTCAGACAGATACAGTATGCTTAAAAATTGTTCCATTGCATTCAGCATCCTCAAATTAGTATTTAAAATCACAATTAAAAATGTATCCAAGTGAGGTCTCTTTCTACTACTGGGATGATCCTTAGATTTTTACTACTATTATTATTCATGCACATTGTCTTAGTTCAATATTTCTGTATTTTGCTTCAAAATGACACCAAAACCATGTCTGTAACATAAATGAATAAACCAATATGAGTTTTCAAATTTGTAAAGTACTTTTTGATACATCCTGTATTTCATTGATTTATTATTGAGATATACGCCTAACTGTAAGATTATTAAGTAAAAATCAGAGCCAACCCACTAAAGCTATTCCTTCTCATCTTTTTAATTGAATTACAAATGGCGTCATAAATACAATATTGCAAGTAGTGTTGTTTCACTGTAATAGGAGCATGTATGCCACGGTTAGTAGTGCTTTTATTTACACTACAATGTATAACTAAATTAACAATGCATAAGTAAATAATAAACAATGCATAATTAAATAAACAATGCACAATCAAATAAACAATTGTTCCAACGGAATAAAAATTATCAATTATTATTGACAAACGATCTACATACTTTTTCTGTTTAATTGTGAGATTTTTTCCCGAAGCATATAATGTTTGATGTGCGATCTATTAATTGATACTTGTTTTATGTTTAAACGATATTATAAGCAAACAAAAAATAATGTTTAATAGTTAACTATAATTTTGAGCTATATTCATTAGCTGCACTGTGTAGTCTCATCTTGGTAGTGTCTTAATATAAACATTGGCGCGGTGCCTCAGTGGTAGAGCGTTCACCTCCGGTGCTTGGGGTTTCTGGTTCGATCGCAGCTCTCGCCTGTGGACTTTATGGTGGACAAACACCGTGTTCGTGGGTTTTCTCGGGGTGCTCCCGTTTCCTCCCACTTTCTTCATTTCACTCATCTTTCATCATCACCGTCTCCTTTAGCCTAACCGGCATAAACGTGGAGCGTAAAACTTAAAGATTTCATGTCTTTTCTTAATATAAACATTGATAAGGGTGTACTTCAGTAACAGTTTCAATTTAATACAGTGGTTCTCATTCTTTCTTCGGTGACGACACACTTCTTTGACGACACACTTGAATCGCGACACACTTCTTTGAATTTTTTTTTTATTTATAATAACATAAATTATACGGTGGGACCTCGATCACTCGAAGCTGAAGAAAATATATAAAAATTCGAGTTATCGAGTTTTTCAAATAATCATGGTTCGAGTTATCAAGGTGACCACAACAAAAATTCGAGATATCGAGGATCTGCATTCCTCATGAAAAGTGACTATATAACCTCGATACCTTGAAGTTTTATCCATTCAACCTCTAGAACTGGAAGTTGTGAAAGTTCTTTAAATTAAATAAGATGCCTAATAAAAATAAAATGCTAGATATGAGTAAAACAAATTACAATATACATGAGCAACAATAACACAACTAGCAACAAAGACAATTACGTAAAAACATGAAGCTATAGCTTCGAGTTATCGAGGTCACATCAAGAGAAATTCGACATATAGAGGTAAACTTCGACTCGTAGAGGTTCGCACATGCGAAAGCTCGAGTTACCGAGGATTTTTAAATATGATTATGAAACCATTAAAATTAGACTTATCGAAGTTGTAATTTTTAAACATTCAATTTACAAGAGGTTATTTTAACATTGAGTGATATGGAGAGTTCAAGGGAATGTGAAAAAGTTAGATTTATCAAGGAATTCGTGGTTCGAGTATAGACATTCAACTGTGATGGTGTAAGCCTCTAAGTTTATGTTAATTCGTTAATGTTTATGTTAATTCGTTCTGTGTACCACTGAGCTCTATGTACTCATTGTTGCTGTCCATAGAAGCGTTTACTTGTGTAGTCCGTCTCAAAATAGATTTTAAATCATTATTCAATGCTACAGAAATAAAATTCTAAAATTTTGGCAACACAGTCTATAGGATTGTGCGACATACCAGTGTGTCACGACATACTCGCTGGAAACCACTATCTTAATGGATAATGTGGTTACATTGTATTCTATCTCTTTTAAGTTCACATTTTTTTTTTTTTTTTTTTTTTACTTTCTTTATAACTACATGTGGATTTATGCTTACTAAAATCATTTTGTTTAGCTTAGTAAGAGCTATGGATTCGTATATGTCAAATCTTTGAACTTAGTTTTTTTAATCCTAATATATTGTATAGGTAATTAAATATTTGTTCATGAAATACGAACAGTTTGTAAAATTGTTCTCAAAAAGCATCATCCGAACATCCCATCACCAAACTATTATTTTTCCCTTTTGAGAATATGTTATCACATTGTAGCATTAGTGATTAAATATGAATTTTTTTATATACGACAAAAAATCATCCAACCCATTAAAACGATTACATACTTTTTCAATGTATTTTCTCAGTGCTCATGAAAATATCGGCGAAAGATCGTTGGTTCAAAACCATATAACAAAAGTATTCTTGTGTTGATTTTCTTAACATACAGACCCCATTACAATTTAATATTCTATTATGTAACAATAACAATTTATTCTATTATGTAAAATGTTAATATAATCTGAAACAAGAGGTCCTTGGTTCTATCTCAGAAGAAGTGAGGCTGTGGTAGACAACATCTTGGCCATGTGGAGCGTTCAGAACAACAGTCAATCAAATCCGATTATCAAAGATCTGAGAAAAAGACACAGAAAATTTGTACACTCATGTCCAAAACTATTGTCGCATGTCTATGTTGTTATAGACATATAATTTGATAACGAATTCGCCCGGTATTTCTTATAATGTTAGTATGTCTATTATCGGCAAAGGCATGTATGTGGCGAATTTCATGTCAAAAGAGTAGTAAATAAGGACAATAAAACAAAAATAAAACTTTCTTCTCCATTTAGCAACATTTCATTTTACTCATTCTAATTTCCATATTTATGATTCTTTTCCTATGAAATTTAGCACAAATATGCATTTCTCGATTATACACATAGTATCAGTATTAAAAGTACCCTGCAAAATGATTGTTAAATAATATTCTTACAAGAAGACAGTTATAGATATGTGACAATCATTTTGGATATGAGTGTACCTTACGCTTAAGTACATGGAGGAGTTTACATGTTTATTATTATTATTATTATTATTATTATTATTATTATTATTATTATTATTATTATTATTATTATTATTATTATTTACAATATTTGGACAAAAACCTTTTATGTTCTAATAGCCCTTCGAGGAGCACTACCAAAGGTGGACTTGATTCGTTGTGCACTGAACGCGGCATGTGTTTCCTCGAATTTCTTTCCGTTTCTTTTACAATCTTATTCCACCGAGTTTCTTCACAATCATTCACTTATACTTTCATCAAACACATATACCATAGAAACACTGTGAGACAAATTGGTGGCACCAGAAACAGATTAATACTGGGCATAGTCACCCTGCACAGCCACACATGTCTGACATCGTTCCTTGATGCTGAAGATCATATTGAGAAGGAATGCAGAATCTTGTATTTGTATCCGCGGACAGTGATCTATCCAGCAACGAAGAAGTGCACATCCGTACGACCATTCACGGTAATGCCTTCCCAGACCAGTACGCTACTACCACCATATCGACCACTTTCCACAATATTCATGAGATAAAAGATATTCCCTGTTCCCGCCAGATTAATCTGCTATGGGAATTGTTCTGGGAACTGTATCAGGATTCATCTGTGGACAGCATGCAGCTCTACTTATTGCAAGTCCCTGGTGATGTATTCAACACCATTCTAAATTGGCCCTTCTGTGTGCTGGAGTTAGTAGAACACATATTACTTGTCGAGGGGCATACAAATTACTGTCATCCAGTTTCCGGTACTCAAGTTAGAACAACAAGATAATCTCTGAGATGGTTACAACTCCGCCGATAGTTGTCTTGCAGCATGGTCCGGTTGTGACACACAGTCACGGTCAGATGTCGACTCTGTGGAGGAATCGTCGCGCGTGGTCGACCTCCACTGGACCTACGTCTAAATATATCCTGTCTAGAGAAACTGTTTCCAGCTCTTCCTGCTACTGTCTATCTGTCAATTTGTTACAAACGTTTGATGATGTAGCCCTTCGTAAATGTGTCTAAATGACGTTCTTGTGCCATATTCCTATTGTCTATTACCACATTCAGCTCCGATCATTATAACAGACCTACACAGTGTGCGCGGATTTCGGCTCTAACATAAGTACTGCTGTTGAATTTCCTTACACAGAGGACCAGACTAACCTTGCCACGCAAAGTTCAATGTGCCTCACAAGCAATACGAGTCACATTATCCGTGCTCGCAACACTGTTCCTATCCGTTACATGTCATTTCTCGCACTCGCATTATATATTTAAGTTTTGCACACCAGCATATATATATATATATATATATATATATATATATATATATATATATATATGGCCGGATCCAGGACTCTAAGGAGGGTGCATCAATAACTACCAGTTCATTTGAATTAAATTTGAATTTTTTTAAATGCCTTTAGGCATCTGTGATGTCTGGTCTCGATGAATTCTTTTCCTTCAACCTTCAGAAAATTGACTTAAACTATTTATTTTGCAAAACTCACGTGCACCTTTGCACCCTCCTAAATCCGGCCCTGTATATATATATACCTGTTTCTTTACGGATTTACATTTCAATAATGAGTTGCTTGGAGTTTAATGCCTCTTTTTAGCAGTAAGGCAATGTGAATCATGGACTTACGGTTTAAGATAGAATTGGAATCAGCGCAATGCATTCAAATTTCGGGCTCTCTCACCGAAAATCGTACCTGGAATTCCTTACATTAAAGGAGGAGTCGTTAGCCACTAGTCTAGTGGGGAGAGCAATTAATAATTTGACTTACGTCAAAACCAGATGAAGGTTTACGGAATACGTTACCTAAGTCAGGAGGAGCAACGATTATTGAACTTAGTAGTATTTATCTAAACAAAATTGCTATTGGGCATTTTTCTAAAAATCATCCAGAAAAGCTCGCCCCCTATCAATAAATAAATTATCTTTCTAAATTCTGCTATCGTCGTTCGAGAAGTTGTAAGAGAGAGAATATAGTTTCAAATGTGTATGTGTATTTATTAATACAGTGAGCAAGATAAATTGTATAGACAAGCAAGATTACTGGCATAAATTTTTACTTTCCATAATTCGCTAAGAAAAGTTAACGTAATACTCATTTATATGCGTAACATTCAAATATTCGAGTATGATAAAATTTAAATTTATTTATGAAGTGATGAGTTAAGAATCTGAAAGGGAAAAAGGCATATGCCTACTGTAAATTTTGGAAGTGTTATGTCACTGATTCCTTCTAATTGTTTCTTTGTTTGAAATTTAACATAGAGTTTGGTCTACCGAAATCATAGTAGTATACGTGAAATCAGGGGTAAAAGTGAATCTGAAAAAGTAGGGGAAAGCTTGACGTCACGCTGTTACCCGTGCCTGAATTTGGGCTTTTTTTTTTTTTTTTTAAAGGAACTGGGGGAACGCCACATATATTTTCTAGAAGTAGAAAGACGACGAATTCCCCTCACTTTTACCCCTGCTTGAAATAAAATAAATGAAATATTTAGTTTATATCCCATTATATGCTCTGTAGAATAAAAGAAATGGGTTCTTAATGAAAATCAGTGATCGTAGAAAAAATAGTGAAATAAGAATGTGAAACCTTGAGAAAACGCTTGGACATGATATTATCCACCACCAATTCAGATGGCGTCGAATCGAAACAAGGATAACTTTCATAAGAGATGAGCGTTCTGTCATTCAATCATTGTTTTCCCTATATTAGAAGATGTGAACTTACAATCTAATATAGGATCCTAACCACATAGCTCTCATTCGGAATTGAATCCAAGACTCTTGCATCACAAGTAAGGACAATTACTGTAGTAAATCATCTTTAAACTTGGTCAGTTTAAATCACTAAACTGAAAACGTTAAGAAGATTATCGGTGTAAACAGCAAATGCAAATTCCCTCTAGAAAGATGAAATTGCTAAAAATTAAAACTACTAATACCGAAAATATTTATCAGGGGTAAAAGTGGGTCTGAAAAGGTAGAGGGACGCATGACGTGTTAGTCGCCCCCCGTGCCTATCTTTGCCCTTGTAATTTTCTTAGAAATTGTGGGGACGCCACAGATATTTTCTGGATGAGGGGGAACAGCGTCCCTCCGCGATCCCCCTCACTTTTATCCTATCCCTGCTTTGAATACATTTTTTTTTAATAAATATCCTACCGTTGAAATTTTCGAGTTTATGAACTGTATATTCTTTTTTTCTTTCTTCCTTTCTTTCTTTTAGGTAACAATATACAGTATTTATACAAGAGAAACATGGTAAGTGAACATAACATGCATATGTGGTTTTCTACAAAAAGCCAGTTAAATCTTTTTTTTCTCAATTTCAAGAGACAAGTTTAAACGGAAGGGAGAACGTTTATTTTGTCACGAGCACTAATCAATGTCAGGAAGAATTAGACTTAATCTTGAAGGATATCTTTACTTTCCGTTGGCCAAGTTTAGGTTTAATTTAGCAAAACCTCCCTCGGACACTTAGAACGCGCGTTTAAAACAAATTTATGAGAAAAAGTTGTTCGTAAGTGCAAGAGGGAAAGCTTATAGGACACTGGTCTCCATAGCAACAAGCACTTTTTGTCCTGTTATATGTTTAATTTTAGAAGATTTTTTTTTCTGTAGCAGCGTAAATTGACTGACTTACTCAATAGACTAAAGTTTTTTTTATTATTATACAAGAAATTAATATGTATTTTCATGTAAAATCTCCGCTGAAAAAAAACTCATTTCTTTTCGAGTTATGCATTATTTCTAATAGATGTGAAAAATTGGACACAAAATGAACGCTGAATACATTACATTACCAAAGCAAATAACTAGAACTCTTTGCTTAATATAATATATTATATTTAGCATTCTTGTAACGTATAATATTCGTGTAACGTGGATTTCTGTAACCACGTCAAAGCGAGTCGTCAGGTTGCGGATCGAAGAGAGGAACTCTAGATATAGAGGTTACTTGCAAATATATGAATAAGCAGTTGCAGACAGAATATAACGGGTGGTCCTCCAGCTTGAAGGTTTGGAGTGATGTCAATAAGCTCATCCTGTAAAAAAAAAAAAAAAAAAAAAAAAAAAAAAAAAAAAAAAAAAAAAACTCGTTCAGAACAATGAACAGAAGCCTCAGACCAGGAGTGATAACTTGACACGACCTCGCAAAGTAAACTGGACACAAGATTTGGAACATGAAATATAAGAAGTCTTCATAGGGCAGGCTCATTAAAAACCGTAACAAGTGAGCTAGAGAAATATAGGATGGACCTGGTAGAAATTCAGGAAGTTAGGTGGGAAGAAAAGAGTAAATTGCAAACCGGATTTTTTTTTCCGAGTGGAAGCTCATGTAGCTCGGATCCCACGTTATGCTGTAGGTCCACGTTTCATATAGCCTCCCTGCTTAAAAAGACGCTAAACTGAGAGTAAAATCAAATAAAATCAAACAGGAAATTTTACGTTTTTTATGTAATTATCACCAATTAGAAACAGGGTTTCTCATTCACAAATAAATAATATCAGCAATTAAATGTGTTGAATTTTTTAATGATAAACTCTCTTTTATTCTTTTCACAGTCAGTGATACGATATTATTATTCTAAATGCAAGTGACTTAACTAACAGAAGTTAAGGATGATGATATAAAAGACAGATTTTCTGAAGAAGTGGATATTTGTCCAACTCCTGCGATGCCATGTGAAAATTCTGTTAAGGGATTTCAATGCGAGGGTAGAACAAGATGATATATTCAAACCGATTATAAGGAGAGGAAGTCTGTAAAGGAAAGTAACGATAAGGACGTTAGACTAGTGAACTTTGCAATGTCTAATAATTTTATCATGAAGAGTACAAAACTTTCACATAGTGAAATAAATAACCGGCTTGGGCAAACATAATGCTATGTCACATTTTCTAACTTTGAAGTAAACTGGAAAAGAAAGCTGACCATAACTATGTAATTCAATGCAATAACACATACCAAACAAACTTTCTCTGCCTTCTGCAGGTAAATTTGAGAAATAAAATTACCTACATACTATTCAGTGGTTCAATCACAACCCATTTCACCTAATAACTCAATATCACTGAGAGTGGCGCTTACTATTATGTTTGCCCGAGCCACTCAAATGTACCTGGTCCTCCCAGATGGAAAACACACTATCAAATTGACCACGTTTTAGTAGATAGAAGAAGATAGCCTATCATAATTGACGTTCGGTTGTTTACAGAAGCTGACTGTGACATTGACCATTACTTGATAGCAACGATTGTAACAGAGAGATTAAGGGTGAAAAACAAATCTTCAGCATCTGAAACCAGAGAAGTTTAATCTTTAAAAAAATTGAAAAGGGTCAGGCGAGAAGGGAATACCAGATTGAAAATTCGAACAGATCCCCGGTTTTAGAAAGTTTAGAATTCACTAATGTTGACGATACCTGAGTTAACATTAAGTGTAGCATTAAAATTTCGGTAAAAGAAAAAAATGGGTGCTCGGAAATACGTAAGAACAAATCATGGTTCGACCAGGAGTGCTTTGACTAGCAGAGAAGATAAAATAGGTAAAACTGTGTAAGCTATAAAATCTGGAAGCTAGAACTGCACAATTGATATCCGTCATTGATATCAGATAGGGATGCGCACGAGACAAGATTTGTGGCTGTCTCGTCTCGAAAATGTGCTGTAAAAGTGATGTCTCGACTCGAATTTTGTCAGGAAAATCCTGTCTCGACTCGTCTCGTGCACATCCCTAATATCAGACGGGAAGCTTCAAACATCTTTTAGACAAAGAAGTATAATTTTTTAGAGCTAAAATAGTTAAACTTGAAAATTCTAGTAAAAAAAACAAAAACAAAGATAATCGGGACATGTAGAAAGGAATCAACGAATGTAAGAAAGGCTATCAACCTCGCGTGTCTACATTAAAGAAAACGAATGGCACAATTCTTGCGGATAGTACTTTGAATAGGTGAAAAGACTTCTTTCACAGTTTGCTCAACTCCCAGACAAAATAATAATAATAATAATAATAATAATAATAATAATAATAATAATAATAATAATAATAATAATAATAATAATAATAAATAATAATGCGTAGAAAGTGAAACACATACAGTAGAATTGCATATTCCAGAGCCTAACCGAATAGAAATAGAAGTTGCTATTTAAAAAATTAAACAAACACCAATCTTCGGGTGTAGATGATATTCCTACCGAGTTAATTTTAGCTGAAAAGAAAAGCCTGTCAAACGAGATACACAAACTCATTTTTCTCATTTGAAACAAGGAGGAATTGTCACAAGTTTGGAAATAACGAATCATTGCTCCAATTCCCAAGAATGGCGACAAAACTGAGTATAATAGATCGAAGCATCTCCCTTTTTGTCAACATCTTCTAAAATCCTCTCAAACATTTTATTAGCAAGATTGACCCCATATGCAGATGAAATTATTGGAGATTATCAGTACGGGTTTAGACGAAATCTTTCAATTATCGACCAGGTATTTACCATTCGAGAAATATTGAGTAGAAATGATAGTACAATACTACGGTACGTCAATTATTTACTGATTGCGGAATGCCTACGACTCTGTTAGTATGGAAATATTGTATAAATATTCTTACCGAATTCGTAATACCGGTAAATCTAGTAAGATTAATTAAGATTTGTTTAAATCAGTCCCAAAGTAAAGTCCGCGTAGAGAAATACTTGTCAACGAGATTTTACGTATATAATGAATTGAAACAAGGAGATGCAGAGTCGCCATTATTATTCAATTTTGTTCTAGAATACGCTGTAAGGAAGATCAAAGATAGTAACCAAACTTAGATCTGAATGACACTCACCAGATTATGGCTTACGCTGATGATGTAAATCTAAAAGGGGTGATGTGAGGACAATGGAAATAAATGCAGAAATTTTATTAATGACTAGGTACATAGATTTAGAAGTAAATACAGTTAAAACTAAATACGTGGAAGTTCGCAATGAGCGTAATACTTTAAATTATGGATGCGTTAAAATACCAAATAAACCTTCGACAAAATAGATACTTTCAGATAACTAGGATCAACATTAACAGACCACAGCTATATCCACGAAGAAGACCTTTTGTCTTCGCGAATCTTGTAGAAGAGTTTAAAGCGTAAAATGTGTGAAACGATACTTATGCCTATAGTACTGTACGGTGCCAAACGTGATTCTTACTCTAAGGGAAGTATTTGAAAATGAAATCCTAAGGCGAATATTTCGGACCTAAAAGGGACGAGAATGTAGAATAGTAAAAACGCATAATGAGAAACAGTATAATTTGTACAGTTTACCTAACATTGCTAGAGTCATTAAGTATAAGAGGGCATGTCATAAAGCTAGGATAGAAGAAAATAGAAAATCTTTCAAAATTTTGAGTGGAAACTCAATCGGGAAAAGACCATTAGGAAGACCTAGATGCAGATAGAAAGACAATATTAAGATTGATCTCGCAGAAATTGGAATACAAAGTAGAAACTGGATCCAGTTGGCTAAGGACAGAAGTCAATGGAGAGCTTTTGTGAATCCAGCATTGAACCTCCGGGTTCCATAGGCCATATAATTAGTTATACATAAGCGCCAAAATTTTAGAGAGTGGAGAGCTAATGGAGATGCTTGGTTTTCAAATAGAGTGTTGATATTTTGCAGGGTACTATAAGAAGTGATTCCTTACATCAATATATATATGAACCTGCAGGAAAAAGAACATAATTTCAGAGCTAGGGGCGTCGAAAAGAATAGAAAAGTACATTGCAATATACGTTACTTCGAACGCAAGGAACCGCAGAATAGCATTAGAAGTCACACATATGCCATCCAAGAAATGCTTATTTCAATAATGTGGAATGGGTACACAAGAGATTTCCCATAGGGCATAACTCCCAGATATGCTCCCAATAGAATTTCCAGATGTGCTGGACTGCTTTGGAGAGATGGGTAGAGGCAAGAAGTAAGACTTCATAGCAGTGAACACGGAATGCTTCGGCGAGAAGTCGGAATTCTTAGGACCGTCAGCTCTACGGTTCCTCATGTTCGGAATAACGAGTGCTGTGAAGTATTTTTTTTTCATGCTTTTAGATACCCTATCCCCGAAAATATGCACTTCCCCCTACGTGATTTTTTTTTCTTATTTTGATGAGACGAACCACTTCTTACAGCTTTTCGGTCCAGTTCATTAACACCATAAAGAGAGAGAGGGGGGAGGGAAGAGAGAGAAATAGAATAATAATCAAAAAGAAATAAATGGTAGACATACTACGCTAAACCAGTAAGGGCAAAGGTTTTTTTTTTTTTTTTTTTTTTTTTTTTTTTTAGGGAAAGAGATAGAAGATAGTTGCTTTCATTAATGGAACCTCGGCTACTTAATTTTATACATCAGCAAACTTCATCTGGCTCTGCTATATGAAAAATCTTGCTGTTTATATTCTAGTTAAAATTATTTGTATGCAGTAATAATAATAATAAATAATAAATTTTAATAAGTATTTACATTGCTCTCATGCACATATGGTAGAATACTTACCAGACTTATTTTCTCTCACAGTACAAAAGATGCACGGTTGTTACACGGAAACTACTGTGGATACAACGAACACCTGAAAAATATACAAACGAAACTTTTAAACAGTCTGATTGAGATTGTGAACTTTTCATTTCTACCAAAGCTCGAACTTTGAGAATGTTATATAATATCAAATGTATAATAGAGCAACATCAGCTATCTACAAGAACACTCTGAAACGGATTGTGCTCGAAAACAGAAATCTTTAAATTACTCCGTTCTAATCTTTTCTGGAAACTGTATAAGTACAGTCTTCTTTAATCTAATATGACCATCAATCCTGTTTTTCATCTATATATATAAGTAAAATTAAAGCAAAACTGAAGTGAATCTTCTTTGGGCAAACTGCACTTTGAGTGAATCTTCTTGGGAACTTAATGCCAAACTGAAGTGTTAACATTTTCTACAAATCGCTGTGTAATTTAAGAAAGGTGGATTATCAGTATGTTAACCAGATTGCTGTTAACTGTTGATCGCAAGCTTGCACGCGAATTTCTTGAACGGCACTCCATGAGCTGAGTGCGGAATAAGCTGTCCACTCGTGACACAACATCATGCAATGAACCGAAGACCCACGCCTACGTCATTCCGCTCAAATTAAACTTGATGTTTCAGTTTAAAAAAGAAATCGTGTATATTAATAAGAAAGAGCGAAATAGAAATTTTTCGTTTGTACAGAATATGATATGATATATGATCACACATGTTGTCGATTAGTTATCTGTTATGCAGAATTCGTACACCACTGGGTGGATGATGCGTTGAAGGGGTAACGAAGAATGAGCACCGATAATGTACCGCTAAGATGGTCGATCAACATAACACATACTCTTGGTAATTAGATTATAATTCGTGTGGAATGAATTCCATGTTGCCTGAGCTTTCATGTGAAATGAAATGAAATATTTCAGTTTTACGTCCTACAGTCAAGCTGTGTACGTTAGTGAGATAGTGATGATAAGAATGAATGATCGAATGAAGAAAGTGGGAGGAAAAATAAGAACCCTAATGAAACCCAACCACACGGTGTTTATCCAGCACAAAGCCCAGCCTGAGCTCCCAGTTCCGTAGTTTGGTCGTATATATGGCGCCCACATTACATCTTCAAATGTCGAAGTTAATTCAAAGAAACATGATGGATCGTTTAAGACGTGGGAGAAGATAGGTAATAAGATCGGTGGGTGGAGTAAACCCTATTAAGATAATACTGCTTTTAAGTTCAGTAAATTTGATCAGTTCTAGACTTAAAGTCACTTTTATCAGTTCAAGACCTACAACACTTAGCAGTCTAAAGTTAAAGTCTTTTTTGTCAACTTTAGTTTTAAAATCACTATTGTGAATTCTAGACTTACAGTCACCATTATCAGTTCTGTAGGTTTACTTAGGCAGTTACTTTTATAAACATTAGTGTATTATAATCGCTTTTATCAGTTCCAGACTTGTAGTTATCTCTATCAGTTCTAGATTTATAGTCATTCTTATAAGTTCTAGACTTATGACCACCTTTATCAGTTCTAGATTTATAATTATTGTTATCATTTTTAGATTTTTGAACTACAAGGATTGCACAAAGGGATTTGTATTACTGAATAAATTTTATAGCGGAATAATGAAAAATATAATCAGTACAACTAAACTTTCAAAGAAAGATAAATTTCTTTCCTTTGTTCTTACTGCTGGGTGTTGTATCTCCTTGGAAGTTAAATACTGTGAAAATATTTACCATTAAGAATTATTTACAAATACATATAATTACGAGGGGTGTTGGGAAAGTCATGTCTATGGCGGGCTAACAAGAAAACCAATGAGCTGAGAAGAAAACCGTTCTTATTTTTCACTGTAATCACCTTTCAGTTCTACACAACGTTTCCATTTTGTTCCAAGTGACTCAGTGCCATCAACATAAAAAGATTTCTCCTTAGAATCAAAGAACTGAATCACAGTATCCATTACCTGTTTGTCGCTTGAAAATCGCTGGCCCCTGAGGTATTTCTTAAATGACGAAACGGATAATAATCACTTGGGGCTAGGTCAGGACTGTAAGGTTGTAGACGGCCGAGTGCCTTCTCCTTCATCTGCATATCAAAATGCAGATGAGTGCACATTTGCATATCAATATTTAAATATATGGGAATTTGTGATCAAATTAATTGCTTATTTATTAGCATTCATTTTAATTATTATATAACTTCTATGAATATTAGTGGGTAAACACCGAGCGTAATACGAGAGTATTAATACAATTTTGATGTATATTGTATTTCATGTATGTATTTTATTCCTTTATAGGCTAATGAACAACATTTAAAGTTTGCGTGCATCTCATTAATGGGACTTTATAATGTACATAGTACAGGCGTTATTGGATTTATATAGTCTGCATACTATTCTACATGATTAATTAAAAAGGAGAAATCAAATCATATGCATTTGCTTCATTTATAGAAGTTTGAACTTCATGGCTACAGAGATAGCTTGAACAGAGATTTTTTTTCTCTTGGCGACATCAGTCTGCACTGAAACTGCATGTGAGGTCTATGACAACTAATGAGTGGAGAAATCCCTAAATGACCAAGGAAGGATGAAACATTGAGTATAGGAAGTATACTGGTAACTTCCGCTTGTATAGCAATGGCTAGGTGGAAACATTGCTTACAGACGCTCTCCAGGCTTTGTTTCAAAAGCCATAAAATTTTTAGCGTCAACATGATAGATTTCTTATTTCTAAAGGTGTCGTTTTCACACCTTTTAAAAGAATCTCGCAAGTCTGAAGTCCTTGGCTTAGCGTCACCCCAAGCTCGTTACCGTCAGCCGACGGACCTAAGTATTTTTCCCATGATGCACTGCACTTTTGAAAACTGTATTTTATTTTGACTTATTTTATGTGTAAATTATTAATATTAACGTATTACGCTCACCAGTTCTTGGAAAGACCGTTTAAAATTCATGACTACATTTGTGACCGTGTTTCCCATCGTTCAAGACATTTAGATCTTGTGTTTTGTCAAAATTAATCATAACAAAAATGTTTCTATCTCTCTCTCTCTTGGAATAATGGCTGCTGGGTTGGTAGCAGACAGTTTTGAGGGAAGCCAATGGAAAAGAGACTTCCTACACATACTCGGAGAGATGACAGCTGTATCTAGTGATACTACTGCATTCTGTATATAATTTACTACATTTATGTATGTTTAATCAAGTGTAACTATCCTTTGTAATGTTTATTTCAGTGAAAATAGTAAATGTTTATAGTGTTGTTGTGATGGACTTCTGTTTGGGCAGAAGCTTTCGAATCTGCCGCTCTCTACAGTGGTGGCAGCACCTATCGAGCAGTTTTGCTTGCTTTGCAAGAGCAAGAGGGTTTTCGGTGTGGTGCTTGGTGAAGGACCACACACCGTTATTGCCGGAGGCATCAAAACCTTTTGTTCTGGAATTCTTAGAAGAGCGAGTCGATGCTTTTCCAGAAAAATGTGAAGTTTAATAACCCATTCGTGGGCTTAGTTAAGTTAGTTGTTGCTGAAACGCGGAAGAGTTTATATCTAAACTACAGCGTTTGAAGTTCCTTAAAACTTCTCAATAGTTGAGAAGTATCCACCCAGGGCAGTGTGAAGAGCGCTTCCCATGGCGTCCTGTGTAATATATACATGGTCAGTCATGTATCGGGCAACAATGTTGTTAGTGAACAGTGCTTATAAGTATTAAATTTATAGTGAAAATACTACAAGTGCTACAGAACAGTGATATTCCCAAAAAGTGTTAATCACGTCATGTTCATTTTTTTTTTTTTGCATAATCCCTCTGCAACCAACATTTTCTGAACCATGGCTAGTTTGGCTATGACTGTGTTAGCATTTCTAAGTACCAGTTATTCTGCGGACAAAGCTTATTAACCGTGCATTGGCACTTCTCTTCATTCCTATTATGGAATAGTACAATTGTTGCACCAATCTCTTGTTGAGATTACTAGACCTGTCTCGCTATATGACAGTGTCTCTCCTTGAACTCTTAACTAAGGAGAATAACAAGACATTTAGCATTGCTATTTTAACTGACATTTCTTGGGTCAGTTGCATCACTAGTTGACCGTCCATTTTTGATCTACCGTTCACGGACAACTTTGATTCCAGTGGAATGGAAATGTGGAAAATTTCCTTTGCTGTGTGATTGCCATTATAGACATTTTGTCAATCCCTTCTTTAGCAGAGACTACCAGTGAAGTGGACATAAGGGCACATCAATTTACCAGGAAACTGTGTCATATATACGCAAAGTTGAATTTAACTATATAATTTTTTTTTCTAAAAATCCTCCTCTCTGAGTAAGAACTGTCAGAGACACTGAACTCATTATCATGAGGAGTAAAATTTTGTTTGTTTATCTGTTTGTCAGATCAAATTAAGAGGTCAGACAGATCTCTAGTGTCAATTATATCGATCGTCTATATCTTTACAGTGTGAAAATGTGTATATATCAACTAGTGTGAGTGGTGCACCATTACAAGAAAAGTTCTATTAAGTGTGTTGTAATTATGAAAGTGGTGAGTGTTGCCTGCCATCACCTATTGTTCTCATGAGGAGGAATAAATATCCATCTTCCAACAGTATAGCGAGGGTGTCTGTTTTCCTGAGTGGTGAGTACCCGAATGTTAATCCACATGTTTTATTTTCAGGAGTGAGAGCTAAGGAAACATTTCCCCTTACTCTTGTACATCTGACCACCTTCCTGAATGGGGCCCAGGAAGGAGTACGCCCAGAGAACATAAAGACACAGTTATGAGTGTAAAGAGTACGTAACAGGCTGCTACCTGTTTGTTTGAAATTTTATTTTTTTTAACTTTATCGCATATTTGAAACTCTTTACAAGTAGCTGCAAGACCATAATTGTTGTCAGAAAACCCTGAGATTTTTGTTTTTGTTTTATTTTGTTATGCTCTACCGACTATCAATTGTGGCAGTGGCGGCTTCAAACGGAGATCACCTTTTTCACTCCAAGCAGGGATTTACATATGCAAAAGTATTTTATTTACATTTTGAGTAATTTACATAGTAATTTGAATATCCCTAGCCACTCCACCATATTTTATTTAAATTTATTGTGTTGGTGTTTCTTTGGTATGCATAGATTACATCTATAGCTACTTGCACCTCACAAGGTGGGTGGAAAAGTTGAGTCATTCCCTGTTCTGTGATAGCAGCCTGCGCAAGATGGGATGTATGTGCTGACGCATTTTCATGAAAAAGCAAAATTCGACGATTTGCACTTCCGCGTCGTTTATTCTGAACTGCTCGGTGTAAATCTTCACGTGATTTCTGTAAGTAGTCCCTGTGATGGTATGTCCCTTTGGTATAGCTTCAAGCAAAAGAATTCCTTCCCTATCCCAGAAAACAGTTACCATAACTTTGCCAGCTGATTTTTTTTTTTTTTTTTTTTTTTTTTTTTTTTTTTTAGTTGGTGACTTCTGATGCTTCCACTACATGGACTCTTGTTTAGATTCTGGGTCATACCAGTGAGCCCATGTTTCATCTCCTGTCACTACATGCTGGTAGAAGTAATCTCCTTCCATAAAAACCAAATTCTCCTGACACATTTGCAGCCGAGTTTGCTTTTAAAAACGTTCAAATTGTGAAGAACCCATCTGGAACAGACTTTTGTGAGCCGAAGGTGTTGGTGTAGAATATCCCCAACACTATGAATATCAACCCTTACTTTCTCCGCTATTTTTCTAATCTTTTTTTCGTCGATCGGACATTACCAATTTTTGTACAATTTCCAAGACTTCAGGTGAAGTTGCTGTTTCTGGTCGACCATTCTTCGATGTTTGTTTTACCACGCTCAAATGAGCTTACCCATCGTGTTACTACCTGTTTCAGATAGGATTGCCGTTGTTTATGGTGGCAAAACACAGAACTAAGAAATAAACGGAACGCAGCTAAGACGTGACAGCCCACTCGTGATTCAGTAATCTGCAGTGTTGAAAACTCAGTACAGTACATGGTACGTTCTTTGTGGAAACAAGCATGGTTTAAGTTAGCGTAGGAGTATATATGTATGGGCATGTGAGTGACAAGGATTGTTTGCTTCAACTGCTCTCCCTTCCTCTCTTTTTAAGCCTATCTCAATTTATATTTCTATCCATCTATCTATCTTCCGCTCTCTCTTTCTGTTTCTCTGTGATAGTCACAGAACTCTCAAGCTGAGGCTTGCTGCCAGTGTTCGAATTAACGGCGGATGCCGGGGATATCGCTCTCTCGTGAAAGCTTATTCCCGGCTCATATAATGAAAATAACACAGCATCCCTGACAGGAATAATTAACCCGTCCTAGTGTACATAAGATTTCCTCCTCTCGTTTAAAAAATTAATTTGAGCACTACTTGCTAGGGCCTACTACATGCCAAAAACCAAACTGCAGACGAATACAATTATGTTTGCGTATCAGTTACACAAAATCAGAGCACAGTTTCTAGGGCTGCGTGCGGGAAAATAACGTCATAGTTATAACAATGCAATAACAAAATTTTTCATGACGTCAATGTTTAGTTTTATTGTACAATACCAAACTGCAACATAAAACACGTGCAATTGTTCATAACAACTAATAAGAATTTCATACCTTGTTTTGCTTTTGTCCCAATGTGTCATTGTTTTGTTTTTTTTTGGGGGGGGGGAGTAATAAGTGACAACGAATATTAGTGTCGTAATTCGGTAGCAAATCATTTATTTCTATGCCCTTTTTCAAGTTTATATGCCTTCAAAATAGTACATTGTCATTATATTACTACAGCATAGTTCCTGGCGTGAAGGATGTCTTGTGTTAAGCAGAAACAACACCCAGAGTTCAAGTAATTTCGCTCTATGAACTAAATTTGCCTAGACACCTTGAAATTTACAATATTTTAGGTAATATATAGGATATTTTAGGTACAATATATCAGTGCATCATGAAACGTCATGTACATACAAGCCACGACACTGTCATTAATATCAAACCTGACGTTTTGTTTTAGGGTTTCATTTCTTTCTGGACTTTAGACATCAGGCACAGGTAGGGAGATGATGGGGGAGGGGATATTGGAATGGCTCGATCGGTCAAGTTTCGAACCCGGTGTAAGCTTCGGATTCGCCGGGAATCGAACCCGGGACCTCTCAATCTGTAGTCAGCGACGCTAACCCGGAAAATGTGCGACACCAAACTTTACAGTTCATTGTATTTCCTAGATGGAGTCATTTGGGTCACGTTTCGGATTCTGTCGCTGCGTCACTTACGTGCGAGTCAGACCGGGTTAACGTAAGTGACTCGTGTTCAGCTCTGATTTATCACAGTTTTTTCCTCCCAGTTTTAAGACTACGTATCCTTCGAGTTTCTATTTTTAAATATACTAGGCAATAGTAGAAAAATTACCCCTGTCTGCATATTGCTTCGCATTAGATGTGGTACAATGATCCATTCAGATGTTCGGAAACATACTTAGGCCTATATTTAGGCCGAAGTGTCCCCCATGGATGAGTGGTAACGCTCGATGCTTTGTACTCAAGGGATCCTGGGTTCGGTTCCCGGTGGACTGTAGGGTAAGTCCGGTCCTTTGAAGCTTACCAGCTCATTTAGGACGTTACTAACAACTCAGTCACGCAATATAGGTCGTTCTGCCTCCAAAGAAGGCAATTCCGAATAAATAAAATAAAGAAAGAAAGTCCGGTAAACAGGAACATGTTTCTTTATGCATAATGTTGTAACGGTTGTTTAATTGCACAAATTGCACACATTTGTCAACATGAAATATCAGTTATAGGGCTCTTTAGTTTACTTAATCTATTGCAACATCGGTACAAGTACATGCATATCACCCATAATTCAAACAACGTTACAAGTTCCCCCGATTCTCCCCGGCATCTCTGGCAAAACATATGGTCAACCTTATTCACCATTTTTAACTCATTCGCAAAGCTTTTGTTCGTATTGTTGTTGCAAGAGATTGTTGTTTCTTTTGCTAATCTGCAAAAAATTAGCAACAGATCTGGTCGTTGGGACATACATTTCACATTAGGAAGTATGCAATGCTTCTGTATGCGAGTTATTTTACTATTTCAGCTATGTTCACCTGTTCACTTCTTTGAACACTTTCTTTCTGTCTCTCTCTTGCTTTGTGATGATCAGATGCGTAGCTAGCACTAAAACATAGAGGGGGCTAGGATCCCGCCGTGGTGTAGTGTATGAAATACCACCTATTAAAGAAGCGACGGAGAATATAGAGAAGATAGGGGCCTACTGGGATATAGACGGGATCGTGGGTCCCGGCCCGGGTAAGGTACGAACTCACGAGAGGATTGGAGGAATCTCACCCATTATAAACTTCATAAAATATTATTTCTACCTTATTTCCACTTGAGGAGAAACATTCCCCCCAGTTCCCCGTCACCTAGGTTGAGACAATTTCGCACCCTAATCCCTGGTCCAGCATACTAACAATAACCACAAAACAGTAATAAAGACATGATTCTCCCAACACCCCTCGTATAAGTATCGTTCTGGAAGTTAAAGCATTTATCTTTATCCGAAGCTTTTCTTCTTCAAAGGAAATTTTCACAATTTCTTTTTTCAAAAAGCCGCCCGGACTATTTTTTTGGGATCTGACGTCTGGTAACTCAAGCGAAAACTAATCATGCATGCACACTTTGTTAGTAATTCATTTCTAACTTTTTTGCTGCCTATCCTATACCGATTAATGTAACACGTTTCTGTGAGTCCCTTATGCTGTATACATTGATATCTTCATATTTTGTCTAATTCCTGCTCTGCCTAATAACCCCCCAGTTCCTTGAGCACTTCTTTCATCTTACCTCACCTTAGTGAGATCAGGAATTCCTGTACACCTTATTTCTTGTTCTACCTAATCTTCGCAAAAAGGGTATTTAGACTTGAGGGAAATTTAATAATAAATATTTTCCCGACTACTGCAGTTGTTTTCAGGGCTCTTGATTTTTCTCTATCAGTTCAGCGTCCATGAAATTAAATTAGTAATCGATAGTCACCACTAGTTTACTACAAGTATATCTAAGCGATATCTATTTGCTCTGTACAACTTCACCGATTTTCTTTGCGGGCTTGTGTTTAATTGTAGTTCCTTGTATGAAATGTGGCAGCAATAAAACTGACGGTTTTATGGAAAGAAATTATAAATACGAGTACAATTAAGTTGATGTATATGGGGAAAGTGCGTTAGAAATAACAATACGGTTTTTTATTATTATTAATTTTAAAGCAGTACATATTATCTAATGTTCCCTCATAGGAAATATTTTTATATACCACCAGCATTATTTAATTTCACTTTAAATATTAGTTAGAACAGGCACGTAGCCAAGGGGGGGTCCGGGGGTCCGGACCCCCCCATCGAGACCAGAAATGAAAAAAATTAGGGAAGGATGAAACAAAATAAAAGGAGAAAAAGAAGGATCAGCGTTAAAAATAAACTACAGGAAACTTTTGGTTACTCTTTCTTATGAGAAAACTTGTATTACTTGCAATACATGGTTGCGAGGTGAGCGATATATCCTGGAAGAGTCAGGGAATTTGAAATTTCTAGAAAAGTTGCGGAATTCTCAGAATTTCTGCTACTAGTCATGGAGATTTCAAGCTTCCGAAAGCATAGTGCCGTTGTGTAACAGTAGACATTTTTTATCATAATTTTTCGTCATCGCATCCTTGCAATATCAAACATGTTATTTCAAAAACAATTTTCTACTGCTCCTTTAACATGTCATTTGAAATAAACAGTAGTTGACGGAATAATAAAAACAAAAATATATGTAGAAAGAAAGTTCTGTTAACATTTGATTCAACAGAAAAAGGAACGCAAATATTGCAAAATATTTTACAAGACATTATTGAATATGTACTTTTTCTATTAGTGAATATGCACTTTTATAATAATTGAGGTCATAATGAAAGGAAAATTGTTATATTTGAATAAACCGAGGAAGGATGTAAATATTGTATAATCTTTTTAAATACGCTTTTTTTTTTTTTATTTTGCTCGACATTTCTTCATAGTTTATTAAAATACTTACCAACATATCCTCACAAACCAATATATGTTGATAGTAAAGTAGTTTAGATTGATCGAGCTCCTGGGCCTTCAGAATTTCATGTCACGCTCCCCCCCCCCCGTTACCTAATCCTGGCTAAACGAACCAATATATTTTCCAGTAAAATTGTTTAGAATGATCGAGCCCCTGGTGTGATGACCACAGTATTTCATGTCACGGACCCCCCCCCCTTCACGAAATCCTGGCTACGTGCCTGGTTAGAAATGTGGAGCTATAAGTACTACATTATTTAAGTACACATACATTTAAAAAAATCAGTAGTCTAGAAAAATATTTACTATATTAACATAATTGGAGATAGCCAATCAACATAGCGCTACGATGACCAACTCTGTATCAACTCCGTTTGGAAATCATTTTATACCTGGAAATAATTGCTATCTTCGACATATTTCTTTTCGACGTGAGTTTATTTAACATGTGAATATAGTTGTTCTTGCGCAATCTGGCAGGTGAATTCTACGTCGTTCAACGTTTCAAGAACCTAGAAAACATCGTTCTCGTCTTCAGGGTAAAGTAACGGATAAAACTACTTATGACTACGGTTTACCCTGAAGACGAGAATAATATTCTCGGTTCTCGAAACGTTGGTCGACCTAGGATTCATCTGGCCAATTGTCTGAAAGCAACCAGTGCCATAACAATATTGTTTTAATCATTATTTATAGACGGAAAACTTTGTACGAAATTAGGCAGTCGCTTTGTCCATGCCACTTTTATTGCAGTTAATCGGCAAATTGTGAACACAATTTACTGTTTAAAAACAATTTCAGCATAAAACCACTATAGTAGTATGGTCGATGAAGCTCTATAAAGGTGACAGTAGTTAGTAGAGAAATTGAAGACGGAGACTTTAAATGAGAATGTGTCAATCGCGTTTCAATTAAACATTGAATGATTCTTAGGTACCATACAGTGATCATATAATTTCTACCTAGAAACATAGTACATACCTGTCATATTGTATATTTCCATTAATAACATTTACTCAATTTCTTTAGCTGATTTGAAAGACGTTTTATTGGACTTTCTTGCCGTACCAAATGATCCTTTAAATGTACTACGTATTGAAGACAGATAATGGATTTTTGGCTTCCCGAAACAGTACAACATATACCGGATACAACTTCCAGTCTTTCCTTTCAAATTACTTCTTTACTAATTCTTTATTCTTTACTAATTCAAGATTCCTGCAGCATAAATAATTTTACCCTTTAAAAACTACGACACGCTACACTATAATCGAATCGTTGTAACGAAAATTATAGTGGAACCAGGTGGTAAAAATGAGGGGGAACGCGGGTGGACGTCGTCCCCCTAATTCCAGAAAATGTCTGTGGCGTTCCCCAGATTTCTAAAAAAAAATTACAATGGGCAAAGATAGGCGCGGGGGACGGCTTGACGTCATGCATCCCCCCTCGTTTTCAGATCCACTTTTACCCTTGATGTGGAACATTTTAATTGGGGGAAGAGTAGTGCTTGCCACATGACGAAGTTGAATTCACCGGTCGTTTTTGACTGATATTTAATCCCAAGCGCTGGGGATTTCGGAAAAGGGTCAAAGAAAATGTATGTGCATTATATTGTATGAAAACCAAATGAATTTCAGAAAATTTATCTTAGAATTCTTAATGAAATTGGAGGTTGGGGTGAGGGGTACTAGAATGGTAAATCCACTAATTTATTCTTTACTGATTTTAACTGTCTGCAGAGGGAATGATGGGAAACCTCAAAGAAAATGGACAACATATTACGCCAAAAGCGAACATTTTCTAAGTAAAATTGTCATAGATCCATATTCTTCAAATTGAAGGAGAGTAGGAGTGAATTTACTTTTTTCATTCTTGGCTGATTTTAACTCCAAAATGTACGGGTATTCCTAGTGTCAGAAAGAAAATATGTATTAAGCTATGTCATAATCCAATTTGTTATGTGATTTATATTGGAAAATTGTGTTTCATATACACATGTATACTGGCAACTTGGGATGAACTTCACCCTCCTTATATTTGATGGACTGCAACCCCTAAAAATAAGGTTATTTTTGCAGGTGGCGGGAAGTCACATATCAAGTTTCATTAAAACCGAGTAAATTTTACGAAAGTTATCGTGGAACAGATGAACAGACATCCAAATACCAATCTAGTCAAATAGTAGAAGCTCCGCTAACGCTCGCTTCGATAAAAGTTGAGTAGATTACAGATAATACGTGTTTGCAATAGCAATACTGAAAACGTTAAGTAACTACAAATACAGGGTGACCCAAAAGTAGGTATACACCTCTGCATTGATCAAATATAACATTCTATTTTATGGGTTTATTTGCTTCGGCTGTCCCGAGCTTAAGATATAAGTAAAGAAAAAATAATAAAGAAACTAAGTCTACCTAAAGGATAACAATAAGAAATTATATAAAATGCAATGAGCTGATCAGTATGATACTGAACACCTACTTTTGGACCACCCTGTATAATGTGCTTCTTCTTCCACCACCGTTAGGAGAAGAGAAAGAAACCCTCTGCTCAATACTTCGTGAGCAAAGGTAGGTTTGTAAATGCTAGCAAAATGTCAATGCTTTCAACAATATATGTTGACATTAGTTCATGCTAGGGAGAAAGTTGGTTACTGAGCTGGAAATTTAACATGTGTACAATGTACGTGGGAGTGAAAAGGATAAATCTCTCTAAAGTATTGTGTGTGAATGAGATTACACCAAATGCTTATAAATATATACTTTGAATCTACTTTTATTGAATTAGCTCTCACATTTTTAACGAAATAATAGTCCGGGGAATTACCTCCCACATAGACCTGATCAAAAGTTATTTGCTTGTTCATTAGAAAAACTCAAATTTTGAATATGATAACTTACATTCATACAAAAATATTGTAACTGTTACTGGTGGTTAGTCTACATTGAAATACGTTTCATTCATTCTTTGAATTTTCAATTAACATTGTATTTTCACCAAAAAAAAAAAAAACTATTTTGAAATATACATTGTATGTCATATTATCTGTAGTAACAAGAATTTCCTTGTGTTTCCCACGCGAATTACGGTTTGAGAGAGAGAAAAAGAAAAAAATCAATCAATGGTGTTGGAATGGAGGTCTGGCAATGATGCTCGCACGTCCATCATTCGTAGCCAAGACAATAAGATGTGTCGTCAAAAGTTAATGAGAATCCACGGATAACAGGCAGAGAGAAAGAGGGAAAGAAGAGAAAGAGACAAAGTTCTAAAAAAAATGGAAAGAAATAGAATTAATTACATTCAATCTATAGCATTCAAGAAGAATATTAAAAGAAGTACTAGTATTACGTAAAGTTTAATTTGATGACGATATAACACACACGTTAAAGCTAGTCAAATTGCATGGGATTTACTTCCATGAAAAGAAGATATATATTATTCTACAAAGAGTGATGTCGAGAAGTCATAGATATTTCTTGTATTTTTATACGACAGCAAAGAGACGAAAAACGCAAATTTATGAAAGAATGGGCTTGAGTTTATAATAGGAATAAAGACGATATAAATATTTTGCCTAGATTTTATGCAGCCCGTAACTCTTGAATGTACTGAAGGTTGCATATAAGCATGATGTGAAATGTATATTCATAAACGAATGGAATACGGATATCCACCGTTAAAGTTGATGTTATCCTTGTAAATGTTAACGGATTGTCTTCGTTAACAAAATTCGGCCGAGATAATCACTGAAGCTACTTATGGCAAAACCGTAATTCAAAAATTCGGTTTCATTCAAGAGTTGTCATGTGCAATAACGGACGTAAAAACATTACAATATTATGAGATTACTAACGTTATCGAAATAACGGACACCGATGTGACATGATAATTTTTCCGTAAATGAGATGTATTCGTTACAGATAGTATACAGAAATCTAATATATTTACACTAAATACAGAAAATTAAACTCTCTGTCAGTATAGAGAAATACGTACATTGGCTGTAAAATTACTACAAAACTAACATCAAAATACTGTACTTAGCGCTAGAATTACTGCAGGGTACCTCTCTAAAAGAATAAAAGTGTCGCTGGGGTATGAGCTTATACTGTACATAGACTGCATGTGTGTAGTAATTTTCGTCTCAAGTACACGTCATTTCATTTGAAAATCCCTTAATTTGCCTGCAAGTATTCTGTGAGATGATTCGCCAAATTTTTGACAAAGTTATTTTGTGGAGAAGATATTTTCTATATACTATATTGCATTACAGATTTCATTTCAAATTGCAGAAAGTATCTTCTGCACTAAATACGTCCGAACTGATAATAGTCAGTGGCGTATCGTTTTTATATTTTGGCGCTACATGACACGTTATGGTAATTATATGACAATAACACAAATATAATGTTAAGAAAACTTCACAAGAAACATTTTTGTGGGCATTTCGTGAGTATCATCTTTATACTTTCCTAAAGAAAGAAAGTCAAAGCCTATTTTTTAAATAAAAAGGTTGAAGTTTCTTTTTTAACTTTCAGGCCCGCTCAGGCAAGGCTTCCACCCCTACTCTTCATCTACACTGAATGACACACTAAGGCTGATTAACGAAGCTGATAACAATCAGTTTTATCTTCGGACTAAGCTATAAATGCTTTTAAAATACATTCTGCCGCCAAAGAAATAAATAGAAGTTTATTGGAAAAACTTTTATAAGAAAAAACAAATACCGGTAGCATTTCTCCCTTCAACAACGGAACAAAAAAATACTTCTGTAATCCCACAAGTGTTAAATAGATTTACAGGTATATATTTAAAAGACAGTTAAACCAGAAACATTGGACTTTCGCAGCATGGAATTGAAAAGAATACTTGAAGGTAACATTATATTAGTTAAAAGAATCTGTCTTACAAGAAATAAGAAAATATTGTTACTTGGAGGACGAAAGAATAAGCCTTAACATCGTAACTCTGTCATCAACAAATTCAACTTTCACTACCTTCTCTTTTAAACGTTTTACCAAGAGTTATTCTCACACCATTATGACCGCCCTTTTCATTGCCCGAGCAAAATATTCTATATCCTTCGCTTGTCAACTCATCATCACCTTCCATATTTCACAAATTCCTACCAAGTCTAGAGTATTTTGTTTCATTTCTTCCTTAAGATTTTCTAATTCTCATCACTGTAACATGGTGCGTACTGTCATGTCCCTATCCTAAACCTTTTGCTCTTGTCTTCCATTCTTTAGCGATCTCTTCCACATTGTTATTCTCTCGTTCAAAACTCCTTTCCAATATATCCCCTTAGCGAAGATCCGAATAGAACCCACATTTTACCTCCGGAACTATATTTTGACCTGCGGAAGACCAATGTACTTATGTTTTCTTTCTGCTGTTAGAAAAATAAGAGAAAATAGAGTGACAGTTTCCTGTTGCCTTCCAATCCGCAGTACCCCAGCCGTTGAAATCACTCTAACCATCCGAGTTTGCTGTACCAATCACTATGATTTCCGTTAACTTGATTACTAGAGAACTACTGCCTGCTCACAGAACACTCTTCGTCTGGTTACTCCATTTAGACCCATTCGTTAGAGGTAACCTTTCTAATAGTAAACTACTGCCGATGTAGCTCTAAATTTCACTGTAGCACGCAATCCTCCCCACCCGACGCATAAATGTCTTCATACAGGTGTTGTCTATCGGAAAGGAAAATTTCTATAATATTAAGATTTCCCACTATCTACTCAGAAAATGTTTAATGTATGGATTTCCTTAAGTTGGAGGTATGAAATTCGTTCTATCAACTAGTATTTTAAAATAATAGATGTTGTTTGTGATTGTATCAGGAACAGGGTTAATTCGGTTTGAAATGAATTTTGGAACATACCAACATGGTTTTATCATATGTCATATTGATTATAGAATGTATCATAATGGATATAGAGAAATTCAATATTTATGCTAAAAAAATAAAGTTCCTTGCAGGCTTTATGATAACTTTTCATACTGAAATAAGTGTGCTAAAGTGAGAAGAGTTCTAAATATTTTCAATCAATCTACTTTCCCCGTTGGATGAACGAGCATTTCACCTAGTATGCCGAGTATATATATGGTGGGGAAAAGAGGCTTTGGTATGATTGAATATTTCTTTCATCGTTATCACATAAAGCATACAGTTAGTATATGGTGCTTTTGATAATTGCAATACCAACATATTGTTCACTACCACAAATTTGGAACAATCCATATAGAGTAGGTGGGGAAAAGAGAAGAGTTCGATATGAAAGAAACGGAACGATTTTCATTGAACCTCTGGATTAAAAGATAGCACTAAATGGAATAGGTACTAGTGTAATTCAATTTTGTTAATTGGCGTTTCCTTTTCAGGCTATATGTGACGTAAGATACCCAGGTTTAAAATGTAACTTCAGGGAATTCGAACTCACATAATTGATTTTGTACAATTAAAGTCAGTGATTAGTATATATTTCAAACGTTTACTGTTCATTTTATCGAGCGAATAGACACTGCAGCAAGTTTTCATTGAGTGAATAATTCATATTCTCAGAAAGCGAAATTGATATAATTTATTTACGTTTTTCTCACTTTCCAATACGTTTTTATAATTACATATACACTAATTGTTTGCTGAGCAAAACCATATATTTTTATTAAAAATTAAATATGTGTTACTGTTTCACCAACTGACTCTTTGGCTTCATCAGACACAATGAGATACAGGATAACTGTACAAACTTATATATACAACATATATATACAACAGCTGAAACTTCTTTCTCCTTCAAGTATACTTATTTGAAAATTCCTATATAGATGCTTTCTATTGTTGCTAATAACACAAAATGACGATCTTAATTAAAATTATTTAAACTAGCAATTAATTAACTTAAATAATTAAGTAAGTAATTATACATACATATATATATATATATATATATATATATATATATATATATATATAAATTAATAAATAAACATATAAACACTATTACACCTAAATATGTACACATACAAGATGTGCGTAGTTGGTGAAACTGTAACACATATTTAATTTTTAATGAAAATATATGATTTTCCTCAGCAAAAAATTGATGTGTATGTAATTATATACAAAGCAAAGCTTCTACTTATGGAACATATTACAGCTTTTATAATGACTTTATCCATAACTTTTGTTGTAAGATTGTATGTTTTTCATGTGTACTACAATTTTCAATTTTTTTTTTTTTTTTTTTTTGTTATTATTACTATTTACCAGTTTGTGGTTAAATCATCCATATGTAAGAGATTATTTGGCTTTATATTATTCCTTCTGAATGAGTTTAATGTTTTAAATTCACAGTCTGTTGGGTTTTATACTCCACTGAATGGTTGAAACATTTGCAAACGATAAATATGTGTATGTCGCCTTTAATTTTATTTTAGTTCTCTCCTATCGATAATAATTAAGATTTTTTTTCAATGGAATCTCTAGAGAAATGTAGGGTTTCTGTACGTATAAACAATTTTAATACTTCAACTAACAGTCTGAATTATTAAATATTGTTATAATAAATTACAGTTTACGGCCTTCCATCCTCAAGGATCTTCTACTATACCAGAACATTGACTCTAGAGACCGTCTGTTGAACACTATCAGTGATTTTCTTCAAATAATCCTCACCGGAAACGTACCTAAAGAAATTAGGCCAATATTTTTCGGAGCGTCGCTTATAGCATTGAGGAAGAAATGTGGCGATATACGCCCCATCGCTGTCGGTAACGTTTGGAGACGGTTATCAGCTAAAATAATATGTCAAAGAATTAGGGAACCATTATCTAGCTTTTTGTCACCACATCAGTTGGGAGTGTGCATTCCACATGGCTCAGAAGTTGCAGCCCATGTAGCCCGACTATATTATTCTCATCCCCACAACCAAGAAAAAATTTTCTTGAAACTTGATTTCCGGAATGCATTCAACGAAATCAACAGAGACTCTATGCTTACTGCTTTAAAAACGCACTTCCCTTATATATACGCTTTCATCCATCAGTGCTATTCACAGCCTAGTCACCTATTTTTTGGTGAAGACATTATCCTCTCCCAGCGAGGTGTTCAACAAGGCGACCCCCTAGGACCTGCTTTATTTGCGTTGACACTTCAATCTATTGTCAGCAACATCAATACTGAGTTAAACATTTGGTATCTCGACGATGGAACTATAGCTGGAGACAAGGAAGATGTCCTGGAAGCTTTGACAAAGGTTCATAATCAATCTCGCGAGATTGGATTAAATCTTAATTTCACTAAGTGTGAAGTTGGTTTCCTGGGAGTCTCAAACGAACAGGCTAACGCCCTGCATACCCTCCTCAACGAAGTCGCACCTGGAATTCAACTTATATCACCAGACAGAGCCTCCCTTTTAGGTGCAGCACTAAACACTGACACTCGACGCATCATGTTACTGGACAAAATATCCAAATTAGATTTCTTTTTCACTCGCCTATCTAAGATTTCTGCACACTCAGCTGTCTATCTCTTGCGGGCCTCATTAGCAATACCTAGACTGTTATATTTCCTTCGTAGTTCTCCATCCTGGCGCGAGACAGATCTTCTAAATCAATACGATAATACCATCCAATTTGGCCTAGAATCTCTTCTCAACTGCTCTCTTACGGATAGGTCTTGGCTACAGGCATCTCTCCCAGTGGATCACGGAGGTCTAGGTATTCGTCGAGCCCTTGATTTGGCCACTCCAGCTTTCCTTTCTTCCATTCATAGATCTATGCCATTGATCTCTTCTCTTCTTCGCCAGGATATTCATCAAGATTCTGAAGCTGAGATTAATGATTGTATCTCCCAGTGGACATCGTGCGGCGGACTTGCTCTACCTGATCTTGATAAGAGAAGTTTACAATCTTCATGGGACGCTTCTCTTATAAACTCCAGATTTTCTTCTCTTCTTCAGTCCTCCACCAATCCTGAGGATAAGGCACGTCTTCTAGCTACTTCATCCCCTGAAGCAGGTTCCTGGATACAGGCTATTCCATCTCCATCCCTAGGGCTGCATCTTCCCGACGAAAGTTTTAGAATCGCTTGTGCGTTACGTTTGGGAGCAGATGTCTGCGAACAACACCGGTACCTTGCTTGCGGAAGTTTAGTGGATAAGAAAGGTATACATGGCCTATCATGTCTCCACAGTGCTGGCAGATACTCTCGCCACTCCGATGTTAATGACCTCATCATGAGAGCCCTCATCTCTTCTGGAACGCCTTCTGTGAGAGAGCCAATGGGGTGTAGTCGTTCTGACGGCAAGAGACCTGATGGAATGTCATTGGTGCCATGGAAACGAGGGAAGGCTTTAATATGGGATTTCACTTGTGCCGGTACTCTAGCCCCCTCTAATCTTCCTACTTCTTCCACAAAAGCTGGGATGGTCGCAACTCGTAGAGAATCTGAAAAGAGACGAAAATATAAGAACCTCTTGGACAAATACCACTTCGTCACCATCGCCATCGAAACTTGTGGGTCCTGGGGTCATGAAGGACTAAACTTTATTAAAGAAGTTGGACGCCGAATAACTCTCAACACAGGCGACACTCGAGCTTCAGTCTTTCTTATACAGAGATTAAGTATGGCTGTGCAAAGAGGGAACGTAGCAGCGATGCTAGGAACGCTTCCACCGGGAAAGGCACTGGAAGAAATCTTCCTTCTGTAACCACCCTCCTCTCACCAAACTCACGCAATTTCTGCTGATTATGTTGCATATTATATAAGAAATTACGGACAACCATTCTTGTACTGCATGGTTAATTTACCTATCTGTCTGTAGTCTAAATAACAATATTATTACTATAGGTGCAGCATATAAAAACTCGTCAATTGTATGGAACTTAAGTGTTATAATATGCAGTATTTTAATCCGAGAAAACAAAAAATTATGTGTCAAATTTTTGTGTATATAAGTTCGATTTTAAAGTTTCAATATTACACAATTTTATTTTGTATTTAGCTAAATACGTAATTTTATAAGAATTCAAAAAAAAAGTATAAAATGTAACAGAATTATACAACAATAAAAATTCTATGTAAAGTAAAAAAAAGTTATAATAAATATATTATGTACTGATATATAGTTTTATAACTAGCATAATACTATAAGTAATGCAATATTATTCATTCGTTTGTCATTTATACAATACATAAATATGACTACATAGTTTGTCAGTTTTCGATGTATTTCATATATGAAGGACATCTGATTAGACGAAAATCTACTGTGTTTTGAGGTAGTAAATATCCCTTTGGGGATCCCATGGTACAATTTGTACCATACGGGGTGTTTCATGGTACATTGAGTTATAACTCTCCTTTTTGAGCTTTTTCTTCCGGTTTTTTTTTTGTTTGTTTGTTTGTTTGTTTTTCAAGTCCAGAGGCATTGTAGAAGACATTACGTATGGTATTACACCTTCCTGCGTCGAGACATAGGTGATGACGTCATAATTCTAAAATATATATTTTCGTGTAATATTCTTTGGGGGTTTATGTAAAGTATTTTTGGCGGGCTTATTTTTGCACGTAGAAGATTGAAATTTAGCACAAACATGCAATCCACCGAGCAGTATTTACCAGATTTTTTTTTCAGATTTCTGCGTTAAAACAGGGGGGATCCAGAGGGTCAAAAAGTTGAAAAAAGGGGTATTTTTACCAAAAAATCCCTTTCTTTGCAATTTTCCCGTTTTAGATACATGATGGAGACAAGTGAATGGTACCGCCTGAAAGGCAGTTCTATTCTGAAGAGAATGATGGGCGACATATTGTCCTAGGGTAATTAGGGAAGTGTCAGGGAATTTTTATCGAAATATACTTCTGTATAGGGGAATTTTGGACATTTTCGGTATTATTTTTTGCGGGCTTATTTTTGCACCCTAGAAGATTGAAATTGTGCACAAACATTCAGTCCACCGAGTAGTATTTAACAGATTTTTTTTTCAGATTTCTGCGTTAAAACAGGGGTGTACAGAGGGGCCAAACGTTGAAAAAAGGAAATTTTTACCAAAAAATCACTTTCACGGGATTTTCCCGCCTTAGATACATGATGGGTACAAGTGAATGGTACTGCCTGCAAGGCAGTTCTATTCTGAAGAGAATGATAGACGAAACATGACCCTAAGGTAATTAGGGATGTCTCAAGGAATGTTTAAAAATTTCCCTCTGTATACGGGAATATGGGACATTGTCGGTATATTCTTTTTGGCGGGCTTACTTTTGCACCTGCAAAATTGGAATTGTGCATAAACATTCAGCCCACCGAGTAGTATTTACCATATTTTTTTCAGATCTCTGCGTTAAAACAGCTGGGTCCAGGGGGGCTAAAAGTTGAAAAAAGGACATTTAGACCCAAAAAATCCCTTTTCTCGGGATTTTCCCGCCTTAGATACATGATGGAGACACGTGAGTCATACCGCCTGAAAGGCAGTTTTATTTTGAAGAGAATGATGGGCGAAACATGACCCTAGGGTGATTAGGGATGTTTCAGGAAAGTTTTTACCTGAGATCATGGTGTTTTACGGTAATTTGGGGCATGGTGAGAATTCCTGATAAAATTTCTCTCGCCCTTGGTATTCAAGATAGAAGCTTGAAATTTGGCACACATATTCAGTATACCAAGTACTATTTATCAGATTTTTTTTTAGATTGCTACGTTAGCACAGGGCCGCTCCAGAGGGGCCCAAAGTGCGAGAAAAAAATTTCCCTCCAAAATTTTCCCTTTGACATCATTTTTCCCGGTCCTGGTATATGGTATGAGCATGCAAGTGATATCCTTTGAAAGCCAGCTCCATTCTGATGAGAATGAGGTATGAACCATGATCCTAGGATAAATAGTGACGATGCAGTAGCTGCTTGACTGAAAGTCTAAAAAATAGCCCAAAAAACCCGAATCCCTTAAGGTATATAGCGCCAGACCAATTTCAGGATATTTGCAAGGCGAATTGGAGAATTTATTTTGGTTTGTGAAGATGAGTGAGTGAAAGGCAAGTGATAGGAAGAGTTGAAACTAAGAAGCTGATTGTTGTTGGTTGTTATCAATGTTGTAAGCAGCACTGTATGTGGAGGCGGAAGGGACTATTTGGCGAAGAAATACACTTGTTATGATTTAGTAGCAGGGAACGCAGTGTGGAAATTGCGCGTATATGTCAAGATTCGCGATATATCACAATTTCCGGTATCAATATTAGTCTCCGTAGAGCAAGCATGGTAGTTGATTTAGCGTAGACTTCTCACTATGCTATGTATAAGTGTCGGAAATGTTTTACAACGGCTTTGTCCGCCCATCTATCAATAGGTATCAGAGCAAAAGGTAAAAAATATCAAGATGCGGTTTCTTGCAATCGATTCGAAAAAATTAAACATTTCCGGTTTCAACATTTATCACATGAAAATTGTAAAATAAATAGCGAGAATATGCTTTTTGCAAACGATTCAGCTCATCAAGACAACATATCATCACAACCCTACTCTCTCAAAACTGTAAATGGTTTAAGTTTACCACTATTTCCAATTTCAATGTTAATTTCAATTGGGCAAAATGGTAATATGTGCAGTTTTTCACAATCGATTCAGTGTCCCAAGAATAGATTCCATCTCCTCCGTTAACGCTTTATTCAAACCAAAAATGGTTCAACTTATAACCATTCTCGATTTTATCATTTATCCCCATAGATCGTAAATAGTAATAGTTAGCGACGACAAGCAGTTTTCTGCAATCGATTTAAGGTCTCAAGAGAACCTACCAACAGTGTTCCTTTCAGAAATAATGTTCTGGGGGCACACTTAGTATTCCGGGGGGGCACTGCTGATACTATTCTATTTATTATTATATTATAAACGTATTATTTTGGAACGCTGCGTTTGCTCTCTCAGTGCTCCCGGGGGACGGCGCCCCCAAAAAACAGGTCTGGAAGAAACACTGCATACCATTACAACTCTAACACTCTACCGAAAGCAGAAGTAGCTAGAATTTACTACTATTTCCAGTTTCCATAGCGCAAAAACAGTTTTTTTTTTTTTTTTTTTTTTTTTTTTTTTTTTTTTTTTTTTAATAAATCAATTCAGGGTTCCAAGAATAGCTTCCATCAAATCCCTTATTCCTCTATTCAGCCTGGAAGTGGCACAAATTTTCGATTTCTCGTTTCAAACTTTATTGAACAAAAACAATAAAGGATAACAAGTACGTCTAATAGCTTTTTGTTATAGATTCAGTCGGAAGATTCAGCTTTCTTTGATCTTATTTTTCTATTGGAACCAATAGTTACAGATGTACTACTTCAAGATTTAGTGTTGAATTCCCATAATTTGGAAGTTTACCGTAGTCTCACAACCGTAAATGAAACTCCTTTGTTCTTAGTATCAAATTAGGGCCTACGTCCCAGTGATTGATTAAACATAAGATACTTTACTTTAAACCGGAGGCTGTTGAAATCTGTCGTTTCCGGTTATACATTGGCTTTCATAGAAAGGCGAACGTGAAATAAAAGCAAGAATAGGAATGGCGAAAGAAGCCTTTTGGAGGAAGAAAAGTTTGTTTTGTGGGACCTTGAATAAAGAATTGAGAAAAATGCTTATAAATTGCTTCGTGTGGAGTGTTTTATTGTATGGAGCGGAACCATGGCCATTACGTAAAAGTGATGAAACACGACTGGAAACCATCGAAATGTGGGTGTGGAGAAGAATGGAAAGAATGAGTTGGGTCGAGTAAAAAACGAATGAGATGATTTTAGAGATCGTAGGGGAGAAAAAATTCTTTTAGGTATTATTGAGAAAAGGAAGATAAACTGGTTGGGACATTGCCTGAGAAGAAACTGTAACATGAGGGACGTGCTAGAGGGTATGGTGCCAGGAAAGAGAGGGAGAGGACGAAGGAAGCTATAATTAATGGACGATATAAAAACAGAAAGATCATACGTGAAGACGAAGAGGTTAGCGGAAGACCATGGAGCATGGAAACTTCTCAGCTGTGGCAAATGATCTGCCAATAATGGAAGAATATCTATGATGATATAATCGCCACCAGGTTATAGAAGTATTTTTGTGGACGCTCTGTATATTTCGTAAAGACAGTGATTATTTTTTCGATTTATACTTTATTCTGCGACGCAAATAACTTCTTTCTTGGATGGGAACTGTTTTTCTTCCCAGCAATCGAACAAAGAAGTCTTTCATTGTTTTTTCATATATATATATAACGTCGCTTTGTGGTGAGAACGTTTCAGTGAGCGACGAACCTTTTTAGTGTTTCTCCCTGACTTATTAATATGCACCGTATATATTCTACTGCTATTTGGAACTGAATTAAGTGGTTTCTTTAATCGTTCATGGAAATATTGCAGTAGATTAGAGCAGACCAGAGCAGAACAGGTGTGCAAGCGTCTGATCGTCGCCGGCCACCGTTTTTACAGTTCGTTATCTATACTTTAACACGCACGAGTTATCGCAATGGCTCGTGCGTCGTGGTCAGTGGACTAAAATTAACATAAATTCTTTTCCATATTCTGTTTGCATGTATCTACAGGTGATTTAACCTGAGTGTTTTTCAGAATGAACTGCCAACATTGACGAATCCATCAACGCAGTTCGTATCTCCAACCTTTTGGTTCGGGGTGTGTGACTCTAGGTTTTGAAGCAGTAACTACTAATGTTGCGTTGAGCTTCAAGTATAATATTGTGCTAAGGGGCATAAGCTATTAGCCGGTGAAGGACGTTTTCGTACGGCTAGCCCAAATCAATAAGTCCCAGGTTCATATACCTAGTGCGCCAATAAGTTATAAACCCGCCCTCCAACATTAGCATTCCACTTTGGAAACTGTTATTTTGCTGAAGACTAATCTCGACTTTCAGGACTGTTTGGAGCAGCAACTAGATTACTACGTGGGATTATCCCGGCAACTTTTCCCCCAGTGCTAATCCCCCAAGTGCGTCAATGATGTGAGAAAAGCATTTATAGTGAAATTTCAGTTATAATCTTCAATATATAAATCAAAGTGATAAAGGACTACAGTATAGTGAAAAATAAAGTGCGATTTTGATAATGAAAATACTTATATATATCCAGTGTTGTGATCATTTCTCTTCATTATTTTTCTTTTTAATAGTATTCTAGTAAATAAGTATAGTGTCATTTAACCCAATGTGTTTTCGTTCTGTGTGTGAATGTTTGTGTGCGTTATGGTCTGGATGACCGTCTGATCGTCCGTGAGGTTTTCGAGACGAGACATCCGAACCTCTCGGCGCCTAATGCTTATCTCATCATTGAGACCGACGAGCGAGTTGTAAATAATTTGTAATCCCTTCTTGGAGAGGTCCTTCAAAGTCCTACCCAGGTAAGTCCAGGTTTCAGGAGAATACTTATTAGCAGGACCACGGAGGACAGACTACGATCAGGCGATTACAAATAAATGTACCCGAACAGTGATCCGGTACACTTGACGGTTAAAAATAAATAGCACACCAAACAGAGACCCGATACCTGGTCGGTTACAATGAGAGAAAAAAACGGCAGATAATGGGGAGAAATTGTTGATATAGAGTTAGTGTTGCAAAATTAGGTTACATCTCCTCTTTGTCCGCCTACTGAAACATAACTGATAAAATTTATCAGTTTTGGTTAGGATAAAGAATCTCTATAGCTTGAATTGTTACCGAAGTTACACATTTTGAAACGCATTTCATTTCATATTAGTAATATTCTGTCATCATGAGTATTTTACCATCTAAATGGTAAATTGTCGAACTTGCTGAAAATTGTTATAGCTGTTTCCAAGAAAAAGTCTATACAACCACTGAAACATTCAAGCAAAACTTTTTCCAGTTTCGGCGTATACACTGAGAAAAAATGTAGTTGGTGTACTTAAAAAGGTAGGTTTGGTGCATAATTCCTGTAGTTTTTGGACTTAACGTACAGCAGACGTATAACTGAAAACGCATGTTTTATAACACTTTCCGTATAAGTTTTCCATCTATACGTATTTTCCGTATGAAACAATATAGGCGGTCAGGATCTCACATACAAATGTACGTATATAACATATAGCTGACGAAGGTAACATAAGTATATGTACAGTATGTGATATACGGAAAACTGTTAAATGTCAGACATGCTGCAACGGCATGATGTAACATCTAAGGGCAGTGCGTATGTAGGATATGGATAACATATGTTCCATGCTGATTTCTGTAGTAAGCAAGAGGATTCCGTATATATGTACAAATACCGCTGTCCGGAGAAAGGATTTTTCTCAGTGTAGGATTTAATATTCATTAACCATTTTCCAGATACATTATAGCTGTAAAGGCTAAATCATACAATGGAAACAGTTTGTAATTAAGTCAAGGAGTGGAATTCTGAAAAGAAATAGGCCAGAATTGGTTGGTAGATTAAAGTTTGTTTCTTCGTCTCCATAGATATAACAGTATATGAGATATAACAGTTTAATCAGAGATTTGAACCATTTCTGAATTTGTATCCGAGGTAAGTACCTAAACGAAAATCAAAACCAGTAGCACATCCATGAAACGTTAACCACTCGACCTGTAATGAGCCTGTATATACACATACATATTGATTGTAGGTACCTTCCCAGTATTCTTAATGTGGTCTGTGAAAGAAACGTAGAAAAATCTCAATGAAGATAATAAGATTACATAATTCGAACCCGCGACCACCCGATTGCGACTCCAGAACAAGAGTGTTTATCTTTATAAGCTCCGGTCGTTACTATTATATACTTTTTTTTTTTTAAAAAAAAAATCATGTTTGCATTTTAAAAGAATATATATCATAGTGCCGTTTCTGAAACGTTAAATTTAACTAACTAAAATAAATACAGAGTTAAAGCGAGTTAGAAACTACCGACTGCTTTTCTATTGGGTTTGATGTAGCGTTTAATTATCAGGGAGCTTTGCAACAAACAGGCTTAAAACCATGTGTTCCACTCTAATTTGCATTATAGTATTATCTCCTTCCATAGCACATTTTGCGCACGAAGCTGTGGTACAAACTAAATTCTAATTCAATTCTCAGTCAGAGTTAGTGAAGCATACTGCAACACCACAATTAACTTTTACCAAAGGTATTTGCAGACATCAATTAATTAACAACACTGGCCATTTTAACGAATGTTTGGGACTTCAGCAATTTTGAATAGTTTCATGAGAGTAATTGTCGCAGACAAGAGTTAATTGTAGTTAGTTACAATTATGGTACAGAAAAAGGTGACTAAAAGAAATAATTAAAATTTATTTTTCCGTTTTCTTTGTTTTTTTTCTAATTATTTGGTGTCATCCTAATATTGTTCTGGTTGTTGGGGCATTCATTCATTTTTCAACAATACGAATGATTAGAACATGAAAAGTCCACAGATTAGACATACTAATCAATAGCCCTCAATAAGCTTAACAAACTAATATCAATGAGTCTAAATCCTCATGTGTAATTTTCGAGAAAATGAAGAAAAGATAGGGTTTTTTAGTCATAATTTTTTTTTTGCCAACAAGTATCAATGTCACAGTGTACACCACATAAAGGAGTTTGGTTTAATTTCTTGATAACCCAGCCTCCTTAAGCTAAATTTTACCAAGATTATAGGCTTAAATATGTACTAGTATTTCACCTCAAATGAAATAACTTAAGATAAATGAATGTTTGAGAATAGAAAATATTTAAAGTTTTTAGATTTTATCCAGCAAAAAGTCATTTGGTTTCATTTTAGCCTTGTATTTCACGGACAGATTAGTGTTTTGCATCCTTAGCGTTATACTAACACTCTAATCTTAACAGCACTGCGGGTAGTCTATCAAAAGTGTGTTATTCATAATTTCTTCTATAGGAATACACATTTTGATTGTCCATATCTTGCGATCAACTGCATGGAACCCGTTCATGAACGAATTCGATTATAAACATTATTCACCTCAACGCTCAGTCCCTTCTAAGCTCTTTCGATGAATTTCAAACTATTGATCTCCCTCAAAATAGTCTGCAGCTGATTTTGGTATCCGAAACATGAGCAAAGCTAAGTTTGAATTGCAGCCTCGTATGAGTTACCGGATTTTCATTTCATAAGAAATGACAGAACGCAAAAAGGCTCTGGTGGAGTTGGTATTTACGTGAGGGATGACACTGACGCGAAAATTCTGGCTATGTCGACACAAGAATACGGCTTCTGTATTGAGTACATTATCATTGAATGGAGTTTCTGGAATAAAAGGATTGTAATCTGTTCGGTGTTCAGATCGCCAAAAGGAAATTTTAAAGTTTTCGAAGGTAAAATAAATCTCCACTTCCCTTTTATGAAAATTGTTTAGTTCTCGGTGATTTTAAAACGCTAAAGCCAAACACTGAAAGTGAAACTTTTCGTAATATTATATCCGGACTTAACCTTTCAATGTACGCTCTAAACCCCACTTTTCATCCTGATACATCGCATTCACTACTCGATCTCATCTTAGTTAACAATCCGCAAAACAATTGTTCACTTTGGACAATTACCAATTCCAGAGATATCTTACCACGATCTCGTAGTATTCACCTATTATTCCATACATACACCGAAGAGACAATCGAAACTCATCTCGTACAGAAACTTAAATAAAAATGAATGAAGCTGCCGTTTTCTTTGATGCAGGAAAAATACCTTGGCAGGCAATCTACGATTTTCCGTCTATAGACGAAAAACTTCATTTCTTTAATACTGTGATATTGCTTTACTATATAAGCATGTTCCACTCATTAAAGGCAAAGAATCGCGACCTTCTTCCCAGTGGATAACTAAAGAAATTCCACATTTAATGGCTAAATGTGATTCCTCCTACAGACAATACACAAAGTCTGGTAAAGATAACAGAATACAGGTAGATGACTGTTTTTAAAAAATAAGGTAGGTGCACAAAGAACAAGATATGTGCCTTGCAGAGTAGCCTTTCCCGAGTGTAGAAAAGAATGTGGCAATGTTGCCACTCACTTCCATTTTGTACCCAAGGTAAACGAAAAAAGTGTTACAAAGTGGCGTATTTATCAACACGTGCAAATAACTACACCAAGTCTAGAATACTACTAGAAACTTGTAATAATTTTTGCAACTGCTTACATCGTCTATGTTATACGAACTCAAATATTACTACACAAAATGGCTGAAGCAAAAAATAGAATAATCAATGCAAGATGAAGGTAAAAAGATAAAATGTAAAAACGATAATCTCCAAAGTTGAAATGAAGTTCCAAACTGAAAAGTTTTAGTCCATAAGAAGATAAACAAACAGTGTCACTGTACCGTAACTTAAAAGAAAAACTACACCGATACTACATGGAATATGTGGGACAAATGAAAACATCTTTGTCTTCTGCAGACAGTCCTGCACAATCCCTGGCGTATTTCGCTGCACCATGCTTGGTGTTGGTTTAGTAGCCATGGAGTCACAAATACTGAAGTTGCACTTACAAAATAAAGTATTCCTAGATGGACATGAAATAATGCGTACATTGCTGTAAACAATCGGCATTGTTCTGATTTAGTACGGTATTAATAACGAATTCTTGTCTCTATTGAAATAATAACGTCCTTCCGTGGAACCGTCCCGAAGCAAACAACACTGCAGGTTGTAGCGGTCTCAGTGCTGTCTCTCGGAATATTTGTCAAATCGGACTTGCCCGACCGTGGTGCATATTGGATTCGCATTCTAGCGGATTTCGTCGGAAACGTCCCAGCACTGAAACTTGGTGTATTTAGCTGCACTGGCGTATATACCTGCAGTCACCTTTTGAAATCTTTAGAAATAGATGTACTCAATTAGAAAAGCCAAAATGGAATTAGCCTCAAATCTAGCGAACAGGACTGGTAACTCGAAAATGTTATGGAAAAAATTAAATATATTAGGGACAAGGGCGACCATGTTGTGGTTTCCAAGGGGGGGGTGGCAAGTATAAGCGACATTTCAAATATAGTTTCAAATTTTGATGTAACTATTCTAAAAATTCTTTCGGATTTTCGATATTCCGAAGTACAATTTCCTCTAGGGGGCAAGCGCCCCACCTTGCCCCCCCTGATGGGCGCCCTTGATTAGGGATCAAGAACAGTAGGAAACAAAACATAGCTAATAATAAATTCATTGCAGATGATTTAATAACCATTTTTGTGACATAAAGCTTTTAAGTAATACAGATCCTAAAACCCCATATAATGAGCGAGTCTAGAATGTACAGGAAACATATTTTCTTTTGAATGTGTCAGTCCTTTAACTGTCATGAAGGCCATTAATAGAATAAAATCAAATGCTACTGGCACTGACCAGATTAGTATTCAATTTATTAAGAAAATTTTGCCTTTCTTTGCTATTTCAATGTGTGCTTTTTCAATTATTATTCTATAAATACTTGATATTAGCATGTTAATCCTGATCTTTGCAAGGTCAAGTGAGAGACAAGGCATGATTAACCTTAACTTCGCCATGTAAAATAAGACTAAATAAATAAATAAATTGAGGGGTAAATTTGGATAAGGGCGTAACTAGCAATTCTTCAATTTTTCAGGAGAGCTTTCATTAGGAGGAAGGTGAAAACAAACACCCTTATCCAATTAACAAACGTATTCACACACTACTTTTGGAGACAGGCGTTCGCTACGGAGCAGAGATATTACTTTAACACCACTTAGACACATATGGACATGCTCAAAATTGCAGAAAATATGTATATCTAATTTTACCGGAAATAGGTCGATACGCCCTTATTCAAATTACCCCTTTAATTAAAATACATTTTTGACCCTCTATATATCCTACTCAAAGTTGATGCTGATCCATCAATTAGCTTTTGTCATTGTGTGTCTGCTGAGCGGATATACAGACAGACAGAGTAAATATATAAAGGAGTTTTTGGTAAGCAAAGCTACTTAGAAATTGATAGTGTACAATATCTACATTTAAAAAAACATATCTGTTAGGATGAATCCTTGGGAAAACAAAGGTTAAGAATACCAAGTATACAAGATCCGAGTAATAATGCCACCAGCATCTAGAATTTACTTATACACGTCAATATTTTGATTATGTGGAAATTACATTTAACTTGAGACCACAAAACCAAAGATACATTATTTTAATTTTGGTGATATTGTGACCGATGCCAGATTAAGACATTTGAAAAACTGAAATTTACATATTATACACAAGAGTATGGCACTACGTTTTTCTTGATAATTTTAACGCCTCCACTATGCGGCTATGACTTGTTATTGATTAACATAGCAAGAGACTTATACGAGAGATATCGTAGTCATAGCAATAACCAACTTAAAAAAAAAAAAAAAATAGACATTGGTAATTCTTATACCAATATTTATGAACATTTTCTTTATGGTGGAATGAAAAAATTGGGTTTCGGAGGATGATTTTAATGTGTGTAAGTTATTTGTGTCTGTAGGATTGTTTTAAGTACCCCATTATGACTAGGCATTGACAAATATGAAGAGAGTACATACCTTATTTTTATGCTGTGGACTTGTAGTATTTGTGTAATTTAAGTCCTGTAAATGTTTAGGTTGGGTACGGAGTGCTCCTCTTTTTATTGTCTAATGTCATACTGCCACGACGTACGTTAGAGAATCTGCGTAAGTCGTTTTGTTTTCTGATATTGAGGTCATACACTTATTATACTCGTGGTGAAAATAGTATGTACGTCAACCGATAGGAATATACAGTGCTTTTGTCATCATGTGTGTCAATGCACGAACTTACTAAAGTAGTTGACTTTGGTACGTGGAAACAAGTTTAAAGACAGAACTGCAAAGCAGTTTTTACAGATGAAGAATTTTTAAGTTAATCATAAATAAGTTTTGAAATATTTAAAGTGTTTTGTTTTTCTTTCACCATTCTTTGCAAGTCAATTTGAAGAGTAATGGACTAAATATGCAATTACGAAAAAATTGAATAAATTAGTTTAACGTAGTTCGTGACACCAGTGTCGTGTTTAAGGGGGGATTCCGGGCTTAAGCCCCCCGAAATTTTACTTACTATTTTAAAGTAAATGAAATATCTTGCAGAATTTTCACATTTCCCGGAATAGAGTTAGCAAAGCCACCCCCGAAATAAAATCGTAAATACGTCACTGCGTGACACTACAATATTTCTCCCATATAATACTCTGATATCTTCATGACAAGAAGAAAGATTCCTTGCGCATCAAAAATACTTTGGTCCTTATGATTCATTACAGATTGAAAAACACAATGGAATAAAACCTGAAAATATTTCTATTGTTTTAAAAAATGAAATACAAGTTCAATATAAATAATAATGCTAAAAAGCACTCGTCTCTAACAAAGGAACGTGAAGGAAATGTTGTGACCACATCTCCTACACAGCGAGCGAGAAATTCAATATCTGGTTGCATCCGATTTAATCCACGTAAATTTAAATTTCATAAAAATCAACTGACAGTTCGTGTTACCTGTCAAGCTTTCCTGTATCAACAGAATAGATTGAAATACTGTAAAAAGACAAAAGAGGTCAGTATTCAATATGAAGCTGTCCATCAAAGTTTGACACAGAATTATTTGTATTTTTTCATGTATGTTTTGCAAGATAAATGTTCCTGTATAATCTTCCTAATGACTTGATATTTATGGAGAATAGATTGTTCGTCTATCGCAAGGAACATTCTTGCATATTTGGAACAGAACTGTATTATTTATAATACACAAACATGTCAGTCTAAAACGTTAATTGCAAACATGACACAGTCAAACTAATCTCTAACTGCGTTAACTGACTGTTTGAATCCAATAGATGCCGCTAGTGCGAGAAAAATTTAAATGGCGAATTTAAAACTAATGCGACTATTTATATTATAAAATTGAAAGTGACTATGTTTGTGACTCCTAATCTCTTCAACCATCCGACTGATCTCGATCAAATTTTCAACACAGAAGAGGTTCGGACCTGGGAGTGCTTTTATCACTTCACTTTAACGGTTGAACTTAACAGAGGGGGAGGGAGGAGTTAAAAATAAAGAAAACTTAATAATTCTTGAACCACTGGCCCGATCTCGTTCAAATTTACAACCTAGATGAAGTTTAAATCTGAGATGTTTTTGTCATATCACTTGAATGATATAACTTCTGATGCCGTTTAAATCCAAATTCAGCTTCGCAATTTGGGGGAGGGAGGAGATATATATATATAAATGATCGAAATCACCGATACCAGTGTCGAATTCATAGGTTTCGGGGTCGCTGAGATAAACAATGACACTTCTGATGCCATGCCCCGCAACATGGGGAGGGGAGGGGATATATAAGAATCATTGAAAATGACCGATATCAAAGAGCACTTTAATAATAGTAAAAAGTGATTGACTAAGGGAATATATTACTATTTTTTTTTAATTTAACCCAGCGAAGTGGGTAATTGATGCTAGTTGTAACATAAAGACTGCATTGTTTCTTTTTAATTATTTCAAAATAAAAGAACAGCTGTAATATTATTTAGATTTGAGCATTAACATTTGTGTATATTTCTACAGTAATATATTGTGACGTTTTAATTGCAGCTTCAACTATATTATTTCAATTTAGTTATTTGGAAATGGATAATTATGCTACTGAATATGAGCCTCTTTTAATGTTGATTATTTAGACAAGAAAAGAAAAAGAAATGAAATTTTTACGTTTTACGTCCTACGCTTATGCCGGCTAGGCTAAAAAGGAAACGATGATGATGAGAAATGAAGGAAATGGTTGAATGAAGAAAGGAGGAAATGGTAGAATGAAAAAGGAGGAAATCTATTTTGTGTAAATTTTGTACACAACAGTGAAGTAACGTTATTCTTCGTTCTCTGACTGTTTACGGACTGGTACGAGTATTGGAGTGCGTAACAGCGGAATATACTGAATAATTTAATTATTATAACAAACACAACTTAATTATTTTTCAAATTTCGGAATTATGGCGTGACAAGCGTCACCGAGTTCCTGTGTTTTGTGAAGAAAATGAACGCTAGACCTAATGAACACAGTGGAAAAGACAGCGGGACTGAAAACGCTGTCTAAATTCCCCTTTATGTAGACATTCACATCTTTATCTCATTAGGAAGTACCTGATCTCTATGGACAGTTTTTCGCCAATAAAAAAAAATTCCTATAGCACATTCCTCATATTTCGGACCTTTTCCATACTCAGGTTATAATGTACCTTTATGCAGAGATTCACGCTTCTGTCTCATTTGGAAATGCCTAATCAATGCTATGAGTGAGTGAGTCAGTCAGTAAACCGATTTTTGCTTGGTTAAGGACAGTTTTCACCCATAAGAATTTCCTATAGCACATTCCTTAAATTTCAGACCTTTTCTGTATTCAAGTTATTATTGTGCTGCCAAAATGTCTTGAGCCGTGGCAAAAATGCGAACTAACGCTCACACCCTCACACACTCACGCGTTGAGCCAATAAGGTTTCAGCTGTTGCTAAGCGAGAGAAAGATAGTGGAATTCCTTCAGCCGATAGCAGCGCTTGCAACGGAAGACTAGGGATCAAGTCAATATAGCATATCTATAGAAGGTACCCATAGAGTTTCTCGTCTCTATCTCACTAAGAAGTACTTAGTCAATGTGACGAGTGAGTGAATGAACGGATTTTGTCTTGGCTAAGGACAGTTTTTCACCCCTGAAAAATTTCCCATAGCAATTCCACATATTTCAGACTTTTTTCACACTCAAGTCATTATAAGATACGTATCTTTATGCAGAGTTTACCGTCTCTATCACACTGGGAACGAGATAATCAATGTGATGAGTGAGTGAGTGTAACGATATCTGGTTGGCTAAGGACAGTTCTTCGCCCACAAAAAATTCCCATAGCATTCCTCACATTTCGGACTTTTTCCATACTCAAGTCATTATAAGGTATCTTTAACCAGAGCTTCACGTCTCTATATCATTGGGCAGTACCTAATCAATGTGACGAGTGAGTAAGTGAAATGATTTCTTGCTTAACTAAGAACACTTCTTTGCCCATAAAAATATACCCATAATACATCCTTACCTCTCGGACTTTTTCCATACTTAAGTTGTTATAAGGTACTTTCATGCGAAGTTTCACTTCTCTATCTCATTGGGATATACACTCATGTCCAAAATTATTGTCGCATATCTATAAATATTTTGTTGTAGGAATATAATTTGATAACGAATTCGCCCGGTATTTCTTATAATGTTAGTATTGTATAATCGGCAAAGACTGTATGTGACAAATTTCATGTCAAAAGAGCGCTAAATAAGAACAATAAAACGAAAATAAAACTTTCTTGTCCGTTTAACAACATTTTGTTTTACTCACTCTAATTTTTTGTATTTATAATTCTTTTCCTATGAAATTTACCACAAATATACATTTCCCGATTATACACATAGTATCAGCATTAAAAGTACCATGCAAAATCTTTATCAAATTATATTCTTACAATAAGACAGTTATAGATATGCGACAATCATTTTGGGCATGAGTGTACCTAATGAATTTGATGAGTGAGAGAATGAACCGATTCCTGGTAGGCTAAGGATAGTTTTTCGCCTATAAAAATTTCCCATTGCACATTCTTGATATTTCGGACTTTTTCCATACTCAAGTTATTATAAGTTACCTTTATGCAAAGTTTTACGTCTCTATCTCATTGGGAATTACCTAATCAATTTGATGAGTAAGAGAATGAAACGATATCTGCTTGGTTCAGAACAGTTTTTTGCCCATAAAGAATTCCCATAGTATATTCCTCGCATTTCGAACTTTCTCCATACTCAAGTCATTATAAGGTACTTTTATACACAGTTTTGATTTCTATCTCATTAGGAAGTACCTAATCAATGTGATGAGTCAGTGAATGAAAGGATTCCTGCTTGGCTAAAGTCAGTGTTTGTCTATAAATAATCCCATAAAACAATTCTCACATTTCGGACTTTTTCCTTACTCAAGCCATTATAGGGTATGGTTATGCAAAGTTTCATGTCTCTTTCTCATTGGGAAGTACATAGTCAATTTGATGAGTGAGTCAGTGAATCAGTAAGCCTGAAAACAGCATATTATAGGGATCCAGGGCTCGAATATGATTGAAGTTAGGAATGTGATATTTGGTATATGAGCACATCTCTCGAATATCTTCCTAAATTCTAAACTTCATATTTCTACCCTTAGCTGAATCGTTTTTACAGAACCTCGAAATCGGCGATTTTACCCCAAACTCTTGTTCGTGTATAACATGCTTACGGCAGTGCAGGCCAGTTTTCATTTTCTTCTCGGAACTTGGCTGCCATGCATGTTGATTATATTCGTCAAACGAAAGGCCTGCCTTCATTTCTCCGCCAATTGAACAAGAATTACTTTATTATTATTATAATACTTGTACCTTGTAATTACCAAATAGACTACAATCATTAGCCTTTATGAAAGAGAGAGAAGTTATTGTCTAACTGTAAGATACCATGTATTTTGTTAATTCTAATTCTTTAGCAAGAGCAAGTTCGCAGATACACCCTTAAAACATTACCAAATTATATTTCAATGCCGAAATTTGATTCAATTCTACTTGAATGTGGGAAAAAAAACTTGTCTTTGAAGTTAAATTATGTTGTGTGTGTGCTTGAATAACTCCTCAAAATAACATTTTCTTTTTTTCTTTTCTTACATGAAAGGAAAAGTTATTTTAGTCATTTTCGATTACTAATAGAAAACTCGGTTTATTTTTAAATGTCATTTACAAGCATATTGGCATTTAAGTTTAATTAATAGTTAAAGGTATCTCCTTATTCCAATCTCCTCTATAAAACTCGATGTGGGTTTAACGCAGGATTCTGAAATATGAATTTTTAGATAGATCGTGTAATAATTCATGTTTAATTCCCTCATCCAATTACAATAGGTCTCATAATTCTTTAGCTGTGGAGCTTTAAAATTTATTTTCCGTTGTTTTCGGAAGCTTATAACTTCAGGAGAACGCAAAAGAGTATTCTTAAACTATACTGACAAACTGTAACAGATGATTCCTGACACGGAAGTAAACTATAAAAAACGAAAGTTCATATGGACCTATTGGGTGGGGGGAGTGCATAGTTTCAGAGATAGGACCATGCAAAAACGTGGAGAAACTACGTTGCAACATGCATTATTTCGAACACAAGAAACCATATCAGCGTAAAGGAAGTCACATATACGCCAGGGGTAAAAGTGAGGGGGAACGCGAGTGGACACCGTTATCCCACTTCCAGAAAATATGTACGGCATCCCTCCACTTACTAGAAAATTACAATGGGCAAAACTAGGCACAGGGGGCGTCCCCTACCTTTTCAGATCCACTTTTACCCCAGACATACGCCGTCCAAATATGCATATTTCAGTAATATCAATGGTTACACAAGGTTTTCCCCATGGGACATAATTTCCAAACATTCTCCAATAGATTTCTCAGCTATGCTCGGACTTAAAAGTGGGTTCCAAAGTAGACAAAAGATAAACATAGTTGAGAATTCTGTTGGCAGAAATTGTGATCTGTAAGGAATTCCCCTTGTATACCCACTGCACATTGCTGAAATGCGCATGTTTGGATGCTGAGTTTGTATGAGTTCCATAACGCTGATAGGAACAACCATTTCACGGTTTCTTGTGTTAGAAATAACGCGTGTTGCAATGCAGTTTCACCATTCTTTTAGATGGTCCTATGTCCTATATCTGAAACTATATACTTTTCCCCATAGATCTATATGAACCTTTTTTTCATACTTTGATGTGAGAAAGTGTAAGAGCTTGTGGGTATAGTTCATTTTCACCGTTGAATATGCAGTAGGTTGGGTTTATAATTTCAGCACGCTTTTCTCCCTTTTCTAAGAACTCTAATAAGCTATTGAGCCATTATCATTCTGCATATACTGACTGCCTTCGCCACCCTTAACTTCGTTGAGTTACACATGTTGATGTACTTACCTTTTTTGCATCTCAATTGCATCCTTTTCACCATGATGCACTGCACAATCTGTCTTTTCTTAAAATGTCAGAAGGCAACAAAAATAAATGCAAACATCAGCCCGATCAAGTGATTATTGATCGGCGTTATAAGAGAAAAACAAACACCAATTTAGATCTCCATCATTTATATAAAGTCACAAAAATACACTACACTGGGAAATAGATACTAGTTGAAAAAGGACTATGAAGAGTAAATTAAACGCACGTTACTTAAAGAGGCTACTTTCAGACTAAGGTAAAATAGAATTTGTTTGGCGTGTAAGGTCATACTTAAAAAAAGAAAAAGAAATAAAAATCAGGCGACTCTATTTGGAATTTTAATGCGATTTCATGACACTTAACAGAAAAAAACAGATAATAGAAACTTTCTTATAATGTTTGATATCGTAAATATTAACATAAATATATATGCTTTGTATGTTTACTGTCTCCTGCAGCTTGCATTGTAGGTTCCTTTCTATGTTTACAATTCTCTTAGATAATCTGATTCTCTTATGTAACACTACATCTTTGCTGTTTTTGTGTAAAACATGTAACACATTAGAAAACTTAAAGACAGATATATGTAACTTATCCCAAGGCGAGGCCAAGCATTGGCAAGCAGTGGTGGTGGTAAAGGACAGACACAGACGGTGTTCGGCCCCCAATATTGTTTGAAGTATTAAAGTTTTACTTATTTTACTCTTTGATGTATTTTTTAAAAGTTACTTCCTATCTTTATGTTTTTCCTTGGTAAAATTCAGATTTCTTTCATTTTATATTATGTGTATTTATAAAACAATAGCGAGATTTTTAAAACCTTTGGTTTCGTAGCTAGTCCATGCCTACTCTTTACATATGGCTATGGCTCCCACCGAATTTATATAATCTCTTCTCTCAAAAGTTATTCAAAACTCCAAATGTCCTTTTTTTTGTCCAAAACATAACCTAATATAAATCTTGTGGTATATTGCTCATTTCTGCTGATTGCTAACTTAGTATTTATTTAATTCTGATATTTCAGCACAAAGCAACTGCCAGGTAACGATGCCAAATTTAATTTCTTGGGGGGAGGGCACGGGGAGGGACAGAGACTTTTTTCGGAGGCACCTTTTCTTGTATAACGAAAATAGTATTTTATATTACTTGACAAGTATTATAACACATCATATCTAAGGAGCAGTCGTGTTGGGGAGTAGGTGCCACCAAGGAACCAGCATACTCTTTGCTCCTCTGTAGCCTTGTTACAGGAAAGTGCATATCATTATAACTATATTGTAAATTCTCATAGATTGTCCTGCTTTCTTACAATGAATATCTAAGATCCTTACATATTTCATGGCATCTCTTGTCTGAGCACTAACTATTACGTCAGACTTTGCTCGTGGCAACAATACGGGAGGACATGGTAGATCAATGGTAGAGTGCTTACCTCTGGTGTGTGGGGTCTTTGGTACGATCCCCGGGGTCTTTCGTGCGATCCCCGGTGTTGGACAACATCGTGTCCGTGGGTTTTCTCACTGTACTCCCCTTTCCTTTCACACTTTTGTTCCACCAATTCTTCCATTATCATTCACTTGCCTTAATCGTCGTCTCCCTTAGCATAAAGAGCGTAATGGTGGGACGTTAAACTGAAATATTTCATTTCATTTTTCAAACAGTAAACAAAATAAGAATTTCACTTGCTTTGAAATATTACTTCTTTTTCACAGTCAGCGAAACATGAGATTTCATGTTAAATTTAGCAGTGACATGGGTCTTCTTACAAGTAACACTTCCCAAGTATAGCACTCAGATATTGATAAAATTTGGCAGGTAGATATTGCACATGAAATAAACGAACACTTGTCTTTTATTTTCTGCGAAAGAAAAACTGTTTTAGGGGCAAAATCCCACGCCCAAAACTTTGAAATTTGACGTCCGAAAGGCAAGAAGAAGTGCACCGAAGTGAATGAAATTGTGCAGAGATATTGACTCAGAAATTGGTGAAGATGCAGACTAGAGATAGCCTGTAAGGCGGTAAACAATCACATTCATGTAACTAATGTCATAAATATACTTGTATTGTTTATTACTGGAACTTATTTTAGAAATAATATTGCAACCCCGTTCCAAAATAACTACCCAATTTTCAAAAAAATACAGTATGGAACTTTTCATAGGAAATTTATTTCCCTTGCAAATAAGGTATTAAGAGGGAAGAGCCGGCTGATAAACAGCGAAGATAATGTATATTTGGCTATCAAGGTCACTGCGATTGGCCGAGATTCCATCATACAAAAACATTACACATCATATCTCAAGTATTTTTCTGCGATTTCCTTTCACTACAACCCATTATATAACATATTTCATAAATAATGATTCACTAATTCATCAAATTATTAAATAACTCCTGTACGTTTATTTTATTTTAAAGTGAACTATGAGAAAAGAAAATCGGTCCATAAACAACAGAGAAGTAGCTCAAGCGGTAGAGTGTTGGTTTCGAATTCGGGGGGTCGTGGTTCGATTCCCGCTGCCGACCATCCTGACTGGGGTTTTCCTCAGTCCTTCGGGATGGTACCTACTAAATATTCCCTGGCCGATACCTTCCCAAATCCTTTCCATTGTTATTGTTGTTGTTAGATATCCAGTGTAAAATGGCCTTTGAGCTGTATCTGGTGACAAAATAGATAAATAATGCTTGTTCCTTGAAACGAGTTGTCTATCATTTTGATGACGTCATCATGTCTACACGCCATCCCAGTGAGTGACACCATGAAAATTATTCACCAGAAGGCTCCTTTAAATAAAAAGAAATCACCCTCTCGTCTTATCACGAAAGATGCCACGGGATGACATATTTAGAAATAAAATTTTATTCGTGCCCGCCATTTTGATGCCGTAATTAACATATATGTCATATCTGTTATTTATGAACCGACTTTCTTCGTCAATAGCTCATTTTAAGGAAAATTGACTTTCTCATTTAAATTGTTATGTGAGTATTTTCTCTGCAATTAACGGTTTAGGAGTTATTTTTTTTATTCCATTAATACATTGCTCATGAAGCTATTGAATTATTAAATAACTCCTATACCTTTAGTTTAAGAGGAAATATTTACGTGATCGTTTTTATAGGAAATTTAATTTCCTTTAAAATGAGTTATGAAAAATGAAAATCGGTCCATAAATAACGGAGATAATCCTTGTTTCTTGAATCGAGTTGTTCGCCATTTTGATAACGTCATCATGCTTACACGACACGTACCAGCGAAATTATTCAACAGAAGGCTCCTCTAAATCAAAAAGTCACCGTCTCATCTTATCATCACGAAAGCTGCCACGGGATGCCATACTCTCCTACTATAACTAAAACTTGAAGTTCCATAAATTTTAAATCTTATTCTAATTCTTCTTGTCAAAAAACAAAAATTACTAGGTACAGTTCTGTTATTAGCAGCGTTATCTAATACATCTACGTTAATAAAGACGAATGTATTTTTAATACCTGCAGGGAAATGGAAAATCGATTGACTCAGTTACAAGAATGCTGTTTGACATTGTAACTCAAACAAACATGAAATAAACTTATTTCGGTCTAATATCAAGTCATTTCATATCAAAAGTTTATTTGGATTTTCAGTAGTTTATCTCCAGCAGTACTTAAAACGTGCCACAGTATTCATCCAAGACATCTTTGGCCACATATTAAAAAAAATGCAAGAGGATGCATAAGGCGGCCATTATATATATAAAAAAAGAACCTTTGTCTTCTACATCACAATTCCCTGGTATCGCCTGATCAGATGATTTGTCTTCTATACATGATTCTATACTACATGCAATAAGTCATATATACTTATTTTGTTAATGTAAATACTAACAATACTAAAAACCACAAATCGTCAATGTGATCAATACAATTTAAAAAAGATCTTATCATCACTGTTCTAAATGTAAACAGTATGCAACCTCATCTACGTAAGCCACCAAGTCTTATTACACATGATTCCAGTCTTTTTCTCAATGATTTGCTTTTCTGTTCAACTCGCTTTGGTTCCTTCGGCTTCTTCGCTACTTCCAACATTAATATAGAAGCTTCATGTTCTGAACGCTGATTGGCTACTGGTGAACCCAGCAAGAAACCACCTTCAAAAGTAGCACACTGAAACACCTTATAAGTCTTTTTCCTCCCCGATTATTTGACATTTTAATTTGATTGAAACTCTACAAAAATATACAAGCATTTCAATATGTGATATCGATATTTTTTTATTGCGATTTACAGAAGACAAATCAGCTGATAAGATGGTGCCGAAAAAGAAGCTGTGATGTAGAAGACTATGACTATTTTTTAAGGGCCTTCTTATGCATCCTCTTCCATATATGACCAAACATATCTTGAGGATGTTAACAGTAGCACATTTTAAATACTGCGAGCATGCTGGAAATAAATTACTGGAAATCCGTATCAACTTTTGTTGGTATTTTAAAAAATCATATTTGTCTTTACTAAAGTCAATGCGAATAACACTGCTAATTAAAAAAAAAAACTGTATCCTAGTCATTTTTTCCGAGAACAAGTGAAATAACATCTAAAATTTATGATGAAACTTTAAGATATAGTTATTCTTCCTTCAGAATCTCTTAGAATTCCTAAACAGATTATTAGAAATGTAAGAAAAAATATAAGGAAAATTCTGACAAAGCAGACAAAATTCAAGGCACAGAATCATAGCCGTAGCCTAATAAAAGGATGATTATTTCTTCTTCAACTGTCATGCATCTAAAATATTATCTGTAATTCTTCATTTTATTGAAATATTTTTTTTTAAATACTGAAAACCCAATAAACACGTAAGACTGTTATAGTAAGTATTCGTAGTAGTAAGTAGAAGATATATTTCACATTTTGATATTTGAAAAAATATTGATCAATATTTCAGTATTAAAATAAATAAATATTTATACAACACTAAAAATAAAATACTGTTATATGCTACCTCATAAGGACGAAAATTTAAAAAAAAAATAACATCAGAGTTACTTTTCGTAATTAAAATGAGTGGTCTTACATTAATATGCTGAACGTATTTTAAATGTATAACAAATAGGAGTACCCAATATTTTCATTTGAATGTGCGTGTGTGAAACTAATTAAAGCCGTCTGCCCTTTTATTATAACATTTTTACGTTTTATTGTGTTTTCAGTATTTCAAAAAAAAAAATATTTCAGTACATTGAACAATTACAGATAATATTATAGAATATATGACAATTGAAGAAAAAATATCATATAGGTGTGTATTGGTAAATCCAATATATACTCCTATGATTCAATTCCTTGGATTTTGTCTGTCTCATCAGAATTTTCGATGGATTTTGACCGCTTAGATTTTGACCTCGTCCTTATTATTACAGCCATTGTATACATGAGTTCCCATATGCTTAAAAACACGCTAGGAGTCAAGTATTTCGGTGCTGAATTTCTATAAAAAAAAGTTCCCTCCCTGCACAAAATTTCCTGTCTCCAAAGATTAGGCAGAACGGGAACTAAAGATAAGATCATTGAATATATTTTCTACCAAGCGCTGGAGAGCTTTGAGGCAGAACGGGAATGAATCAGTTTACGTACCTACGTACACTATACTGTAGTAATGACGAAGTGAAAAATGAAGCAACCTATAAAGAAAATATTAAGAGATTTCAAAAGTGTGCAAAAGCAGAAAATAATTTTAAAAGTGCTAAAAGGCAGAAACTAATTTAAAGATCTAAAAGCAGAAAATAGTTCTAAAATCACTAAAAGCAGAAAATAATAAGAAAACTCTAAAAGCAGAAAATATTTTTAAAAGCACGAAAAACAGAAAATAATAAGAAAAAACTGAAAGCAAAAAAAAAAAAATAAATAAAAGCTCCAAACAGCAGAAAATAATAAAAACTGCTCTAAAAAGTTGAATATAATTGTGAAAAAGCACTGAAAAGTTTTCAATTATCAAGAAGATCTTGAAACTTGTGTCAAGTCAAACTAATTAATACCTAATATAAAATTATACATTAATTTGTAATTTTACTGAACTCACACAAGAGACACAAGAGAGACATTAGTACGTACGTCCATGCGTGTGACACTCCACACGGTAACTCTTGAACGAAATGGAATATTTCAGTTTCTTTTTTCTTTTTTCTATCTTTGTTTCCTTCTTTCTTTTCTTTTATTTGCAAAGGATAGTAAGAACAATTATCTCGGCCGAGTTCGTTAATTGACTTAATCCCTTAATATCTTAATGAATAATTGTGATTTACATACGTCCATTAGTCTTCACGGTAACTCTTGAACGGAAGGGATTTTATTTTAAATTCTGTTCCTGGCAATAGGTAACAAGAATGATTATCTCGATCGGGGTTCTTAATGGAGTCAATGCTTTGATATCCACAAGGCTAACGGTGTTTTACGTTCATCCATTACTTCACGAGCTAACTTTTCAATAAAGGCAAATTTTCGACTTTTGCTTTTCTTAATAGATAGCTAAATTGATTATTTCGGATAAGTTCCTAAAGCAGTTAATCCATTAATATCTTAACTGGTAATACTGGCTTCAACGATAACTGACTATCCTACTACAAATTTCAACTATTGAGACATAGGTAGTAGAAATTACACATCTCGTCGTTAGACGGTAGCAAACATTTTCCACTGATTGGCATCTACAGGATAAAATTGAAGTTTGTAGTACGTGATCCTTTTTGTTGTCTACTTATTAGATAGTTTGTTTAGCTTGGCACAGAATTCAAAACATTTTATTGGTAATAGTATCCGTTTAGTAATTCTCAAGAATTATTCTTATGACGCAACAATTATTATTTTAAATTTGATAGTCGACGATTAAATATACAGTCAGAGGGCAACAATTTGTCGATATTATAGAACCAAGTCAAATATACAACTCAGAATGTGCATATCATACTGCATCCGTTTAATTCTATAAAAGTTTATCATCCGCAAACGTCCTTTAAACACTGTAAACATGTTTGTATATTCCCTACCTTGGACTGTACTATAAACATAAACGTTTTGTTGAATTTCCAAACTAGTCAAACTCGAATTGAAAATTATGTTATATGCATGGTTGATGAAAAGAGACCAAACACAAATATGAATACAGTTTTAATGGATTAGTTTTCAATCTTAGTCTCTCTGGTTCTTTTGAAAATATGATTTATTTTTCTATTTTAAAAAAAGATGATGTAAATTGACGGTATTGCAACAAACATTCTGATGAAAAAATCATTGGTCGTATACAGTATGTACGGTATGGCAAAATATTGTATTATTAAATAATGTCTTCTTTGAAGGTAATGCAAGAACCAGGTCAAAATGAACGACAGTTATTTCGTTGTTTACCTATCACATCCTGGAATCTTGATTCAATTTATTACTCAAGAGTCTACAAAACAAAGTGATTTGCAATGACATCCTGTCAGGACAACGGTACAAGATCACACAATGTGAAAGATGAAGTAATAAATCGAATTATTGTTTGTTTATCTTATACTAGCGGTTGCAACAATTTAAATGAATGTTTATTTGCTTTTATATCATGCTTTTGTAAATTGATTTATATAAAAAGATGATTGCAAGTCTTGAACTTTCCAGTGAAAAATCTTATAATAACTTTGGGCAATACTCGTAGATTTTCTCAAAGAAATTTCCAACCGTTGACACAAAAATTTCCTCTTTTTTATATGAATTGTTCCCAGTTTGGAAATTATCATCTTTCTGTACTAGTTTACATGTGCCCATTTAAAAAAGACGAATTTTCCTATATGACAAAGAGAAATGTTGAAGACAATAATTCAATACCATAAATAAATAAATAAATAAATAAATGTCCACAAACAAAAATATCATTCCAGGCATATTGCAGAGAAATAAACCGAAAGTACTTTCGAAGTAGCTCAAGTGGTAGAGCGTTGGCTTTGTATTCGGGAGGTCGCGGGTTCCATTCCCGCTGCCGACCATCCTGACGGGTTTTCTAGGGTTTTCCTCAGTTCTACCAGGCAAATGCCGAGATGGTACTTCCTAAATAGGCAATGGCCGATACCTTCCCAAATCCTTTCCATTGTTATTGTTGTTCTTAAATATGCAGTATAAAATGGCCTCTGAGTTATATCTGGTGATTGTTAAATAAATAAATAAAATAAAATAAATCAGTTGCCTTCAATTCCGTTGTTGGAGCATATACATAGAAAATTAACTGAGGCTCTTGGGAAAGCCTTTGCAGTAAACCAGAAAGCAACTACTTTTGTCTCTGCTTGAGTCGAACACATTTGGAACATTAAAGTTCACACCAGTGTTACCTTATTAATTCAAGTATTATACCTAGGTACAATTATTATTTTCTTGCTTCCTTTCAAAAGGTAAACTTAGAATTATGTTTGCATTGTTTTTGAATATGTACATAATATTAAAAATGACAGTAAAATTCACATCACTACTTTTGGTGGGTATGAGTCACTTGCCAAGACCTCAATAACGGAAGACTTAAAAATAATAGAAAACTGATAAGAATTTTGTTTATTGATTTTTCTCAATAGAATATAGAAAGAGAACAAGGCCCCAAAATTTTGTTTACAACTCGAAGCAACTATTTCCCTGAAAAAAAAAAACTGAAATGAAATATTTCAATTCTACTTCCCACGGTTATGTCGCGTAGGCTAAAGAACGGAGTGATGATGAAGATGAATGAAGTGGAGAAAGTGAAAGGAAACGTGAGAAAGTAAAGAAAACCACACATACTATGTTTACTCCTCACAAAGCTCACGTGGCACGAAGTGGGATCAAACCAAAAACACCACTTACCTTAGCAATGGTAAAAGTGTATCTGAAAACGTGGGAGGATGCATGTTGCCACGCCGTCTCCCGTGCCTATCTTTACGCATTGTAATTTTATTTAGAAACTAGGGGAACACCACTGATATTTTCTGGAAGCAGGGGAACGACGTCCCCCCGCATTCTCCCTCACTTTTACTCCTGTACCTAAGGTAAACACACTACCTCTGCCTCACCGTAGCCCCTCAATTTCCTTAGATTTCAACACTTTGCCTTTAAAATTTTATTTTCCCCTATTTACTTAATTTTTCTATCCAGAAATTTCCCCTCAATCTATGAACGCTGATTTTGGGTAGATTTTAAATAGATGGAATTATAATCGATATTATGTCTACATTACATTCAATTGAAATATTTTGTATGAATGATTAAGAATAAGTGGAAAAAGTAGAATTTTCAAAATATTAAACATCAAAATCAATCAGCTTCATGCTTAATGTGAGACCAATAGGTTTCTCTAGTGCAGGAAAAAAAGCTTTTATCTTTAACTTTATTACAAGTACACATTGTTGAATAACGAAGCTAATCAACGGTCTCATCACTTACTTCCCTGTACTCTAAATTAAGGTTTAATAAAAGGTTTCTGTTATGCATTTTTGCTCTAAATAGCAATTGAAGATTCTTTTCAAAAATCTGACTAAGTCAACCCTACAATTTGATGGCCCATAATTTGGGAGCCAAAGAGGTGTACGCTGAGAAAAACCCGTTCTCCGGGCAGCAGTATAATGTATATACAAATAGACTAAATCATCTTGCTTAGTACAGAAATCAGTACGGAGCGTACGTTATTCGTATGCTACATAGGCACTGCCACTAAATGTTACATCATGCCGTTGCAGGATGTCTAATATCTAACAGTCTTCCTTATGTTACATCGTATAGAGTCTATATATGTTACCTTCGTCAGCTATATGTTATATACGTCCATTTGTATGTAAGATCCTGATTGCCTATATTGTTTCGTACAAATGGAACACTTATACAGAAAGTATTATAAAACATGCGTTTTCAGTTATACGTTTGCAGTACGATAAGTCCAAAAACTACAGGATTTACAAATGCAACATACGACTTTACGTACGCCACATACATTTTTTTCTCAGTGTACACCATAATATTTTACATGAATACTAAATTCGCCAAGACCTACCAATATACTATGCTTAGTCAAAATCAAATAACTTCCCTCGACCACATAGACTTTTTTGTTAAAAATTTGACTGTTCAAACCAACTTAGGTGAGTCACAACTCGGGAACCAAAGGCCTGCATACCATATAATTTCATGTACGTACTAAGATCGTCAAGGCCCACCACCTGAATAGAATTGGTTGAGATTCAGCAATTGCGTAAAATATGCCGTACATTATTCTTGTGGGGGCCGCGATGACTCAGTAGTAAAGCGTTCACCTCTAGTGCGCGGGAGCCCCTGGTTCGATGCCAGTTCACGCCAAGTGAACTTTGTAGTGGAGAAGCACCTTGTGTGGGGGTTTTCTCGGGGTTCTCCCACTTATTCATTCCACCATTGTCTTCATTTTTCATCATCAGCGTCTCCCCTAGCTTAGCCGGTATAACCGTGGGACTTAAAACTGAATGATTGCATTTCATTATTCTTGTGATTGATTTTTTTCAGAAAAGAAAAATCAATAGAAGAGCGGAAGCAGTTCTTTCATTTGCAGAAAAAATAGTTTTTGACGGACCCGATTGCGTTTTACCAAGCTTCTTTGGTGATATGAGACATTATAACGTTTTTTTAAAAAAAAATATTTAAACCAAATAGCCACGAAAATTAAATAAATAAAATGAATTAATATTATAGGGAAATACTACCTTCCTATTTCATCGTGACGAGAAAAGAGAAATAAAAGAAAACCTCAATTTACCTAGATTGCATGAGTGCCTTAAAATTTTCTTTAAAGCTCTTGCAATTAAGAAATAGAAAACAAAAGAATTAATTAGAAATTTGTAACACCTTTCGCTGTAGAAAGTAAAATTATAGAGAACATAAACAGCGTTCGTTGCTTAACTATTTGTTGCAGTGTATTCAACAAAAACTGAGTGAAACGAATTTTCTGGGAATCGAAATGATTTTTTTCAAATCAAGTTCGTTTCTTTATACCCAACTACATATCTAAATTATAGAGTTCCTCATTTTCCTTTTCTTTCAATTTTCTCTTTCATTTGAATAATAATTATTACAGTGAGATCGTCCTTTTAAGTTTATTTTGATTACACATAATCAGTTTGTATAGATCAAAAGTAAAGTCGGAAGTGCTGGAAAAATTAAAAGAACATGTAATAAAGGGGAAACAATAGAAGAGCAGATTTATAAATTATACACACATAGCACAGTTATTACTCTTTTTCGCTACCTTTGTCGATGGAATGAGTGTATTTTAAGATAGCATTTACACACTTTCACTAATAGATACTCTAACATTATATTTCACTTTCTGGATATTTTTTTTTCTTTTGCTATTTCTCCAATAGCTAATAGTATGACTCCTCCATGTCTCATAACGTGTCCATGCAATCATTCTACCTCTTCTTTTCGAAATAATCTGTTTACTTCTTTTTCCTCCAATTATTTCTATCACTCTTTCATTTCATACCTTTTCTTCTCATCTACTCATCTAATTTTCAACATTTTTCTGTAGCACTATGTTTTGAAAGTTTCCACTGTCAGTTTTCTTCTTCTAAAGTCCATCCTTCATATCCACACAATGCCATACTTCACTCACATGCTTTCATGAGCCTTTCCTTAATTTCTATGTCGATATTTGAGATTAGAAACTTTTATATTTCTTCAAACGTCTTTGTCTGACCAATTCTGGATTTTTACATATTGTTTGCATCTATTATCTCTTGTTATTCTACTGTCTAAATAACAGAACTCCTGTACAGTAACGAAATAAAGAATTCTGCCATTGTAGTGACACAAAAGAGAGAAGGAACGTCCAACTTGTTTATCAGCACGTGTTTATCAGCATGTTTCCTGTGTGAATTTTACGTTCCGGCAAACACAGACGATTAAGTAGATAGTCACGTGGGTTTTGCTTACCTTTATCGTGAAGAAAAAGAGTGTGAAGAAAGTATATGACACTTATTTCACAAAGAAAACAAAATAAGCCTAAAATAATTATTTTCTCATTAGAGTTTGGTGTTCCCATATTTCAAAACATTTATTTTTTTAAAATTCTCATAAAAATAACGGAAAATGTGCAATACTTATTTCACAAAGATAAAATATTTTACTTCGTTTTGACCGTTGCGCAATACAGTATATACGTACTATGATGTAAAATCATAGTAGATGTAAAATCATAGTAGTAAAATCATAGTAAAATCATAGATGTACCATATTAATTCCATAGTAGAAAACCACTTCTCTCTCGGTATTACCGTTTTACACTATTGTAATCAGTACTAAAACCGGAAGTCGTAGGGTATATTTATACCACTTCTGGTTGACATATAGGAATAAAGGCCGAATTGAAAGTTTTTTTTTTCTTTCGAGGTTCAATGAATTCGGAAAGACCACTTCACATCTCTCATCGCTTTTGCTTTATAGAGATCAATAATTGAACCGGAAGTAGTAAATTTATACCACTTAAAGAGATAGACAAGAAAATAGGATAGATTAAGACTCTGAATAAATTAAAAAAGCAGCTTATCACTTTTTATTACCATTTCCGCTTTATGGCGATCAATGATCAAACCTGGAATGGTTGGTTTCTACCGCTTTTGGTTTTAATATATAGATACAGAGGAAATGGAACATATTCCTTGGATGCAGAATGTATTTTGGAAAACACCTTCTTGATATCTTTTATCAGTTTTTGCTCTATGGCTATCAATATTGAAACCTTAAGTCAGGGCGCAAAATTTCCGACAGCTGGCGAGCAGTGTTCAGTAGGAATGGTTTCTGCCTAAACTCATAGGAATGCGCAGTTTCTGTTTCGCACGAAAATAATTGTTACTGACGAAGAAACCGATTCAAGTGTGACACGAAATTGTGGACGAGTTTATGCGCAAACGAAATGTTTTTGTGTACAATTAAACCCATTAGAGGGGAAAACCCTCGATCTCAACCGTTCCGGAGATATAGAGGGGTAAGGGGAAAGCTGGTGCTGTGATATTTTGTGGATTTTCGGTTATGTTGCTAATGAATATGTTTGAGAATTGCATTTAAACGTTAAGAAAGATGCACCAGAGCGAATAAAAGTGTTGTTGAGGGTTGAGGTGAGTGGCGTAGCTTTTATTCGGGTCCGGAAAAAGAAGGGGCTATGAGGAATAACAAATGCCAATGACACGAAGAACAAAATTTTATTATATTCCTTGCTAATTTTTTTCATCCTGTTTTATCTGATGATGCTTTTATTCAATTCAGCCTACCAAGAAACCTATACATAGACATCTTACACGCCTATTTCAGGCAAGAAAAATATGCTTTATTTTCGCCTTCTCTCTCCCCTAGGATTTGTATGAACTCTTCGGTTTTGTAACCCTCATATCTAAGGCGAGATATTAGTAAAGTTTCGTGGATGAATTAACTCTTCATTTTTAAAAGCTTCTTTTACTTGTACTACCGCTACATATTCAAAAATTCGCAAAATATCGGAGCATCAGCCTTCTCCTTATTCCTCTGTATCTCCGGAACGGTTGAGATCGGGGGTTTTTCCCTCTAATGGGTTTAATTGTACACAAAAGCATTTCGTTTGCGCATAAACTAGTACACAATTTCGTGTCACACTTGAATCGGTTTCCTCGTGAGTGAGAAGAAACACGGAATGTCAAGTATTCACAACGCACTTGGAAAGTGCTGCCCTGTAAATACCCAGTTTTACCTGTAAGTACTGCTTCATGTGAGACAGGCTTCAGCAGTCTCAACAGAGTTAAGATTGCCCACAGGAATTCACTGAAGACTGACACACACACACACACACTCTCTCTCTCATAATTTGTACGTGAGAGATACTGGCCACCATCATTTTTGGATTGGCGAGTGCGTCTGATTTTGAAATTTTGCGCCTTGCCTTAAGTATTAGTAAATATCTACCACTTTCGGTTTTAGTAGTGTTACAGGTAGGAAAAAAAGAAACCTAAATTTTTGACGTTGAATCTATTCCGAAAAAATCACTTCTCGATATTCATCAATGTTATGATTCTATGTAGATCAATATTAAAACCAGAAATACTAATTAATTTCTACAGTAAAATGTTAAGGGTGGAGAGACCCTGAGTCGATTCCAGAACAAAAACGCTTGTTGCTTTCTATTATTGTTTGTTCTATGGCAATCAATGTTGAAACCGAAAACAGTTGTTTTCTATCTCTTCCGATTTGAACACAAGATTAACGAAGGAAATGAAATCTATTCTTGGTACCTAAATCGATTGCAAAAAAACCGCGCCTCGATATTTCTTACACTTTTGTTCTGAATCTGTCGAAAGACGGACGAACGGATATAACTGTTTTATATATATTCCCAGTGGCGTATTTAGGATCTTGTTTTTTTTTGGGGGGGGGTCTTGAGAACCAGTAACAAGCATTTGTGTTGTACGTATAATGCTAAAAATAATAATGAAATGATTTCGGAGGGCTTGAGCCCGATAACCATCCCCCCTAAATACGCCACTGTATATTCCTAATAGCTAATTGTCATACCAAAGAATGAATTCTCTTTTGGGGCGATAGAATACTCATCTTTGGTGAGTGGGGTCCTTGGTTCGATTCCTGCTTGTGTCAACTGGGCTTTATGGTGGATAAACACCGTGTGCGTAGGTTTCTCCATTTACTCCCCACCTCTGTCTAGCTTCGGTGCATGATCGTGGAACTTTAAACTAAAAAAAAAAAGCATTCGAGTAAGCAGACGCACTGAGTAATTTTATTTTAAAAGAAGGAGGTAGGGGCTAAAAAGTGAAGTTAGCCTCGTATGCATTTTTTGCGGGAGTGGGGTAAAGTTGGGAGGGTTGGTAGATGCAAGCGCCCGATGAGTACTGCTGGAGTCATACATAAATTCATTATGACAAATAGTAAGGTATGTGTACGTTATTTTGTACTGTTGCGTAGGAATTATGTTGCACTTTACCCCTATTTTCGTCAAAAATAAATTCAAGAACTGTATTTAGTATCGAAACCATGATTGCTTTCAGCTCTGGATGAGCTTGAGAGAGCCATGTATTTAAAGACCTCACATGAAAGCAGCAAATCTTTCGATGGAGTTAATCACGTGAACAGGCTTCTGAATATATTCCCTCTCTTCTGTCACTTGCAAGACAAAATTCTTTATTTCCTGACTATACCTCTCCTATCAGATGATACCTTATTTTGATCTTCATTTGTCTTGTTGCTTCTATTCTTACTCATCTCATAGCTTTCATTTGTTTTTCTTCTGATCTTCATGTTGATTGTTCTACTTTCAGCAGTTGAATAATACTTTACTCATTAACAAATAATATATATAAAACTAAAGCTGTATATTTCCCTAAAATCTGTGAGAATTGGTGTATTCAGATTATATTGCAATGTTGATAAAGAAAAAGAAGAGATTCATTTCTTTCCTGAAGGAGTCCTTTAAGGTAAAAGTAAAGATTCGAATATTACCAATTGATGTAAGCATGCGCTCCCTACCCTATCTCTAATGTATTTCGTAGAGAGTGACAATATTCAAATTATATCCAGGAGATGAATATTCAAACTTTGTCTAAAGACAAGTTGAATAAATATTTAGACAACAGTCCTTGCAGTTTTGTAGCATTCTATAAATTTCGTTGTTCAGAGTACATCATTTTACTTCCCAGAAACAAGTTCCCAATAATGACACTCTCTCAACATTGAAAGGAATATAATATCAAAAGAGTAAATACTTTATAGAAAATGTCTACTTCAAGCGTGCCCTTGGAAAATATGTGAAACATTCTTGGGCCTCCCATGCCCCCTCCTAGCAAGGAAATCTTCCCTTTGCATTGCGGAAAAAAGTGAATGACCATGACTGTGTTGCCAATTTTCTCATTCAGTCGTTTGGTCTTGGCGAGTGAAGATTGTAGACTATCTAGAATGGTTAACAAGACAGTACACAGCAAAGCCCGTCAATTTGGCAACCCTGTCCACATCCAACTATTGAAAGAACTCAGCCACAGCAACTTGTCCCTCCTCTTTCGAGGGAAGCACGGGAAAACACACATCGACAGCAGCCCCAACAGGGGCACACTTGAAATAGAAAGACTTTAGCTCGTTACAAAATACTTCGCAAAGAAAGGAGCACGTGCTGCCATCTATTGAGAGACACATAACACTCTCCCATCCTCTCTTTCCCTTGATGTTCTAACCTGGGCCGTGTTTCATTGTCCGATCCTTATTGATTCTCATCTTAAGTTTTATAAGTGATTTTCGAGGATATCATATCTCTTTTAAGTTTTCATGAGAGTTCTTATTGGAAGCAACTGATAATCATTATTTTAAAAGATTTATTGGCAGATGTTGTGTGAGATCAAATACACATTCGCACTCCTATGTATGAGTCTAGACCTGAAATATGACCCTAGATTATTCATTTTTAAGTATTGCTCAGTGGCCAGTTTATTTTACTTATGGTTTGAAAAGCACTATGCCAAACTGGAATTAACATATATATTCCAGTTAACATATATATATCACGTGTACAAGAAGTAAGTAGCAAACCACTTCAGTCGACCTACTATATACTCGGTAAGGGACACCACGGAAAGTGACACGAATGAAATAGGGGACCGAAGGCCTCATTCTGTAATGGTCTCTACAAAAAATATAGATCGTAATTCAACGCAAGTAATGTAATAAGTATTTATAATAATAACTTTAATGTCAATCATTAAACTTGACGCAAACCGGTACGAAATAAGGCTCCGATGCCAATTCTAACATGTGGAAAACATATACAGTTACCATACTGAAGGTCATATGACACAAAACCACAGTCTGCCGACGTCCTCTGAAACTTTTAGTATGGGGTATAACCGCCATGAACGCTATACAAGTAGTACGGGGTGTTCCCATACTGTGAATGACGGCATCCTACTGTTCCTGTGGTAAAGCATCCCATTCTTGCATAAGCACACGCCAAAGGTCATCCAGACGCTGGGATGGTGAATTTCGTGTTGCCATCCGAAGTCCAAAGGTGTCCCAGATATGTTCAATCAGATTAATATGTAGGGAACAACCTGTATACTCCAAGCATATGACATTCACGTATTCTAGGTATTCCTCCATCAGCAGCCTGTATGGACGGCCATTATCGCCCATTAGACGAAATCTAGTTTCACGTACATCACGGGAGAGTTCCTCGTATTGTTGCAAAATAATACCCCGATATAACGTATCCGCCACAATACCTTTTGGGTACATATGCATGAGTGTCAGTGACCGTAATATGATATCATCTTCAACCATAATCTCGGCATCACAATAACGATCTCGCTCTACAAAATTAGCAGGGCCATAAAGTATTTCTGATTCCAGCCAGATGTATAGATATTTAGAACCATTCCCGAGACTGAACTGGGACTCATCAATGAAGTGTACCTAACTTTACTGTTCTTAGGTCCGCTCACGGTGGAATAAAAACCATATTAAGCGATTTTGATGGTCTCATTGTGACAGTGGAATGTCTTCAACTGATTGCTTTGCATAAATAAACACTTCGTGTAGCCGTCAGCAGACATGGCAAGCATGGGTCCCAGAGACTTCTGCACGGTCTCAAGCTAATACGGATGCAGTGTTCGTCGGATATAGTAGGATATTTATTGTCATATAGTGGTTCTTGCGTTGAGTTGTGGTGCGTGGGCAAGCTGACTGATGATATCTTCAAATGTATTTACTCTTCTGAAATCATGTCCAAAGTCGCAAAATTCCACTACATGTCGGATTCAACGCCGTACCCACAGTTCGTTGACTTTGTTCTGTTTCTTGCTTTCTGATGGTATGACCTCGTGTAATGTCATCCAGACTCATTGGTGATATAACCTATGTTTCATATGCAAGTAACACTTCACTACCAGGCTGGCTTTGCATATACCGTCTGCCGATTATTAATCATGTTGATAGAGGGAACCTGTGTCGCTCACGTAGTGACATATGTGATTTGTGTGAGGTACGACGTGGCATTTTCTGGCATTCACAAAATCACATTTTGAATCGTGGTGCCTCGGGTATCAGAGAAAGAAAGCAAATTCTATAAAGCCCATGCCTTGAATGTAATGAGTGTACGTGTACAGTACTGTTAACCTTAAACCACTTCCATTATGAGGAGGGAATATTATATTCAATCAGGCGGTGGATGTATTTAATATAAGGTTGCTTTTCGGATACGTAACCTAACTTTAGCCTAATCCTTTTAACTCTTTTAACTGGTCTGTCGTATTGCTTAAATTTGTATTGTAATATTCACATCAAGTCATTTTGATTCGCTGTAGTATAAAAGTTTACAACATCCCTTCACCATGACTATTTAAACAACACGAACCTAAATAACAAGAGTAAATAAATAAATAAAAAGTACGAGAAATATCAATATTTTTTGTAGAATAGAATTTATGAGATATAAATAAACAAGTTAAGATTCAAGCTACAGTTTAAGCAAACAGCCGACAAAAGCTATGTATAGGAAAGAATTCTCGGTTGTCTGAGCCTATATGAACGCACCATTGGAAAAGACTGATGTAAACCATATTGTGTAACCAAAGACCAAAAGAAAAAGAGAAAGAAAGGAGGATGAGTTTTTGAAAAGGGAATTTTGTGACGGCGCTTGTTTGAATTATGTATGAAGACAGTCGTGGCGGAGAATAACCAGCACAGAACAAGACAAAAAGAAAAAAGAAAAATGATGAAAAATCTGATGACAAATTGAAAACGGATGGCGAACGGACATTTTACCAGTTTTCAAAAAACCAACAAGATCAAATATGATATATAATTGCTGTCAAATGGAAGATTAATGGATAAACTTACGTTAATCTATCAAAAATTTTAAATTTACAAAAGAATAACGTTGTATATTGCAATATTTTAAAGTAATCTCATATGTGATAATATTTATATCATTGCAAACAATAGAATGCTATTTTCAGTCATCGATGACGGCGATTTACTTTAGTCCCAAATTAGCAACTACCGTATAACAAAAAATACTTCTATGGATATGTTGATATGTCTACGTAAAAGTATTTCCGACACACAGAATGAAATTGATCAGATAATTTAAGTTGCTATGAATATGCCCTGTAGGTCAAAAATGACGGATGATAAATATAATGAATTACTCTATGACATTTGTTATTTTCGCCGGCATCAACGAAAGTACGAAGTTCCAAACAGTATGGCATCTATATAAAAGAGAGAATAGAGCGGCACATTATTGTTACGGACCATTTTGTTTCATCACGGAATACATTTTGTTCTTTTTATCTCCTGGAATAGCTACTTCCATGTACAAAATTCTCAAAGCAAAAACCAAGGATGTTACAAATAGAGGATCTGCCCATATGTATCTTCATCCTATTAAATCGGTGAAGCCAAAAAGCAACCGAGCATCGGCACGTCTGATTGGCTACTCTCGTTTCTGCTATCGTCTGATTGCCTACTTTCGTTTCCGCCATGATTGTTGGCTCAAAACATTGCGATCCTATTGGGCGGAGTGGGCAGAGTAGGGGTGGCAAAACTGTGACGTATGGCTTCAAGTTTTTGTTGTAAGGGCAGATCCTCTATTTCATAAGATCCTTGGCAAAAACCTTTTCATCTTCTGTCATGTTAGTTAGCAAAGATGTTTTATAGTTAGAATGGACATTCTCGAATATCATTACTATTCGAAATCTTAACGGTGTCAAAGAATTTCAATATGCAGTAATAATCTGATGTTTGTAAAATACATTTAATATTGTCTACAGGAAATTAACTAATTAGTTGTATAAAGCCAAAACAACTATACATTTCTATTTTGTGGCTAAAATGTTATATGGCCAGAATTTCAACTGTTTTGTAAAAAGAAGAAAGATAAATTACACCGATAAATTAAGATGTCTATAAATTTCTAATACTTTAAGTCTAAATACAGTAGACTCACACACATAATATTGTTACTTTTGTTAGTAGAATAATTAGTAATTTCTTTGGAATCGGCTACAGCTATATAGATGAATAGCTAAAAAATATACGTAATGTCGTTCTGACAAGTGAAATCGAGATTCCTTCCTTTTTTTTATTTTTGCCAAGCCAATTCTAGTGTACACATTTATTGTCCATATGTAGTCTTGGATATTAGATAACGCAGGAAGTACATTATTTTGAAGTAAGACGTATCATATTACTGCGATCTCCGAGCTATTATTTGAGATGCTGCGCTTTTAAAGTTAATGATATATTGCCATTAGTGGGAAGGTTCTTCAGTTATACTTGGATCATGGTGGCCGTGTTAGTGCCCTGGACAATTCATTGATAAGTCCTTGCCAGTCACCTGATTTCGAGTTTTGTTAGAAGAAGGCTTCAGTGAAGTAATTTTTCAGATCAACCAAGAGTCACATCCATGGTTAGTTTGTGTAAACTATCTTTCTATTAAATTAATGATATTAAATGTGGAGGCGCATTCTGTTCTCAAAGGCATGCTCGATTAGGTTTTATTTTAATAAACCAAATTTTGGAGAAAACGAATTTTAGAACAATAACGCTCATTTGTAAGCTTGGAACACCTTCGTTACTCTGAAGATTGCAACCAAGTGGACTGCAAGGGACATACAGCTCAACTTGAACGAACTAGTCTACTGCTACTTTCTTTTCGATTTGAACTTGATGTCTATGTCTCACCTGAAGAAACTGGAGAAGAGGACAGTGAGCGTAGCATGATTTATATACAGGGTGGACAATTTATCTTGATCATCTGCTATAAACAAAACCAAACTATAAGCAACAAACCAAAAGAGAGAGAAAAGCGAAACTTTGCACGAAGCAACTATAAGGATAGGGACATATATGTATGTACTAAACAGAAAGACCAAAAACAGTGCCGGCAACCCAATATAAAGTTATATTTTTTCAAGTGGCACTACATCAGGTTATTACATGTTTCAAATCAGCATGTCAAACGTAAACTTAAAATGCCACTTTTATTATGCAATGCTGCAAACTAAGGATGTTATAGTATCAAAAACATCCAAAGTTCGGAAGCCTCTAACGCAGATACAGTAAAACAGAGATGCACAGGATAATGCACATCAAAAGTACTTTAAAGTGTTGGATACCATGGTCATGGTATGACTTGTTTCGAATGAAGATGAACGAAGTTACCAGGGCTTGACAGTTCTAATTTTTTGAAAGCCTTTATTTCGAAAAGTGCCTAGATAAGTATCCTATCTAGATCCATATATGGTTTGTAATGGATGTGTAAATCATTTTGCCGTTTACAGCACTTCGATATCTCAAACCGTTCCGGAGATATGATAAACATTGCTGAAGTTTGCAACACGAAACTAGAAATGACCAAAAAATATTCGTGTCCAGAACTCAGACATGCATATCATATTCAGGTTTACACGGATTTTAAGATTTAAATTTACATAGATTCGAAATTTCAGACCCATATTAGAGGTACCCAGATCCATGGGTTTTAATACGAGGATCATTCCATAAGTAAAAGACAAAGTCTATATTTTTAACACTAATCATTTTTTTTTGTTTGTTTGTTTCAGGGGTGTTAGCTGGCAACCTTGGGATATGCTCTGATCTGCTGTTTCGTAATTTTATGTCAACATAACTTCAAAAATATCAATTCATCATGGCAAGTCCTCTAGAAGATTGCACCTTAGAAGAACAGCGCTCAATCATTAGGTTTTTAGTCGCAGAAGGTGTAAAACCAAGTGAATTTTTTCTCGAATGTTGAGACAGTACGGTAATAGTTGTATGAACCGTGCGAATGTGTACAAGTGGGTTGATCGGTTTAAAAGTGGCCGAACAAGTGTAGGTGATGAACCCCGATGTGGACGTCCAGTGGAAGTTTCTGGTTCTTCGTTGGAATCGAGGATTGACGGACTCATTCGTGATAACAGAAGAATTACTGTTGAAATGATAGCTGAGGAAGTTCAAGTAAGTGTTGGAACTGTTCACAATGTCATTAGGAACATTTTAAAGTACAGAAAAACTTGTGCCAGATGGGTTCCCAGACAGCTTACTGACGCTCATAAAGAATCAAGGCTTTCCATTTGTCAAGCCTTAACGCAACGAAGTTTGATTAAAGGAGACGCTTTTTTTGAAAGAATAGTGACTTGCGACGAGGCCTGGATCCATCACTACGACCCTGAGACCAAAAGGCAGAGTATGGAGTGAAAACACACTAGCTCTCCAGTTCGCAAAAAAATTCAAGGTTCAACCTTCCGCTGGTAAAGTGCTGCTGACCATCTTTTGGGACTCACGGGGTCCAATCTATTGCGATTTCCTTGAAGATCAGCGAACTATCAATAGCCTATACTATTCTGAGATGCTAGAACACAAAGTTAAACCAGCTAGCAGGAGCAAACGCCGTGGACTCTTGTCAAAAGGAGTCATTCTTCAGCACGATAACGCCCGCCCTCATACAGCCCAGCTGACCCGAGATAAGCTTCAAGAATTGGGTTGGGAGGTCTTATCTTATCCTGCCTACAGCCCAGACCTCGCCCCATCTGATTTTTACCTGTTTTGACCACTCAAAGACGCCCTACGTGGAAAAAGATTTGCTAACAATGAGGAAGTTAAGGCAGCGGTGCAAAGGTGGCTTCGGGGTAAATCGAAAGATGTCTTCGCCAAGGGAATTAGGAAGCTGCAAGAAAGATGGGACAAATGCATAACTGTAAAGGGTGATTATATTGAAAAATAGCCTTAGTTTTGAAAGATTGAAATAAATCTTTATTGAGCTATAGCAATTTTTCTCTTTACTTATTGAATGCTCCTCGTATATTAAGTAGTTATTGCCAGTGACGATACTACGATTTATTCAGCTATCATGAAAGGTGAACTTTTAATTTTATGAGTAGACTGTGGGACTACTTGTCAATGCTTGGCTTGTCTTCATTTCCTTCTTTCATTTTCGTTGTCAGTGAAATTTCGTGTGAGCAATCATAACTATACGATTTTGACATATTTACAATGATTTTCATTTATCAATCACATAGAGCAAATGCTAACAAGAAATGACAACTAAAACACTAACACACTTAATCAATATCCATACCTCAGAGTAGAATCCAGATACGAGATCTGGACGTCGAATCCAGGTTCGGATACGGATCCCTCAGATTTAACGAGATCCAGATCTGGCAATCCCTAGTAACAACCTGATAGAGTGTACCTGGAGTCGCATCATTTCCCATTGCGAATGTGGTAGAAGTCAGTGGATTATTACAGTTGTTCTGTGTAAGGCAGAAAAGCGTTTTCACAAATAATGACAGCGAATTCTCCACTATATATTTAGACGCTTTACAACAATGGTTCCCAATCTTGTTTATCTGGCTCTCCTTCGTAAACCCTACATACTTTACGCCTCACCCACATCCTACCTGCTCGTTGGTCATACTTACTTTCTGTTTTACTCCTGTGATTTCAGATGCGGCATTGAATTCTCAAACATTCAATAATAATAATAATAATAATAATAATAATAATAATAATAATAATAATAATAATAATAATAATAATGTTAAATAACCATAAGAAACAGCGCAATTTAGTATGCATTCGTGCTGCTTGAAAATTAATGTGGTTGTAAATTATTTAAACATTTTTAATATATTTTTCATATTTTCCCATTTTTTTCGTCAGCAGCTTGCACCATCCTTGTTTGCACTTCACACCCTTATCTCCCCACCCACCCACAAACATAGGTTGGGGATTACTGCTATACAATTACCAGTATAATTTGAAGATATTTCCAGTACATAAAGCATTTGTGAAATCCTTTTCCGCCTTGTAACAGTTTTTCCAAAGGAATATTTTAGCAATTTCGTCTATCATAAGATTGAAGTACATTATAGATTTTTTTTGTTTTTCATTCTAAAAGGTAATTTTTACAGCTGCCGTTATTTTCTATTATCTTTTTATTTATTTATTTAAAATAAGAAATGCCAACAACATGTCATAAGTTTACTAATGCAGCTGAAAAAGTTGCATTAAGGAAGAAGCTAGAGAAGTCTTGAAATTAGGGAGGCCAACTCTGTAATTTTTCTTTCCAGATTCCAGAAAGTAAAATCGGAAAAATTCCGCATTACGGAAAAATGAGGAATTCGGAAAAATTCTGGATTTCGGAAAAAATCCGGAATTTAGAAAATTCCGAAATTCGGATTTTTTCCAATATCCTGAAAATGAAATTTCCGATTCCAGAAAATTTGTTTATCCCTACTTGAAATAGTGAAGTCGTCTTTTGTTACAAGGATGTAAAACAAGTTGTTTTTGTGTACGTAAATTACTATCGAAATTTCTATATGAAGTAGTTTTTTTTTTTTTTTTTTTTTTTAACTATAAATGATGTTTGAAATACTTGCGGAAGTACTTTTATAATCAACACATTCATTGAATGATGTTGGAAGGATCGGGCGGAACTAGTCTCACTTGCTGTTGCGGGAGATCCAGGATTGATTCCGGCAGAGCTCATGTAGTTTAAATTCTACGGGAAACTATAGGTTTACGTCACATATAGCCTCGGTGGCGAACTAATTATTGGAATAAGCAAAATTATTGGATTTTCAGATTCTCCTGGACAACAGATGCTTTAAATGAAGATTAATGAATACTATCATTATTGCTTGGTTGGTTTATGAGTTAATGCTCCTTTGCAGCACCGAGCATAATAGAATCTACTGCTTCAAGTGAGATGTGAATCACTTCTCAGGGTTTGACGAGGGCAAGTACTCCCACACATGGGCGTCTGGAGAAAATTTTCTAGGGGTGGGGATCTCAAAATCCCTGGTTGCTATATTACGTTTGGTTTTATTTGTATTAAGAAAACCTTAAGAAATTAAATACATTTTCGTGAGCCAGGGGACATCGGGCCCCACCCTTCCCTTCCCTTCGGGAGTTCATTTTCCCACCGGAAATCAAAAGCAGGACCACACGTATTAACTATTCTACCACATAGGAGCATTACTATATTATTTTTATTGCTGTGAACTTAAATTAAAATTTAAGTTTAGTATTGTCATAAAAATAGAATTACAATTGACTCTAATAAGAAGCTAACAGTGAATTAATGACCTATCTCAATGCAAAATGTATTGGTGCACTCAGTGAGGAATGATTATATTAGCTAGTTTCCTCACGTTCATCCTTTCTCCCTTGTCACAATGAACATCAGAATAGCAAGATAATTGTTAAGGTTCCTCAAGTCAGACTATAAGATTTTGCTTTACTGTCGTCATATAGAACAACTTGCACCGTAAAAATAACATAAATCGTTGTTATTAGTATTCCTAGTGTTGTTGAATTACAATATCCAGTTTTGTGACTCCAAACTTCTCAGAGTGAATTTTCCCCACCAAGTATAAGCTCTTAGAGACACGCGTTTCTTTCATTTCCACACAACTTTTAGTTGGCACTTATGGAATGAAGGTAGTACGGTGATGTAAAATAACTTGGAGTCAGCACGTAATCACTGGGCTCTTTGGAAAGCCCGATGAATAAAGAGCTAAGTCACTTACACTAGTACAGTAATTATGTTTTGCGCACTTTTAAACTTTACGTTCTATCTCAATCTGATGACAGTTAAAGTCTATGGTTATTAGTATATAGGTAGAGAATTACAAAACTGGTAGAATAGGAAGCTGTCCCCCACATTATCTGATATCTCTTCACTGTACTTCTTGATATGCTGTTGTTATATGAAGGATATACAAAGTGTACCACACACTCGTTGCTAATATCACAACATTAAAGGAAAGAAATAGCGGTGTTCTGGGAAGAATTAATAAAAAGCAATAAAAATCTAGAGACTGTATGTCGACTTAATTCAAATTCAATGTCAATCATACATATTTTTACTAATATGAAATGTGGAGGAAATTTAACTACATATTAATTCTGTTGCACATCAATTCTGTTAGTTATAAGTAGTAGTAAAAATGTAATATATATACACGTATTTGATCAGTTTGTGTTAGTATTTGTTATATATTATAATAGTTTGCATTATTTTATAACGTCTATATTTTCTAAAAATCTTGTGATAGATAAATAAGGTAGTAAATACAAAGAAACTTATATAGTAATTAGAAGAAGCTTACCGTCAGCTGATATAAGCCGATGGCATTTTACACGCTATAAAATTTATATATCAGGCGAATGAACTTTGTGAGGACCTTGTATTTATCATAAAACAAAATACAAAACATGTTTAATTTCTGGTATATTGTAATAGGGCTCACAAACCATAAGCGTAATCCACTGAAACCTCATTCCGCATTATGTACTTCAAGTTAAATCAACCTTACATAATTACAATAGGACAGTTTGAAGATAAATAGAGTAGAGAAAATACATAGGATGCAAAGCGTTTCTCAACCGTCACGCTAACAGGTTAAGATGTTCTCTCGTGAGACTTCTGACCCAGACAGTACATGAAGTAAAATGTCTCTGAACAGTCTATTTTGAGGATCTTTGTATCAATTATTCATGGCTAGAAACCGGGTCTCTTCTCCTGACAACCAATTTGTCAATTACATCACTACTTTTTTTCATTCTTTCTTTCTTTTTTACCTTACAAGCTTTTCCACTTTTTCTTTCGCTTTAGTCACTCACTTCTTCCACAGTTTTATATATTTTCTTTCTTTCTCTCTCACACACATACTCCTGCAAATTTTGTTTCATTTCTTCATACGTTCTCTGACCATTTCGATCGATTATATATATATATATATATATATATATATATATATATATATATATATATATAAGAAAAAGAGATATAGTCAATTTCTTATATGGTTCATGCACCGTTCGTTGCTATGAACATTCAATTCTTAAGGGAACTCTTGTATCTACAGGATACCATATATTGATGCTGCGCCATTTCTTTGGAATATGCGTAAACTGTAACCTTTCGCGTTTGCATCTGGATAGTCTTCTATGGCCTATATTTACTTTCCTATGAGTATTCCATGCAAAGCAAAGCTTTTTCAAAGTTTGTTTGTTGAGATGTTTTAGTTTGTTTTTTTATATATATATATATTTTTTTCTTTTAGAAATTGTTACATTATAAGTTGATATTTGCTTACGTTCCTCTCAAGTGTTATTCCTTTAGAAATGCCTTGAATTGTGATTGTATTGTTATGTACGTTCTTTCTGAAATATTTCAAAGACAGATTCCGAAGAACTCTTCAATTTTTCCTATCTGAACGTTTCAATGATTTTCCATGTATATATTTTTCTCCTATCTTTTATCTAGCAAGAAACAGGAAACAGCACAGTACTTATTGAGAAAATATTTAAAGTATATTTATTACTACTGTGGGAATAAAATCTAAGTCAATTATTATTGAACTAGAAACATAACCCTCAAATGCGTTCAAATTATCATACAGAGACGACGTTATTTATTCTAAATATCTGCAATAATTTTTTTCTGTCAGAAATTTTACCAAATGTTATATATCTCTAAGACTTACGTAATATTATTCTTCCATCTCCTTTAATTAATCTAATTGTTATATTAATAAATACCTTAGTACAACAAATTCTTGTTATAATAATAAAGTTATTTACTTTCATCTTTAATTAAGTTCATTTGAGTACATTCTTTAAGGCAGCACCGTACTGTATTTTAGATTCCTTTGAATTTTGTTGGGATAGAAAGATGAGTTTAACGGGAGTTTAGTAGGTGCAGGCAAAAGGGCTAATTTCGGTTAATACAAGTTTCAGAAACACATTTAGAATATTATTTTGTCTCGGTAATTATTTATGTTGGTTTTGATAGTATTAATATAGAGGTTTGGGTCTGTGTATCCTAAACAGAAGATTTAATAAGAATTTATATTTAATTATAATGATTGTTAGGGTGAGGTATTGAAGATAAACATACAATGAATGAATTGGTAATATTTCTAATAACCAGTTGACATGGCACCCAGTTGTGACGTCCGGCTGAAACAGCGGGCTGTCATTGAATTTCTGACTGCGGAAGGTTCTTCGCCCAGGAACATTCATCGCCGGCGACGAGTCGTGGATGCACCATTACAACCCGGAAACAAAGCGTCAGTCGATGGAGTACCGTCACACGTCCTCTCCTCTGCCAAAAATTTCAAATATGGCCGATTTGTTGGCAAAGTGTTTGTTGATATTCTGCCTCATCCTGCTTATAGTCCGGATCTTGTGCCCTGCTACTTTTGGCTCTTCCCCAAACTTAAGAGTCTTCATCCCGGCGAATTTAAAACACCGCTAATTTTACAGTAATTATGTGATATCTTTAATTAGATAAAAGATAATCGAAATGTGGAACAAGAGCGCCCTAGACAATATTATTTTACATAAGAAACCGTTATCACGACTCACTTATCTGCTTTCGATTTCGAGCCATTTTGAAAATTGGCATTTATTTTCGCGTTTCTAAACAGCTGAAAACGGAAAGCCACTAGGTGACCTGTGATAATATTGTCTAGGCAAAATAATATTGTCTAGGGCGCTCTTGTTCCATATTTCAATTATCTTTTATCTATTTGAAGATATCACATAATTACTGTAAAATTAGCAGTATTTTAATTTCGCCGGAATAAAGACTCTTAAGGATCACCTTTAGGGAAAATGTTACAGTTGTGACGCGGAGGTGAAAGCAGCAGTTCGGTAATGGTGTCGCCAGCAGCCACCACTTTTTCTTCGCCGACGTCATGAAACACCTTGTTTCGCGTTGGCACAAATGTGTTGCCCATAATGGGGACTATGTTAAAATATTGTGCTACCATTTGTAGCTGACATTACAAGCTTTCCGCTGATACCTGTATTGGTGCTATCTGTCAAACACAAATAAAGGTATCATTTTGGCGGCATTACTTTTTGAATCGTCCTCGTATTATAGTCCAAAATTATAATTAACTATTATATTTTACTTTAATTTTTGATTAACTACCGTATAATATTGTCTAAAGGCGAGACATCAATCTATAGATCATCAAACTGAACAAAATATCATGCTTGAGACTCAATTCTGATGTATAGTTTCGAGAATTTTTTTTTTTATTATGCTAAAAAAAAGTGTCATTGGTTGCCATCGAAAAATAGTAGGCCAAAAACTAATCTTCCTCTTCTTTGTCTCTGTCTTTTCTCATTATTATATGTGATCGGCGTTCTCGTCTTTAATTTTTTCTCCACCTCTTCTCTCCTGGGTGTCTTCTATTTTCCATCTCCTCTCCCTTGTATCTTGTCCTTCCATCTCATTTTGAGTTTTACCCTCTTCCCTTTATCTGTTACCTCCAGCCTTCCAGTTTTCTTTCCAATATACGCAGTCGTCGTTTCTTCGCGCTACGTATCTCGGCCTCCTCACTCTCCATTCTTGAAACCTCTTACACAAGGATCCCATTTTAACAGTGCGTATTACGATATATAATCGTTTCTCATTCTGTCTTTTCTCGTCACACTACGCTTCCATCTTAACATTCTCATCGCTACCACTTCCAACTTCTATTCTGGGCACTGCCCGGATTACAATGCAGTACGTCATTGCCGGTCCTATTACCATTTTACATGCAACATAAGGCTTTTAACTTGTTACTTGCTTTCTTGTCGCACAGCACCTCGCTCATCATTCTCCATTTTAGCCAGCCAGATTTTATTTTGTGTTGGTCACGGTCTAGGTATGATGCAAGATACTTAAATTTCGAGGTAGGTAGTAGCCTTTTTCCCTGTAGTCGTAGAAAGCTCTGGTCTTTTTTGTTGCGTTTCATATAATATGTCTTTGTTCTACTTATCCTCGGCCTATTTTCTAACACCCTTCTCCATTCTACCACTCTCTTCTTTCCCTTATCTTTGGATGTTTCACATATAATGACATTATTCGAAAACAGCATACTCCATGGTGCTCTACTTTTTACCTTCCTCGCCAACACATCCATTACCAAATTGAACAAATATGGGCTATGACCTGATCCCTGATCCAAACCAACTAACACGGAAATTTATTGCCACTATGTTCTTTAGAAGCCGTACATACTTCTCAGAAACCTCCTTCTCACTCATGCATCGCCATAGTTCTTGTCTGGTCACCCTGTCATGTGCTTTTTCTAAGTTTATGAAAACGACGTGCAACATCTCTTGCATTTTTCTATATAGTTTCATCAACTGCTTCAACACAAAGATCGTGTCAGTTGTTTTCCTTCTTGACATTTAAACCAAATTATTCGTCTCCAACACTCGTCTCCTGTCATATCATTCCTTCAACTTCTATTTCCCAAATGTTCATGCTATGAGACATTAATTGTATTCCCATGTAATTTCTAGTCTTGGACATCATCTTTTTACAGCCACCAACTAATACAATATCTTAATTTGACCATTCATTTATTCAGGAAAAAATAAAACTGGTACAGTATGTTATATACTATGCTATTTATTGTCTATATTTATTCGATATTTCTTATTCTGATATTTTTTTTTTCAAACAATTATTCGTTCATTCAGATAACTAGGAAACTACTATATCCCTTACTCATTCACCCTGTAGCTTATGAAATACGGAGGTTCAATGCCACATTTACAAAGCTCTACATTGACTTCCGTCTTTACTCAGCTAGGTCCAGTTTCAACAGTATATTCCTATTTCTGTAAGATCTATATCAATACTGTCCTCCCATCTGCACCTAGGATTTTCGAATGGTCTTCTTCCGATTGGATTTCCAGTTAAAATTTCGAAAGGTTTTTTATTTTCTTTCATTCTGGCTACATGATCTATCCATTTGAGTTTCCTAGACTTAATGATCCTAATAAGTCAGGTAAATAACATAAATTATGCAGTTCCTCATTATAAATTTCAGCCGTTTCCCATTCCCGTCCCTCTTGAATCCGAATATTCGCCTCAGGATCTGTTTTCAAATATTTTCAACCTGCGTTTTCCCGTCAAAGTATGCGACCATGTTTCGCAATCATAAGCACAACAGAAATAATTATCGTTTTATAAATGTGTTTTAAGCTTCCAATTCTTTGACACAATTCGCGAAAACAAGAGTTAGAACTTAATAATATTATGGATTCTTTGCTTTCAGTAGCATTGATTTTCTTTATCGATATGGCTTTGATCTGCTAATGATGAGCCTAGATATTAGAATGTACCCATTTGGTAGAAATTATTACTTGATATTTTAACGTATTTCGGTCACGGTGAATTTCCATGTATTTAGTTTTCTCTAAAGCTTGCCTTTATAGTGGACAGCATTCTGTCCACTTTTTGGGGGGCTCCTTTGTTTCCTTTCATTTTAGTAGTCTGTCATTTTATTAAAATTATTATTCACTTAAATTTATCAAAATTTAATTTCACTTTTATGAATATATTCTATTTATTTTTCTTTTTCATGTAATAATGTCTCATTCATTTAATAAAATAGTTTATATACGTGTCATGTCACGTCTGCACAATCTGAGTGAACTATTTTAAATGCTTTCATGCATAATTTTGTCAAATTTACGATCCTATTGTTACAGTTGCTTCGTGGACACAATGGTAAAATTATCTCACATTTGTTAACAAACACTCTGCTGCTAGTGTGAGAAGCATCCGTTGTGCACAGCAGCATCTGCTTAAATTAGTTTCACGTGATATGAATATTAGTTCGAGTTTTCCATGTACATATATGTGTGTGTGTTCATTCGAACTGAAGGTAAATATTTGCTCATGTATGCGTGTTTAAATGCCGTGCCAATAGATAAGTTTAAAGGTAGACATCCACCAATTGAACACTTGGTAAGATACTTTTTTTAAAAAAAGGACTTTGTTGGGGAAAAATATAAAGGGTCATCCACAAATGTTGCAAGAAAAGTTTGAAGCTGTAATCCGCAGACTATTGGTCCTTATATATAAAAAGAAAAAGATTACTGTGTCGACTTTCTCAAGAAACAGGATTATCAAAGAAACATAGATACCTTAAAAGCAAATATCAGCACAGAAATTCGGTCAGTGAGATCGGATGTACTAGTAGTCACTGGAAATATGGAGAGTTGAGTTCAGTTTAGGCACAAATGATAGTCACTTCCAGACAAATGTTATGATTTCGTCACATTTGGCAATAAACAAGATGAAAAGTTGCAATATTTTCTGCGTGTTGAAAATTTTAGGTGTAAAATTTTCATTAGTGAATAACTTATTAACGATAAACTGAGTTCGGCTTGAAGAGGGACACCCTGTACTATACTAACTAGTGGTGCAATGTAGGCATAATGACTCGGTAGCAGAGCGCTCCCCTGTAGTAGAAAGAGTCTATGATTCAACTCCAAGTTATTTGAGGAGACGTGATGATCCAGCCGTGTAGCGTTCATCTTTGGTGCGAAGGGTCCCTGACTGGATCCCAGGACATGTAAGATTGTGACGGACATCATGTGCGTGATTTCCTCAGGCTTCAATCATTTCCTTTATTTTCATTTTAATAATTTGTTAATTATTGTTATTTGTGTGGGTTTACCATCAATATTCTGTTACCATAGGGGAAATATTGACTAGATATTCAAGAAAAGATTTTATTTTTTATTTATTTATTTTTGTAATGTATTATGGATGATGATGTAATAGTTCCAGAACAAAGTGTCAAAAGACTTCTATGTCATTTACAGCTTAGAAATAGCTGTTGAACCTGACACGAAGGTAATAGGAGGGATCAATTGCAACCCGTTGCTTCTTCGGATCTCTGCCAATCTGAGACATTTTATGCCTAATCTTACGTTACAAATGGTCGATTCACTGCGGGACAGATTTGTGAATAGAAGTTGCATTCGATTCAGCTGATGGCTATAGCTTTAGAATCTAATGGAGTAACCGTAGTAATGACGCCCTAAAGACAATTTTCTTTTAACCAATAAATCATTTTTTTATTTCTTTATCTTACAAAAAGAAAAGGAGAGAGAGATCCTACTGAACGGCGTTTACAACGTAAATCATAAAAGCTAGATTTTTGCCACACTCACAGGCACTCACACAAATCAAAAAAGACCGTTCTTTTTTTCGTGGAGGAAACAGTCTCTGATGAACCTAACGTATCTCCCTTTCTACAACACAGGGATATATCGGCTTTAGGCACGCTTCAGTACATTTTAAGAACTCCCTCTCACAAACCACAGGGTATTTTTTCCAATTGTGTTTCTTCTCTAGAAACACGAGGCCTAGAACCCACGTATCTCAGATCGCCATTCTTTTTTTCATCTTAACTTCCTACATCCTTTCTTTCGAACCCACCCCGAGAAGTTATAGGTGAAGTAAAAGAAATGGAGATAGTGGTTAAAAGAAGGGTAAAACGCAACTGACCATAAAATTCTACGGAATAGCCTTTTCTGTAAATGTAAAATCCCATCTGTTCTGGAACCGACTCACCAAGTCACTTCTTAATCTTCATGCGTTTTATCAAATCCTCACTGAGTGGCCGCTAAAATAGAAAGGAGGAAAAACAGATTCCAAATCGCAGTACCAACAAAAAGTATTTAAAAAGTTTTAAATAAATTGAAAAAAAGAACGAAAAAAGGAAAGAAAGAAACTACAGAATCCAGCTTTCATCCAGAGATATAACATGAAAATATATAAATGTTTTTCTTTCCTCCCTCTTCTCTCAACGGACTACAGCTTTCCAGATACGCGTTTCTGCATACACATATGTAAATATGAACATCAAATTCCGCTCTTTTTAACACTGAAACTAAAGCACATTTTTCTCCTATAGTATATGCGCACATTATGTTTGTACGAGAGCAAGGGTATTAAAACTTTCATCCCTTAATTTAAAAACACAGTTTCCAATTATTTCATTATTTATTTTTATTTTTTTTATTATTATTTTCACTAGCACAGCCATGTTCATTATATTGTTATATTTATTCCAAAAGTTTCCCTACAAATCCAGCATTAGTCGCATTTAATGTTTTTGCCTATGTTTCCACTCCCAGATGACTTACTTGGTTGTCTACCGAGGAGTTCTCTTTACGATAACTCTATTATATACTACTCTATCTGTCCGTAAGAGAGACAAAAAAAAATCGCAATGACTACTTATTGGATCACTATCAATTTTGCCCAGAACACATAGGATGGAAGTTAGAAATCTAGTTCGTTGATGGAGGTGTTATTCAAACCGGAACTGGTAGGTATCAACCACTTCCGGTTTTACGTTTATCAATATAGAGCAAAAACAGTGATAGATAGCGAGAAGCTGTTACCTGTAATCGATTAAGCGAACCAATAATTACAACGACTCACCAAAGGTAGTCATCAACCCTGGTTCGGCTAATAATATAAGTAAATCTTTAGTGGCAGTAATCGTTTACACCTTAAAATATCTTCCGTAATTATATTCACTAGTATTATCACCTTTTCTACGGAAATTACAAGTCCATGATAAGTGTTAGATAATTTATTCGTTGATTCTCCTTTAACGTGTATTCACACAGACTGTCTTGCAATCATACATGTTAATTATATATCCATAAACAACTACATAGCAACCAACTATGCAATAATAATGTATATTTCTTATATCTTAAAAACATCCTTCTTTTGTTATTTTTAAGTAACATTATATCAGGTATAGTGCTTGTGTAGAAGCACTTTCTGCCCAAGATACAGGTAATTATCGATCGATACAAAGTATCTCGTTGTATAAAATGTCGCCCGATGATGGGACTGAATATAAAAGTTACAAGGTAGCTTGACTTTTATATTTAAGAACCACTGGTCCGTTTACAATAATGGTATTCTATTAATTGTGTCCTTTACATTTTGATCGCCCCTCGTATATAACTTCATTAAAGTTCCTTCATATAAATACATTTATAACAAGTCTTCTATTTCATTAATATTTATCTTTTATTATAAAAACGTCGTCGCTTATTAATATAATCAATGAAGGGTACGAAGTCAAAAACGTAAGAAATAATTTCATTTTAAAACACATTACAATGATCAACAGTTTCAATCATTATTAAAAACGGTGATGATAACAATGTTTGGTCTTTCTAGGGCGCATTATATAGTAATTACTTTAGATGATATTTTACAGCATACATTATATCAATAAGGCGTCATGATACAAAAGGATCTTATTCGAGTAACATATAAGGTGGTGCATGAAGACAGTCGTCGAATAACTAGCTTAATAGAATGAACCTTATACTTAACATAATCCTTGATAATTAAGTTTCAACACAAATCACTATAATATAAATAACCTTTGCTTTTAATCAATTATGAATCGAACTATAATTCTTCACATTAACAAGAAAGAATTAAAATCATTTGAAAATTATCATTTATTGAAACAGAAGTAATGAAATATCTACGGATCCATTACTTACTCCTTTAATGTGTTGTACTTCAAAGTCATAAGGGTTGTTTTCATTATTGTCATTAACACATAAATTTGAAGATAAATGTTCATAAGAATATATAACTGACATAGACTTAACCCTTACTACATCAACTGCAGTCAGTTTAAATTCGTACTTGCATATGATTCTAATAAAGTACATTGTACTGCACAATCGTGATTATGTTCCGCATTATTTTGTACATGAATTGCGTCATTGTTTTGATTTTGATACGAAGTGCCATCTCTTGAATTACGATTACGTCTATCCATGTAGTTTACTGTATTTCTGGAATTTCGCCATGTATTTCGACTGTTTTTGAGTCTACTTCGATTAAGTGATCTGACATAATTATTGTCACGATTGGTTAGGTTAGGTGGATTCCCAACATATCTTTGCCTATTTTGCTCGTTCTGATTGTTTAAATTTGCTCGAATTAAGTTATGTTCCGTATTGTCTGCATTACGGATATTTAGATTACGAACAGGTACAAGGTGATCTGAATTGTTTTTAATTTTACCTACTCCCGCTTGATGATTCAGTGCCTGGTATTGAGTTTCATAACATTGGACAAGCATTAATAAGTGATTAAAACTCATGCACTGCGTAGAAAACAGGATCTGTTGTAATTTAAACGGTAGTAGATTTCGAATAGATGCAATCACTCTAGATTCCGATTGCAACGGATTTACGACTTTTAATTCGTTATACGTATTTACAACAAAATCAACAACAGATTTGTGCAAGCGAGGATTAAAAGGTTGGTTTCTAATCGTGGCATCTCTGTTTGCAAGTAAAAAGTCGTTTTCGTAATTTGCAATCAGCGCGGCTTTGAATTCCTCATATGTATTGACGTGATCTCGTACTGCTTTAAACGATAAAGAACATGGTGGGAGTAATAAATGAGGGATTAGTTTCATATATTGCGATTTATCTATACACATTATACTGCACTCATCCTGAAATTTTTCTAGGAAAGAAGTAGCATTTTCATTACATTTACCACTAAACTTACTCATAGCACGTATTTCGCTCATCTTTACACTTAACTTTACATTCCTTTCACCATTTCGTGTTCGTGTTGAGTGACAATTTCTACCTACTGCGTTATGCGTGGTTCCACCATCTCTTTTCCGCCCATTTGTATTCCTTGGATGGATTCTTTCCAAAATAATGTCCTCATCTGATGGATTACCTGAAGAAGAGATAACGTAAGGTCCACGTTGATCTGCTGCAGGTGAATGCGAGGTCATCTCTTGTGAGCAAGGGAATTCCAAACGATCATTAACCATGTTGTTGTGATATGCGTTGTCCTTAATCTGTAACGTCCTAATTTCCTCTTGTAAGGTAGATATCAATTGAGTATTTGCACGTATTTGGTTAGAATTATCTGTGACCTGAATCTTTTGCTGACGAACAGAAGATTCTATTACTTCCAAATCCTTTTTTACAAAATTGACTTCTTGGATTACATGGTTGTAATTATCCTGGCAATCTTCAGATAATCTTTTTAGCTTTTCATCAAACTGTAATGTGATGTCTCTCACTGCCTGGATAACAGATTGTTTCGTCTCTTCTGATTTTTGATCTATTTGCTCTAATCTTCTACTCAATTCTTCTGACTTTTGCTCTATGTACTCTAATCCTTTACTCAATTCTTCTGACTTTTGCTGGACCGTTTGTTTTAATTCGTTGGACATCTGAGCCAAATTTTGCTTCATGGCTTCTAAATCGTCTTTTCGGCTTTGTTCCTGTCGCTGTAATGCCATTAAAATTTTGTCTTCTAATGTCAACATTTCGGGTGTAATGGGAGCTATATCTTGCTCGTTGTTAGCACTGTCAACAGTTTCATTTTCTACTATCTCACCGATCATAATTTTTCTTGTGATTACTCTGCCACTTCTGAAAATAGTTGAGTTTGTATTCATGGATCTTCTTACAGAAGTAAATTCACCCTTACTTTAGACTTCGGGATATGAATTTACAAGAATCCCGGGGTGAGGTAAACCAAAAATTTTACAACGACTCACCAAAGGTAGTCATCAACCCTGGTTCGGCTAATAATATAAGTAAATCTTTAGTGGCAGTAATCGTTTACACCTTAAAATATCTTCCGTAATTATATTCACTAGTATTATCACCTTTTCTACGGAAATTACAAGTCCATGATAAGTGTTAGATAAATTATTCGTTGATTCTCCTTTAACGTATATTCACACAGACTGTCTTGCAATCATACATGTTAATTATATATCCATAAACAACTACATAGCAACCAACTATGCAATAATAATGTATATTTCTTATATCTTAAAAACATCCTTCTTTTGTTATTTTTAAGTAACATTATATCAGGTATAGTGCTTGTGTAGAAGCACTTTCTGCCCAAGATACAGGTAATTATCGATCGATACAAAGTATCTCGTTGTATAATACATTTCGTTAACTGTCTGCTAAACCCGGTGGAAATAGAAATCCACTACAATTTCCAGTTTTAATATTAATCTACATAGAGCAATAGTGATAAGAGATAGCGAAAACCGGTTTTTCTGGTATTCATTCAGCGTTCTAAGAACAAGTAGTACCACCTTCCCTCATAAATCACTATTTAAGGCGGAAGTGGCAGAACTCTATCGTTGATCGGTATACAGTAAAAACAGTAAGAGAAGCTAGCTATTTTTTGCAATGAACTAAGCGCCCCAAAAATATAACCTATTTTCACTCTAATATCTTTGCTGCAATCGGAAGTTGTAGAAATTAATCATTTCCAGTTTGAACGTTGACCACTATATAGTCCAGTCAAATTACATTAAAAACTGGTCAAACCTAAACATTTAGAATAAAAAGGTGGGACCTTCTGGAATTTGTTCGTGATCTCATCCTCATTAACCTCCAGAAAATCCCAAAAAATCCAGTTGCGGGTTCTCCGCCATTTTGAATAAATAGTCTGCCATCTTGGATTTCTCACATGCACTTAGTTTATACCACATACCTCCTAAACTAATTAACGTAGGAGGATCATTATTTCTTTATTATATTTCTAATTTTAATAGGCAATCTAGCAAGTTATTATCACTTTTCTCCGAGTAACCATGTTTGCATAACTTTAAGATAAAGTGAAAAATTGGGATCTGTATTAGGGGACATATTGTTTTCATTGCCTCATACAACTTAACAGAGTAGAAATATGAAACAAGTGTTCGAATAAAAGTTGTTAGAAATTTAATAAGCCATAAAACGATCTATATATTGTCATTATATACAATATCAGAGGTGCGCAATGAAACTTCAAACGTCATCGAACTGCACGCAATTTCTGTAGAAACATATGAATGAATCATTTAACATGAAGAAAAAGAGAGATTATTTAGTGCTTTGAGACGGCTTTTCATTGTAATTTCTGGTAAATATCAACAGGTTTGGAAGTACGACTAGTTTAATAAATAGTTCGTAAACAGTGGCGTCGGCAAGGGGTGCTCAAGAACTCTGAAAGTAGACTTTCGCACTATTTTTCTGTATGTAAAGCCTATGTGTTTACTGAAATTATTGTTTGAGATAAACGTCAAGAACGTCTAGCGCTTGATTAACACAACATAAAGCACAAATACCGGAAGGATAAGAAAAACCAAACTGGTGTAATATTCACATAGAAAGACAAGTTAAAATACATCTTAAAATGTGATGCATTAAAGTATTTATGCGTTACATATTTAGTTAAACATTATATCTAACATACACTATCTAATATACAAATAAAACACTATAGGTAGTTGAAACTTATAAACAACATAATGTTCTTAGTATTTTAAAACAATTTCTGCCTCACAGGCAACTCTAGACTACAACAAATATCAATATAATAACAATAAAAGTCACTTTCAGCCATTTCCATAACACCAAGCATTTCTACATTCTTTAATTATACTTCTTATTTGTCTGTAAATTAAAGGATTGAAGTTGTGATAAATATAATCCGAGAGCAAGAACTGAAATAATGCAATATTATGAACACAACACAAAGCACAAGAATAAGAAACAGAACTGCTGTAATATTCACACCATTATTACATTACAAAGAAGACAAGTTGAAATACTATTTTTAAATTGTAATTCACCATCTCTGTCTTTCACGCTTTGGATTTATGTGGAAAAAATATTCTCCTGTTTTCTTTGATATGCACTGGAATTTTCATAGTCTGGTTTTACGGATGTCCTTCAAATAAAATGAAATGAAGAACAATGGGACACCAATTATTCTGGAAAGATGCATTTCGAATATGCGGAAATCCGGATAATTGTGCCAATCATTTAAAAGAAGTTATATTTCGAATATGAAATTTTCTGAAATCGTTCTATTTACTTAAAAAAAATAGACCTAATGTACGTTGTGTATACAATTGAAATATTTGAGTTTGCTGCCAGAAAGACCGTGCTGTTTTGTCTCGCCTTAAGCAGTGTAATTATTGAACTGAAAAAGTGGTGTGAGAATGTCCTTTCATTTGGAGAGATCCTGTTATGTGATTGTTCTCAGATTTATCCAAGAGCGGAGTAACATGTGGAGCTGGTGAAAGAATTTGAATTGAAAGCTAATATTTTCCTATTATCACAGAGAGAAGTTCCAACAATATTGTAAATTTAGACATTAGATCCTGACCTAATAGTAGAACATATATGATTTTTCTGAATATTTCGGATGAGTTAAGATTGCTGAGAACTTATATAAACTCTTAGAAAGTCTTGCTCGTATCGGAAACCTGGTCCTGACCCTTCTTCTCCAAAACCTACTTCAATGTGTTCTTCCGGGTTAACATATATTTGAAGTTCATGTAATTTCGAATTCGATTAATGCTGGAGACTCAACGGCTGAGAAGAGTATGTAATGTTTAATTTCACTTTATAAAGTAGATATTGTTCTTCATCGTCTTGACATTGCGAGGTAGGCAAAGAATACCTAGATAAATAAATTAACGCTGGAAAGAAACATGGAATCGTCTGATGACATATTAGTAGTATGACTGCAACAATCTTAGAATCAGGAAAAAAAACTTATCAATGAATTAGCGGTGATATTCTCAACCGCTTTGTTCCAACTGTTGAACAATTGCTCTACCATTGAGCTACTAGTAACACTACAAAAGCTCTGGCCTCACAGACAAAGAGTATTGTGACTGCTCAGCTTCCCGTTTCAGGTTTCTATCAGCAATACCGTAAAATCTTTGGCATAGCAAACAAAAAGTATTATGACTGGTCATCCAGTGTTTACAGTTTATTACTAGCAACACTATTACCAACCGTATAAAATCCCAGATTTGACAGACAAAAAGTTTTACGAGTGGTCAACCAGTGATTTTAGTTTATTACTAACAATAGTTACAAGTTTTTTTTTTTTTTTGTATTTATTACTTAATTATAGAACATCTGCCTAGTACATCAATTTTCTCCCAGTACCTCGCTCAAAATTTTCAGCTTTTTTTTTCAACATTGGTATGTACACACAAGCACAGTTAGTAAGAAAGTAATATTAAAATAGTTACACTTTTGGTTTATATATGATATATTGTGCACAAAATTTCTAAATCAAAGTAATGTAACACGTATTTTGAATAAGACTGTTGTTGTATTGTATCTGTCTGCACGAAACACATCACTGAACCAACTAATCCAAATTGCATAATAATATTCATGTATTAATTATTGTTAATAATATGTTCGCAGCTGTGTGGTCGCAACGCTCTAATTAATACTGAATCTATTACAATAAATTATATCACACGCACAGCATAATTTGCAAGTGAAGGAACATTGAAATATGCTATTTCAATATGTTATCAAAACAATCTCTCTTGTTCAAAGCTCGCTTTCTTCGAGTAAATGTTGCATTCTATTATAGATTATTTAAAATAAATTAATAAAAAGCTAAGGCTGTTAAATTTTAGTGATTTCAACTTTTTGTAATACGAAGGAAAGTCAAAAAAGTCTTTGCGCCTATTTTTTTGTTTCGAGTATGTAATACGTTTTAATACAAAATCGAGATATACGAGCGATGCGGTAGAATTTTCTTGTATAACCTCAATGCAACTTCCGATTTGTTCCATCGTATAAACATGTTATCAGTTGCAAAAGATGGTCTAAGTACTCAAGACATCCACGTCATATGAGCGAAATGTTATTCGTTTTCTATGATGCAAGGAGCACACAGCAACGAGCATACATCGAGGAAAAAATATATCTTTTTAGTTTATCGTCCCACGTGAGTGCATGTGAAATTACATATTATGTGCTCTCCTCCTGGGAATCGAAACCCGAACCTTCTGAAACTGCTAGTAATTTGTAGATTTCTCAAAGTTATAATATATTCATATTTTCTTCCTTTTTTTTTCTTTCTTTTACATTTCCCCATAAATTTGTTTCGGAAATTGTATATTTCTTTATACTTCTCAAACAAATATCGATTTGAATATCATTAAATGTTTGCAAAAAGTTTTTAAAATGATTTATGTGTGATCAAGTTTTCTTTTCCTAAACTTACATTCTTGTTTCTAGAACACATCACTTTCACATCCAGATGGGCGCTTTCTATCTTACATTGCAAACGTGGCACAAATCATATAACTTATTCCCTTTGTTAGGTAATATATTTAAATTCTTTCATTAAAAAAAGAAAGAATTTTTTCTGATTTTTTTTCTAAGTATTAAGCATACGATATGTTCCATTCCAAGTATCACTAATTTTTTGTCCTTTTTCTCGCAAATATATTTGAGCTTAATATGTTTGTTTTGAAACGTCAATCGCTCTTTCAGTGGAATTTTAAGATGGTCATTAACCAAACTTCGTAGACAACTTTTATTATTGCTCGACAGAGTAAACAGTTTTATAGAATGAAAGAACGGGAATTTTAGTTCAAACAATAACAATCCTATATAATAGTGATAGTTCGTAGTTAATTAGGAAAGATGGTGTTACTTTAATAATTAGGATTGCCATTTGTTCCGGAAAATCCTGGACCGTCAAGGAATCGAGATCTGCGTCCCGAAAATATTTCTCGGGAAGCTCAAATGTCCCGGATTTCAGCGAAGAAAAAAGGAAAGGAATATTATAGTTTGCTTTTTTCACAGGATTAGGTATATAATTATTCTATTCAATTTCTGAGTATGCCAATTCAAAAGTTGAAAAGAAGAACTTGAATACATAAAACGTGGATTTAATTAAGTTAAGGATTTCACTACTTTGACATTGAACGAAGCATTCGTTTCATTGTGCCAGGGTCAAAAGGTTTTACTGTTTAATCTTATTGTTATCTCTAGTACTCTGTTTCAATCTGCATTTGTTTGTGAAATATTTTAATCAATAATTCCTGACCGATATTTTTGGTACTTTTCCGCTGACCATTTAAAAAAGAAAAATATATTGTTTTAATTAATAAAACTGAAGACAACAATGGGAAAATGTTGAAGTATTTTTTTACTATCGAAAATTTAGTAGCGTCGGCGTATGACAACCCTACTAATAATATACTAATAAATGAATGTAGTTCTGTTTAATATTGGTTATCTATTTTCAAGATAGAGTATATTAGAAAAAGCTAGGATAGAGAATAGATACGTACATAGGGCATCAAGGGAAGATGGGACCATAGAAATTTTCCATACACCAATTGACTATGGGCCACTGCAAATGGTGGAGATGAACCAGAACCCACAAAATGAGTCCCAACATTAGATGAAAACATTACATACAGATATATAAAATAATAACAAGAGTACTCAGAGAATGCAAAACGTCCGCCGACAGTCACGAAATCGAAGAGGAAAACATCCACTCACATACAAGTAAGTAAAAGTAGGGGAAACTTATACACAGTCTGTGAAATTTGTATACTTTCTGTACGACAACAGTGAAAAAGAAAAAAAAACATACACACAAACACGTACTTCATCAAGAACATAATCTCCATGGTGGAAATAAAAGGAATAATAACAGGGATACTAGTTAATAACAGTAATGAATGAAGTTCTGATCAAAGCCTTAGCAATTTTTTTTTTTAAAAAAAGCCTATGTTAAAAAATCGTAGAAAACTCTTCAGATAAAAGTAAGGTGGCCATATACAAAAATAGACATTATTTTCCATCTTATTGTGAACTTATTTTTTAAAAAAAATATTTTATAGTTTACTATTGTTTATACAGGGTGTCCCAAAAATAGGTGTACAGTCCCATACTGACCTGCTCATGGCATTTTAAATAATTTAGTTATTGTTATCCATGTAGGTAGTGACTTAGTTTCTTTATTATTCGTTCTCATTCTCTTTTCACTCATACTTCAAGCCTGGGACAGAACTAATTATCTTAGTAAACTAAAATGTCAAACTTGATCAATGCAGGACTGTGTACCTACTTTTGGGCCACTCTGTATTTTGAGTTTTATATATACAGGATGGACCATTTATCTTGATATACTCTCGTAACTTTTAAACTAATAGTCGAAAAAACACTCAAATTTTGTACCATAGAAATATCAACAGAGGACATTGTTTGACATGCTCTGTGATACCACCAGATTAACAGTGTTGCCAGCCAAACATAAATTTATATTTTTCAAACAACACTAGTCAGATTATTTCACATTTAAAATTTACATGTTAAATGAAAAATTACAGTATCACATGTAAAAGAACACAACAGTATCAGAAAACATCCCAATTTTGTTGGCCTCTGCAGCAGTAATGACGCAAGTTAGGCGTACGGGCCAATGCATTTCTAAAGTACTCTAGTATCTAATATTATGAGCATGATATGGCGAATTTCGAATGAATAGAAACGAAGTTACAATGGATAAAATTTGACTTTTTTTAAAAGAAATATATTTCGAAAAAATAACTTAAATAAATATGTCATACAATCGCATAGATGGTTTTTCAATAGACGTGAAGACCATAATACCGTTTACAGCAATTCGATATCTCAAACCGTTCTGGATATATAACAAACACTAATGAAATTTGGAGCTCCTTCATGGCTAAGCGATTAGCGTACGCGCCATTGGCGTGGGAGACCCGGGTTCAATTCCCGGCGGGAGCTCATGTGATTCGGATTCCACGTTAATCAGTAGGTCCACGTCTCATATTGCCTCGCTGCTGAACGGAAAGTTAAACTCAAAATTACCTCACCTCATTAATGAAATTTGCAAAACTGGTTAAAATTATGGAATTCCGTGAACTTGTAATTACACTTGTCAATAAGTATTTTTATAGTGTTATAGAAGCTAAATAAATTTTAAAAAATCTTTAAAAAGTTACAACAAATACACCATTTTAAACAATATATCAAATTTTACATTTTTCATATATCAAAAATGGTTTGAGATATCAAAATGCTATAAACGCATTATGATCTTTACGTACATTGCAATTCTACCGACGTAATTGAATGTGATTCTCATCTAAAAACATTCTCGAAATAAAGTCCTTTTTAAAAAAGTAAAATTTTTAATCCCTTGTAACTTTGTTTCTACTTGCTCGAAATATGATAGGCCTATATGAGGAGCGTAGTATTTTACACTAAAATATTTTGGATTACACATTATCTCGTTCGTCTCCCTTGCGATTTTACTGTTCTCGAATCCTCCAAAATTTGGTATTTTTTCGACGTTTGTGATACTGTAGAGTTCTTAATTTTGCAACAATGCATCATAGCAAGTATGGCATTATAAGTTTTCGTTTCACGTGTAGGTTTGAAAATATGTAATAACCTGACGTAATGCTATCAAAAAAAAAAAAAAAACTTTATTTTGGGTTGGTAACACTGTTAATCTGGTGTAATTAGAAAATATGTCAAATAATGTCTTCCTGCCGATATTTGTATGGTATCAATTTCAGTATCTATGTACCTATTACCTAAATAGTTACAGGGGTGTATCAAAATAGATGGGTCCACCCTAAATATATGACAAAAACATCTTTTAAGTGGTTGAGAGTCTTAATATGCACACTATGTGTTACGCACTTCACTTTAATTTTAATATTTTTTCTGTCTCTTTTTGAGTAATGTTCAATTTAAGAGGACCACAATGACAGTTCTCGAGGAACATTTGTAGTTCATGGTTCACAGTTTGAGAAACGCTGGATTAAGAAATATCAAGATTCATCGCCACAGAAACAAAACGTCATAATAGAATCCTATGTGTATATGTAGTACCTGAAATTCTATCATGTGCCATGCCATTCAGTCGAAATTGCTAGTACCCACTTTCTTAAGATCCTGTATAGTATTACCCTTTCACCTTCTTTGTCTACCCAAAGACCTCTTTCATGAATTGTAAACGATTATGCTGTTCCACAAAATTACTACATTTCCAGAAAACTTGCAGCTAACACTATTACGCTTTTTACTTAAAAATTTTTATCGTTCACATTACTGTAATAGCTATAAAAACAATTCGTCATTAAAACTACAAAAGCTATGGCGTTCACTTGTATATATTTTTTTCTTTCTAACGAGTGACTGATTTATTTGATTCTTGAATTTTTAGTATTCTTTAATTCATAATGCAGAATTAAATGTTTTTTTCGTATGAAAAAGACTCAAAAATCCCTGGAAAAAGTCGTTTTAAAATCGTTTTTTTGTTCGACCTCTTCCATCACTAGTTCCATCCACTTCAGAAAACTGTCTTTCGTTATCTCTCACAGCTATTGCTCTGATACCTGTCCACAGAGAGGTGGACGAATATAACCGTTCTTTACGACTTCACAACCAAAGTAAAAGCATTTTAAAAATTCATGGTCTCAGATTTTGCTAATTTTTTGTACATTGAAAGACATATATTGGAATAGTTATTCCCCAAAATAAAACTTTTCTAGCCCTCATAGGTAATTAATATCTAATTACGCAATCACCTTCAAGGTCACGACTCAAATACGGCTGTTTTTGCATTTTATTGTTTATTTCAATAAACATAAGAGGTATAAAGCTAAAAATTTGCATCCGCATGTAATTTTGCCTGTAGATTTCAAATCTGCAATCAAAACTAATGAATGTTGTATAGGTATAGAGTTATAGCCGCATTTATAGTCCCAAGTTCAGGCCCCGGAATGAGCATGTGGTGAAAATTATACATGTGTAAAATTTTAACACAAGGCTAAGAAATACCGATATTTCATGTGAAACAAATTTGGTTTTGGGTATTTGAACTTAAGGCCTCCAAAAATCTGAATGTGTCTTTTGCCTTTTAACGTTCTTCTGAAATAATGATATAGACTATTTGATACTATATAACTTTTATTACAACTATTCCACACCAGTGTTTCTTCCAGACATGTTTTTTGGAGGAACTGCCCCCCCCCCCCCAGATGAGACCAAGATAATACGTCTATAATATAATAATAAATAAAATAGTACCAGCAGTGCCCCCCAGAATACTACGTGTGCGTCCCCGGAACACATTTTCTGAAAGAACGACTGTTCCACAGACTAGCCTACAATCATGTTCACCCGAAGTGGGGGCAGGCCCCCCTGGTTCATGAAAATGTATAGCAAATCGCGTATATGAAATACCAGACGTAATATAGCAACCATGGAATGGTCCCCCCTAGAAAATTTCCTTTGGGCGCCGTGCCTACAATTATAGCAAATAATAACAGTTGACTTTTCTACTACAATGTATCAATGTTTACTGAAATTCTTGAATAACTCGTTAATTTTATTAAGTCCCATGTGACACACTGTGTGATCTTCCACTAGCTATGATAGAAATGTGATCTGTTGCGTAAATAAGAATGTGATCGTCTAGCACCCATACGATGATATCGTCGCTTCCAGACTAGTGAAAAGTGGAAGCGGGCCCTGCAGGGTAGTGCTCTCAAACGAGTCGGGTCGGGTCAGGTCAACTCGGGTCGGGTCAGTCGGGTCAGCTCGGGTCGGGTCAGGTCAACTCGGGTCGGGTTATCGGGTCGGGTCAGTCGGGTCAGCTCGGGTCGGGTTGTCGGGTCAGGCTAATCGGGTCGGGTTGTCGGGTCGGGTCAGTCGGGTCGGGTCGGGTTGTCGGGTCGGGTTATTCGGGTCGGGTTGTCGGGTCGGGTCAATCGGGTCAACTCGGGTCGGGTTGTCGGGTCGGATCAATCGGGTCAGCTCGGGTCGGGTTGTCGGGTCGGGTTGTCGGGTCGGGTTATTCGGGTCGGGTTGTCGGGTCGGGTCAGTCGGGTTATCGGGTCGGGTTGGGTCAGTCGGGTCAGTTCACTTTGGTCAACTGACTTTAGGTTGAGTTTAAACTCGGCTGGAGTCGAAAGCTGCTGTTTTTCACTAGCTGCCTATTAAAAATAGCAATTTTCAATTGATTTTATAGAAACCATAAATCTATTTTGAACACTTGCAGCTAGTGTTTTTATGATAAATGCTTATTTTTCTACTTGTGTGTACTTTAATTTTTAAATGTGGAAGATTGATTTTACCAATCGACTGTAATATTAATATCTACGCCAATATGGAGTCTGGATTTAGAACAAAACTAGAAGTTGTTTAAGCAACGCCAAAAGGGAGATTGGATATGGACGACCAAGCCCAAGCAGGGCCGCGGTGGCTAAGTGGTAGAGAATTCATCTCTGGTGCATGGTGTCCAGTAGCGTAGCTAGAGTTTTTTTCAGGGGGGGCAATGAAGGGCCCAAGAGGATATGTGTGTGTGTGTGTGTGTGTGTTCAAGGTGAATGTTTCCATCTTTATTGTTCATGATTTTACTCTTGGGCCCCCCCTATGGTTACATATAAGAATTTAGTACCTCAAACAACTAGGATTCATTAATGGAATTGATTTCTAATATAAGTAAATAGTTATTTAATCATGGCGTTTAAAATATGTGTAGCTGGTTGACCTAAATGGAAGCAAATACACTTTTACAAGTAAAGAAAAAAACTTATAGGTTCATGCCTCTACTTGAAGAGGATCTTTCTATTCGTGTGGGCAGCAGCAAACATATCCACAACTTGTTAAAGATCTAACGATTTAGCAATTTTCTTCTCAATATAAAGTAACACTAAGTTTTTTCAACCTATCATGATTCATTGACTTTCGTATACAAGTCTTTAATCTTTTCAAACAAGAGAATGACCTTTCACATGTAGCCCTAGAAACTGATATAATCACAGAGATGATACCTAGCTTGTAGGTTTCTAGGAATGCGTTTTTGTAGACACAAAGATGATCAAGGAAATTCGTTAAGGAATCAGCTTTCGTTTTCTTCTCGTCTTCATACAACTTAATTGTTAGAGCAACCCACATTATGCTTTATTTCTTGTTTAATTATGCTTTTTTAAAATTATGCTTTATTGTTAATTTCAATGATTATTTTACATTAATCGTGTATAATGTATATTTATTATACATCAAATATTCTAAATATCTTGATCTATTTATTGATATTTTTTTGCAACTAGTTTCTCTCATATTTAATGAACTTTCTACTTAATTCATTTTAAAGAGATGTGCTTTGCTCGAATAAATTTTTTCTATCATTTGTGTGCGCCTTACAGGTACATACATACAGAAAGGGAAAGTAAAAGATGCCACCGAAGTACAGAAAGTGCTTAAGTTCAAAAAGTAAACATAACAATACAGTGATGACGCCAGAGGGGGGCAAGGGGGCGAGCGCCCCCCTAGTAGCTACTTCTGCCCCCCTGACTGCCGCCTAGACTGCCCCCCCAGACTCGTACAATCTTTAAACATTCTTCATGTAGTATTATATATCAGTATCATAACCAATCTCATTGACAAATTGTAGTCTACTTTCCATGAATTTACTATGTGGCAGATTAATCCTCAAGCTTTCTTCTTTGAGCGTTTGGATATGCACGCATATTTCTGTTTTCTAATTTAGCCCCTTTTGAGGTAAATTTTAGTTATACTTCTTTCTTATGATTTTTAATAATTGTGCCTAGCGAACAATAGTAGATTTGGTGGACTTGTTTTCTTCTCATTGGATCAACTTCGATTGGAAACAAAAGAAAGGTAAAACCAGTTACGTAACTTGTTTGTATTTGTCCAGGTTTGAAGTTTTCAGTTTCATATTTTGTTTTATTTAAAACTTCTTTTTTCTGAAACATTATTCTCGGCTTCCAATATTCAGAGGATGTGCTTATAACAGCTTAGTTTGCGACTACTAGAGCTTAATGTTTTGAAGGAGATAAAAAGAGTTGTGTTTTCTCTTCCTGCAAATGATAATAATAAAATTATGGAATGAAATTGATTCCCAATAAAATGTATTGTCAGAGTGCTGATCTTTAGGTAGTAATTGGTTTATACTAGTGCTCCTTTACTTATTTTGTTTCAAAGTACTGACGTGACGTCTACCATATTGACTAGGAACTGCTGAAAAATTCGTAGCCCAACCCAGAAGGAGTGCACGTGGATTGGTGAAGTTTTACTTCTTCTTCTCTTCCCCCGAGAGTCAATATACTACCTTGTACAGTGCTCCAGCTTTTGCAGAAAAGTTAAAAAAATCTCGATTTCCTCGCACCACTGTTCGTAGCACTACCCCTATCAGCTCTAAAATGGCATCTTTCAAGTGTTATTTAAGTTTGGGAAATAAGTACACGTAATAGTTAGACGGAGCTAAATCTGCGGAATAAGAATGATGATCTAGACATTGAAATCCTACATTATGCAATGTCAGTTATGTTCGCAGGGGCTTGATGGACAGGTGTATTCTCCTGAAGGAACAGAATTCCTTTCTTTTCATTTTCCGCAGCGTTGAACTTTGAATTTTTCTTTCAGTTTTGTAAGTAATGTAGAGATTCTGGATTAAATATCTCACCATTGAGGAGGTAGTCTACCACTCCATACTTATACCAGAAGGATGTTCCAAACAGTTTCTCAACCTACTTCTGTGTCTTGAACTTCTTGGGGCGATGGAGAAATGAGTGCCACTACTCCATTGACTGTTGTTCTGATTCAGGATCATAGTGGTTCAACCATATTTCATCTATGGTTACTATTCGTCAGCGAAATTGATCAGCATTACGGTCAAATTGGAAGAATACTTCTCTTAATGCCGTTACCCTTTTATTCTCCTGACATATATTTTGGGAACCCATTATGCCGAGAACTTGCGCATACCCAAGCCATTCTGAATTATGCTACCGACGAGTTCCAAAGAAATGCCCAGAATCCCTGACACAAGTTTTGCTGAGAAGGTAAAAACTGAGAAAGCGGGGTGCAGACCTCAGACTATAATAAATATAAATAGCTTAAATTATTTTTGTCACACAAAAACTGGGGTGGCCTAGGCCCTCCGGCCCCGGGCTATATCCACCACTGGCTGAAATGCTGCAATTTTCAAGAATAATATCACAAATTGCATCCATGATTCCAGGAAGAGTCATTGCTTTTAATCATCCTGGATGTAAAGCATAATTTGTTGAGAAATTGCTACGTTTATACTAAGCCAATTATTTCTTCAACACTATATATAACGCAGGAAAGTCCCGTGGTGTTTCACTGATTTCCTAATTAATTTACTTCGGTGACTTTCCTTGGTGGAACAAAAATGTTATAACAGTAAGGATCTGGATGTTCGTGAAATTATCTGTTTGGGCACACACAATCACTTCAGAGGCCTGAGAAACAATAAGAATTTCATTATTAATATGAAAATTTATATTTGTACATACAGAGATATGTTTTTCTAAAGTACGGTTCCATTTTTCTTCCTAGTACCTACACTCCTTCTGGATTGGACTACGACATTTTCAGCAGCTCCTCGTAAATTCTCTCTCTCTCTCCCTCTACATATATATATATATATATATATATATATATATATATATATATATATATATATATATATATATATATATATATATATATATATATATATATATATAGAGAGAGAGAGAGAGAGAGAGAGAGAGAGAGAGAGAGAGGGAGAGAGCGAGAGATACGTAGCATATAGACGAATGTGTTACTTGTAGCATACGCGAAAGTAATTCAATTTATGTTTAGGCTTCAAACGTTTCATTGAAAAATATTTCATGTGCAGACGTTACTTATTTGTTAGTTACAAATTTTATTTGAACTAAGTTTAATTTATTATCATATAGATCTAACATAAAAACAGCAACGAAATACACAATGTAATGTAAAATAAGTCAAACGTAGAGTCTAATAAATATGTCATTTTTGGTATGGCAAATAGCCGCCCCCCGAAAATGTATCTACCCCTCCTTTGCCCTCCTAAGAACTTAAAGCTGGCGTCGTCACTGTAACAATATAGTATGGAGTTTTTGCATACTATTCATTGTTGGCGGAAAAATTTCTTCTTTTACTTTCTTTTCTCCACATCAAAGGATTGCACCGGAAAGTTTACAGAAATGAAAATATGCTCTTCATTGTTGCATTGTTATGTTCTCAATGATTTTGCATTGTAAATATTGGCTTTAAAAAATATTAACACAGTATGTTAAACTTTCAGTTAAAGAGAATTTTCCAAGAATTGTGCTATATATTTTAAATTATGCTTTATGCCTTATTTTCTAAAATTATGCTTTTAAAACTAGTTTCCCAATGTGAGTGCATTTTGGCGTTCACCCAGTGTCGTGACCATAGTGCTCTCAAACGGGTCGGGTCGGGTCGGGTCAACTCGGGTCGGGTTGTCGGGTCAGGCTACTCGGGTCGGGTTGTCGGGTCGGGTTATTCGGGTCGGGTCAATCGGGTCAGCTCGGGTCGGGTTATTCGGGTCGGGTTGTCGGGTCGGGTCAACCGGGTCAGCTCGGGTCGGGTTATCAGGTCAGGTCAATCAGATCGGATCACGGTTCGGGTCAGTCGGGTCGGGTCGGGTCATCGGGTCGAGTCAGTCAATTCGGGTCACGGGTCGGGTCGGGTCGGTCTTCAACCCGACCCGACCCGACCCGTTGAGAGCACTACTGCAGGGTGTAAGAACTTCGTGTTGTAGTCCTAATATTCCTCAGAATATTCCAGCACCATCCCAATCCACCATTTGCAGTCATAGACACACGCTACAAATTTTCCTGGATCCAAGACTTTTAATTCTAATGTTTTCTGTTTGTGTCTTTTTTATCTACCCAAACATTATGTAGGTGTTCTATTGATGTAGGGGAAATTAGTCCAATTTTAAAACTTATTTCACTATCAGGAATGAAAGCATGATTATATTTTGTTCCAGGTATTGTTTTCACCGGGTATTGTTTTCAGCTATTTCCTTGAGTCGTGCGATGCTGCTGAGCACTTTTAGTTGGTACAAAAATGTCTAATGGATGTGATATTGTCCACAGCTCATTTAAAAAAACTGCTGTACATTTAGTATTTGGTTTGCTGTTGTCTTTTGTAAACTCGCACGAGTAACTAATCGCTTTGTCGCTCCATCTACGTCATCGCAAACATTTTTACCATGTAAAGTGGCAAAGAAATGCCACTCAGACGTCAGACCAAAATCTGATTTGTGCATGCAAGAAATGGTAGCTCCGTTTTTAAGTTTGACAAAAAACACTGCTAAGAATTCATATACAGCCCCACTGTCATGTTTCAAATGGTCACTGATTACGCGATCACTTTACACGGTTGTTCTGGGTGATTTCTGTGGTTCATTAACCTGAAATAGCCCTTTGAAGAATGTATTAATCCCTTCCAGGTTCATTACTACTGAAAATTGAACTACATATTAGAAACTTTATTTTGGCCCTGAGGTTCAAATACCCAAAACCAAATTTGGTTCACACGAAATATCGGTATTTCTTCACCTTGTGCTAAAATTTCACACATGTATAATTTTCACCACATGCTCATTCCGTGCCTGAACTGGGACTATAAATGCTGCTATAACTCTACACCTACACAATATTCATTAGTTTTGATTGCAGATTTGAAATCTACAGGCAAAATTACATTCAGATGCAAACTTTTAGCTTCATAGCTCTTATAGTTATTGAAATAAACAATAAAATACAAAAACAGTTCTGTTTGAGTCGTGACCTTGAACCTGATTGCGTAATTAATTACTAATTAACTATCAGGGCTGGAAAAGTTTTATTTTTGGAAATAACTATTCTCAAACATGCCTTTCAATGTACAAAAGATTATCAAAGTCTGAGTGGTTGATTTGAAATAGAATGACTCTATACTCATTTTAATGCTATCGCGTGGACTGCGTTGTCGCCTTGCAATGGAGAAACATTCTCATTCTCTTGAGAAAAGGATTTCTAAGGTAAGAATACTATAATTGTTTGATTTGATTTTCAGTTTCAACTCCCCTTTCTGTGGGGAGGCTATATGAGACGTGGACCTATAGTATAACGTGGGATCCGAACCAAATGAACTGTAATTGTTTGAAAGTTTCTGTAATAAATTATGATCTTGGTATTGTCAAATTAAAAAGTAAATACCGTATTAACAGAAAGAAAAAATAAATAGCAATAGTCAACCTCAATATGGATAACTTTGAAATAAATTAGACAAATAGAATGCATAAAATTAAACATCTTTTGAAATAACTTTTTGTCTAGAGAAAAATATGATAACTGAAGAGTACATGTTTGACTTGGTTAAAGTTTCTCCCTACTTTCTTAATAACGGCATTCAAGTGTTATAATCTAAAGAAAATTATTATTAATTGTTGATTTCTCTATGTTTGTTATTATCTAATGGTCCTTTAGGTTAGATTACACTTCAGTTTAGAAACATCCACAAGTTGTTGAAGTTCACAATAGAACTAACCATCTTGAACTACACTGAGCGTACTCTGGTTGGCGTATAACTAATAACTTTTTTTTGTGTATGTATTTTGCGCATCAGAAGACTGACTGCAATTGGTATGGAGTGAAGCAATATCGGTATTTGGAGTGAATGTTGTATCACGTGATTCTATAGTTCTGATGAACTTTACCTGACCCTTGGTTGACTTTATTAAAATGAGATCTTTGCCAATATTGAGGAAATTGTCTCTTTCACGTTCTATTAGATAACACAAAAACAGAGCTAATTAGCTCTTTAAAGTGATTCCTATCTTTATTTATTTACTTCCAAGCGCTAATTGAATAGAAAGAAATCCTGTTTTCGCCTCAAAATTCAGATTTCAGATATCAACAGACTTATACACTTCATGGCGCCTACATGTAATGGAAGTTCCATCTATCCGATATACTTATGTACACAGATGGCTAGAGGACATAGTATTCAATGTATCTGGAACAAATCTCAAACTCAGAATTTATATGAAGTTGTTCATCAACGCTTTACAAATTTTCTTCCTACCTCCGAGAATAAGATTAGTTTGCTGAAAGTCAAAAATTATTATTTTCTTCCAAACCGTTTAAACGATTTTGTTGTTGAAACGAATGGAATAAAATTTCTAGTTAGTATCCCACGCTTATGCAACGAGGTTAAGGGAGCCACTGATGATAATCATGAATGAAATGGTGGAATGAAGAGAAGTTTGAGAAAATGGAGAAACCCACATACACTGTGTTTATCCACAAGGAAGCCCATTTGCCACGAACTGAAATCGAGCAAAAGACTTCACGCACCATCGGTGTGTGCTCTATCATTGAACCTCCACGGCCCTGATTTTGTTCATGTTTTAGAACTCAATACTTTATTTAAAACCATATAATATGGTATAAGTCATACCTGTAGGAAAAGTTCAAGTGTGAAAATTCTTAGATGTTTTTTCTCGAAAAATACTCAAGGGACCTTTTCAGGGTGGACTGATTTGCCGGGAAACTGGACAAATTCCCGCTTTGCCCTCCCCTTCATGGTGTCTCATCTCCTAAAAAATCTATTAAATACCGAAATATAACAAATAAATTTTTCTAAAAAGTTTACAATTTTTTTTTTTTTTTTTTTGAAATAATGTACAGAAAATAATTCGCATATCTTGTGAACCGGTTTTACTGTACTTGATGAACTAATTTCATAACTGAAGTTTCTATTCTAAGAATTTGTGTGTGTGTAAATTGTTATCGTAGTTAACTTTGGTTCGAGAGAATTAGATTTCGGAACTAAGCGGAGAAGTTTTATTTATAAAATGAAACTAAAGCAATCGATTATGTATCTTATCTAGTTATTTGTGTCGTTTCTTCAAAGGCAAAAAATTGTATTGTTCTAAGTACGGTTGCGATACTACATAATTTTTCAAAGAAATGGATGGCTACGGTTCTTGAAGAATACTGTACAAATCATTAAGATTTTCGACAAACTTAAAGGTGTTGAATACCTATGATTTTTAATTCATTGATTTATAGGAAGAGCTGGTAGCACTGGTCTACTGGGTAGCGCGTATGCCTTTGGTGCATGTGGTCTTGGGTAGAGTTGAGTTGAGTTGATTTTGAGTTTAACGTTCCTTTCAGCAGCGAGGCTATATGAGACGAGACTTACAGATTAACGTGGAATCCGAACTACATGAGCTCCCGCCGGGAATCAAACCCGGATCTCTCATGTCAAAGGCACTACGCTAACCGCTTAGCCACGAACGATCTCGTGGTCCCGGGTAGGATTCCCGATGGAAGAGCACAAAAATTTAATTTCACAATGGTTCAGTTCCATTAGTCACCTGTCTCTTTGAATCTAAAAGGCATAATCGTGGGATGTTAAACTAAAAGTTACCACTGTGGCTCGATGATAGAGCCTCACTTCTGGTGATAGGGGTCCCTGATTTGATTCTCGGCCACGCCAGTTTGTGGTTGACAACATTGCATCCTTGGTTTTTTGTCGTGTTCTCCCGTTTCCACCCGCATTCTTATTCCACCAATTACTTTAACATCGTTCACTTTCATTCGTCATTCATCTCTTTCAGGCTAAAGAGCATATCTGTGGCATGGGAAACTAGAAAATTAATTTCATAAGAAAGAACTATAAAAAGCTTACTTGAGTGTTTGAGGCAATAACATCTACAGAAAAAAAAATCTATTTTTTTCTTTCTTATTCTCAATAGTTAGAAAAAGTGGAACACAAATGATGACATGAATTACAACACATTTTTTTTTTTTTTACTTAACCTACTTCCTTATCTCCAGTTTAGTGATGGATACAACTGACTTACTTAAAAACGTTTTTTACGTAATAAAATACAGTATGTGTTGTTTGAACTAAAAAAAAATGTCTCTAGAATTCTTGCATCCAAGTGCATTCTATTCAGCTTTTTGAATACTGCCATTTCCGCAATACAAACTTAATAACGCATTCATAAAGTTTTAAAAAAGATGAAATGACACTTTTCAGTTAAACGTCCAAGGCTAAGAGAGACAATGATTAAGGGAACTGAATTATGATGAAATAGTTGGTGGAATGAGAATGCGGAAGGAATCTCCGACAAAACCCACGGACATGATGTTCTCCACTACAAACTTACTTGGACGGGATCGAACTAGGGACTTCAGGCACCAGAGGTAAGCGCTCTACAACTAAGCTACCTTGCCCCCTCATGAAGTTTGGTACGAAACACAATAGTCAAATTAAGGCATTGTATGGAAGCAGCAATTGTACAAAATATTACAGAGATGGAAATCTTCTAATGAAAGCATCGAGTTAAATATTTATTATTATTATTATTATTATTATTATTATTATTATTATTATTATTATTATTATTATTATTATTATTATTATTATTATTATTATTATTATTATTATTTCAAAATACAGAATCGATTAAAAATATGATATTGGACACGTAAATCCAGAAGAGCGTAACACACTTGAGAACTCTTACATTTTGAAGAAATTACTTAGCCTTATTTAAAGACAAGTACCAGTCACGTAGTTACGTGTACACCCAGTGAAGGAGTTTGGTTTATATACCATGACATTTTCTCAATTAATACTGAAACCAGATGTAGTACTAAATTTCTATCATTTCCGGTTTAATAGAAATTAGAGTGAAGAAATATATCCTTAGGATGCTCCATTGATTCTAGGAAACCACCGGTTTTACTCTATAGCGATCAACGTTAAAATCGGAAATGGTTGATTTCTGCCATTTCCAGTTAGAATACATTGCTGAAGTCGTCTGCTGTGAATTTTACTGGGCGCAGCCATATTGGTTATAAACAAAATGTTGTTAGGGTGGTTGCTAAGGAAGCTTCAATGGTGTCGTATGTAGCACGTGTAAGTCTTGTGAAATATGAACTTAGAATTATGAAAAAAAAAAAAAAAAAAAAAAGTGGCAATTTTTCACGAATAGCAGTGAAAATATTTACCCTATACGTATAGGGAGCCTATATTTATCAGAATATGAAACAAAATTAGTCTCATTTTTAATTACTGCAATCGCCAATAACTTGCTGGACAACAAATGAGTGACAATCCCAAGAATGTACATGAGCGGCTCTTAATAACTTTAGATTGAGTTTAATCAGTGGTGGCTAATGCTAGTGTTGCAGCGTTGTGCAACGACCAAAGTATTTCAAGAAAAAAAATATTATGATCAATAGTAGTAAAGAACAGAAAAAATACTTTCTAATACTCGCATATATACTCTTTAAATAACATATTTCTTACTTCTGTAACTGTCCATTCCGTTAATCCGTTTTAAAAAGCGAAAAAATAATCCGTCACAGAGTCTCTAATTTATATTGTGTTGCAGCAAGCATACAACGACCAGATTCCTTCAGCGCGGCAATTGGAGCAAATGTTAAGTCTGCTTTCCCCTATCTCAGGAGTTAAAGGGACTGGTCGTTGCAGTGCTTCTGCAACACAAAACGGTTTCCAGTGAACGAGAAGGTTTTTCGCGCTAAATAAGATTTCTGAATTTTCTTTCACTAGCAATTAACAAATGGAATTTGTTTTTATGCATTCATATTTTTAAATTACGGGATCATACTCAAGCAAATCAATACAATGACAATTAAAGAAGTTATTGCAGAATTACAAAATAAGAAAGAAAATATCTAGTAGAGGAGAAAACAGATGAAAGTGTACCCGCATTTACAAATTAACTCTTAGCTTATATTGATAATGAAGGCTTCTACAGTAAATTGTGAATCAAATATTAATAAGTCAGTATGTAGAATCGCTCCCCCCTTTCTGTGGATAGTATTTTAGTATAAATATATTTCTTCTATAAAATAAGTATATTTTATACTCTTGATAATTTCCACATAAAACTGTATGATGGGGAACGCCACATTGAATTTGGGACTAGTTAGCAATGCTCAGGGGCGTAGCCACGAGGGGGTCTACCGGGTCCGGACCTCCCAAAAATTTCGAAACTTGACTAACAGTTGTAGACTTTCTTAACGAACTATACTTCTTTAACAGAGAAGTGATTGATGTAGGCTAAATATTTTATTTTACGCCTCATCATGTACTCTTCTTTTCTTATAAAAACAATCGTTCTATCATTTTTTCTAAAATTATAGATGACACTATCGTCTTTTCGGGTGCAGTATAAGACAGGTTCAATATTATGTAGACGTATGGGACCTCCCTCAAATACTTTGGACCCCTCCCAGTTAACATTTCTGAGTGTAGAACTGGTAGTGCTGTTTGTTTTGATGTTCTTCGATTTTTGGCTTTGGTTACATGCTGATCCTTCATCTGGCGGGTTTCGAGGTTTCCTTTCCAGAACAGATCACATTGGTGAGCGTTGTTTCGCCTCATGCGGAAGTATATTGTGTTCACCGTGCATTGCATAACAACCAAGACGGATGATTTGGAATGTAGTTTTTTCTTTTACGCACATGTGTGTGTGTGTTGATGTATGAATATGTGATATTCGGAATTCATATACCAGTACCTCTTTTGTATCAGCTTTTTAGGTTTTTAATTATTAGGTTTAATTTTATTGTGTGTGCTTTCATTCTGTAAATAACCTACAAATTCTGAATGAATTGTATACCATGACTTCTGTAAATCTTACAAAACACATTGACCAGCTTTCAACTGAGGAAAAATTTGCAATTAAGGCTTAGACAAAACAAGCAAAGGGCAATTCAGGAGAGTGTTCGAAAAAAAAAAATCCAGTTTAAATTTACAGGATATCTTATGGCAATAGTGTTGTTTGCACCAGATACATTTTCTCAATTTATTTTAAATTTTCCTGGATAAACTGCGAATAAAGTGTGTTCAATGTACATTTTTTATAACACTAATCTCTGCTACGAACTCTCTTCAGTCAACGCTGAAGAGGTATTCGGATCACTGTCAGGGACTGAGTTTGCTAGAATGAATCGTTCGCAATAATCTAGAAAAAATATTTAGTGAATCTACAAAGCTTTGAAATTAATATTAACTGTACCTATGGCGTCAACAAAAGACGAAAAGTTTTTTTTTTTTTCCACATGAGAAAGAATTGACACTTTCAAGGAATTGAATGTCCCAAGAAAGGTTATCACCATTGGTTATGCTTTCCATGGAAAAAGACCTGACAATAAGAATACCAGAGTTCAACCAGCATGTATTACAGAGATTTGCCCCAATCAAAGAGAGGATAATGAACTTACTAATTAATTAAGATGATTAATCGGATTAAATGTTCTGCATTTTTTATTTTTTTAAAATTATAATTTAACATGCCACATACCATTTGCATCTAAAGTTATGCTGATTAGTCAATGAGTCCACTTTATATCTTCTGTCTCCGATCGTTCGTACTGCAACACCCGAAACCACAATCCACCGGCCGCCACTGAGTTTAATTAAAATTATTGAAAATTGTTATGATATATACAGTTGTCATATTGTTTGTTTAGACTCAGTGAAAATGTTTAACATGGAACAAACTTAATTTTTTAATATTAGTGATCAGCTATTCGAAGTAAAGGAGAACAGCTCTTGAATAACGAATGCATTTTAGAATATACAATCACGAATACTTGATCTCAGAAACTTAACATCTCTTCGAGGAAATAATTTCCTAATTTATTCTTCATTCTTTTGTTAGCTGGTGTCCATTCCCTGCTTGGCACTGGTAAAGTTGAAAGGCGTCACTAGAAATAATTATTTAAAAGGTATAATTCTCTAACTATCCTTTCTAATGTCCTAATGTTATCTGAATTATTTTCTTTGCTTCTGGCATTTGTAACATGTCAGTATATAGATAGATAGATAGATAGATAGATAGATAGATAGATAGATAGATAGATAGATAGATAGATAGATAGATAGATAGATAGATAGATAGATAGATAGATAGATAGATAGATGTATTAAAACTCATAAGGAAAACATGTACCAACTTACGCTGAGTGGTCACTTCACATAACACTACATCTATTATGATTCGGGGCAGCTTGAAGCACAAGCGCATGTAAGGATGCATTTGTAGGGAGCAGGCGGATCAGTGAAGTAGGGTATACGTGGAAAGAAAGACAGATACGTAAAGCATACACCAGCCTGTTCTAGTAATCACTACAAGTGAATTTATATTTTCTCAGTAACCATGACACTTTCTTTCACGTTGTTTCTATGTTCTCCCTTTACATAAATAATCTTCTTGCTCAGAACTATTTACGTAGCTTAGACGTAAATTTAGAAAAAAAGTGATCCCGTATTCTTCATGCACATTTAGCGTAGATTGATAGGATGGAACTATTATTATGTCAAACTAAATGAGACAAATTAACAAGTCCAGTTTAAACTGTACTATATTGCCTGTACTATATTCTTACCAACATTCATATGCGGTAAGGTACGGTTAGGTTAGTTTGTGCTTACTTAAATACTGTTATCTTACATATATGTGTACCGCCAATTTACCAATTTCAAAACTCATCCATTGCTTGCAAATCTCAATTATATCAAAATTTTCAAATGTTTACATATATATGATACCACGGCGAGTATCACACTCCATGCTGGGGCAAGCACTGTTCAAAGAGAATAGTATGTTTTTAAACGTGTGATTCAGTTATCTGTTTACTAAGAAACGATATTACAGTGTTCTGAGTATTAATATATATTAAACAGATAGTAAAACTAGCCTAAAAATGTCACAAACAAACAAACAAAAAAGAGCAAGGAAGCTTTTGGTTTTTAAAAAGTGCATTTTAATTTCTTTTTGGCAGAATATGCAATGAGAGAAAGTGTCCTTCAAAAAGATTGACATATATCTGTTTGTCCAATCGCTTGTTGTATAATGGGGCTTTGGTATTGTTTATCTTTAATATATTATATAGCACCATATTTCTAATTTCATTCTTGGGAAAAACAAAAAAGAATTCATTACATTTCACTGGATGAAATGTGGAAAATTTAATCGGGACACATCATAACAGAATGAACTGCTAATGAGTTTCCCAACTGGAAATCATTCATTTTTCATTGATTTTAACAAATCTCTTAAAGGAAAGAAAAAAGGGAGTTCACTAATTTAGGTCAAATACTAAAAAAAGAATGCCGAGACACATGTTTACTTATTTTAAATGAAAAGTCTAAATACAAAATTTCATGCCTATAAATTTAAGGGATTTCGAGACATGGGCTTCTTATTATTGAAAATTCTACTTGAGAGTGGGCGAAAAACGAGTTGCAGTTACAGGGCAAGTGAAAATGATGGACCCGATTTCGGAAATTTATTCTTTCAAATGCAATAAACATATGCTATCCCGAGACATGAGCTAAGAAATGAAAACTGCCAAAGTTTTCTTCAAACATATCATAAGTGTCCTATGTAAGCACCTTGCGTAACACAACACATATCAAACCGATAGTCTATCTCTTCTGCCAAATCTTTTGTAGCATATTGCAGTCAATATCAACATTGGTTGAGGGCACGCAGGTCATCCAATGTTGTTGGAAGTGGTGGTACAAATGACATAAGTGGGTTTCTCCTATATTTGGTACGAAAATACTGTTGCACACTAATCACAGGCTTATTTACATGGAAATCAAGCACACAGAAAGATCTATGTTCTACAGTCCATGTCACTTTTCGTAACTGCTTGCTCCTGACTCTTAGCAATAGAAAGTGAAAATACTGCGTGGAAATTAAACTTTGAAAGTTATCCCTTCAAAGCGCATGTCTCACAAGAACATGTGTTCATTCGATTTCAAAGAATAAATTTTTGAAATCAGGTGATCATTTTGACTTGCCCTGTATTATAGCTAATTGTTTCACCCAATCCTTCGGCCTGCTGTACACTATAAGTTGGAATCGTGCTTAATTGCACGCTCAAATTGTTTATATTTAGCAAATTTTATTTTATTTTATTTATTATTATATTTTTTATTTGGCCAAGAACCATCCATACCATATTTATGCAATTATCCAAAGGATTTCGTTATACAGACAAGCTATAGTGCAAATAGCAACATCTATTAGCGTAACTGTTTCTCAGTATGTAGGCCTAAGTTGCCAGTGATTGCGGAATGTTTATGCTGATGATTATATTCTATTAATATCCCATTATTTTTAATAGAATTTTTCTTGTGTTGTACTTGTAGTGGAATCTCATGTAAAGTATAATTACATGTATATCGCGTTCACTCAACAGAAGTGCAATTCGGCAAATTTCTTTCAAGTTCCCATACCGATTTCTACAACAGCAGTGCTTCCTCCCTTCATTCCTCTTTTAACAGCATTTGCGGGGCTGCAACGTCTTCACACCCACAGTGTCCATTATTTCTTCCCAATACTATGGCTAATATGAAACAAATGTAAGTCAATGTAAGAACAAATAAGCTGGTCTTGGGAATATTGAATCCAGCACTAACTTCAAGGACAGAATTTCAAAGTATGGCAACTAAGACTCTACGTGGAGTTGACAAGCGACTGTCGTTGTTTGAAATGAGGATTCTGGTTGGTCATTTGGTTGTCGGTGGTATTTTCCGCAAGATTTCTCCGAAGATGACTTGTTTGTGGCACAAGTCACCACATGTAGAAGGCGGCATACTACACTTCGGTTGAAGAAACGAACTATAATTAGCACGAATATCTTTGGTACGAGTGATTTGAGTTTTGGAGCTTCCTCGTGGCGATCTGGCTAGCATGCGCGTCCTTGATGAGATAAGCCCGAGTTTGATTTCCGGCGGAATTTATGTGTAAGGATCTCAGGTAAAGATGTAAGTTTACGGCTGTGAGCCTATTCTGTAGAGTCAGGACATTCCCGTCCAATTTGCAATTGATTGCAATCCACTGTCTTATCTTGACCGACTTGCTATAATTCTCCAGTAGTTCTTTGTTTCCACTATAGCTATCAAGAGTATTTGCAATATAGTCGTAATGTTCGCACTCTTTATCTCCCGGTTCAAGAGGAAACCTAACATATTTCCTTCACTCTGTTGTTACGATGGCGAGAAATGATGAACGAGGATGAGACAATAGATATTTTAGCTCTGAATGATTCTGGAAACGATTTTAGAGGAGAAAGTGATTTGACAGTTACCGTAAATGAAAACACTAGTCAGGAGAATACAGATGAAGGAATTGAACCAGATAAAAGAGAACACACGAAATTGTGATAGTGTTATGCACGGTAAGCAATTAGTTATAGGAAGTGATATTTAGAGAGGGATTCTGAGATTCCCAAATTTCATTTTCATGTTTCAAAGGAAGGTTTTTGCAATGAGGTGTAAAAAATAGGCCCAAAAATTCACCAAAATAGAAGTGTTAATTTAATAGTTCCATCATTACCAATACCTAGTTCACACTTGGAACAATTTATTTATAATAGAAATATCGGAAAAACAAAATATAATAGCAGTAATAATAGTTTCGAACTCTTTTGGAGAGTAAAATGAAGTACAAAGTGTACCACAGTTATGATATAATTAATATTTGGAAATAAAATGAAGTACAAAGTGTACCACAGTTATGATATAATTAATATTTGGAAATATTTGCTTGTTTACTGAGATCTAACTTTAATGAAAACGTACCATATAACTTTTCCTTGAACGTATAGTCCAGAAATTCTATATGAGTTTCTCAAGCACAATCACCATTTTCATCTTCTTCTATATAAACAATGAGAATTCTGTGCAAAAATACTGACATTTCCTCTCTGAAAGAGCAAGTCATATCGCGCTCTGCTCATATCTGAAAAAAATGACGCATACGTGCACGAATGCTAAATTGGAAGAAGGAAAGCAATGTGTGTACGTCAAACAGTTATATATATATATGGAGAAGTAATATGTCAAATAATATCTGAATGCCAAATATCCCGTCTATTTATTTGTTTTCCAACTTATCTGCGCTTAATTATACATGTTACATATCTATTTCAAAACTCATTCCGTATACTGATACGAAATAAGCAATTAATTCCCAACTCCTAACATGATGTAAAGTAATATAAAATTAATATATATCACTAATTAATATTATATCTCCCGCTTTAAGAAAATATAAATAATTGAAGGTTCGTGACTTTTTTCACTCTGGATTTCCACATAATACAAGACATTCTATGTATAACGTGGATTCTAATTAAAATATTTAAGGTTACAGTATTCTTTGAAACATACAGTAAATCCACTCATTGCTACTGCAACCCATGCGTTGCAGAGCATAATCATGCATCTCTTACATATCTACTCTCTTTTTATTTTTAAAGTTGCAACTAGAATTAAAAAAAGGCAACTAACTGTAACCTGATATAGAGCTTGCTAGAATTACATAAAACCTAGTGATGTTAAAAAAGGATGTGTGAGAAACGGCGTGTCTGCTACAATCTTGGTAAAGGGAGTGAGTTTCTGTCAGGTTGCAATATACCTGCTTTACACATAAACAAGGGCGCCGATTTCTCTCTAAATTGCGGGGGGAGGCATTCAGATGCAGGAGGCATATATATGAGGATTTTAAGACAAATTGCATTCAAATTATGCCAAATATTGTATATTCATAAATACAATGCGGGGGCCCACATGAGCTTTGGAGGGCCCAGGCCACCTCAGGATCGGCTCCCTTGCACATGAATAGTCGGTTTTAGGTTTGTTTCTAACTTTGAGGTGTTAATAATTATTGAATAAGACCCGAAAAGACAACAGGAGTATAATTTTTGAGACAGGGTGGTTATTTATGCTAATTATATATAAAAGAAGGAGTCGGACTAATCAACGTCCAGGCCAAATCGCTTAAGCTGTAAAGTTGAAATTTTGACAGGGCTAAGATTTGTGACGTAAGGTACCAATGAGGAAAGGTTTTCGGAAATTCGACGAGTTAAGGAGGTAAACAGGGGTGGCAATTATTATTTTATAATGTCCGTGTCTCGGAGTCTGTGAAAGTTAGAGACATGAAATTTTGTATATGTGTTTCTCATTTAACGTAATTAGACACGCATTTAAGAGTTGCTCTTAATATTTGACCTTGAAGGGAGAAAAGAGGGTGAAAATTACAATTATTATGGTAAGGTGCTAAAATCTCAGAATATCTTAGGTTAGAGGCATAAAATTCGGTATTTGCACTTTTCATTTAAATTAATTCGACACATGTTTCACAGTTTTATACATATACTATATTTCCTGTACAAGGGAAAAAATAGCGGAAAGTAAAGAAATCGAGCTTGAACTCTTAAAATAAAATGGCCATATCAAAATTACTTAAGATCAGATACATGAAATTTGGTATTTAGTCTTTTCATTTAAAGACTGTTTAAGACCTGTTTAAGCGTTTTTAGATATTTCCGCTAGAAGGAACGAAAAATGTAAGAAGATAAAAGGATGGGAGTCACACAATTATTATAATAGGATGCTATGTCCTATAATCTATAAAGTATACTGACATATTTATTTTATGTACTTTTGCTACTATAGCTGTTCCAATTTTAAATAATTTGTTAGAAAATTAATTGTATAATATGTATTTATATTCCTATTAACTAACTAACTCTATGGCCTATGGAACCCGGAGGTTCAATGCCGCGTTCACAAAAGCTCTCCACTGACTTCTATCCTTAGCTAACTGCAGTTTCTACTTTGTATTCCAATCTCTGCGAGATCCATCTTAATATTATCCTCCCATCTGCGCCTAGGTCTTCCTAATGGTCGTTTTTCGATTGGTCTTCCTGTCAAGACTTTGAAAGCGTTTCTACTTTCTTCCATTCTAGCTACATGACCCGCCCACCTAAGCCTCCTAGACTTCACGACCCTAACAATGTTGGGTAAACCGTATAAATTATGTAGTTCCTCGTTATGAAGTTTCCGCCATTCCCCATTCTCGTTCCTCTTGGGTCCTAATATTCGTCTCAGGATCTTGTTCTCAAATACTTTCAGTCTATGTTATTCCCTCAGAGTAAGTGACCATGTTTTACAGCCATACAAAACAACAGGCATGATTACCGTTTTGTATATTTTAAGCTTCAAATTTCTCGACAGAATTCGCGACGACAAGAGATTTTCAACCGAATAGTAACACGAATTCCCTGCTTTTAGTCGACATTTAATTTCTCCGTGAATATGATTTTCGTCTATTAATATTGATCCTAGGTATTTGAAAGTATCCACTTTATCAAAAGTATTATTCAATATTTTAACGCATCCATAATTTGCTGTATTCCGGTCCCGACGCACTTCCATGTATTTAGTTTTCTCTGCATTTATTTCTAAACCCATGTCCCTGCAAGCGTTTAATAATATCTCTGCATTTATTTCTATTGTTCTCCTATCATCACCTATTAAATTTACGTCATCAGCATATGCCATAACCTGGTAAATACTGTTCAATTCTAGACCCTGGTTGCTATCTTTGATTTTCCTTATAGCGTATTCCAGAACGAAGTTAAATAATAATGGCGACAACGCATCTCCTTGTTTCAGGCCATTTTAGACGTGAAAGCTCGTGGACAAAAATTTTCCTACCCGGACTTTACTTTGGGATTCATTTAAACATATCTTAATTAATCTAATTAGCTTTCTCGGTATTCCAAGTTCTGTAAGAACGTTGTATAATGTTTCTCTCCTAACCGAGTCGTACGCCTTTCTAAAATCAACAAATAGTTAATGTACCGGGGTATTGTATTCCCACTTTTTTTCGAGTATTTGGCGAATGGTAAATATTTGGTCGATAGTTGATCGATTCCATCTAAATCCGCATTGATAATCTCCAATAATTTCATCTGCGTATGGGCTCAGTCTTGCTAATAGAATATTTGAAAGAATTTTATAGGATGTTGACAGAAGACTTTATATTCCTATTATTATTTTAAATTATTATTTCTTTCTTTTAAAGCTATTATAATAACAAAATTGTAAAATGTTTTGTTCAGGTCTGCTGTAATTGGAGAATATATTCTTTGTTGAAGACAATAAATAAATAATAAAAAGTGTTTTGAATACGCCTATGATTGAAACAACAGTTTTTTGTTGTTGTTGTTGTTGTTGTTGTTGTTAAAAATAATTGAAGAAAGATACATTAATTGAAATAAGAAAACAATAAATTCACTCTATATTGATTTTTTTATATTACGTGAGAAAATGTGAATTAGGTTTCTTACGGCGAATAAACAAAAAATAGTGGTTGGTGGTCTAGTGGCCAGTAGTTTTCGTGCGTGTCGTCTCAGAATCGACTCCCGTTTGACAAGCACAAAAAAAAATTAATGTCACACTCATTCATTTTCATTGATGGATCACCTTTACCATAAAGGGCAGAACCATGGAATGTTAAACTAAAGATATATATATATATATATATATATATATATATATATATATATATATATATATATATATATATATATATATATATATATATATATATTCATTTCAATAAGCGAACAATATAGAAAATTGTTTTATGTATAAGAGAAACTGTTCTATGGATAACAGCTACACAGAGTGTCCATCGAGCTCATACAGTTGTTTATATCAAACTCACATAGCATGGAATCATACAAGGGATTCCTCGTAAGAAGTAAATGCAATGATAACTTGTTTCTTATCATATATGATGTGTGTTCAAAATGTATCGAACCTTTGGTTGGCAAAAATACATTTATTGATTTGAAAATCCGAAACACTAATCCCCTTCAAAGTAGTCTCCTTGGTAATGTATACACTTCTCCCAGCGCTTTCGCTATTGTTAGAAACACTTCTGGAACGCAGTTTTCTGAATGGTGACCAAGCGTATTGTCGAATTCCGCATGATGTCTTCTTTTGACTCAAATTGCGTCTCTTTTAGTGGCATTTTCAACTTGGGAAATAACCAAAACTTGCACGGAGCTCTATCGGGTGAGTAGGGAGGCTGACAATACACAGTAATGTTGTGTTTGGCGATGAAAGCCTGAACGAAATTTCACAGACACTATTCTCATGCCCAAATTATCGTTCAAAATTAAATGTACTGATCAGATTGAATGGTCTTCGCTTGGGTATTGCCAAGCTGTTAGAAAATTTGATGCAATATCGGTGCTCAAAATTTTCTGTCATTTTACAAAACACTGAAATCCGACGACCACTCACTATACGCCTTCACTCATTGGGCGGCTGCCAGCGACTGACGCTTTCTGCGGGCGGGAAAAGATTCACGACTGCGCATGAGTGTTCCATCTACATCTACACTGAATAAAGTCTCCTGTCCTTCATTGCTTTACGCGAAAAAAAAAAAATAATAAGGTTGAATTATTTTTGAGCACACCTTGTATTGTATAATAACGATAGAAACTGTAAATTAATAGCTTATACTGGACCTCGGAAACTCTACTGATTTATTAATACGTTTCTGGTACAAGCCACCATTTTCTATGTCATAAATATACTTACAAAACAGGGTACCTCGGTGTAACACGCCGATTATGATGATATTGCACGAACATAGAGAACATCGAAAAAGGAGCGACACGTATTTTTTTATATCGGTCAATAAGCGCGTTGAAAGGGTCAAATAGGGGCATAAAAATGGGGTCAAAATCAGATTATGTGGAATATAGCGAAAACGAGAAGAGATATACGGAAAAGGTTAAATGTACAAAATACTACCCATAGTCGACGCAAGGCAATGAAGTAGAACATACTCATGCGAAGAAGAAACGAGAACATTCGGAAATGGAACAATCATGTGTACAACATTGTTGCAATATGTTACGGAAATGAGCGAAAAAGGTAGTAAGGAGTAGAAAGAAAGAAGAATACGCGTGTTTTTGCTTTGGGTGCATACGTCGCCCATCTGCGAAAGAGACGCAGATTCATCTCAATGCAGGAAGATGGGAAAACACGCAGGAAGGATGCAAACACCATTCGTATAGACAGTCAGCGAAACAATACTGCTCAACGGGTTGCATATGTAGCTTAGCAACAACCAATATACTGTATATTCAAATATAATTACTATAGTCTTCAATATTTTAACAAAAATAGCTTTCTCCAACTCTAGAAGAGCTAAACAGGTGATGTCCTATGTATTGTTTTTATAAAAATTTGTTTTCAATGTAATTATGAGGACAAAGGAGGTATTTCTGAAACAAAAGTTCGTTATTTTCGTACGTAAATTACGAATTTCTATTAACCACTTTGCATCTGATAATAATAATTTCTTGCTTACACAGATCAGTTCCGTCCGGCATTGAAAGTCCAAGATTCCATCACTAAATTTGGAAGTTGCAGTTTTATATTTCACATTATTTCTTTCATGACTCCATATGCAATACAAGCTGATTTAAGAATCTATGCGAATAACCGCCACATATATATATTTTCATATTCACCCAATCCATTTCCATATTTCATTGTCTGGTGTAATTAAGTTATTAGGTGGAATAGATTTGAATCGGACCACAGAACAGTACGAAGTTGGTTTCAATTCGGAAATGTACCTGCGGATGACTGAGGAAGCTTGCAGTTGGTTTAAATTCGAAAATGTACCTGCGGATGACTGAGGAAGCTTGTTTGGTATGTGTCATTGCATATATATGAGTGTCTCGGGGGAAGATAATAGTAAGGCACATTTTGTAACTTTTAGGTAAACTGGGAAAGAAAGTTCAACATTCTCATGTAATTAAACCCAATGACACATTCCAAACAAGGTTCCTCTGATATCTGCAGGTACATTTCCGAAATTTTTAAATTAACTGCATATTGTTCTGTGGTCTAATCCCATCCCATTCCACCCAATAACCCAATATCGGCGGAAGTGTGTGTTTACTATTATCATGTCCCGAGCCACTCATGTGCATATAGGTATGCATATATACTGTACCACACACACACACACACACACACACACACATATATATATATATATATATATATATATATATATATATATATATATATATATATATATATATATATATATATATATATATATGCTCCTTTTCGGAGTTATAGGCTGCCGAAAACTTGAAAAAATGAACTTTAAAGGTCCATAGCTCAAAAACTATGGGACTTGCCGTAGTCGGGTTAAGACTTTACTTAGGAACTAATATGTGTTCTATCCAAAAATACATGTTTCAGAATCTACTCACGATCTAAGGTACTCACACAACAGTTTTTACAGGAAGTTTGGTTACGGGCATATAATTTGAAATACTCACGAAGTACCTCTATAAAAATTGTTGTGGAAGTAGCACAGGATTCTGAAACATTGATATCTTTTACAGGGCACATACTAGTTCCTAAGTGAAATCTTGACCCAACTACGATTGGCCGTATAGATTTGGAGCTACGGATCTTTAAAGTTTTTTTTTAATTTTTTAAATTTTTTTTCGGCACCCTACAACTCCGAAAGGAAACATTTGTTCACCTAGGTTGGTCTATACTTTTCGTCTTATCTTGGTGGCAGAAATCACCTCCCAAACGTTGTCGGTGATGCAATCTTTCTTTAACTTTTGATTTATTTAGAAAGGTATTTTAAGAATAACATCATTTGATGATACTCTGAATCAAGATATACATTCATATCTTGATTCAGTGATGTGTATATTAAATGTGGGCAATAAAATAACTTCTTTATCAGAATATGAAGGTAAGGGTACCGCCATCTGGAAAAAGCATCGTATATAGAGAGATCTAAGTTATTAATACAGCGCTCTCCCCTTAAATTTACGTTTAATCACAGACATCTATTTGGTTCCATTTCAAAACGAAAAAAAAAATCTATCTTTTTTGATAATTAAAAACGATATACCATTTTGTTTTATATATAAAGCTGAATGGATATCCGCATGTTTGTCCAACATACAAATCTACGTCACTGACTTATCATATATGAATTTTTGAAGGTAGTTATCATTGGCCTTTTATCATTTCGTTTTGATTGAAATACGTATCCTAGGTTTCTTTCCTGAAAACCAGAAAAAGTTAGCACAAACTTTTCAAATATTTTTATCTAAAACTTATTTTTCCCAATCGGTGAATGGGTATTCAGTTAAGTTTATATAAAATACTGAACAAACACCATACAATTCGTAGTTTGAATTTCAAATCAAAAATAACAGAAATATCATCTGTTTTCGCTACGAAATATATATATTCACATAGGAAGTAAACAGATATATTTACATGCCATAGGTAAAACTGGAATAGTAAGTAAGCATACTTCTAAAAAATGCAAATATTAAGATAAAGTATTGCGTAACAGTAACATAAAATGTAACTAATAAGAAAGGTCTTTCACGAATCATTCTCGACCGTGCCCGTGAGATTTATAGAATACTTACATTAGATAATCAAAAGTACAATATTCACCTATAATAGCACGAGTGCGTCTTCGACATCGAAGATATTGGTTCGATTCACGGCAGGAGCTCATCTCACATTAAACTGCATGTTTTTGTTATATAGCCTTCGTGCTGAAATGGACGTTAAACTCAAAATCAAGCAACCAATAGCATGTGTAACTGTATGCAGCCTCGAGGGGCCACACAAGCATTTGTAATAGTATGTTCTGGTTGCAATCTCCGTCTCTCGTATGTTATCACAAGTCAGTGTAGATCTTGGCATAGCTCAGAAATGGTCACTGGCGAAGCATTGCTGTCGGACAGGCGACGTCCCCGCATATCCCACAATCTCGACAGAGCTCAGGTTCGGAGACCTATCAAGCCAGGATAGCAGATGTATACCGAGTAGAGTGTTATGAGATCCTGCTTTATATTGCTAGAAGATGGTGTCCAGAAAAGTGTCGAGATAAGGCTGGAGGGCAGAATTGACGGTTCATGAATACGACTTACAAGCCACACTTTTCTAAATAAAGATCAGAGGCATAAGGAATATATAGCTTATTATACCCATATTAGAATGCTAGTCCTGAATGATGAGTATGAATACACACTGGAGTTTTCCACTCACATCCATCTCTACTGACACGCACATGAGCGCCATTGCGTCTGAGATAGAAATGATTATAGTCGCTGAACATCTGTTTTGTACGAGGCAGAAACAATTCTCATCACTCAATACCCTTTTGTGTCCGAGACAGTAACATTTCTCATCGCTGAATATTGTTCTGTGTCCGAAACAAGAATTACTCTCATCCGTGAATACAGCTCTGTGTCTGAGACAAAAATGAATACCACTTTTCATTTCCTTTACCACTGCAGTCTCTCCTGCAATCATCGAATACATTTTTTTGTCAATTAGAAGATGTCAGGAGTAAGAGGAACGGTGGAGTGTAGACCTATTTTCAGCTATCGATTGTTTAGTGTTCATGCGCTCACGTGAGGTTAAGATAGCCCATGTCCTATCGGGAAGATGGTCAAATGATGTATCAGTCTAGGCGATCCAGGGTGCTTTGAGAGCCTCTGCGAGGTCACGTCTGTTACGGTAATTCTCTACCACCGTACACGTACACCACCGACGGAACACTAACACGTCACGAGCTCAAAGAGCGATAATTCTGCGGAATACAGCTTGGCTCTTGCAGTCCAACTTGATGGCTACATTCAAAGTTACTTAATTGTACAATAGTCGTTAACAGCCATGATCCAGGCATTGGAGATATGATCCATGATAGACACTAGTCATGTTGACCGACGACCTTAAAATTACTAGTAATATGTTCCGTACACATTACGATCGGTCTGGCCTCTACTGTGAGCAATGTGATGGAATCTTACAAACTAAAGTGATAATGTCCTCTGCATATACGCATATCGTGGTATGAATTTCGTTCGGATTGAACAACATATATTAGTATTCTGAAATGCACTTCCACTAGAAAATATCTGAGCTATATACCGTACTATGGCTCACACTACATAAGCCTATAACTAACTAGTGATAAAAGTGATGGCTTGAAGACAAGAAACCATTTGGAAAAGTCATAAACATAACGTAAGAACTGTGGTCAAGTACACACTGTTTTACTGTTTAGAATGAAAATCGAATTGCACAAATGCGTTTAGGGAAACATACTTGTTTCGAAATTGTGGTGCGTGGTGTCGTATTACTTTTAGGGATCTAAGTCTGCCCCACTTATTTAATGTGTCTACCTCTCACGTATGTTGCAACGCGAGCACCTATCCTAGGGAAATGAAAGCTCAGTTGTCTGCCGCCTCTTTTCCTGGGTTTAAGATGATTAAACTTTCCATTGGAAAAATACCAACCACTTCGAACTTTTACTCTTCTTTCAGTGATAAAACTGTCCAATTTATTTATTACTCAAAACACGAAAGTGGGAAAAAAATATTTCGAGCTCAATGGTAGCACGCTAACACTTGAAGCGAAGAATCCCTGAGACAGTCCCGCCCTCATGATTTTGTGTATTTTGTGATGTATAACATTGTTTGTGGGCTTTCTTGTATATATATATATATATATATATATATATATATATATATATATATATATATATATATATATATGTACATGTATATGTACATATATGTACATATATATATATATATATATATATATATATATATATATATATATATATATATATATATATATATATATATATATGTACATATATGTACATACATGTATATGTATATATGTATGTACAGGGTGTCCGGGGAGGAAATGCAAAGATTTTGAGAGGTGATAGGGGAGGTCATTCTAAGCCAAAATGCCTATATGAACATAGGGTCTAATCCCCTTCGTTTCGGAGATAGGGGTGAAAGTAAGTTTCTGCCGCTTGCACTTCTCAAGTTCCGTGTGAAAGCTTATAGAACACCCTGTGGTTGGTTTTACGTTAAGTATTATACCTCGTTTTAAAGTTAGTGAAACAGGCTTTCAGACGGTATACAGTTTGTCCACGTACTGCATACAAAAGGGAAATAATGGAGGGAACATTCTCGAATTGTGCTATAAAATTACCTTTTTCAAACAATTTTTCGCCATTCTTGAGTGGAAACACTGGCAATAGAGAAGCAGGATCTAATTGGGGGAAAACGATGCTCTATACCACAAACCCAGGTGAAATGTCAATGTAGTGTCTTCATTAGAAAGCAGAGAAAAATGCTTACGAAAGAATTTAATCGTACAAGAAAGATTTCTACTGGAACCATACAATTGTGTTGATTGAACACTTATACAGTAATTATGACCCTTATTGGAATGTTATTGGTATTACTGTATTATTCGAAGAATTGTGGGGCCTTACAAGAGTCAATCTACAATCACGTGGATTAATACCATAGTAATACTTATGAGTTTAATAATCGTCGAAAAGTACATTAATTAGAGCACAATTGGAATGTAGTTGAATACAATGGCAGGCACGAGGACAGACCCAGTCGTACCACTACCAGCGTTCATGTTCAACATTATTATTTGGAGCATGCAGCACATTTTCAAAGATATCACCTTCCTCCTGAGTGTACTTTGCAGTGCGCCTCAGGACATGCATTGATGCCCGATGGATGTCTGCTCGTCGCTCTTTGACGGTATTGCATGCCTGTTGAATATTCTGGAGTAAGTCTTCGCGTGAGTTGGCCCTCCGTCTGTACACAATGTCTTCCAACCACCCCCACAAGCAAAAATCCAAAGGTGTAAGATCCGGGGAGGGGGTGGCCAGTGAATCAGCGACCTCCGTCCTCCGCGACCTATCCAACGATTAGGAAACTTGGAGTCAAGATAGTGACATACACGTCGGATTCTCGTAGGTCCAACAATGCCAGTTGCTGGTGTTGTTTATCCCATTCCTTGTAAAAGTGGCCTCATCAGTGAACAAAATGAATGGCAAAACATTCGGATGCTCCTGTACCCATTGAGAAAAAGCAACACGTAGTTCCTTGTCTCCTGGATGGAGATGTTGCACTCTTTGAATGTGGAACGGATACAGCCCTTCTCCTCAAAGCACATCATGTACATACGTACGTGGAAGTTGATGTTGAGTAGCAGCGCAAGTCTCCTAACGCTGGTTGTTGGACGTTGTATTGCAGCCTCAATAACGTTGTCTTCTTGCTCAGGGGTGTATTTTGAAGGTCATCCCGACGTTAAGTTCACGCTGGGAAGCTCACCAGTTTCACGCAGTTTAGTATACACGTTTGTGAAGACGCATGCATTAGGGACTCTGCGGCCAGGAAATCTACGCTGGTTTTCATCCACAGCACCTTTTGCATTACCATCACAAAACCCGTAGACATACATTATATCTGCATATTCCGCGTGTGTGTATTGGAATGGCATTCTAATACTAAACCGACTTCACAGTCACCACACCAACTTCGTTCACAGTTTACAAACACGCACTATACTACACTTACTAATGGTCTCGACACTCCAGCTATCACATGAATCCACGACACAAAATAGCAAAGGGAACTTTCAAGCTGGTGAGTTGCGGTACGTAGCTTATAATAAAAGGTATGCCAAAACATTTCCAGGAATTTGGGCCGAACCGTAGCAACGTCTCTGTTGCGTGTACGTGAGACGATCAGAATGTTTGCGTGCACTGGAAATGATCATTTACCGCCTTCGACAACTGTACTGCGCTGGATGCTCTGGTCTCGACAACTGTACGAGTACTTCACTTCACGTGGACTTTGCTGCTACCATATGTTGTTCACACGATTATAACATTGTTCTTGGATAGAAATGTAGAGCTGTCGATGTTAGAGAATAGAATTGTATTCCCACTTTTGCTTAAACACGCGTTTATTAACACTCGTAACTACTATAAGCTATAGCAAATTCGAACCTTGTAATAGAGTGATTAGTAAGAAATGTTCTCTGTTTTCTAATGAAGACACTACATTGACATTTCACCTGGGTGTGTGGTATACTACATCGTCTTCTTCCAATTAGATCCTGCCACTCTATTGCCAGTGTTTCCACTCAAGAATGGCGAAAAATTGTTTGAAAAAGGGAATTTTATAGCACCGTTCGAAAATGTTCCCTCCATTATTTCCACTCTGGAATGCAGTACGTGGACAAACTGTATACCGTCTGAAAGCCTGTTTCACTAGGTTTAAAAAGACGTATAATACTTAACGTAAAACCAACCACAGGGTGTTCTATAAGCTTTCACACGGAACTTGAGAAGTGCAAGCGGCAAAAACTTACTTTCACCCCTATCTCCGAAACAAAGGGGATTAGACCCTACGTTCATATAGGCATTTTGGCTTAGAATGACCTCCCCTATCACCTCCCAAAATCTTTGCATTTCCTCACCGGACACCCTGTATATATATATATATATATATATATATATATATATATATATATATATATATATATATATATTATGTGTAAAAATGAAATACCCCTATAATTTTTTTCTGTAATTAGGCTTACTGATCTTCTCACACAGGAAAAAGCTCGATCACTGGTTTTCCCCTATGATAAATCATTTTGATTATTTTTCATTCTAATTTAAAAATAGAAAACAATTGCAATGAAATATAGGACTCGGGTTTTTAAAAATCCACTTTCTCTTTCGAAAACTGTATCCAATCTTTCACTAAAAATGATCACTAAATAGCGAACGAATAAACAAATCTCTTGTACTTTTAAAACACAAATGTAGGTGATTTGTATGCATGTTTCCTTTGTCGAAAGAATTGAATGATATTTTAAAATTTCAAGTTACGAAATAGTCTGTAACAATAAAGAAACAATAATGGTCATGACAATGATACTTTTCTCAACATTAAAAATTTACAGAAAAGTAACACAGTATGAAACTTAAAATTGTAGATTCATAGTAGAGGTTCATAGTAATGTGAAATACAAATATACATTTTTCTCTATGTCTTGCAATTTGATTCCTATAGAATTAATAATTTTGTTTCGATTTCCTCGCGGCACACAAGCGGCCCATTCGCGGCACACCGGTTGGAAAAGGCTGCTATAGATTAAAATCGTGCTTAATTAACAGCTTTAATTGTTTACATTTACACTGTAGAGTTAAAACCGTGCTTAATTAAAAGCTCAAATTATTTACTTTTACACTGTAGGTTAAAATCGTGCTTATATAAAAACTCTTATTGTTTACATTTATACTATAGGTCAAACTCGTGCTTATTTGCAAGCTCTAATTGTTCATATCTATTCTGTAGGTTAAAATCATGCTTATTTAAAAGCTTTTATTGTTTACGTTTACACTGTAGGTTAAAATTATGCTTAATTAAAAGCTCTAATTGTTTACATTTACACTGTAGGTCAAACTCGTGCTTAATTAAAAGCTCTAATTGTTTACATTTGCACTGTAAGTTAAAATCATGCTTAATTAATACCCTCTAATTTATTACGTTCAACAACTTTATTTATTTATTTTACTGAGTTAGCCCAACAACCACCTCAAACTTCATACCATACTTTTTTAGTGCAATTAATGAAGGACTTTGTTATACAGAACAATCCCACAACTAGCGATATCTATTAACATCAGGGAGGCAAAATGAAACCACACTTAATGACATCTATTAGCGTAACTATTTACTATTAGGTATTAGCATGACACACTAAAACGTTTTTCGTTTATTATACGTAAATCTCATTCTGGTCCTTATATTTCTGCAACCAACTTATATATCTCTTAAGTAGGATTGCATAACATTCCGGGATGACTGCTTTACTTACAGACTGACATATTCTTTGTATTATAAATAGGATACTAAAGTTACAAGTTAGATATTTCTTCCTTCTTATTTCCAACGATTGGATATTTCTCCTTATGCACTTAATCAAGTGATACAGATTCTAGTAGACTTTTTCTAATTCTCTGAACTTGTTACAGGCACAAAACCTGGTAATTATTAATGTCTGACACACAAAGAAATAAATATTGATGTGAAATAGAAAATATAACCTTTACATTAATGTTAAAGAAGATGGAGACAACCTAGCTAAAAGTTATTATTATTATTATTATTATTATTATTATTATTATTATTATTATTATTATTATTATTATTATTATTATTATTATTATTATTATTATTATTATTATGACGAGTGTTGTTGACGTTGAAATGTTATAGCTTCAAAAAGAAATCAAGTCGACTTTTCTTTCAACAAAGTTATTTTGCTCACTGAACAGTTGACTAAGCATTATGTTATATTCACTGGCTTTCCCAGTATTCCCTATTGCTTCACAGTTCACAGAACCAGACATAACTTCTTACAGATTCCAAATTTTGTTCAAAGTAGACTTACCAGCAACAAGAAGAATATGATTTTAAATTTATTTATTTTTTTTTTTTTTTCAGAAACGTGTGTCTTAGAGCGAAGAAAGAAAAAAGGAAAAGCTTTGTAGTTTATGTTACAGGCAAGAATGGCAGAAATCAAAACAAAGAATTGATATACTGAGTTGTACAGGGTGACTTATAGTTGTATTACACTTCCTTACTTTTACAATAATAAAATAAAATGTAGTTTATTTTATATCAGTAAAACGCTTCATTTTCCAAAGAATCCGATCCTTTAATAAATACATAGTTATAAATCCCGCGGTTCGATCAACACTGAATTCAAACTTCTACCGATTCTCTCAAGAATCTAACAGCTTAATGTGGAATCCGAACCACATTAACTTCTACTGAAAATAAATCCTTCATATACCGCAACGAAAGTTTGTATAATCATTACATAGTCACGAATGAGGTCGTAGTTGCAGCTTTGAATCCAAAATATAGAATTCGTTTTAAACCGAAATGGCAGAATAATTTTACAAAGTTTAATATAGCTTATTCTCATATTGAATTTGGACCCTCCCGAAAAATTTTGAAACCGCATTTCCCCGGAACAAATTCCTGTGTACGTCCCTGCACTACCCCATATTATTTTACTTAGCTTGATATCTATCGATTAGTAAGCCTATATATATCCCATCTTCGGACCTTTTCTCACGCTAGATATTAAAGATATTGTACAATTCCCAACTCAAATAATGTGATTATTTTTTATATACCACAACAAAGTGGAATGAGTCGGTAGACGGTAGAATCTTAACTTGCCCGGAGAAGCTAAGGTGTAGTTGCAGGAAATGTCTTCCTTAAAACACTAAATTAATGGTCGATAAAGGGATAGGTCATAAAGCTGTCAACGGCTAAGTTTGAATAACAATTTCTGACTTACATGCATGGTCAACGAATTGATTCCAAATGTTACTATTTCTGGTTTTCTATGCTTCGTTCTCTCTTACTTTAAACAACAATAAACACAACTATTAATAATCTTCCGCTATTTAAAAACCTGATTGGCACTGATGCTTCACTACCACACTCATAGAGGGAGGAGCAAATAACATACGTGTTTTTCAACGAGTCTGAGTCATGTAGCAGAAAACGGGTGTAAAACAAAGATGTCTTTGGTTTTAAAATCTCCAGGCCCTTGTAGTTACCCCGTTCTACAGACTAGTTTCTAATATTTTAATAGTATATAAGAAAGCGTACATTATTTTCTATCTTGCTGTAGGAATTCCGTTTCCTGTATTTCCGAAATGTGAGAAGCTCCCTAACTAACTGTCTGTGGAACATTTTGCCCGAAATGGGAAAGTGCTGTAACATGCAGCTTGTAATGGAACAGCTGCTTCCTTGTCCCAAGCCACTGGCCATCTCCGTCCGCATTAAAGTTCGTTTAAGCCAACTCAAAGAAAAACAACCTATCTTGAGCGCTCAGCTTATGTCACCACTTAAAAAAGAAGAAAAAAAAAGGATCCAACTAGCGAAGTTCAGTGATGTGAGTGATGGATTCAGTACTCCGTCAGTAACAGTGAGATACGATAAATCTTCGTTTGTTATATACAATCAATATTGTCTGATCTACATTCTTTTGTAAAGCATATCAATATCATTAATGTTCTATACAAACAATTTCATTCAGAGGGTAAAATGCCGCGTTAAAGATACAAATAAGTTGTTTCGATAGGCTATTCGTTGATTAATTGTTATAGGCTAAAAGAAATGGATGATTAATAAAACTGAGGTATTATATAACAATTAGTTCAATGAAAATATGGACCAGAATAGGAGAGCCCTGATTGCACACACCTGAACGCAATATTCTGCACCACAAACTCATATAGTCTGGGATCTAGTTAGGACAAGTATAACACTTTTACAAGCTTTTAAGCTTATTTTTGATTATAGTATCACAAAATGTGACATACAATAAGTCAATTTAGGATTGAACGACGAAAAGACGCTAATGTTTCATCTTAGCAGAAAATTCATTCAAACAATTACCGTAAAAGAAAAGAAAAAGAGAATGAAAGAAAATATTCACAGAATAACTGTCTTTCTCCATCGACCTATTTCTTCGTTGTAAGTTAATGTTGTAACATTAATACATCGGATTCGAAATCTTTCTGATAACACTCAAAAACGGATTTGAAATACCAGCACTGTGTTCGACACCATAACCTTTCAAATAGTATCATACACCTAATGAAGAAAAAATGAATATATTACCAACAAAACTAACGAAATCGATATTCTTACAGGATACAGTACACCTCGTGCCAGGGATGAGTGATTTACCACTGAACCATCGTACCTCGGGGTGTCCGAAGCTTGGGAAGCTCTACCAGCAGTAGTCACTATGTCTAGGTAGTAATGAGCAGGTATTATTCTGTACTCAATAAAACGATAAGTAATCTTAAAGTACTGTCACCTATATTCTCTGTAAAAGTAATGAAACTAAATTGTTTATACAGATGTAACAAAAGAATGAGTTCAGATGTAGTGTAAGACCTTTTTTTTTAAGGTACACCAACCATTTCTTTCCTGGAGCAACCATAGTTTTCTTAAGAAAGCATAGAAATGTCTGTTCAATTACGAAATTTAGGGGGAGAGAGCCCGGACCTGGTAGACCACCCCCGTCGGTGCGCCCCTGCTCCATATCATTTTGTACTATTCACTAAATGCTGTCGCAGTGTTTGAAGTGAGAAACAGATATTGGAAGAACACTGTCGTGACTGTTGCTGTTTCCTTGGGAGCAGTATCATAGTTGTTGATATTTTCATAATGGAACCTAATTCAAAGAAGTGGGTTGGTTTATTGGATTGGATTAGATTGAAACGTCCTGTTCATCACCAAGGCTATAGGCTTATGAAACGTGGACTTACAGCTTAACATGGGATCCGAATTACATGAATGTCTATCTAAAATCAAACCCAGGTCCTCCGCATCCTTCAAAAAAGTAGATGAATGCACATTAATAGTATTGCATCTCGTTCCCCTTCCTAAATTTAAAATGAATAACGTGGTTAATTCTATCAACATCAGTTACAATGACTAATGTGTGGATCTCTACTGTAATTTTTCGAACGTAATATTCGCTCAGTTTTTATCAATTAAAAATATTATAGTTCAGCTCTTCGAAGAGAAAGAGAACATTTTCTGCTCAACTATCTCCTTCAAAATAATGCCAGTTTTAAAAAACAATCCGAAGCTCTATCTAGGATATGCTTTGCCAGTCTGTAAAATACACGTAGTATTATAGTAGATTTTTCCATACTTGAAACCGCTCAGCGTTGTGATGGTGATGAGTTTGCTTAGTTAATCACGCTTTTCTACCCAATCGAACTAATCACGATGGTAAGAATGAAGGTTTAAAAATGAGAGGAGTGAAGAGACACACGGAAGCAGCTGTTTGCGCTGGAATATTAAAAATGAAGGTAAACAATCGGAATAATAGCGTATTCGAAATCTTAGAGTAGGGGCTAAAAGGGTCAAAGCTTAACCCAGCGAATTTCGTCTTTTTCAAAGACTAATTACTACCAGTGATTTTAAAATTCCAATGACATGAAATGCTTCCAATTTAAAGGAATTTATTGGGATCATTTCTCCATGAACTAGTTGTATCGCCAGGATATGTTTTCTGTGCATGGGTATCAGTTGTTTTCTGTTTTATCTATCTACATACAGGCATAACATAGACCTTCTGAATTTCCGTTATATATTACAAAATATTTTTTACCATAAAAGAACTAATTCTATGGCCTATGGAACCCAGAGGTTCAATACCGCGTTCATAAAACCTCTCCAATCACTTTTGTCCTTGCCCAACTCAATCCAGTTTCTACTTTGTATCCCTATTTCTGCGAGATTTATCTTAATATTGTCCTCCCATCTGCGTCTAGGTCTTCCTAATGGACGTTTTCCGATTGGTTTTCCAGTTAAAATTTTGAAAGCGTTCCTACTTTCTTTCATTTTCGCTACTTGATCTGCCCATCTGAGCCTCCTAGATTTTATGACTCTAACAATGTTTGGTAAAGGGTGTAAATTATGCAGTTCCTTGTTATGAAGTCTCCACCATTCCCAATTGCCGTTCCTCTCGGGTCCGAATATTCGTCTCAGAAATTTATTCTCAAATGCTTTCAGTTTGCGTTCTTACCTTAAAGTAAGCGACTGTTTCGCAACAATACAGAACAACATGCATGATTATCGTTTTATATATTTTGAGCTTCAAATTTCTCGACAGAATTCGCGACAACAAAAAATTTTGAACCGAATAATAACGAATCCTGCTTTCAGCCGACATTTAATTTCTTCGTACATATGATTTTGGTCTGTTAATACTGAACCTAGATACTTGAAAGTATCCACTTTATCGAAAATGTTATTTGATTCTTTGACGCATCCGTAATTTGCAGTATTACAATCCCAGTGATTTTCCATGCATTTAGTTTCTGTCTATTGTTTTTCTATCATCCATCAGTTTTATATCATCAGCATACGCCATAACCTGGTGAATAGTATTCAGCTCTAGTCCCTGCTTGCTATCTTTAATTTTCCTCATAGCGTACTCCAGAACAAAGTTGAATAATATTGTCAACAATGCATCTCCTTGTTTCAGGCCATTCTCAACGAGGAAGCTCGTGGACAAGAAGTTCCCTACTCGGACTTTTCTTTGGGATTCGTTTAAATACATCTTAATTAATCTAACTAGCTTTTTGGTATTCCAAGTTCTGCAAGAATGTTGTATATTTATCTACTAAGCGAGTCGTAAACCTTTCGGAGTATTGTATTCCCATTTCTTTCCGAGTATTTTTCGAATAGTAAATATGTGGTCTATAGTTGATTGATTTCGTCTAAATCCACACTGATAATCTCCAATAATTTCATCCGCGTATGGGATCAATCTTGCTAATAATATGTTTGAGAGGATTTTATAGGATGTTGACACAAGACAAATACCTCAATAATTATTGCAATCCACTTTGTCAACTTTCTTGTGAAATGGAACAATGATTCATTCTTTCCACTCTTGTGGCAAGTCTTCCTTATTCCAGATAAGGAGAATGAGTTTGTATATCTTGTTCTACAATTTTCCCCTCTAGCTAAAATTAACTCAGCCGTAATTTCGTCTACAACCAGAGATTTGTATTTCTTTAATTTCTTTATAGCAATTTCTACTTCTGTTCGGCTAGGCTCTGAAATTTATGGTTCTGCTGTGCATTTCCCTTTCCCCACGAAGATTAGTTTTGGTTGCTTGTTAAGCAAATCGTCAAATATATGAGGACCGTTTTTTCAAAACTCTATAGAGCAAATTTTGAGAAACGGGGGTATATATGGGATAGGTATGCTATCAATCGAGCTGTGAAGTTAGAACTGACAAATCTCGAAATGTTCCATGTTTATAGAATACTAAATCATTAGCATTTTGTCAGAACTCGATAGAGATTATGTACAATAATAACGAAAAATCAACGCCTTTAAAAAAAGATGTTTTGTGCTCTATCGAGTTTTGAAAAAAACGTTCTTCACATCTTTCCATCTATTCAAGATACTACGTGCATCAATAACAATTGTTCCGTCGTCTGTCTTTAATATATGCGCGCTAGGTTGATACCCTTCCTTAAATTTGTTGATGCCCTTGAACATGTCTCGATTTTTTTTACTTCATTAATTCATACTTTACTTCATCTTCAAGTTCATTAATTTCAGCTATCAAAAAATCGCGTTTCTCTCTTATAAACATTTTGGAAGTTTCACGTTTGATATAAACGAAATTTAGTGTAGTTATATCGTTAACATTTTGTAGCCAACGCAGTTTCGTCTATTTTCCCTTCTCTGTTAGTTTGGTGTATTCCGGGTCGAACCATGATTTGTTCCTACATATTTCCTCGTGCCTGCTGAAATTCTAATGCTATCCGTAATTTGAACCCAAGTATCCTCAACATTAGTGCTGTCAAAACCTATGAACTGGAATCTATTACACTTCAATCTGTTATTCTCCTCTCGCCTGGTTCTTCTCTAATTTCTTTAAACTAACCCTCTTCTTTTCCGGATATTGAATATTCTCTTTATTTAAGGACAATCTCTCTCTCTCTCTCTTACTATTGTTGCTATCAGATAGTGATCAGTGTCACAGTCTTGTCCTCTGAACGAGCAAACTTCTATTATGCTAGACTATTTTCTATAAAAAGTGAGCAATTTGATTATGCGTTCTTCCATCTGGTGAGCTCCATGTGTATTTATGAACGTCGCGATGTTGGAATTTTGTACTCTTCACGATAAGGTTTTTTGATGTTCCAAAGTTCACGAAACTAACGCCGTTGTCATTAATTTCCTTATGCAGACTTTCTTTCCCTATAACATCTGTTGAAAATATAATGTCGCCCTACTTTCGCTTTGAAATCTCAAATAGAATTTTCATATGGTATAGCGGGACTTGGTCGAATACCTCGTGATACTTATTCTTAAAAAGTGTCTTTTATATTATCAACCTTATCTTCTGTTAGGGCATGCACATTTAAAACAATTATATTACACCACCGACCTTTAAGAGTAGTAAAACAATGTTTATCATTAACAAATGCAACCGGTTTAATTGCTGATATTACAAGAGTCCAATTGTGTGGCCATATACAGAATAAAATTACTAAAGTTTACAATTATTACTGGAAATTACTCCTGTCATCCATTTCAAACATTTTAAAAGCACGTAGTTTCTTATGTATTGAAATTCCATTTCTTATCGATAGTGTGAAACTTTACAAATAGTTGTACTGTAAATTTCCATAACTGATCTCCAAGTGGATCTGTATGCCAACCAAAGTTTTGTCAAGTTTAACAAAAAGTCTAAAATACGCCTCTTGAAAACAGCTGTTATTTGTTAAAAAAAAATTACATAATGATCGGTTTTGGCTGTTGCAATGATCTGTCCAAGCAGATTGATTAAAAAAATTCAACATAGTATAACAACAAAAGCTGCTTCTCTTATATGCACAAAAAAAAAAAAGACAGGAAAAGCTTGGTGTGGTGAGTGTAGAGGGGCGCCGAATTCTACTTCGCCCCGGGCGCGGATATCTCTAGCTACGGCTCTGTGCGGGATTAAATAATAAAATTAAAACTAGAGATTTAGTGGTAACACACATTAACAAAAAAGTTATTAAAATACATTATTGTTGATGAAACGAAAGAAAGCAAATTGCATCTCATCTTTAGATAAACTGTTGAAAATGTCCGCCTCATTTATGTAGCCACAGTTGAACGCGACGTTCCATGTGAAACGTAAGGTTTCCTGGCTAATGTTCGCAGTTTCAGTTGTGGTGTTCTGCTTCATTGCACGTACTCCTCTTCACGTAACCCCAGCTAATATATATAATATATATATATATATATATATATATATATATATATATATATATATATATATATATATATATATCAACTTTCAGTCAGGGCCATACTGTCATATAACTTATGGTGTTTAACCCCTAACGTTAATAATAATCCTGTGTGAGTTCAATATCATGCATCCTTTCAACAAATTCATTGTTGAGGTTGTCACCTACCGGAGAAGACTCAAGTTACCACACTGCATCAACATGTAAGGTACACTAATGGTTATTTTCCTTTTTTTTAAAAAAAAAAAAGGCATTACTTACTGTATGCAGTGTGACTTCAAGCAGTAGACATGGACCTATAAATTTCCCATCATTTGTTGATCATTTTACACAAATCGCATGAAAATCGAACTTGGAATAGCTTGAAACTTTATTAACTAATGGAATTTTCCAGTTCTACAAAAATCATCCTGTACTTCAATATTATTTCTTTCTTAGTCTATGTCTTATCAGCATCTTTTTAACTTTTCTTTGCACCGTTTTGGATTCTTCGTGACCAAGGTTTTGTTTCTTCTTTCACTTTTCAGTTTTTTTTCTCATGCCTAGATCAGTTGTGTTTCCATCTTATTCACCAATGTCGTCTAGATAGATACAATATCAACCAGCTCTTGAGGTGTTCTTAGATTTTCATAAAATAATTGGTGAAATATTGGTGAAAAAAATGTAGCAAAAGATCAAGTATGTTTTCTTTTCTGATATTGTGTTTAATTTTGTGTAGCACAACTTTGGTATCAAACTGGTGCTGACGATTTTTCCTCTTCTTGTGTAATTAATACATTAGAATTGTTGGTATAGATCAAGAGAATTCTTTTAAAAAATCACTCCGGGTCCATGTGTTTTGTACTCGACTACTACTCTTCAGCTAGAAGGATTTCCCACAATGTCTTCTTTGTGCTATGAAGTGAAAAAAAAATGTCTTGAGCCATTTCCTATAAAATGAAAGGATTTTTCTTAATAGTGCATTGTATTAGTCAAGCCCAAAAATAGCCCACTTTACACTAATACTTTTGTGTTTTATATCATATATCCATAAATTTGACTGCTGCACAATTGGGTTCAAGAGGGAATTGGGCTTAGTTCTCGTTCTCCTGCAGTAGCTCTATTTTTTCAACATGTCTGGAATGATAACTCATTATAGTCCATTTTTAACTTATCATTCTTCACACAGCAAACGCATATATATATAAGGAAGGAAAAGGGAAAAAACAATAACTGATACAAAGAAAACAAAAAGAAACTAATATATATACCTATCTTTTTTAAAAAACGTCCTCCTATACATTGGAAGAAGAATATCTATGTGTATTAGTTCTAGCAGCTTTAAATTATTTCGTCTGTCACCTGGAAATCTTTCTCGTGTCGTGTAATTAAATTATCGAAGCCTCTAATATGATAGGTGATACAACACTTCGGTTACTGGAGAAAAAGATAAAATAATAAAATGTAATTGTGCCCTTTGCAGTGAAGCGTGTACAATATTACACGGAACCAATTTCAATTTCATTGCACACCTGTAGCTTCCCACTTGTAACCAACCACTCGCTGGCGGCCCTAATTACATAATTTTAGTAGCGTATCCACTCTTTTCATTTTGTCTATTAGTCAGCAGAAAGGAAACTTGTTCTTTAAGCTGACAAAGGACTAGCGCATTGACAAAGACTACTATTGAACGGAATCTGCAAATGATAGGATCCACTGCTGTGATCAAATCAGCGGAATTTATTCTCAGCCCTTTGACGAGCAAGAGAGGTAACGCGATGCGACGTTTAAGTTGATTATGGTAATTGTCACACAGAAAGATAGACATTGGTTCAATTTAGATCTGCTCTATACGTATTACTGACCAGAGTCAAATTGTCGCCGAGTTAAGGGCACATATAGCGTTGTTACTATGTGTGTCTGTGGGAGAGAAAGCAAATAGAGAGCGTTCAAAACAACGCTAGACGTTGATTGATACGAAATTGCCTTCTGTGTTGCGTATCACGTTCTGAACGTTTCATCACAACTTGCGTGACAAGAGCATCTCTACATGTTGCTCATAGAAGGAATACGGAGAAATAGAAGAGTTTCTCAGTGGAGCGAGTGGAAAAGAACTACGAAAAAACTTGTCAAATGTTTCGTGTGAGGATTACACTGCACAGAAGTAGGCACTTCGAAAAAGCTGTAAAATAAAAGCTAAAAGCCTACGAAATGGGGATATTTAAGAGAATAGGGGAAATTACGTGGGTGCACGTAGGTATACTGTTAACTGAGATACAGAATAGTCATACTTCAAGTTTTTGGAGAAAAACAATAGACGATCTCACGATTATGCCATCTACGCTAAAGGAAAAGAATGGTTAATGGAAATGAATGCTTATGAGATAAATTGATGAAATGGAAAAGCGGGAGGACGGACACGGTGTTATCCACGACAAATTAAAATTGCCTGGGATCGAGCGAGGGACCCTTCGCACAAGAATTGAGAACTTTATTCCAGTCTGAGCATGAGATTTTTGTTTGTTTTTGCATCCTTGTGCAATACCATGGTTATAAAGTATGAAACATTTATTTACGTGGGCTTTTATTTAATACAGTCAGCAAACCTTCCTCTCTTCTCTAGTGGCTATCACATGCTCCTTTGATGCAAGTGGTCCCAGGCTTTCTGTTCCCGGAGTGAGAACATTAAAATTTTAACTCATTATGGTGTGGGATTTCAGCTTTAACTGTCTATCCACGTCTCATACAGCCTCGGTGCTGAAAAGGAAGGTCAAACTTCAACTAATGGACAAATTGGTGCAGTTGATGGATGTATGGAACATTATGTAAAATCGACCCTCATAGTACACACCGTTGCCCAGTATCTTGCCTCATTTCGCCGTTCCGCAGAAGTACACTGTATCTCTCCTCTAAGAGAACTGCCACGCTATGGATCCTGAGTCAAACTTCAACTATTTCATAGAATTGTGGTATAAATAGCAATAGTATCAATTAAACTATACTACTTAAATAATATTGTGCTGAGAAATCTTAATAATTATAGGTTTCGTAAATATACTTTTTCTTAAATATTGAAGAATTAAATTTCCACGTATACTTAAATCTTTCAGTTCATAGTCATAACTAGTTAGTACTTTTTGTGTATATTAATGCCACCTGTGCAGCAGCTCTATGAAACATTTCTAACCTGTTTATAACCGTCAAACAGGCGTTGCTCATCTGGATTTTCTTCGTGATAGAACGAAAACAAATAGGATGAACTTAGACAATCAGTATTGGACAACAGAACAAAATTGAAAATAATAATAATAAAAAGGAAAGAGATCTATTAGGAGATGGTTTGAGAATAGTTATGAACGTTACGGAGAGTATGAAAAGAGGAAAAGAAGAAGAAGATCGTAATTGACAAGCGATATTTAGGAGGGAAGTGTCAGATTTAGTTGGTGCTGTATTATACGGATATTTGTCAAGTGATTTCCTAAACAGAATACTTATCATAATGAAAACATACCTTCTACTTCAAAGAATAATAAAGACTAGATTGGCGTGCTGGGCATCCAATTTTTAACTCGAAGAAATAAGAATTTTACATTCCCTAGCCTTTTAATTTGTTCTTCACTTTCATTTCAATAGAATATATGATGTACTAATGGTATAACTACGAACTGGGACCGGTGGGGTGATTTTCTGTCTCTTGTAAGCGAGATAGTATGATGAAGAACGACCTACATTGTAGGAGTTGATTTTGCTTGGTAGTCTATGCACCCATCAACTGGAACTTCACACAAGCCGTGACCATGTTTTGGAGCTCACGTTTTAATACGTAGTAAGTCGTGCTCTTCATAACCTCGGAGTTACAGAAGGAAGTTAAACATAAATATTCAAACTGAAAATACCACTATGACTTCTATGTTTCTATTTAGGTACAAAATATATTTATTTTTCCAACATTTGAAGTTAGGAGCTCATTGGATTAGCGTGTACAAACCTGCTCAAGAAAAAGCTATTTAGGAGGAGTGTTTTGACAGGAACACTCAAATCAAATCTCAAGAAGTGTTACAAATGATAACTTCTTCTCTTAGAACGTAGACAGAAAGCATTCGAGAACAAGATCCTCAGATAAACATTCGGACCCAAGTGGAACGGGAATGGGGAATAGCGGAAACTTCATAACGAGGAACTTCATAATTTATACCCTTTACCAAACATTGTTAGGGTCATCAAATCTAGGAGGCTCAAGTTGGGCAGGTAATGTAGCCAGAATGAAAAAAGTAGGAACGCTTTCTAAGTTTCAACTGGAAGCCCAATCGGAAAACGACCGTTAGGAAAATGTAGGCGCAGATGGAAGGACAATATTAAAATGCATCTCGCAGAAATAGGAACTCAAAATAGAAATTGGATCCATTTAGCTAAGGACAGAAATCAATGGAGAGCCTTTGTGAACGCGACATTGAATGTCTGAGTTCCATAGGACATACAGTTAGAGGTTGTTGTTTTTACTATTTAAAAAACTTCTCTTATTGCTGTATTTCCATTATCGTCAAACGACGTTCTTCTATTGTTTTTTTCTTGTTATTGCTTGCTATATTAGGGTCTATATATTAGATAAATTTCATTTGCTCGATTAATGCATCAAGATATTTTACTTTGGCACAACCAATAGAATTATTTTTACTGCATAAAATAATACGATTGTCGCAATAATACACAGTAGACATGTCACAAACATTTATATTTCACACAGTTAAGGTCTTTCTTGTGGATATTTTAATGCAACATCTGTACACCCAGCCACAAAAGTATCTCCACCCTAAGTGCTCTAATTCCATTATTTGGGGTCTAGGTAATCTGCAGTTGTGAGAACGCCTAGACAGATGCAACCCAACTTACATGTAACTTTTCTTGGCACTGACAGCAGTTGGTAGCACTGAGTCAAGTCTGTATGCAAGTAAAATTGTGAGTAGACGACGCACGAAACATTTCTCCATTGTGAGATCAATTTCTCTGGTTCAGAGCGTGTTGTTCAATGAATATCATATGTTAATCTCAATATTGCTGTGTATGTAATGTATTTTTCATTATATACTGTATATTCAAAGACATAAAAACACTGGTCACATATGAATCAGAAAATACTTGAAAGTAGCTGAAAATATCAAATCTAGTACAACTGCTGAAAATAACTTTGTAAATGATTGCCTCCATTGAGAGACCTTCTCCAATTCTCCTCATTGCAACATCTTCTTTCTGGAGGAGAGATCTTGCTTGTCACACTGAGTATGCATTGAAATTGAAATTGAAACAGAAACACTTGAAAAAGTTTCAGCCTGACGGGATTCGAACCCGGGTCCACCAAATAGAAGTTCAATGCGCTAACCAGTCACCTACCGCGCCATTTAAACTTCCACCCAAACTAATACCTAGTTAAAGTCGTTTCATGGAAAAATATAAACAACATACTCAAATATAATAAAAACAAACAAATATAAACAAAATATAAATATAAATAAGTAAATATAAGCAACTTGTGTAAGTGTCTTAATGACTTACTCGAGATTTCCTTGTTTAACTCAAAAGCAAGTTATATAGACTTTCCTCAATGAGGAAAATATCACGAAATGTTCTTCAAGTTGAGCCTACGTCGTCGACAGAGCCGCAACTTGTGGGGGGACAACTGTTCCCTGCCCCAGAGAAGCTCCCCGCCGTTCGAGGGGAAGGGGGCCTATTTTGAGACAAAATTTTCTTACTCCATATACAATACGAACATGAAATTAGAAATGAAGCATCAAATAGGGTCGCTACATTACATAAACAGAGCAGCACACTAAAGGTAAATAGAATAAAAATGAGTCGTGGACCCATTTCAGTAAAAAAAAATGTCTACTATTAGGGGCACTAGAAATAATATATATTCGTATATTATTGTCAGATTTGTCAATATTGTCCTCTAAATTAATTTGTAGTGTATGGAACGGGTCCAGAGGCGTAACTAACGGCCCCGCAGACCTTGGTGTGCGGGAGATTCCAAGAATTTCAGATATCCTCTGATCTTATTGGCCGATACAGATAGGACATCAAGAGTCATCACCTACATATAGCGGAAATTAAGGCCAACTGCTGTCGGCCCTCCTGGTCGAGTGTCCTAGGGCAACGTTCTAGAAATAAAAATAGTTTTTGGCGTGGTTCAAACCTTGCCCAAGGATTTTTTAAATTTCATAACACTTTTTTCATTAAATAAGCCTGCAGTTTTACTATACGGATGCATAGTAAAAGTAATAATAATAATAATAATAATAATAATAATAATAATAATAATAATAATAATAATAATAGAAAAGGGTTAGAAGCCCCGCAGGGGTTGGTTAGGTTCTGTTCTATTGCTCAAATTTTTCTGTACATTTTGCATAACCAACTTCAAACAGCTGACTAGGGTAGAGCGCGAATACTGAAGCTCATGTGATCGGTGTAAATGCTGCCGGCTCTTCTTTGGAAATTAGAAGTTACGATGAGGAAGAATAGTAGTAATGTAAATCGGGAGCAGTTAAAAACGATGAGGTAGCTTCAGCTTGAAGAACGTTTCGTGATATTTTCGTCATTGACGAAGGTCTATATAATTTGCTTTTGAGTTAAAGAAGGAAATTTCGAGAAAGTCATTGTGAACTCATAAGGAACGTCTTCTCATACGAGTATTAGTAGTTCGTGTAGTCTTACATACAACGATTTTAACTAGCTGAAAGTTTAGATAAAAGGTTAAGTGACGTGGTAGGCAAGTGGTTTGCGTATTGAACTTCTGTTCGGCGGACCCGGGTTCGAATCTCGGCCAGGTTGAAACTTTTCAAATGTTTCAATTTCAATACATGCTCAGTGTGACAAGAAAGATCTTCTCTCCTCCAGAAAGAAAAATATGTTGGAATAGAAGAATTGGAGGTCTCTCAATGAAGGCAATAATTTACTAACTTATTTCCAGCAATTGTTGTAGATTTGATATTTTCAGCTACTTTCAAGCATTTTCTGATTCATGCTGGTCAGTATTTTTATTTCTCTAAACATACAGTATATAAAGAAATAATATATTACATAGCAATATTAAGATAAATATATGGAGTTCTTTGGAAAACACGATCCGAACCATAGATATTCATCTTAGAATGGATAACTGTTTTGTTAGTCACCTACTTTACAATTTTACCTGGATAAACACCTGGATCAGGGCTACCAATTGCTGTCAGTGCCGAGAAAAGTTACGTGTAAGTTGGGTTGCATCTGTCTAGGCGTTCTCACAACTGCAGATTACCTAGACCCCAAATAATGGAATTAGAGCACTTAGGGTGGAGATACTTTTGTGGCTGGGTGTACATGTATCCATGTGTGTCACTGATCATTTCCAAGATGTGTAGTTCATATGATTTTATGAAGTCCAGTATTTAACACTTATAGTGACTATGGGAAATAGAGGAAACAAAAGGGGAAAAATAATGGGAATTTAATTTCATCGCAAATTGCACTTAGTATTTGACTTTGGCTAACAATATCCTTGGAGCAATCACAAAGAAAAATTTGACTAAACACAGACATTGCTAAAAGTGAGAAAACAACGACAAAAAGTAATTTAGGGTAAAATAGATATTTTTTGAATATGAGCTCCTTCGTGGCTAAGCGGTTAGCGTATGCGCCTTTGGCGTGGGAGATTCGGGTTCGATTTCCGGCGGGAGCTCATGTGGTTCGGATTCCACGTTAATCAATAGGTCTACGTCTCATATAGCCTCGCTGCTGAACGGGACGTTAAACTCAAAATCAACTCAACTCATATTTTTGGAATGTTCCAGAGATCGAGATAAAATGCAAAGTGAGTTATGTTTCCCATTGTGAAACTATAAGAGGCTTCAAAACTATCTATATATTAAACTGCTAGGTTTGTGATCAAGAAAAGTTTATACGTTTGTGACCAATCCTTTAGACAATTTAATCTTGAAAACCTCAAGTGTTAGAAATGTGTCGTTTGCGCTACTCGATTTAAAATTTTGTGTAGATTTGCCACTTCTAATTCAAATTGTCAAAAAAAAAAACTTGTATTTATTTTCTATTCCACATTTTAGGCGTCGTTTTGACCTTATTAGTTTAATATTGTCACTAGGGCGTTAAGGTTGGTACCCTTGTGAAAGACAACCAGTAGAGGAGCTACATAGAGGGGGTTGATAGACATTTCAGGCGCTTTGCTTTAATCTGACAATTTGAGTGACAAAACCTATTGCAAGCTGGCAACTCTGAAGGCTTGTGGACCAACAATGAGCCATACTCGGATATGGAATTATAAGACAAAATATTTGCATTTGATACCATCTATTACTTATCGAAGTTTGCTACAAACTCACCGCAACATTTTATATATGAAAATACTACATTTATATGTTAGTCTATAGTAATTCACTCCTTTTGAGTCATCCTGTCCTCTTCTTGTGTTCGTAAAGGGACTTGCACAGATATAGTAAGAAGTGGGGAGGATTTCACGCCCATATTGTGTAAATATCGCAGGTTCAGTAGCCTATATATTAAGGTGCTAGGTTTACATGTTTGTGGTCAAGAAAAGTTTATATGTTTGTGGACGTTTATATGCTTGTGACCAATTCCTTTAACAATGATATCTCGCAAATGACAAGCACTAGAAAGATGACGTTTTAACTGATCAAATGCAAATTTTGTGTAGAATGTTCAGTTCTAATTGTATATTTAAAAATGGTTGTTATTTCTTTATTACATTTTTAGGGGTACACTGGAAGTATTGAAATTTTAAAAAAGTAAAGTATCATATTCTACGAGTTATACACTCGAACACCACACATTTGTATACGGGGTTAGTATTAGGGATAGCCAGAACCGGTTCCTGGTGGAACCGGTTTTCGGCTCTGAACAGACCAGTTTTAGAAGATCCCGTTTCGGAACCGGTTTTTCGGATCCAGGTCTGGAACCCGTTCCCAAGATTCGGTTCTGGAAACGGGTTTTCGGATCCAGGTCTGGAACCGATTACTAAGATCCAGTTCTGGAACCGGGTTTTCGGATCCAGGTCTGGAACCGGTTCCGCCGGAACTGAAACTTAGTGGCCATTCCTAGTTAGTATATCTCTCCGGTGTTTGTTTCATGACAAAATGGTAATGGAAAACGAAGGATAACCATTTGTCCAGTCTAAAATGAATCTTTATTGTTTGGAGTGTTTGTCCCAATGAACAGCATATATCATTGACATTATAATTAATTGTGCGTGTAATGTATTTGCTTATTACATACTGCATACAAGAAGAAAGAAAACACTGATCATACATGAATTAAAAACTCCAACCGGAAGTAGGCTCAAATCTTGTAAACGGTGCGAGATATTGAAAAAAAAATCCCCATTAGATACTCCTTTCCGATTTTTTCAAGCCGTCCTTCACTTGTGTCTGTAAAGGGACATGTGCAGATGTTGTGAGGAATGACAAGAAGATTTATGCTCATGTGTGAATGATAAGCTGTGTAGAGAGCGCAGGTTCACCTAGTGTGGGTTAAAAAAATTTGAAAGTACAGGTTCCTTCAGCTTTCAGCTTTAATAAGAAGATAAGAGAAGGGGCAAAAGCTATTTCTTCGACACCGAATCCATCTGAGAAAACTGCTCTCGCTATCTGTTGTCGTTTCTTCCTTTATGACAATCACTTTTAAAACCGAAAATCGAACAATTTCCAGTTTGAATACATAGATAGGAGTGAAGATGTAGAATACTCATGGGGCGCAGAATCCATATAGAAAAGTCATTTCCATTCTTACTGTATCTGCTCAATTCAGATGAACACTGAAACCGAAAAATGGTTAATTTCTACTACTTACGGTATGAATAAGGAATTAAGAAAGCTGGTAATGTAATATCAAAAATTGCTTCTCACTGTCTACTACCGCTACTTTTCTACAGTTACAAAGTGTTGAAACGGGAAACCGTATATTTGTACACATACGGAAACAATTTAGAAATAATTGGGGAGATAAAACCTATTCATGTGATCCTGAGCCCATATAGATTTTTTTTTTTTTTTTTTTTTTTTTTTTGTCTATTTCTTGCTGTATCGAGATCAATACTGAAAGATCAAGTAGTAGTGAATTTCTACAATTTCCTGGCTTAAGAGAGGGATAAGAGAGGAGATGGAACCATTTTTTTTTTTTTTTTTTAACGATTAATGCATTTCAGAAAACCAATTCATGCTGTCTATTACCGGTTTTGCTTTTCGACAGACAGGCAAACAGAACGGATAGATATAGTCCTTGCGTAGTTCCGCCGTTCGATAACTTGTTCAGGCGGGGATGCGGTGGTGGTGCATTCTTATGATCGTGAGCGATATGACGTCATTCACCGAATTTTCTGGACAGAGGTTGTATATACGATTATGCTCAAGGACAGTGTTTAAGGCACTTCAAGTTTCCTTCAAACTCTCTTCGCAAACGAGAAGGCTGTGGTGCTGTTATGTCTTTGTACACATTCATAAGAAGTACATGTCATCTGTTCACCTGCTTACATTGTTGTGATTCTGCTTAGTCACACGCCTTTAAGATATGGCAACATTGCCGTACAGCCTTTGTTTCACTCTCCTAGATCACAAGCCATCGATTGTGTCCCACGCATTAGTTTTGGCAAACATGTTATTTTAATACAACGGCTGTTAGAAGAAAGAGTATTCTCGAGATGCTGTAGTGGAGATCCTGGGACCGGGTATCAAATGAAGAAGTAACAGCTTAGCATTTGTCTTTTTCTCCAGCACTAAACTTTCTGTATAGCCTCAATAGGAGTTCCTAATTTTCTTCTATAACCTTTGCATTGCAAAAGCAGATGCAATTTTGTATCTCTGAAGAGGTCAGGTTTCCCTTTTTGTGACAATATCACTAAATTATCACTCTATGTAAAAAGTTTTATTTTATTTTATTTATTTATTTATTTATTTATTTATTTATTTATTTCATACGAATGAAATGCATTTCAATAAAAGATTATTACCAAAGGCAATGGACTGTAAAATTACAATTTTACTCTGTGGAGTTCTGTTTTTAAAGGCAAAAACATTCAAATTCCTTTTTATCAAAACTACTTCCATGGGAAACTCTTGACTTCGATTTAACTTGACAAACTGGAGTGACATGTCTGTTTCATCTGTACAGAAGCTTGCTTTTAAGCGAAACAAACAAAAGACAGAAAGAAGTCCGAAGATCATTAGGACACTTTTCCTTGTTCCAAGTTCCCCATTAAATAAACAAAAGATAATACAAATGATATTTTGCAGCCAAATGGCGATGGGGAAAAAAAGAGTTTATAACTGTTGATTGGCTGAACTATGCGTGACGTAGATTGGACGATCGTGCTTTAGAAGGCAAATGAGCCGTCAAGAGTAACAATGCTTAGAAAAGGGAGGGATATATTTTATGGAAATACTTAGCACTGAATCTGATAAGTATAAAGAAAAGAGAAAGAAATGCGATTTCACAGACATGGATGGGGAAAAAAATAAAACGTACATCGCATAACAACTTACACGTGTTCTATTCTACTATCAGTTTCTTCAAAATAGGTCATACTAGGTAATCAGAATTTATTACAGTGAAAACGTCAATTCTAGAGAAAACGTAATTGGTTGACTACCTATTTCGAGCCGACAGCGCCTAATTCTACGGTGGCATCATTCATTTGCTACATGAAAAAGAATAGGGGCTAAGGTCTGTGAACTATTCCTCCTTAAGGGGAACATTATTCTGAATATTCAATCCAGTATTCTTAAATCAGTATTGCATTTCTTATATTCAGTGGTGTATTAGGATTTTATTTCGGGAGCCTGTGCACAGCACGTCAATAAGCGCTTTTGCTTTTAACCCTTTAAAACCCAAACACACAAGGGTGTCATTAGGGAAGCAGGGCTGCCGTGTCGCGACAAAACGCTATAACTTTGGCGGAGCAGTTTTGAGAAAAAGAGCCGTAAAGTTTTCATCCGAAAATGTGATTTGTATCGTGTAGAACCAGTGTATCTTGACTTTGGAAACACGTGGTTACATGTAATGTTACGTAAATTCATGTTGTGTGATTAAATTTGGTGAAATTTGATTGATTGACCATTATTGCCTAGTTACATCGTTTTGTCGATATAGCGCTGAGCTTGTATTTTGACTTACATCAGTCTGTGACTACAGCATCTACTATGTGTCTGCAGTTACATCATTTTGTGGCTACAGCGTACACGATTTAGCAGCATTATTTGAAATTGAATTCCCTTTAATAGCAAATATTAACTATTTAATACATGAAATAACTGAAATACCCAGGCGTTAGGAGTACGTAATTGTAATTTAGGCATAGGGACATGTTGAGAACCCCACTTTTCCAGATCGGGAAAGTCGTTCGGTATAGAGGCAATTCCTATGTTAAATAATAGCGAGCTCACACAGATTCTTTGTTTCATCTATTGTAATAGGCCTAATCGAACTTGTCTATGATATATACAACATATTTTGTGTTCAATTGGTTGGTCATGTTCCATCCACCAAGTATAACAAAAGCGGCTTTCTATACACAACTTAAGGTACCCATGAATATCACATATGTTTTCCTTCGTACTTATTGGCACAAAGTTCACTGTTAAATGGTAATTGAATGTTTATTGCAAAACTGTGGGGAAAACTTATAACAACCAAAGAAAGCCCATAAATAGACACACAAAATAAAAATTGCTGAAGGATTGAGTATGGTATATTTGCTAGTACGTAAATTGAACGACCGTGCATGTTGATTTAGTTTTGTACCTCTTTCTAATGTTTCGGCCGGTATGAACATATTTTCGTTACATTTCTTTAACATTATTAAAGAAAACATTTAAGGTTCTTCGCTACATCGAAATTTAACTGCCGCTAATTTCACATTTTTTTTTTTTTTTTTTTTTTTTTGTAATGTCTTCAAAACAAATAGCAGTACAGGAAAATGGATCCGCAGTTTACTAGACAATATTATTTTACATGTCATATCGTGTCGCGGCTCACTTGTCTGCTTTCGCTGTGCAGCTAGTCAGAAAATTGCAATTAAATGACAAATCTATTAATAGCTACAAAACGGAAGCTGAGAGGTGAGTCGCGACAATGGCATCACATGCAAAATAACATTGTCTAGCAAACTGCGGATGCATTTTTTGTACTGTTATTTGTTTTGAAGATATTACAAAAAACTGAAATTAGCGGCAGTTAAATTTCGATGTAGTGAAGAACCTTAAGGAGAATATAAAACGAAAACAGAAGCTGTTATTTGAAAAATGTACTTATCGATCACATACTATTCCTTCACATAACAGCGAAAAAGAAATCAAGGGAAAAAGACGTACAAGGGACCAAATTATCTGTCACAAGTTAGTCTGTACTATGAAAAACTTATTTACCAGAACTTACACACTAGACAGTTCTTTGATGTATCAACGTCAAATGTCACTTCAAAAATCGACGTCAACGACCCTGTTGAGATCGAAAACTCCGCTCGTGACAGGAAGCTTCTGAAAAAAAAAACGTTGTCTGGTTTGAGGCATGCTCTGGCAGAGCTTGAGGAGATGCTCCTTCTTCTCCGCACTGATACCTGCTGGGGATCCCTGCCTCGGCAGTACTGACAGCAGATCTGGGCTCTGTTTCTCCAACTCCTTAGCAAGGACTCTTTCCGTGGCTTGCTTAAGAATTGAAATCTCACGAAAATCTTCTGCATCGTAGTCCTTTCTTACGTTGATTGCCAAACTACCTCTCCGAAATCCCACAATTTTCATGTTGGTGCAGGACCATTCTTTCGGGAGTTTGGCTTTCGTTTCATCCCGGAACAATATCATCTCTCTGTGGGACAACGTTATTGTCTTGAGGTTCTTTCGACTGGCCTCTATCGTCGACACAAAGTCATCCATGTCGTACAGGTCTTTTAGTCGAATTTTGTAGCTAATGCACGCATGCACGCTGTTCGCACTTACGTAGGTGTGACCTGGCTCCAGATATTCCACCCGGCGGGAGCTCATGTGGTTCGGATTCCACGTTAATCAGTAGGTCCACGTCTCATATAGCCTCGCTGCTGAACGGGACGTTAAACTCAAAAGCAACTCAACTCAACTCAGATATTCCAGTCGGATCCTGGAACAGGATACAGTGCAATCCTTGATGACTCATAACAGCGCCCCGAAGAGGATTCGGTTCTTATTTTGGATGCTGCAGTTGTCTGCAAACAGGTAGATGATTTCCAAATCCCTGGAATGACCTTGGATGAAAGCCATGTAGGCAGACGCAATGTTGCTTGTCCTTCGCCCGCCTTCTGCTTCGTGCCACAGCACGCACAGCACGCCTTGGCCAACCTGAGCAAACGTCTCATTGAATAGTACAGGTTTTCGCAAGAAGCTGTCTTTGGTAGACAGTTTTGGCATCGAGAGCACTTTCCGCATAACGACGGTGTAGACTGACGCACGAGTTTTTTCATTGCTTTGAAAGTGCATGTGCCCCCGGGCCAGATCACGGTTCTTCAGGTGGGAGATCTGTTCACAGGGTTCGCAGGAGTGCTCCTGCTGCGGCCCGTCGTTGTCGTTGTGAACGGCCAAACGATGCTCCTCGCATCTGGAACAGGCATCCTGGGTGGTCTTGAAGTGGAGATGTGGAGATCTTTCATCACCTCGTGGAAAACTGGCCAGCTACATTTCCTTCTCCCTTTTTCCTTGCAATCTTAGAGGTACTTTTCGTACACTTTCGACGCAGTGTAGCCGCAGGGGAGATATCTTCTGTTTGGGCATGCTCTAAATTGTAATGTAACACCAGCGGGTTCTTCATCTCGAGGAAATCTCTGATCTGCTGCTTATACCCATCAGGCAGTGCATGGGGGCAGGTTTGTGCTTCCCACGCCTGTCTGGTTCAGCCTTCGCAAGTAACGTAGAGGCTGAAGCTCCATCGTCCGCCTCAGCAGTTACAGGTTTGCAAGCTGACACCACGGCTTGATCATTTGTGTAACCGAGGGTGTTGAGAAAGAACTGCTTGCATACAATGTGGTTGTCCATTCTGTATATCAGAGTGTATTCCCTGCGCGATTTTGGAAACATCGTCTTGCTTGCAGTTTTCTGTCTGGTCACACTCCTTGCCAGGTAATCTCGTCTTCTTTGGATATCCATACCCCAGTAATCCTCATGGATCTGTACACGGGTTGCCTGCAGGATTTTCTCACTGCACCCCTTCTTGCATTTACAGGCAGGTTGGATTGGAATTTTCTTTCTGTCTCTTGCAATCCTCTCCTCGACACTTCTCACGTCTTTCTTTTTCTTCTTTCGAGGCGGAGTGTTATCTTCTTGACCTTGCCCTCGATCGTCCTCGTGATCTTCCCCTTCATCTGCCACTGAATTCTCTTCCTGATCTTGCAGTCGCCTCGCTCTCGTAGCTTCCAAACGATTCTATCCCTGTTGATTTTTCACTGCGTTCTTCTTTTCTCCGGGTCGGTTCTTCTCTGCATCCTCCACGTTCACGTTGGCGTGACAATGATCCAAAGCCGGAATGATCCAATGACCCAAATGAATAAATACCATTAATCACAGCGATTCATTTACGTGTCAAACAAACTAATCAGATTTACGCTACCCTACTTTATTTGTACTTTCATTTGTCACACCCATCTCCAGTATCAATTTCAAGATATTCTAAATATGATCGCGTCTGCATCATAATCCGTGTCTCGTCATCCTTCCACGCCGTCTGGAACGTGGCAGAAACTCCCGTGTCCTGGCTGGTTTTGGCTGTTGATTCCCACCGTCCAGCCCAAAGATCCACATAGAGTGGATTTGGTTTGTTCTGGAATATAATGAATTGTCCTGCATATAGGTTATGGAATCAATGACACTCCCTCCGTCGTATTAACAAAACAAACACACAAGCTGGCGTCAGGTCGACTCAGCGGTGCTTTCTCCCACTAAACAATTGCCTGCTACTAGCAAACAACTACCAGCGGTACGGCTTACGCCCGAACCTATTTGGCCGCTTTGTTCCCATGATTCGGGGCGCTGGTCCCGCCAATTTGATTCAGATTCAACCATTGATTGGTTTATACAACGGTGACGTCACTCTCAGACACGCGTAAAAACAGAACATCCGAAAATCTTACATTCATTTTTCAACAGAACAATGTAATTCGCGTTACATCGTTTTGTCGCTACAAAATGCACATTTACTACTTACAATAACATTGACAAAACAAAAGAGACACTGACCAAAGCTTAAAACTTTACTTTATTTTAAATTATAATTTGTTACTGTTTCGGATATCTAGCATATCCTTCTTCAGACACAATCGAAATTAGTGAAAATACAGACAGATATATATAAATGTTGTTATAACAGAGTTTAAATTCTTTAAACTCTGTTATAACAACATTTATATATATCTGTCTGTATTTTCACTAATTTCGATTGTGTCTGAAGAAGGATATGCTAGATATCCGAAACAGTAACACATTATAATTTAAAATAAAGTAAAGTTTTAAGCTTTGGTCAGTGTCTCTTTTGTTAAAACAATTAATCCAAAGCCATGAATAGTCTTACTATTGACAAAACAATGTAATTTCAGTTACGCAGCCGTTCAGTAGCAACAAAACAATGCAACTCGATTTGCATCGTTTTGTCGCTACATACAGGCTAATTTCCTACTTACATCGAAATTCTCATTGCTATATTTTCAAAAGTATTTGACCCAGCTCAATGCTGGGCCTGGTGAACATAAATATCGGTGGCGGGAAATTCAAAAATGCTTATAGCGACAAAACAATGTAACTCAAGTTACAGCGTTTTGTCGTGACACGGCAGAGGGGGGAGGGGCAATTGCTCACCTGAGTTTGATAATTGAATATATTTTAATCGGTTGTCTACTAATATACTAGGAGAAAAACGTGAAATTTGTATGTCGGAGGAGGATCTTGCGCCACCAGGCAAATCTGAAATGACGCACCTGCAAACACAAGTTGAATATTTGTAATCTCATTTCAACTTAACTTATTTCATTGTAGAAAAAATGGAAATATTTAGTTTTATCTGTGTACGTTTTTACATGAAAGAAAATGTTGAATTTCAGTTGAAGCTGAAATATGACGATTGTAGTTTTAATGCTAAGAATTGCTAACTGGTGAATCTTATTTGATATGATACACAAAAAATAATTAACAGTGATTCTAACCTCTGTGTCCTCTTGGCCTACCTATTTTCCCCGTTCTTGGTTTCCTTTAATGCATACATCTACCTTTCTTTACAACTAAATGATGTAAATATTCTTTTGCTATAATAACTAAAATCCCGTTTTTCTTATACCCGTGCAAGTCGGTGTGGAACACCAGCTCCACTTATCAGCTTCTCTTAGCTTAAATGTTACGACGACCAACTTGAATCGCAACTAACAACGGTCGAAAGTATGATGGGAAAAGCGAAAGAAAGTAACAACTAAGAAAAAGAAACAGAAGAGTAGAATGGATGAAAGAAAGAAAAATGAACACAGTTCTTACATGGAATGAAATTTGACAAATACAGAATTATTTCTGAACAAAGAACATAAGAAAATGGAAAATCAATGAAATTCATATGGTAAGAAGGTAAGAAATAGTAAAAAGGGTTATTGTTGTAATTGAAATGCAAAAAATTAACAAATTTATTTCGTGGGAAAGGCTTGAGCCCAATAGCCCCCTAAACACGCCACTGTTTATATTAATGTATCATTCTTGATGTATTCCCGAAAGGCAAATGGCACTTCCATAATTTCAACTGACGCTACACCACTGATATGTAATATTATTATGTATGATAGATGGGATGTATATAGGAATGGGAAAGTTTTCAACATTTAATTTTAGATTCCTATTCTCAACTGAAAAAACATTGTTTCGGTGAGAACTTTGCTGAAACCTTATTCATCGAAGATAATTGTATTCCAAAGTCATCAAACATATTTTGAAGTTTTTACTTAGAATAAGATTATTTTTAAACATTCATTTGATTTAAGTTCATGACTTTATAAAAATAAATAAAATACTTGTTATTGTTTGTGTATTCAACTTCATTTTATAACTCTCAGCACTCTTTCTAGCCTACATTTTCTCCTCCTTTTAAAAACTTTTCGACCGCATTCATTCATTCATCTAGATGTTATTGGATTCCGAACAATCCTTCCTCTTCAATAAATGAACTTCTTCCATTTTCACCTTGGCTTCTTTAGGTCTACCTTTCATTTCTTTTTTTCTCGTATTTTAGAAATTCATTTCTTCTCTTTCTCCCCTTTACCTTTCCCTCTTTCTCATCGTTTTATCCGCCATCTTAGTTCGTTCTTTTTGTTCTTTTTCCTCCGCAGTCTTTTATAGGCAATACAATCATTTATAGCTTTTCTGTCTCTTGTAGTGTGGGCACGAAAGGAGAACAGTGTTAACGTTCTGTTCTCTTCTCTTATTCTTTTCTTTTTTTTTAAAGAAAAGGGTTCGCATTTATTGTACTTTTCCTCTTCTTTTTTGTTGTTTTATATTATATTCACTCTTTTCTTTTGTACGTTTCGTTATCACTTTTCTTACTCCTTTTTCTCTAGTTTCGTGATAAAAATCTTCTACCTCCTCACTTTCTTTTCCTTTAAAGTTCCTCTTCCTCTTCTTCTTCTTAGAATTCTCGTTATCATTTCTTTTTTTGTCTTTTCTTTCATATTCCTCTTTGTATTTTAACTTTCTGTCCGGAAATATTGTTTAGGAAGAATTTTTATCATGTACTTCCTTCTGAAACAGAAGCTAAACGAAAGCTCCTCTTTTTTCTTCTTTTCCTTTCTTTTGTGTGTAGAATTTGTAATGATGCGACGAAAATACATTTCATGTCTAAAAATGCATTTATTCAAACTGATTGTGAATCACACTTTTAACGAAGAGTTAATTAAAAAATTTGTTGTAATAATTTAGAATTACTTCAATTGGTTTAGAATTATAATACTTTATAAAACTTTAGTGTGCTCAGGAATAAATATAATAGCAGTTTTAATTAAAATTACATAACATTTCTATTTTTACGTCCCATGATTATGACATGTGGGCTAAAAGAGACAGTTGATTAATGATAATGAATTATTATGATGGAATTTGTGGCATCAGAATGTGGGAGGAAGTAGGAAAACATCGAGAAAACCTATGAACACGATTTCCTCTATCACAAACTTAAATGACCTGAGGTCGAACCGGAGAATCCTCTCACTAGAATTGAGCGCTGTACTGTTGAATCACTGTGCTTTCCCAATAAAAGAAGTCTTGGCTGACTGGCTGATCAAGGTCTAGTATATTGACAACCATCCATTGATTATTTCGACATAATCATTACATAGTCATAACTATCACATGATTATTTTCTATCTAGATATAGTCACTTAATTATTACAAATATCAACGATTGCATATTTTCCTCTTTATCACTATTTATAACTAAATTGGTTATACTAGTTTAGTTATTGCATAATCATAACTTTTAATACAATGTTATAGGTATTAAAACGTTTATAACTCTCATTTCATTGAACCATCACTATTGTGAATAACAATAACCATTGTCAATTGACTACTGGAAGAAGGACTTTCCAAATCTTCACAACCTCTATCTTGAGGAGTTACTTTTCAACTTGCTTAGCAGTGTGTTTTTAATTCGTCATACCATATTAAATGATGGCATTTCCTAGGTCAAACTACGACACGGTTGAATATGTTTTTTGTTGTAACGTAGTGATTGCATATCTTTAATTATCACTATCTTCAATTATGAATCGATTTATTATTTTAGTTATCAGGTACGAGTAAGTATCTATCAATCTTTTCTAATTTGATGTAACCCTTCGATTATACATTTTTTTTAAATTACGTATTTATTGTATCTTTACAATTACGATTTATCACATATTACGAAATATTCATTGATTTAATCTCTTAGTTATGACATAATCATCAAACTACTGAAACAGTTTTTATTTTTCTTCTTATTTAAATCGTCAAATTTACTGCTATTAATTCATTTATCTATTTTCGTAGGGGCCACAGTGGCTCAGTGGCACGCTACTTTTGGTGCATGGTCTTTGGTTCGATCCCCCAACCAAGTAAGTTTGTAGTGGACAATATCATATCCGTGTTTTTTTCTGGGGGTACTCCCGTTTCCTTCCACACTCTCATTCTACCAATTATTTCATCATCATTCACATGCCTTAATTATTCGTATCCGTCTTCCTTAGCCTAAAGGGCATTATTGTGAGACATTAAATTAAAAGATTTTATTACACTTCATATATTTTGTAATAACATACCAAACCATTATAGAACGTCCTCTAATACTTGTAAAATAAGCGGAAGACCTGAAACTTTTTCTTATCTTTGAAAATATTTTTTTTTATTCTGAAATTCTCTTTAGCAAATTCATTTCTGTTTCCTTACTAATTTTTGTTTTTGTTTTCAAATTCTATGTGTACAAAACAACCGATTATATTTAAATCTCTGGACAAATATAAATACGAGTAAGTATTATATTTTCACTAATTATTAACGTCTTATGCATTAAAAAAACTAGAACAGCATAAGTCTTGCAATATACAAACTTACAACAGTATTAGAGGATGCTTTTCAAAAACAACATTATTTTTAAATCACTGTTAAATTTACTATGTAAAGTTCAAAGAGAATAAAAAACTATCTCAGCAATCAATTTTTAACCAATTAGCTCGCTGTACACAATTATTACGCATTTTAAAATCTTACTAAAATATTTTTATAGCATAATATAGATTTAAACATTTTATTTCATGTATTATTTCAAACTTTATTTTTACAAAAAAAAAAAAAAAAATTAATGCAAACGACGAGAGAATTCTTGATCATTCAAACATAAAATAAAAGCTACGGGTCACAACATCAACTCTTTCCCTCTTATTTCTATGAATCATTAATAAATGCATATCGTCGAGATACAATACATTGCAAGTTTACTTATTAATGATGTACAATAGCCATAGATTTAAAATATGTTGAAAATATGGAAATGACACCCATTGCCATACATTAATAATGAATTATGCATGTTTTCGAGAATAATGGATTTTACTATACTCTATGAATTTTAAATGAATTATTTGTCTACGAAATATATGGATTTAACCTATACAGCAAATTTAAATGAAAAGCAAAATAAGTATGTCCAGAAAATGATCCTTTATGGCTTTTTTTTCGAAAGAAACAAATTAAGTCATATAGTAAAGTTTTAAATTAAATAATGTATGAGAGATATGAAAAACAATCTTATTCGTAGCAGTTTTCTAAAACATTATCTATACAAATCATTGTTATCCGTAAATAAAAATTTCTTTAAAGAAAGTGTAAAGCTATTAATGAAATATCTATTTTGAAATATGAAACAAAACGCTAGTTTTTCGTATCATCTGTAACAAACGTTCAAGTATAATCTGGCGGATTTAATAATAAAAGTAAAATAGTTTATTGTAATAAGTAGATAAATAAAATAAGCGTATTAAATATAAAAGAGTAATATTTTTAAAGGAAGTATAAAGTTTTAAAATATAATTAAAAGTAAATTAACATTATGAGACAACATGGAGCATGAGATACATAATTATTTATATAAAAAAGGAATAGTAGTGTACAACATTTAAGTTTGGTTATTAAATTTAAAGTAACTCAATGGTATGTAACCAACCTGATATTTAGGTGTGTTGCTTACTACGAAGGGGTAATTCATTTACAATAACACTCAATGGCAATACATGGGAGAAGCATATCTCCGAATCAACTGAATGAATCAAATCTACCAACAAATTCAATTTCTAACTTTTGACTCTCTTTACCCTGGCCAAAATTGATAATTATGTAATCAAGCAGATAGTTTTTGAGATTTACTGTCTCCCAGACAGATGGACATATGAAAAAAATAGGTAAATAAATAATCTGTATTATTGATTTCCCATGTAGTATTGTATATCTACAGCCTATTGCTAAACAGTTGACCGCATTAACAATTTTGAAAGTCCAATTTCGGGTTTCTATGGAAACAGTAAACCTAAGATGTTTGGTTCAAGCTCCCCAAGGTTATGGTGAACCTTTACAATTGAAAAAAAAAATGTGCCAATGTGTTTTTATTCTTTTAAGTGCAATAAGACATATTGAAATGTTATTAAGTATAGATAAAAGTAACTATCATTGAAATAAGTGATGATACAATATTTCGAAACTATGTATCGGACTATGCTGATTTTGTTACCTACGTTTTCATACATAAAAGAACAATTCCAATGAAAGGAAAGACAGCTAATATAATTCTCGCATTCATAGTAGAAACAAAAAAAGACAACGGAGAAAAAAGTCAGCAGCATTTAGAAGGGTTATGAATGTTATTATCTTGGAAATTTAGATATATTTCTTCAGAAGGAGCTAGGTAACACTACTCATGTTAGCTCAGTTGTAAATAGCGGGACTTGTAAGATCCTGAGTTCGTTTCCTGTTTCAAAAAAAATAATTAGTATGTAATGATATTTTCCTCAAGACATGAAGAATTACATAGGATAATTACATTAAAATAAATCAGATATATATATATATATATATATATATATATATATATATATATATATATATATATATATATATATATATATATATATATCATAAAATCATTTCAGAACATAGGTAATTATTGTATTTTGACAGAACAGATGTGGAATGTGTTGACAGAACGCCGGTATATTGTAAAATGTTAAATACAAATAATACAAATTAAGTAAAATCGTACAATAGCAATAAGTAAGTGTGTGTAATGTATTTGTCTACAACCATTTGTCGTACGAGGATCACTTCTCAATATGCTCATTACATGAATGAGATTTTCTTTCTTGAAACATAGTCAAAGGCGTAAAAAAGAAAATGTTGGTATAAACAGAAAATACCTAAAATTGGGTCATGATTCCAGACAGCAAGTTCAAGTAGAAATATGCTTGATTCAATTTATTCCTTCATCTAACAATAATAATAATATTTCCACCTGAATAAAACGGGAAATTTGTGGGTCCATAATAGCGGGTGTTCCAAAAGTATCTTTCCAGCTTTGATCTCTTATAAGTCAGAAATGGAGATAGATAGAAAGGTGCAGTTTGGAGCATAATGTTCACACGTACCTAAAGTGTTGCTCTATAGTACACTTCCAACATATCTCCCTTCTCTAATTTCTTATGTTTCTGTTTTTTTCTATGCAGGTGAGACATTGACGAAGATGACCACTCCCAGCAGATACCACAGTGCGTGGAATGGTGGATAGAGATCAAATCTACCAATCAGGTCCAGCTGAACTTTCGGACGCGTTACAGACGTACATCAGCATCACGCCCGACCATCCGGCAGTAGTACACAAGATTGAAGTAAACTGGAAGTATCATGAAGAGGACGAGTTCTTAACATCCGAACACGAGAGAAACAGATGTGAAAACGTTCAACAACTATTTGTCCTGAACTCAACCAAATCAATCCGTCAAACGTCACAACAGTTGCAGCTACGAAGGATCACGGTCCACAGGGTGTTACACAAACGAATGAAGCTGCATGCCCACAAGTTGCAGCTGTTGCATGCACTTCTACCTTATGGCCAGCGACAGTGGAAATCATTTGCAACTGATATCCTAAATCGCCTCAACAAAGACACAAACTTTCTGACAAACGTGATGTTCTTGGAAGGAGTGTGCTTTCGTGTGTTCAGGATGGTAAACTGACACAATTTGCAGATATGGGGCTCGAAGAACTCCCACGTAAGCCGGAAAATTGTGCGCGACAATCCAAAGGTAAAGGTATGATGTAGTCTGCTTCATGACTGTGTGATACAACCGTTTTTCTTTGCAGGGGCGTCAATCACTGCAATTGTTTATCTGGACATGTTGGAACAGTTTGTATTTCTACAAGTCAAACACCTCCAACCTGACATTCTGCTGCAGCAGGACGGTTCCCTCCTCACGGGACCGTGATCGGTAGGGAGGCATTGTAGTGGTCCAGGATTGATCGAGGAGAACCCACTGCCTGGCCTCCAAAGTATCCGAACATAACCCTACTATATTTTTTCTTTGGTTCTTCATGAAGGATGTTGTCTACAAGACCCCAGTACAAGACCTAAAGGAACTGCAAGCTCGCATCGGTGCAGCACTTGAACATGTTATAGAAAACATGCCAGGCCGGACGTGGGCGGAACTGGAATATAGATTATAAACAGATGACGAACACATTGAGCTCTTGTAAACGCCTAGTGAAACTTTAGGTGTGTGTGAACATTATACCATAAACCGCACTTTTCCATCTATCCCCATTTCTGACTTATAGCGATTAAAGTGGAGACATGAGTATGGGACTGATACATTTTCAAGAGTCACAATTACTCGTCTACCAAACAAATTCGATGTTCATGGAACAGCGTGGGATAAGCACAAAGGACGATCAGGGCTACTTCATACGGCCGGTTACAAGTCCCGAATCCTCAGTTATACTGCTTCAGAATTCACTACAAAACCTTCAAGACAAAAGTCAAGAGAGAGCAATGTAAATGCTAGTAGTGTGCAAAGAAATGTAAGTTGCATGTGCACATCCAAGTGTGATGTAACAGCTAAGTGACGACGACCCAGATACAGGATACAATTTTCTGAATGGGTTCAAGAGATCGTTACATATGAACCAGGAATGGAACTATCAATAGGTATAATTTTGAATTCTGGACTAAAGAAAATCCCCGCATTTCTATTCAAAAACTAGCGAATTTGGTTGATGTCAATGTATGGTGTGGATTGTCTCCTAAGGGATTTATTGGGGCTTTGCGTTTCGACGGTACTGTAAATGGAGAAAAGTAAACAACAATGTTTATTGATTCCATTTTCCAAGTCATTCGTGCAACGTATAGTAATGACAGATTTTATTACCAACAAGATGATGCCCCGCCACACTATCATAGGGATTTGCAAGCAAAGCTGGTACCAAGACAATGGATAGGATGCATGAGTTTAATCGAGTTTCCTGAACTCTTTCCAAACTTAACACCACTCGATTTTTTTATGGGCACGTGGTGATGAGATTCAAACGGTGTGCACAGAAAATCATTGGACACTTAGGTGCGGAGTACGGAAGAAGTCGTAACTCGTCCTTATAAAATGTATCATTGCTGAAGGCCACTACTTTGAACATTTACTTTAAGTACCATCTGGAACATCCAGTTTGACCAGAAAGTATACTTATTTTTCAAATTGGACTGTAGCCTTACTTTTCCAGAACTTTAACCTTGTAGTCTGGAAAATACATTTTCTATGACAGTTCAAAGTGTATATACACATTTTTTTATGTGTCTGGTATATAGCTTAAATTCAGTTTAAAATTTAGACATGGTGATAATGTCCAGGTCTCTGTAAACAGGAATGGACAGCCATAAATAAGTTTTTAAGTATAAGAGAAATGAAACTTAAATCTTTTGAATTTCCAAATTCATTTAATTTGTATGGAATCAAGAAGACTTTATTTTTATCGTTAGTCGAAAGTAAAAAAGTTTTTTTAAAACAATTCAAGCTGTTGCTCCATTATGAGCAGAGAAATAAAATTATTTTCTCTTCTTTGAAAGAAAAGTCTATTTACGCCATCTTCAAGTTTATGTCGTCATTGTACGAATGCAATTTGCCAAACTAGCCGGGAGGTCATCATCGTCAAGGTTATGTTATTTCAGGATGAAAATAGTTCTTAAATCATATTTCCTTTAAAAAAAAAAATACTGTGAACAGTAGAAGAGACAGTTGATACAATAAATGACGTCTCAATGTCATCATATTTACTTTTTTAAAAAGAGAGAAAGGAATGGAATAAAATAAACAAGTAGAGAGGAAAATAACTAAACAGAAAAGAACAGCATAAACAATTGAAAAGCGTCTGGCCATTTTAACTGCAATGAGAAAGTATTTACTTTTGTCTACTTCTGTCGTAAAAGCAATTCTTGTTTTGGAATGTGGGTTAAGTCCTTAAGTAATCATGTAACAACGTTATCCAATTTTGCGGTAGCTGGTTCTCCATAATGTTTAATGTAATGAACTAAGGACATTAATTGATTGATTCAGTTGTGTCCTTTCTCATCAACGAGGTTATATATTATAGTACGAGACTTAAAATTTAAGATGAAATTTAAACCATTACAGTGAGTTCGTTGTTGTCTTGCCGGTAATCGAACTTGGGACCTGGTGCACAAAAGGTCCCTGCGCTAGCGATTAGACCAGATAGGAGAGCCAGTAATAACGCTGAATTGGGTGTTATCAACAATAAGCCTATGTTCAATATAAGGATGATTCACCACGCCACCATATCCAAGACTACCTATTTATTAAGTAAATTTGATTATTACTATAAAACAAGCTTCAGCTTTAGTAGTAATGTGAGAATAAAGTAGTACGACCATTACGCTAAATATATACCTGGGCACAGACATCCGCTCATCTGTTCTCGTTTATGAACTACACAGAATTAAATGAAAATTTGATTTTATTTGACCTATAACATTATTTTTATCTCAAAGGAGATTTGGTAGTGATAGCCAATTTCAAGGTATTATTAAATCATTATCAGAAATGTAAAGAAAAATACAAGGACGAGTTGTAAGTCTTCAGAATATTCTGATACACAATATATCTATATTTATTATAGTACAACCAAAGCAATTCAATATTTATAAATTATAGCTCCTTGTCTTGGACTGGCTTACAGCCACCTTCCTGAAAGTTCCTATATTTCACGGCCGTACCACGGCTTGTCCTTATAGTCAAACCACTGGTTCATCGTTCTAGTGGTTGGTAAGGTATTGTGATTTCAGGAACGTCTCCATGAGACGAAAAAGTTAGCAATCTGAAAGGGCAAGGTCAGGACTACATGATGGGTGTAGCATAAATTCAATGCCATCAAGTTCCTAGTTTTTTATTACGTTTTTGTGGTTTAATGTTATCCTGTTGGAGCAGGACACGGTGTCGGCTCACCAATGCAGGATATTTTTCGCAGTACAGCATTCATACGTTCCAACTGTTCGGAATAAAAGTCGACATTGATGATACAACCGTTAGGAACGAACTCGAAGTGAATTGCCCCCACCCCTTGTAGTTCCACCACACACAGAGCTGACTTTATGCTAGGAACGCTCCTTTGTGACGACCGGTTCTGGAAGTTGGCCCTTGCTTAACCACTGTTTTTGCATATTCGGATTTGGGGGGGGGAACCCACTTTACGTCGGATGTGACAAACTGTTTCAGGAAACGCACATCATACGAATTTTGCAGCATTTGTTGGCATATATCCAATCTCCTCTAGGCCTGAGCTGGATTTAACTCGTGTGCCACAATGCGGCAGCTTCTGATGGTTTTCCCGAATTCGTAAAGATGAATCACTACAATAGAGTGAAAAATGTTTAGTTGGTTTGAGAATGATCGTGTGCTAGTTGATGGATTTTCCTCAATAGCGTGTTGTATGACCTTAGAACCTCTTACATTTGGGCGGTTCGAACATTTTTACAACCTGCACAAAATTTCTGGAACAAACGAATTACTGTGCTGTGGGTCACTGCACCTTCTCCTCCAGCATGACAAATGCTGTGCGAACTCGTGCCGCAGCTTATGCCCGAGTTTCATCTTATACAGTAAGTACAACGTATTAGACGTTGTTGAGCACTCATTGTCACTGTCAATAAAAACTGACTGAAAATATTGACGTAATGGCGGCCTCCGTGTTAAATAGTCAATACATTAAAGTCAATAGATTATAAACAAAGGGTGAACATAGCATTATGAAAACCTCTAAATTTTTAAGTAAGTGACTTGCCATTAATGCCAAAATTTTTATGATAATGATGCTTGCTAAGTTTAATCAAATTAAAAATATATTTCCACATTAAGAAAGAGCCTTGCCTAGAAAACTAAAATGATAAGAAACATCTCTTTTCCCGATAATTTTCTTGCTTCCATAAGTTGTGTCAAATAATGGTTCAAAACATACAACGTATCCTCTAAGCTTCATGTTGGCCGAGGTTCTGTGAGGAAGTTGGCTTAGTTCTAGTTTTCAAATGATTCTTTTAATTTTTTAATTATAAAAAAGAATCTTCCTTAATTTTGCCGTCTAACATTGAAAAGAGAAGGTATTGACATTACGCATCAAAAGACTAAAATAATTAGCCGTTTCCAAGAAACGTCAAATCTACTGAGAACTTCTCGTAAGATAATTATTGTAAAGAAATGATGTGGCACAGGAATGAAAAATGTATACGTTTCATAAATTTTCCATTAATTTACACATAAAGTATAAACGTAGACCTGACTAAATTACGTCAGAGTAGATGGATGGATGGGTGATTGGAATTACCTAATGCTTATAGATGTAATTCAAGAAACGCATTTATGACCATCCTGAATAATTCTGCGAAAAATAAAACAAAATCTGTTCGAAAGATTTTTGCGAATAGGATCACACACGAAGCGCATCCAGAAAGTAAGTTCCGATGGATTGTAAAATGAGAGACGAACATCAGAATAAAATTATTTTATTATTCTGGAATTAGTGATGCATAACCTTCTTTCCAATACATGTATGAACAGCCCCTGTTGAACCTCGTATTAACATCCTGTGCAATCATGTTAAAATGAAATAACCTGTCATCTTACTGCCACAAATGTATCTTGAACATTTGAATACTTTACATTAAAATAAAGACTTCAGCATCCACAGGAAAAAATACAGCTTAGGTACAACCGAAACAAATTGTGTTCATTGGTTTGGAAAAGAAATTAAGTATGCAATATTTGTATTACTGTGTATATTGTTATCGTGATAAAGAATCGGTGGTAATAAGTTTGTTGTTCAAAAAAATACAACAGTTTAAAATCTTTTAGATTGTGTAATTAGTGAAGCCTGCGAGCTAGATTGAAGACATGAGGCTCAAACAAGAGATTCACCAAATTGTATGAACATTCATACAATTGACATAAATTGGTATGGAAAAATGAATGTGAGTAGTTGGAAAAAGGTGAAGTTTAGAGTAATGTCCATTTAACAGAAAATTTTAGTGCATTTGCATTTGATGTAGTACTTAGTGTTAGACAGTAATGATCAGAGTCAGAGATTTTGCTCAGCAGTTTGGTTTAATGAGGGAGCTTTGTTTTCACAATAGTAACTCAATATGTTGAAGTAGTAATGTCTTGGAATTTCTAGTTCTCAGTTACCGGACACATGCTTCATTTTTTAAGCTACAGTGACACAATTGATTTTGAGCCCCAACCTGGCAGCCACCTACTTGTACAGTAGCTTGAGGAGAAAATTCACTATTTTGTCAATGTTTTAATGTCCTCTTATAATTGTCATTATTTTACCAGTAATATGAAACAATATTAAAATATAAAAAGCAAAAATCTGATTGATGACTGGTAGGGGCTCGAACGACGATCTTCCGCTTGCTCTGGACAGACGCATAATCAATTCAAATTTTAATGGCACTACCAGTTTTCTGTATCGAGCGTCCGTCCGATAACCATAAGATCTAGATTCGAGTCTTTCTCTGACCGACAATCAAAATGTATATTGTTATTCCAACATCCCATGTTTTTCAGTTTGCTAAGTTCAAATACAAGATTAACATATTTGAAGATTCGCATTTATGTGATTTGATTCCTCTTATGGATAAATATACAGTGCTTTTCCAAGAAAGATAAATAAGTAGATATTTATCATATCCATACATTCACACGTATTTTTCTAACCCGTAGAATTAGTTTAAAACAATTCGTATACCCATAATTAACTATTTTCTGAAAAATAGTGAAAAGAAATGTCAAAGTTCATACTTGATCTACAGAATCATATTTTCATGTTATAACACCAACGCTTAAAAAGTTTCTACACGAATCATGTTGTGTTATGTTCCAGTTAATTAAACAACTCTAGATAAATATGTTCTTCTGATATTTAATATTCATGTGACCTTTCAACTACTTTTTTGCCATTACTATGTCACTTTGAATATTTAACGTTACTTTAACTATCATATACCACAAACATACTTACATATACTGTAGGCTATTCAAAGCTACTAGTATATGTAGAATGTATGTCATGTTTTATGGATGTAAGGTCATCTCAGCATGGTTAACCATTGATCACACTAGTGACGTTGAGCAAATGGAACATATATGTGTACGTATATTTTATTGATGAGAAGCTCCGGGAAAACCAATTTAAATCTTTCGAGATCTGCTGTCAAACCATTGACGACGTAGGTTGTTAAACTTGTTTGATATGCAACACGTATGGCAGATAGGAGAGAGAGTGACAAGGGAAAGATCAGAGCGTGTGACAGTAATTGGAAATTCCGGAAGTAAAGAGTGAAGTGGATAGTAAATAGCCATGTATACGCTGAGGAATGCTCACACAAGGGAACACTTCCTGATGTCTTTTGATTATTATTATTTTTTTTCTTAGCAAATAACTATTATCAGACCATGTATGTTCAGATATAATGAAATACACTAGAACGCCAATAAGCCGAACCACGTGAATCCAAAATTTTGGATACTTCGTACCGATTCTTGGTAATTGAAGATTATAAAACCCGTATATTTATCTCTTATTATTATTATTATTATTATTATTATTATTATTATTATTATTATTATTATTATTATTATTATTATTATTATTATTATTATTACACCTCGGTGAAAGAGGTTCGAAAGATTAAAACGATAAGAAATATTGTACGTTCAAATATTACATTTTGGTTTGCATAATTAAAAAAAAAACTTATGACAAAGAAAGTACGAAGAAAAATCCTCTGTATTGTATCGGCCCCTAAACTGCACCACTATGGTTTCCTCTAAACAATCTGCGTAGTGGTGCCATTACGTGGGTGTTAAATACACTGTAGTGTTTTTTAGACGATGTACCAAATGGTATCATTGCATAACAAGTTGAAGTTCGTTCGCAATACACGTTTAGATGGTATCGCTGCTTTTGATCTAATTTTCTGCAAGGAAGCTTAAATGACCACTACAGGTATACTACATAGTTAAGGATTCCCTACTAAACTGTCTGTATTATAGAATGGTTGTTACCAAAAATCAGAAATTCCGTATTTGATAAAATGATCGAGAGAAACAAAATAGTCATATCTCGTTAATTGTACCCATACGTTTCTCCTAAATTGTATCGGCATAATTTAGGATCAATATTTTGGAAATTTTACTTTAACTTGCAAAGGTAACAATTAAAGGAAACAAACACTAAACCTTTCCTTAGTACCTGTGTTTCATGTTATGCATTATTATGTATGAAAATTGAAATGTATGAAAAATACTATAGTACTAGATGTTTATTTAAAAAATTATAATTATAAAAGTGAAAACTGAGAGATAGGATTAGAAAGAGACTAATACATGATAAAGATTAGATGAACCAATATCTTCTTTCCAGGTATTAGCGTCACATCAAATGTGTAGGTAAAAGGAACAAAGAAAGTTTTCTACTGTAATGAATGTGTTTAAGTTGCTGCTTATAATCCAAATGATTAACTTCTAGGACCCAGTCATGATAGTGGTCTATTTCTGATTTTATTTTAAATTTTCAGATATTTTTATATCTTTTCATTTTGAAATTCAAAATGGTATCGGAGACTATAGACTTGTTTTGTATATATGCTTAGAGATAGACTATTTCGTTCGTCATAACTACGTTACCAGTTTTTGATGCCCAAGTGCAAGTTGTGTTTTGTATTTTATAACAATTCTCACTTTTTCATTCGCAAAGTTTGATAATCGCCGATTCATTCACCGTAAATGTGAATAGACTTTTGGCAATCTCACTTTTCGTGTATATCTTTGTATTTAAACTTATAAAGACTCTGACAATGCTAATATTGAAAGGGAAATATCTAGCAGACATTCTAAATTGTATTTACTGCTCCAAAATAGTTGCAAGGCTTTATTTTTCTTATTTAGATGTAGTTATAGATGCAATGTCTTAAACAATAATCAATAATACATTTTGACCTTCTTTGTACAAAATGTTGCTAAAACTTATTTGCCTAATTCAATAAAGGGGAAAGATAGTACAATTTAGGGAACTGTTTCTTACATCGTACCAATTAACATAGTTCATTTACTGTAGTATAAGTAGTATTGCATTTTAAACAATTTCATACACTACTGACTGATGTAAGTTGAAAGTTTACTTTATTTAAATTTCTATTATGCACGGTGTACTTAGGAAATAATTATGAGGCATTTCCTAAAACCGGTACACTACTGAGGACCCTACCCTTACATCGTACGTAATCAATGAAACTTATCCAATCTTGATCAAACTTAGCATAGTAATAGACCTTAACAAACTTAGTATGTATATGAAATATTGTGTGCAGGCCTTTGATTGCCGAGTTATGAGTCACCAAAGTTATTAAACGTTAAATTTGAGACATAAGATAGTGACTGTTGAGCCGATTGATTAGTATTATTGTAAATATAGCGTGTACTCATAATACATATTTATATAAAATCATTGAAGAACTTTTTTTCGAAATAGGCAAACTTACTAGTTTAAAATAGTTGTAAAGCGTGTAAAGTAATGAAGATGAAAAGATAATACAATTTCCTTCCGCTATCTGTCTTGGGAAATTGTCGCGATGACATATACCTCTTAATCCTTGTTCAGCCATCTCTAAGAAACCCATTTGTCCCCTTTTCTGTCTAACAACTTTTGATGTGATGGAGGATAGACGGTAAATAATAACGGTTCTTTACGTGATGATGGATGATTAATTTCTGCAACAAACTCCTTTAAGACTCGTGAGAGAGAGAAATCCATTGAATCTTTCTTTATAAAGAAAGTGTTAAACTGCACATGCTTAATTCTCTTGCTTAACTTCGCTTCAGAAACCTTGTTGAAGACCTAGAGGTTTTAAGAGATTAGTGCAAATATTCAGTGTCTTAGTGTTTGCATAATAAATGACATCATAAGTTTAATCTGTTAAAATGACGTCAGAAACGTAGTTATTTGCTGATAGATCTTGTTTGTTAATCTCTCTCTCTTTCTCTTATTGTCATGGTTTATCATCTTATGTTTGAGCAGAAAATATGAGTAAAAAAATCTAGTGATCGTTAAAAAAAAAAGTAAGTTGGGGATTTCAATGAATTTACACGTTTCATGGCACCTGCACGAAAAGTTATTTTTAATATTCGACCCTATCTTATCCATATTTATGTACAAAGGACTAGCAATCACACTGTTCAAGATGGCATAAAATTTTAAATTTTATAAGTTCATGAGATTCACTAAGATGAGTTCTTGCAAGTAACCCCAGGGCAGTTTCCTGGAAGATGAAAGTTGAAAATTGTTATCATATGCAGGGCTGTATTTAAATTTTTTCCGTCACGAACCATTATAAAAACGGAGCCCTCCCTCAAATCAGTGATTACCAATGTAGAAAATTCGAGAAACTGGCTTATCATGACACTAAGCTGATAAGATCTGTGAAGCACATGAATATTATAAAGGTAACAAAGAAAGTTCTGACGTTTTCTGTGGAGGTCTGTGTTCAATTGGACCTCACACAATGAGTTTAATGCGAATGTAGATAAGGCAAAGGTCAGTTGGTGTGGGTATATCCAACATACTACCTGGTTGTGACAGTTCAGTTAAACCGGGAACTTGCGTAAGGAGAGAGTGAACATGGGAATTCTACAGAGCATCATAAGGGTGTGTGTGCTGTACGAGTTCAAACTGGGGTCAAACGCCAGTGCAGCGGGGCCGAAGATATGCAAGGCTTTTGGTGAGGGTTCCGAGACTAAGTAGACAGTTCAGCGGTGGTTTAACAAGTTTAACGACAGTGACGAAACACTCCAAGACGCACCACGTGCCGTGCTCTGAAGCCAGCACTTCTGAATCGCAAATCCTGTTACAAGACAACGCTAAGGTCTACGTGCCTAGGACGACCCTTGGATGGGAAACATTATTGCATCCCCTATCCCATATAATCCCCGGACATAGCACCGTCCGATTATCACCTGTTCCATTCCTTGGACAATCACCTTAGAGGACACCAGTTCAAATCCCTAGTAGAGGTGCAACATGTACTTGATGCCTACTTCGCTTGACGGCCCACCAAGTCCTAAGGCGATGGAATCATTGCCTTCCAGAACGTTGGCATAAGTTTGTCGATGCTCATGGGAACTATTTTTGATCTTCCAGGTACGTCTTTGGTGACATATCAATGTTCGGAGGTGGTGGGTAAAAAAGCGACAGAACATTCTTGGTTACCTTTATAATAATACAAGTTCGTCTTAACAACGAAACAGTCATAAATTACTTGCGCTGACGGCTGGGTCCTGAGCTTTGAAAACTACTTCTGGAAGTTAGTCAACAATGGAAAGGGTTTGAAATTACAGTAAAAAAAAAAAACTGTGTCAACAATGGGGAAAGAGAAATAATGAATACTAATTCATAAGTAAAATGTTAATTACATATTTCTAGTCAAATAGGTTCTTGTTACTTGGATGGTTACAAATATTAAAATTATATAGCCATGCATAATAAATTTTTGAAATTTCCTCAACAAGAGCATCAAAAAAACTGGCCCGAGGAAATTTATCGCTCCCCGAAATTTGCCGCCCCTGGGTCATAGCATATGACGGCTCATGTGTAAATATGGCTCGTGTGTGCGTAAATGAGTATGTGAAATACCATTAGTAAAAGACGAACAACAATAAACACAATCTACAAGTTACCAATGTATTTCGCTAATACAATAAATAACGAACACAAATGAACAAATAACAATTTCTTCCAATAAACTAAAAAAAATGTCAATTATTATTAACAACGAATTACATATTTTTAGCGCTACAAAAGTTCATAATTTTCCATTTATTCGAAAATTACGCATGAGAATTTGTCCTTAAACATCTCATGTTGTTCAGTTTGATGTGTTCTATCGATTGATATGTCTTATATTTGGATAATATTTTATTTAAATAAAAATTAAACTTTAAGAACTAATGACAATTTTAGGTTATTTCTCATGCACTACTACTCTGTACTGTTATCTCGTTAGAGTCATAAAGAAGAACTTAATTAGAATATACGTATTTGATTATTAATTTCATCTCAAGAAGTGGCGTATTTCTTGTACAGCATCATGATGAATGCAGGCAATTAATGTACCAATATTATTAACTGAATTATTCGTCAGTGGTCAACGAAAGTTTTTGTTTGCTAACAATAATGACTTAGCAAACGTATCACAGTCATATAAATTTCCTCTGTATCACTTAAACACTTCTATACTGTAATTTTAATTGTGCACATTGAATTCCAAGGATATCACAAATATCTAGTAACTGACATATTGGGAATTTTTGTTAGTTTTTTTAATTTTTTGCTTTACGTGATGTTTTTGACATTTTACCAAACAACGTATTATATAAGTTTTTGTAACCTTCCACAAAAATAGTTTTGTAAGTGTATGAATTTTCTGATGACATTTACATCAATAGAAGTGCTGTCATCTGTTGTTCTTATATTCAGTAAAACTGTTCCTCTTTGCCGCCAACTACATTTTGTTCCTTATATCCACTTAAAAATAATTTATACCATAGTTTATTATCCGTCATAAGAGTCACTTCTGTTTTATTAGAAAGTTTTTGTTTTTGGTTGAAGTAGTTTTTTGGAAACTGCGTATGAAACAACAACAATAGTTTGTTACTTCACATCATATCAGGTAGTTGAGTCATCGACTACCATTTTAACATTTTGCTCCAAAGTGCGATGGAGTTAAAATAGCATTACATATATACCGTAAAGAGGGATTACTTGAAAAATCTTAGGCTATTTGGAAAAGTGGCATTTTTGTGTGTGTTACATGGTAAAATAATGAGAGAACTATGAAATATATGACGTTTTCTCCCAGACCAATGAAAAGTAGGCACTTAAAAGAATTCTAATACCAATTGATGCTTTTTTGTGTTTTTCCAATTTTCTGTAAATTGTCCCTATGTTTCCGTAATGAACAGTGATTTTTACCTGATTCAGCTAAATTTATTGATTTCAGAAGTTTCCTAATGAGGCGAATTAGTTTTATATTCCACTTCTTTTCTGGAATAAAACTGTGACCATTTTTTATGTACCATGTTTTTTCTACTAAAAATGATGATGTTGATCAGAGGATAGTCAACGATGACATTATTTAAGTTTTGTCTGAATCTACCTACAACCGCAGAGAACAAGTTGTTTCTCCATTGACTTTATGACTTGCAGCAAAGAATAACAATATGTGAATTTTTGTCCTTATCGTACTGTGTTACATTATTATTATTATTATTATTATTATTATTATTATTATTATTATTATTATTATTATTATTATTATTATTATTATTATTATTATTATTATAACAGTACCATATGATATTTTTGCAGAGAATTAACGTAAATATACACTTGTTAAAATGGTAGCAGGGAATTTTGTAAACCAATGTAAGGCAATTACTGATGTCATACATACATAAATTTCATAAAATAATGTAGGACATGTTTCAGTGTCTTAAAGAAGCCTCAAGAGCTTATCCATGGATTTGTATTTGCCAAAATTTCCCTTCATTGCTTGAAAAATTACCGTTTATAAAAGCATATTGAAAAAAAAATACAGGCCTTCAGGAAGACAAGCCTACCACTATAGTTAGTTTAAATTGGTTCAACAATTTATTGTGTTTAACCCTTTATTTGGCACTGTTGCTCTCAAGCAACATCTCATTCTATTGTGTTATCCGCACGAATTATAACTTCAGTGTTCATTTAATTGGCATTACTGCTTTCATACAATATTCATATACATGATTGGCGGGTCTCTTGTTTAGATATTTCTAATGTTCGTCAACAGGGAACAGTCAAATTTAGTAATGTAGAAGCTTTATCGCCTACGTTCCGTGAAAGTTATTTTTTTATTTGTGGTTTCTTGCTCTGTAGGAAGCTATTTCAACGAAACTGCTGCTAATTACTGAGAGTATTCCTATTATATTCAACCATAATAGGGCAATGCTGCTCAGTTGCAACACATACGACCTATTTTATGGCAATGTTGCTTTGAAATAATCATCCTGTATTTTGTAGCCAAAGTACAAAAATACTTTAAAAATTACGAAATTATGATCAGGAAGACATGATTCAACCACAAGAGCAAACTAAATATTTTAATGGTAATGCTATCAATGCTTGGCAATTAAAGGGTTAAGATTGTGCAAAAAAAAAGTCTCTCTTTTATTTAAAACAACCTAGGAAACATTTGTATGAAAGAAACATAGACATGTTGCATATCAATCTTCTCAGAAAGATGTGATCTTGCAAGTGGTTCTTTCCAAATAGTTCCATCTTTCACACAGCTCTTACTACTATGAAAAGACATACATTTTCCAAGTAACCCAGAAAGCAAGGCTACTTGGAAACAGCACATTTTAACTTCTGGGAGGCTTCAGTCCAGTTACAGAAAAATGGGCGCCGTTGTCCATTACAGACAGTCTTGCCGTTCTCAAATTTGAATGCGTGAATTGGGCGTGGTAAACCGACAAAGTCGTTTCTGGATAAATACCATGTATCTTACAAATATCATCTGTACCTAGTCGTGTATATCAGCTTTTTCGTTGTTTTATCATTTGTTTCATCAATGTTACTCCTCTATCAACGACCCAGTACAACTTTCAGTTCATACCAATAGGGTGTGCATGTAAAAGCTGACAATCAACAGACCCCAGCATTCAGTTCAGATTTATTGTCTCGTCACTAAAGTCCATAGTCGAAGAATGTGCTTCCATGTCTTGTGAAACATCACTGAATGCAGCTTATGACACAGCACTTTCCGCCATCTTAATGTGACTTATCAGGTTTTGCTCGCAGGGTGATGTGGGTTGCATGAATTAGCCCATGCATTTCTGCTAACTTTCGTCAACCGAATGAACTTCCTGTACCATTCCCCACCATCAGGATGACATGCAGAACAAGGATCTTCTGATTACTCAATTTCGACCGGATATATATATATATATTAGGGTGTTCTAAAACTGGCGCTCACGGACCACAGGACATTATTCTACAGGTCAAAATAAAGCAAAAAGTTTATATATTTGTATAGCTTTCGTGTCATGGTCTGGAGACACAAAATGCACTATGTGGCAACGTCGCAAATAAAGTACCACAGATTAGATCTACCAATCTATTAAATAGTTATATCGATTCTTTCCAGATGGCAGCTAAAGTCGATATTGATTGACACTAGCATCATTTATTAGTGTAGCAATCGTTTTAACTGTTTGCTGTATTCGTACAGCAACGCTAATGGCTCCAAGTTAATCTGCGACGTTGCTACATTGTGAAATTTTGATTCTCCATAGCAGGTGAAGGAGGCCCCGGAGGGCAAACCATCATATAACATTTTCGCTTTCTTTTGGTCTGTAAAATAGTGATCTGTGGTCCGTGGGCGCCATTTTTAGAACACTCGATATACAGTATATAATTCGATACATATAATTATATGTATGAGCTACTCGGAAACAATTAGAGTCTACATTTAAACAATTAAAGTTTTTAACCGACAGTGTGTAGAATGCCTAAGGTTCGACCGCAACAACTAGTAATTATTCAAACAATAAAGAAACGTAATGACATAAAACTTCAACAAATAAAAGCTTTTAAAACATTGAAATTACTTGAAGAAATAATAGCTTAAAAGAAAGTTTGAAATTACAAAATACAAGTTCAAATATACTGGTAATTATTATACGGACTATGAGTCTAATTAGAGCCAGTAGCTAGATGTTCGTTATAGAAACAAGTCTAAACAAATCAACAGTACATTATAGAAGTAGGAGAAAATACAGCAGCAAGAAACATGAATATTGTACAGAGAAATAAAATCTGTTGCGAAATTACGTAGGTTGAATTGTAAATACTCGTATTTTTACAATTTCCAACATAAAATTGAAATAAGAACTTAATTTATCATTTTCATATAGAGTAGGGATCTATTAATAGATTATAGTCCATAAACTCATTTCGCAAATGAAACTCGCTTAAATTAATCAAATTAGAATTGTTTAGTTTACTCAAGCGTTCAGTAAATATAAAAGAATAATTAGAATTCTGCAAGATTGGTTCGGGTTTTAATACTGTAGTGATTGTTTAATCAACGCCCACAATAATAATAATAATAATAATAATAATAATAATAATAATAATAATAATAATAATAATAATAATAATAATAATAATAATAATAATAATAATAATAATAATAATAATAATAATAATAATATCAAGACATGTGTTTGCGTGATTGATATAAATAACCAAATACCACCCTCCTTTAAAGAGAAAAATTTCGTTTCCAACCAATCATTTTTCTTAATCCATTTAACTTATACGAGCAGTTTATTATTATTATCATTATTATTATTATTATTATTATTATTATTATTATTATTATTATTATTATTATTATTATTATTATTATTATTATTATTATTATTATTATTATTAATGTATTTGATGCTGAAAACAAATAAGTTTTGATCTTTTAGTATAATATAGTTTGTAAATGATTTTTTGAAGTATTCAACTGCAGCTAGTAAATAATGACGTGTAGGTCTACATTGCATAGAACTTCGGCATGAGAAAAGAACGTTAGTTAAACTTTAACAAATACAATCGGAAACGGAGCAGATAACCTTGTGCAAAACTCCCGATTAGCAGCAAAAGAGAGGGGGAAAGAGAGAAAAAAAATTGAGCCGAATCATATATATTTCAGGTTTATACGTGGGGAAGAAAACAGCGTGAAATATTTACCGTGACAAAATGCATCGTTGCACAAGTTATTCTGAACACGAGAAACCGTTCAGCTGCTGTTCGTAATATTTCCAACTTCCCATTGAAGTATTCCGTGTCCATTAGCATCAAGATTTACCTTTTTCCTACTTTGGATCTACCTTGAACTCAAACCATATCGGAGAATTTTATTGGGAGCATATCGCGGAATTATATCTTGTACGGAAACCCTTGCACACTCATTGCATATTGACGAACTACATATTTTTGAATTGTGTATGTACAACTTTCTTTATGCTGGTATGGACCACCAGTCCACAGTTTCTCGAATTAAAAAAATAATAAATAAATAAACACGTGTTGATATTTATCTTTTCCACGATTTTGAGTTATCTCTGAAACTTTACACTTTTCCCACAGGTCCATATGAACTTTTTCTCTTATTTTGATGTGAAAAATATTTTTTTACAGTTCGTCGGTGTAGTTCATTAACATTTTGTATACAAAAAGCCTAAATGTCTGACTAGTAAACGTCCAGGTCTCACTGTTTAAGCTAGAAACTTGAAAATTTGACAGTCTCTAGGATTTGTAACCTGATACCAGTAAGGATACAACGAAGGGGGGGAACAGAGGTGGCAATTATTATATGTCAATATTTCCGAATCTCTGAAGGTTAGAGACATGAAATTGGCATATGGGTTTTTCATTTTTACTTAAGCACGTTTTTCATCGTTTGTTATATTTGACTTAGAAGGAAAGAAACGGGTGTGCGGTTGGGATTACAGTTATTATAATAAGATGTTCATATCTTGGAAACTCTTAAAATTAGCAACATGAAATTTTGAATTTATACTTTTAATTTAAAATAATTAAATATGCGTTTCACCGGCTTTAGATATTTGTTTTAGAAAAAGGATGAAAGTGGGGAAGCTTTACTAAGATACTATGCGTTCGAATTTCGTGTTGACAGCAGTAGCGTCTTCTCTGGGTGAGCAAGTCATGTGTATTAACGCCCAACGAAAACTGAAGAAATGAATATTCTATTATAATTAAACAGATAGTCAGAACTAGGCATTTTATTATTTTCAACGAGACAGAATCAACTGCTGAAGACGCTATCTCCGTAATGTTTTGAGGAGACACCTATTCGAGTAAGTCGTTGGCAACGCTTTTGGCTGCATTTTTAATGCTTTACAAGACTCATACTGCGCATGCGCTTCGTGTTTCGGACCTCGTGCTTCAGTGAAGGTGTTGATTAGAAAGTCAACGTCTTGAATTTTCTGCTTGTCTTAAGCGTTGGCAAGATTTATCTATGGATGTACATTTTTTAATAGCAATATGGAATATAATTTGTTTGGTATGATCTACAGACTTTTTTCTATTGTTAAACATATCGTTCAATTCATAAGTTAAGGGTTCAATCGACTTCTTGCTAAAATACATGTAAGGACGATAAAGAGAAATATAATTCTTCTTCTTTTTTTTATCCAATAAAGTTGTGTTCGAAGGGTCAGTCGATGAAAAAAAAAACAGCCTGGACGTTTAGCTACAGAATGGTTTTCCATTCTCAATTTTTCTTTCTCTAATTTTCATTTACTTTGTCGCTATTGGGTCATCCTCAAGACTCACGGTTTCGGGTCCTCTATCACTGTCTTGGAGTACTTGGTAAAAGTAGTTTGTTTTTTCCTTTCTTTAAGACATCGCTTTTTGTGTTGTCTCTGAATGCTACAAAAAGGAATTTTTTCACTTTCTTCGTTTTGAGATTATCTAGATAGGCATATTACATTGAAATTTGTAGCTAACCGAGAAAAGTTAAGATACAGAACAATCATTACAGACATTTTAAAATATGAAGTTATAAATTTACATACATTGTACGGTAGATTGTAGTTATTTTGGCTTTCTGATTTAGCAATGCTGGGTAGCCCCTTGTCTTTAGCGTTTACGATTGTAGTGGTTTCAGCTTTTTGAGATGGCTAGTCAAAGTGTAATTCAAAAACTATTCAAAGTCCTTTTTCATTAGTTTCTTATAAGGAGAGTGAGCTGGAATTCAAGATTTGTAAATAAATAGTTGCTTGTTTTCGATTTTCAGTTTCATATTTTGAGGGTATATTTTACTTATTTTCTAATTAAAAATATTGCTTATATAATAACATCCTCCTTGATTCATCTTTATAATTTGTAGACTAAATTGTTAGAAGAAAATTGCTATTTATAGGTTTTAGGTATTGGCGTAACTAGAACATTTTGCTTGGAACGGCCATGGTCTCTTACTTCCGAAAATTGAAGAAAACTTCCAGGACCACACGATATTCAAGAAATCGATGTGTGGCCAAAGCATAATCACTATTAAATATGTCGAATGCAAACACCACTAAAATAGTTATGTGTAAATTGAGGTAAACTTATCACATTATTTACAATCAATAAAAACATGTGAATGGGCCCAGCTTTGCTTCTGGGGAGAGGGGGAGGGATCCCCTCTAGTTCCGCGTATAGTTGTGAGGATGAATATTTTTTTCCTTTCTTGCCAACGCTCTAACAACCACGACAGCAGACGGCACTGGTTGACAGGAATTCTATATAAAAGGTGCAGACAAGGAACCGCAGTAATACGTGTGAGCAGTTGTTGGTCGAGCCTCAAACCTTAAAATGGTTCGATCCCGGGCTAAGTAACTTGTAATGAACAGCATCGTGTCAATGGGTTTTCTTGGGGTTTTCCCGTATCCTTCCACATTCTCAATCCACGACCTTCCAAAACCATTCACTTTCGTTAAATAACATCATCTTTAGCACACAGGGAATAATCGTGCGTACGTAGAACTGAAGCATTTAATTCCTTTCAGTTGTGAAAACTCCCACTACACACGATATCCGATTTTTATTTATTTACAAGACTTTTTGCTTAGAGAAATAGAACCCTGATAGTTAATAGTATTTTTTCTTTATATAAGCAGTAAATAAGTATATAAACTATCTGTTCCAGCAGAATATAAACAGTTAATTATTATCAAGAATGAACAGTATTGTTTGTTGCAACGTAGAAATTCGATTTTCTCAAAAACTACACATCAGAATTTACCCTTAAGCATTTCATTTTGTTCAGCTTAACACCATCTTTCAACTTGTATGGGTAATATACTTAAACATATTTTAGTTAAGGAAAAGAGAAAATTTAAGAGTTGAAGAAAATTTTAATCTATATCTCATTAACACTGCCTTGTTAGTATCATACTGAAGAGTTTAATAAAGGTATGTTTTATATTAGTTTCGCCTCAATAAGTGATATGGTTCTCGTACAGCTTCAATTTTTATGTTTACAAATTAATTGTTTTTTCTTAATTTTCTCAAAAACTACGCATGAGGTTTGACACTTGCATATATGATTTTGTTCCGCTCAATAAGATCTACCAAGTGGTATTTGTTTCATCTTTGGAGTTTTTATTTCTTTTTTTTTAGAATTTATTTAGTTTGTAAAGAATAGAGAAACAAAGTATTTAATGAAATTATATCTATTATATGTGTTGCCCATGACAGCGGCGCAAATCTGTTTTCAACATTGGGGAGGGGAGACGGGTAAGACCGTCCCTGTTTTTAAGCGTTGTTCACAATATTTATGAAGTTGAAAAACAATGCTGTGGGGAATCAGAGGAGCAGAGTTGTCTTCAACATTGGGAGGCGGCCAGTTTTAAGGCTCATTCTGAGTGACATCAATTTAATCTCACTTTCCTTTGTGGCAATCGGACACAAGTCATCACATTTCTCCTGAAAATAAAGGAAACATAATTCAAATCGGATTATTGGTGGAAAAAACAGTCCCTCCAGTTGCAAGATTGGAGGAGACATATCCCCGTCACCCCCCGGGATTTGCGCCAGTGGTCCATGAACACATAAGCTGGTAAAGCTCTCTATTACCCTTTAGGTAAAGCTCTCTATTTTATCTCTATTACCCTTTTGGGTAGATAATAGATAAAGTACCAGGCCTATCAAATAAATGTAAATAAATCGTTAAGATATGAAGCTACTTAGAAAACTCAATTTGCTCAAGTTTTAGAATTGGGCCAGTTTGCGGATAGAACTTACGTCATATAAGCTACTTCAAAAAGAAAAGGCTAAGTTATAAGAAATGTTTATTTTCTACTGACTGATGGAGATTCTAAGTTTTGTATATTTCTTTTTCGTTCTTACAAAGTTTGTGCCGTCATGCAATGGTTTCCAACTTCAATCAGTGAGAAAAGTTTCGGCTTTTTTGTCGAGACATGAGCAAAGAAGTTTCCTATGACGAAACCAACTTTTATATTCAATAATTATCGAATACTACCATAGCATTCTTTTGTCTAAGTGTTTAACGCCTTTAGCTTTGACTCGGAATATATAAATTCAGTTTTCATGTCAAATTGTATGTGCACTCTTCGTGTTGAATCATCATCAGCATAGGTCTTCTGCCATTACTGGCAGGTCACTTGCTGTAACTTGAGAGATTCCCACGATCTTCCGTTAAGCCCTTCGTCTTCATGTACGATTTTCCTGTTTTGATATCGTCTATTAATTGTAGTCTTCTTCGCCCTTTCCCTCTCTTTCTTGCCACCATATCCTCTAGCACGTCCCTCATAATATAGTTCCTTCTTATCCAATGTCCCAACTTCCTCTTCCTCTTCTTAATAACATTTAAAATTATTATTTTGTCACTTACCATTTCTAACAGTCTCTGATTCGTTTCCGCTCGACCCAGCTCATTCTCTCCATTCTTCTCCACATCCTCGTTTCGAAAGCTTCCAGTCTTTTTTCAACTCTTTTACGTAATGTCCATGTTTCTGACCCATACAGTACAATACTCCACACGAAGCATTTTATGAGTCTTTTTCTCAATTCTTTCTTCAATGTTCCACAAAATAGTACTTTCTTCCTCCTAAAGTCTTCTTTCACCATTCCTATCCTTGCTTTTTATTGCGTGTTCATACTTCATATCATTTCTAATAATACGACCTAGCTATCGAAAACTAGTCACCTGTTTTATTTTCTTCGCTGCTACTTCTATATTTGGCACCGACCCCTCGTTCCAATTACCATGGCTTTTGTCTTTTTAACATTAATTTCATTCCATATTCTACACAGCCCTTCTTCACGTTTTCTCACACCTTATTGATTTCCTTCTTCAGATTCCGCAACAAGTGCCATATCATCTGCAAAGCGTGTTGAAAGATTCTTTAATACTATGCATTTCCTTTATTTATTTATTTTGCCCTCTTGCAAGGATCCATCTTCTTGGGTGTAAATCATTAATCTATACGGCAAATAAGCTGAGTTTGTAGCTTGATCTAGAGTTTTTAAAGTATTTCGCCCCCATTTTTTGAATTACAGTGTATATTATACACTGTTACCTTTTACATTGTATGAATATAAATATATATGATACAATAAATTTGTTTTATTTTTATGCACTGTATTTTCATACTCATAATTCTAAATTGTGTATTCAATTTTTTAAAATCATGGTAACAATATATTATTTAATTTACGTTTCTTTATATTTTGGTGTATTGATTAAACTCTCTCTCAGTTCGCTGCTTCAAACCGGTAGAAAAGAACTTGCTAAAGCGTTCTGTACAATATTGTTCGTTAACGGTACATCGTTTCATACTATATACGTATATATATATATATATATATATATATATATATATATATATATATATATATATATATATATATATATATATATATATATATATATATATATATATATATATATATATATATATATATATATATATATATATAATAATTTAAAATTATTTTGTATATCGGAAGACTATATATATTTTCTTCTATTTTGTTGTTGAACAATTTGCATTGAAATATTTTATGATTTATTTATAGTTCCGATGGCCTCGTCACATCAATATATATTTGTATCTCTCTTATGTATTAAATTTAATTTAACTGAAGGTTCTTCTATTATTATATAAAATAAAGAATAATAATAAATATTTCTAAGAATTTTGATAATTTGAGATTTCTAATAAAGAATAAGAAGCAATTGATATTTAATTTGACAAAATTGTTAAGTAAATGGCAAACATTTTTGTTTCTAGTCGCGTAATCAGGTGAAAAAGTCCAATCAAACTTCCCTTCTGGCGAAAAAAATCGTGGTTCTTCTTTAAACGTACCAAATGGATACCAGAAGATGTTTTTAAGCACATCTATCGAGTACCATTTTGGTTCAGAGAAAACTTATTATTCTCACGTTACTTGCATCTGAAACTTTTCTAAAGATCAAATATAAAATGAAAGACAATAGTGATAAGTGAAAATATTTGTGATATGATACTTTAAGAAGTCCAGGTTCCAAGTCGCAACAATGAGTTTGAACCAACATCTTTGTTCTTAAAATAATAAATAGACTAAATATTCTTAATCTTTTAAAAAGAATTTTGCAAAACATAATTACCATTGTTTCACAAGTATTTACGATCTAATTTACGTAGTTTGTGTCCGAAAGCCTTGCTTATAAATTCAGTAGGTAAAGAATAGCAAAACTTTGTATGTCGTTTTTACAATTACATTCAAATCTATTTTTATCTTTTTATTTTAATTCTTTCGTCAATTCTCAAAAGATTAATAGCGCTTGACAAAAAAAAATGTCCAAACATAATACGACACATAGTATATCAATCGATAGATGTAATTAACCTGAACATAATGATAGGGGTGAGTATAAATCCTGATACATAATTTTCGAGAAAATCGATAGAAAGTATTTTTTGTAAACTTGAAAGTTAATGGTGTACGATAATGACACCTTCTATTAGGCTGATACCGATACTGAAGTATAAAATGACAGTATGCTATAAGGTTAAGAAAATATAGCTCAAAATTAAGTTTAACCTCGCACGATTATGCTCTTTAGGCTAAGGGAGACGATGATGAAACCAAGTGAATGATAATGGAAGAATTCATGGACTGAAAAACTGGGAGGAAACGGGAGTACCACCGAGAAAACCCACTTACATAATGTTATCTACTACAAATTTACTTAGACGGGGATCGAACCAGAGGTTCCACGCACCAGAGGTAAGCGCTCTACCACTGAGCCACTGTGATCTCTTGAATACATAGATAGATAGATTTCACGTGGTGGTCAACATAACATGCTAGAAGATAAATTCTGATGAGTAGTTTACGAGAAAATTTTACAATAAAGAACTTTTATGTCGTTTAAAGTACATAGTTTCTATCAATCACATATATTTCATATAGGTTTTATCCTATTGTAATAGATTTATTATTTATTTCATCTTGTGCTTATTACACATTATTTTTTTAAATATACACTATTGCATAGTAAATTGTATCTATTATAGTTTGATTTTTTGTAACAGTGACGCATTTAATATTAACAGTGACACACATAATCCTAACAGTGACACGCATAATCCTAACAGTATCATGTATAATCCTAATAGTAATGTATGTAACTCTGACACTATGCACATATTACTTATTAATTAAATAACTCTAAGATTTTACACACGAGAATTGTACTGAACATAGTTTTCTTCTTTCCTTGATATTTTTGTGGATTAGATTTTAGATTATAAAACGCCTTTTCTCGTTAAATTAATTTTAGATAGGCTTCAAAAAGTACAGGTACTCTTATGGCGTTCACAAGAACGATCGGTCATCGAAGTTCCCAACCTAAAGTTGACCTACGACCTCAAATTGGGTTTACTTTCGGGTTTGATGGTACTTCCATTCATATTCTTAAGAAAAAATCATATACATGCGTATTGTGAGACTTTTTTTTTGCTTACTTACAACGAATCACTCCAAATTCTACTCACAGAACATTATTGTTGAACAGTCAATCATAACGAGCGGAGTGCAGAATATTACAGTGATTGATTATTGTTTTAATAGTAACCACTCTTAATTTCTTATGTTACGCTGGACAGTAATCTAACTGTTGTTATTAGGATCACACACTGAAACAGTGAGCTTGTACTGTTAGTACGCCCGTTACTCCACACGATAACTTTAAGAACGATAGTGAATTTTTGAATTCTGTTTCTTGGAATGGATTCAAAAATTCAATCCTTTCGAGTTCGTTAATCGGCTCAATCATTTAACAAGTTCACGGGTAACGTTCATTTTAATCTACTATATCGTTCAAAATTCATAGCATTCCTTAGCTTCTATGCAACCTGTACATCAGCAAAACATTGTTGGTTGCCTATGATAAAAGTGATATATTGCTTCAGTTTACTGCTATAAGTTAAATCACTTTTAATTTTCCACCTTTTAGTGTGTTTACCAGAAATTGCTAATTCCTTGTTGTACATTGAATTGTAATCTAACAATAGTTATTAATTTAATGTGTTACGTTAACAATCGTTCATAATTCCTTGTCTTACGTTGGATTGTAATGTAACAAAGATGTAACGACAATATAACTATCAGTGCTTCGTTGTGATTTTACTAAAAATTAAAGCTATTAATATTCCGTAAATTACTACAAAAAACACACAAATTATCCATTAGCTTTAACGTTATGGACAAAAATTAAAATATGTAATTTACTCCACAATAGCTAAATTCAAAATTGTGAATAGTTGTGTGAAGATTAGTTACAAAAGAATTACTAACTGGATTAAGTAAACTTGATATGCAAATCATGGCAAAACTGAAATAATAAAATATTTCTATAACACAATATCTGTGGAGTTATTTTAACAGACGAAATGAAAATGTTTTTCAATAACGGATTTTAATTTAGTGATAAGTTCGAAATAAATTGGAAAATTTTATTTAAAAAAAAAATTGAGTTTGAGTTTTTGTGTTTTGGGTGCTCGTTCAACAGTGAGGTTTTAACAGACAGAACTTAATATTAACGGGGATCCGAACTATGACAAGAGCTTGAGCCCAGCCCCACCACACTATTTCATCTCCAGGAAAATCGATTGATTACAGAATCACGCCACCGCCACTGAACTTTTTTAAGACATATTAAAAAATGTGAATCTGGCTTCTTATCGAAAACTATGGTAAGTGGTGGCAAAGTATTTTTGCTTTGGGGCATTGTTAGAACCCGTTACCATTTTTGTCTTGCACTGTATAGGTTTCAAAGCTAATTCAAGAGAATAATCATAAATTGATGGTTTCAGAAAATAAAGTCTAGAGGATTCAATGAAAAGGAACGAACAAACTAATTATAGTAGAAAAGTTAACCGAGATAATCGATAATGTGAACTCATTACTGAAAACAATGTGAATAATTAAGCCTATATGCCTAAAATAAACGGGACATTTCCTTGAATTAAAAATAGACACAGAATATAGGGTATTAGTTGCAAAAGTTCTCGAAAGAGACTTTTACGTAGGCCGTAAAAAGGACAAAAGGAAAATGTAACTTTGGATCGTAGGAAAATGAATTATTCTTATTGAAATTGCTTTTGCATGTGGCGGAGTCAGGTGTCTCAACATTGATAGCCATGAACCAAAGCCAGATTCCTTATTTCAGACTTTCCCAATTAGTGTGTTGTGAAATTTCAGACTTTGAAACGAACTTTTACGCTATCCTCAAAACCTATATTATTGTATTTAGACTTCATACAATAGATTTTACGAGCAGACCCTATGTTCAAGATGAAGCCTTTAAAAATAAGTTGAAATCAATGATGAGACAGGTTGTAATAGTCAACATCTGCAGCAATGTTCCGTTCTAATCTAACCTACCAAAAGGTATCGCGATGTTATGGGTGGAAATAACACTTCGAAACAAATTGAAGTATTTGAGCTAACATCCAATGGTTATGCGCTTTACGCTACAAAATGACCTTAAGATTCATGAAAGTGACAATGTATGAAAGAATTAGTAAAATGATAATGAGACAGGCGATGGGAAAACACCAGAAAATCCATGGGTACGATGTTGTCCATTATAAATCTACATGGTCTTGGATCTTGCACCAGGGTTGAGTGTTCTACACTTGACAACCCTTTCCTCTCTCAATCTCGAGCAAAAGATTTAGAAGTACTGTCTTAAGTCATTAATATTTCAATCAGCAGTCGCTCATAAGGAAAGTTACATTAGTGGAAATTAAACTTCTTTCGCTTAAAACTAAAGAAAGCAAAAGTACCTAATGTGTTAATTATTGTATACAATTATTAGTACATTAGGTAAGGTTTCTTCTCTTAGTGTAAAGCAAATAAATTTTAGTTTTTAACGTAACTTCCCTCAAGAGTTCCCAGTCTTCCGTAAACATAAGGACGTGAATCACAAAAACAAGTTGATTAATTGTCTACAAAACGAGAATCACTTCTCCTCCCGAAAACAAGTAAAGACGGATCGTTCTAAATTCGAGACGAGACGAAAATAATGATACTTTTCGTTTCGATTTCGAGACGAGAATCGAGATTAGATATTTCACGAGTCTTAGGACAGCACTAGTTCACTTTAGTCTTAGATCTGAAAACTGTTTTACTGCTACGTATACAGAGAAATAAAAAAAATTATTAAATGGTAAAGTGATTATTGGAACACAATAAAGAACATTTATCAACATTTAAAGATAAACAAGTAATTATACAATGTACTTCAACAATAAATGTAGTTTAAATATCCCACCCTTCGTGAATCACTCGTTACACGGAAGAATTCTGGTTACTCCTATATGAAATTAAGGAAAAAAATCTCAGCCTAGATTTTTGTACATAAAACAACAGAAGACGAGAACAAATTCGAGACAGAACGAGAATTGTTTTCGAATATCGAGACGAGACCAGGAAACTTTTTTTTCGTATCGTCTCGCCTCGTGAGCAACACTAAACTTGACGTTAAAAAAAAAGAAATGATGTGATCAAAAAGTGAAAGCGGAAAATCCTCAAAGAAGCTAATGTTCTTCTTTGACTTTAACAGTGTCCTTCACCGTAAACTCGTACGATCTGGAATCGAACCAGGAACTTTTCTTATCAAAGGTAAGAGCTCTGCCCCTAAACCAGCATGACTAAGCACGAAATATCGAAATTACGGAATTCCAAAAAAAAAATCAAGAATTACGACAGTCCGACTTCCGAAATAGAAATTGCAATTCCCAATATCCTAAATAAAGCCTATAATTACGGCGAGAAAAGTCTTTGCATTTGATATATGCACAAGAATGTTAATGGCAGATCGACAATATAATTTACGTATTATAATACAAAGCAACGAATATACTTGCTGATATAAAATTTAACAGCTTACCTTTACGACGAAAAAAATTCAGTGATGAACGGTAAGATAAACACAACAGAAAACATTTATTTTACAATTACTAAGTTTACTTTATTTTTTTGACTTTGTTCTCTTGCTATTAGTACTTGGTTTTAAGTAAATGTAATTAGTACAGCAAGACACTCACACGCATTAACATATATAACACACGCACTTTCTAAAATACAATTTTGAAAAGAAAAACAGCTATTTGTTTCTTTCGTCAAATGATGATAATATTTGTTGACCCCAATGAGAAACAGGAGGGGGGAATATTTTTTGGGGGGAACCAAAAATGCAAAACACGTGATGTTAAACTTACGAGCGTAGGGAAAGATAGAACTTGCTCGCGCGACACACGGTTCAACAACTACCCAGATCGCCAAATAGCTCGTGCTACGTTACGTTGGAGCGCCTACTTGATCTGACATATGTACGCGCAAGCGTACTTACTAAGAAAGATGCGCGGAACTCACTGACAATGCTGGCATTCAAATTCTAGTGGGAGTGGGAACGTAAAAACAAGTTCTTTTTTTTTTTTTTCAAAGAAAGAAGGTCCGGCCGTGTGAATGAAAATACGTTAAGTTCTTAATTTTTCTCCATCATTTAATTTCTCTTTTCTTTCTTTCAAAACCAAATAGCACTGCTATAGTGCCAGATATGGTGTGGGTCGTGGAACAAGTGAGTCAAAACTTGTGAGTGGGTCAGTAGGTCTTGGATCAACAGAACGTGACCCATTGCGACCCACCGTGACCCACTTCGACCCACCGACTCACTAAAGCCCACCAACCTACTCTGCTCAGTGCATTGAAGGCAGCATATTCTGAACATTGGTGAATGTGTCTACGTTTTACTTTCAAGATCTCTATTTGTTTTATTTTTTCATTTGTTTCTATTTATTACGAGTATTATTATTGAGATGAGTATATATAAGTGAAAAAAGATCTAGGACTTTTGGATATTTATATTTGTAGTTGTAACAATAATAATAGAACCTACTACTGGGCTCTCGAGACAGTTGAATTTTACATTATTTTTCATTTTTTTCTTTTCCTGTGCGTTGGTCAATTTACCTCGATTTCAAACTTTAAAATTTCATCTTATTTTCCACTCAAAAGTATCTGTATTCAACAAGGAAATAATTATATATGATAATTAAATTTAAATTCATCGTAATATGACTCATGACAAACGCTTTACCATTTTATAACGTAAAGGTCAGATTCACTGGTATTGTAACAGAGCGGTGCTTGAGCGATTCAAACTCCGATTAGCGATAATTTCACAGCCTTGTTTTGTTACAAGTATAAACTCTTTAGTCAGTGGAGAGGAGAATCGAGTTGATGAGTTCTGGTGGGTGGTGGGTCAGATTGCGTAATGGTGGGTAGTAGATCAGAGTGGGTTGTAGTGGTTCAGAGTAGGTCATGGTGGGTGGTGGGTCATGATGATTCTTGGGTGATAGTGGGTTGTGGGTTATGGGTCACGATAGGTGGTGGAACAGTGGGTCATAGGTCAAGTTTTCATTGACCCACGCCATCTCTGTACACTATACACAATGCGAAAGAGTTTGGTTTGGTTTTTAGTAAACCAAACTCCTTAACAAGCTAAATTTTACCAAGTCTACGTTTATATAGTATAGTATTTACACCAAAATAAAAGAGGTATACTTTAAGATAAACGAACCTTTGAAAATAGGAAAATATTTAAGTATTAAGATTTCTCAAGTAAAATATTATTTAGTTTCCTCTTAGCTTTGTGTTCCACGAAGAAATTAGTATTTTGCCTCCTGAAAATTATACTAACCTGCTTACCTCAACAGCACTGCAGGTAGTCTAACAAGCAAGGATGATGCCTATAATCACTCTCATGGAAATTGATTAATATCTTGGGATCAAGCGGATGGATCTTCTCCATCAACAAACTCGATTCTTAAACTTTTGGTCAAAATTGATGGTGATTCAGAAAGTAGATCTTGGAAATTTGGATCTCCCGGACGGACACATGGACAGGCAAGGTTTTTGGTATATCAAAAAATTTATTTAATGGAAGAATTAGGGAAAATACAAGGAACGACTCTGTTAAACGTTAGTTTCAGGCTACATGTTAACCCGTTAAAGCTAAGTAAATATGATGTGTCCTTACGATAAAAATTCATTAAAATCAATAAAGAACTTTTTTTTTCGCATATAGGGAAACTAATTACTGGTAATTGCATAATGAAGCCTTCATTGTATTTTTTGTAATTTTTTATGCAACGTTTTGGATAGAGGTTGGACATCTTTAACATTTATTCTTAGCAGAAAAAAAATCAAAAGATTTTGACATTTTCCAATTGCCCTTATCAAATTTAATTTCTTGTTTTTCTTGATATACAGGGTGTCCGAGAAGTCCTTCCCTGATTACAGAAATGGATAACACAGGCTAGAAATAAGATAGAAATATGAAACTGGTGTTGAATTGTTTACAAACTATAAAAGTTTTTGTCTGTGTTAGGTTTGTTGTCAAGGATGAGGTCTACCAAACACGTGTACCAGATCTTGAAACCCTGCAGCAACGAATAACCACAGTCGTTGCATCGATCCCTCCAGTGATGTTGGCTAATGTGTGGATGGAAATTGAATATCGCCTAGATGTGCTACGTGCTACCAAGGGTGCTCATGTGGAAGTGTACTGATGTGACCAAAACTTTTATAATACTAATAATAATGTGTGATACTAATACTTATCATTAGAAATGGGAGTAACATGAAGTGTTGAATTTTGATGAAAATACTAATGGTGTGTATTTTCAATTTAGCTATTCTGAGTCAATAATTAATATGTTACCTAGTTAATACCAAGTAAGCGTGTGCGAGGGGCGTCCTAAAACTATAATTACAAACAGAGACAAGATTGCCGCTGCAACTTCCGTAAAATGTAGTGTCCCGACTCGTAAATTTACTTTTGGGAGATACCTCCTATACATGTGTTAAAAATTTCAAATTTCTCCACTCTTATTTGCAAAATCCTTCTACTGTCAAGTTGAGAGATATATATTTCAATATTTATGCTGTTTTATATAAACTTGAAAGTATTAAATGAGTTTCTTGATTGCTGAGAAAGTTCATCTGTCATCGATTTTCAGCAAATTTGTCTTATAAAGTTCGTCTTTCATTCATTTTAGGAAACGTTTCTCATAAAGTTCGTCCTTCATTGATTTTAGAAATTATTTTTCATAAAGTTTGTCCTTCAATGATTTTAGAATGCTTCTCATAAAGTTCATTCTTCATTTATTTTAGTAAATGTTTCTCATAAAGTACACACCGCTATTACTCAACATTTAACAGGTTAATATTTAATCTCCATTTAACGTTTAATAGATTTGTTCCATCTATTATCCTGAATTCTTGGTATAAATAGCAATAATCATTTTCTTTTCGAAAATTTGACTAAGTCCGAACCCCCACTTTGGCGACCCATAACTCAAAGACCAAAAGTTGGCAGAGAAAAAATTCCACATGCATACTACTCAAGTCAAGTTTACTACCAAACCAAGTTTGGTCAAATCTAATAATTTATATATGAATGAAAGATTATGGTTTAATAGAGAGAGCAGCAGCGAGGCTGTTTACCCTCAATCACGATAAACCGAATGTCCGACACGTGCTCTACATTAAACGTTCACATAAAATTTCTTTAAAAATGTACTAAAAAATAAGCGCAAAATTAAAATACAGGTTGTGGAAAGACTAAAACAGGAACTAACTAACTCTATGGCCTGTGGAACCCAGAGGTTCAATGCTGCGTTCACAAAAGTTCTCCCTTGACTTATGCTCTTAGCCAACTAGATCCAGTTTCCACTTGGTATTTCTATTTCTGCGAATTACATCTTAATGTTGTCCTCTCATCTGCGCCAAGGTCTTCCTAATGGTCGTTTTCCGATTAGACTTTCAGTTAAAACTTTGAAATCGTTACAGCACGGCCAACAAGAGATGGTCTCTGACGTTTCTTACCACATGCGGTGGGACATTGCAGCCCCTACTTTGATACCAGTGTTACCAACCACGATCACTCTGTCTTATACCATTAATTAAATTGCCACTACAGTTGCACCGAAAAAAACCTTGACACACGAGTAGTGGCAATGTCACTGCGAGCTGTCAGAGACGTTCTCTTACTGGACGCACTCTAGTACTTTCTTCCAAATAATAAAATTATGTATGTATCTATCAGTCTGTCTGTCATCAGCTTATCACATAGAAAAGAGTAGCCTAGAATATTTTGTACACAGATAGATTTCACCAGATATAATCGCCTACGGAGGAAGGGAACTATGGGAGACCACAATGTGTGCATAAAATGAGATGATAAATACCCGGGATACTGGATGTTAGTGTTGAATTAATAGTTTATGGGATCCCTGAGATGGATAGTAACTCCCCCAACGCCGTTCATTTCCAATTTTAGCTTCCATCGTCATAAAGAGTTGGGAGGGTGCTGTGAAAAAAATAACGTGTCGAAAATTACCTATATTAGCGTGACATTGATAGTTTTCGGGGTCACTGAAATGAATAGCGACTTTCTCGAGACGCAGTTCGAGTCCAAGATTATCCGCATCATCATGGAGGGGGAAGAAAATAACATGTCCAAAACGACCGATAAAAGTTTAGTTGATTAGGATTTAGGAGTTAGGATTTAGATTTCTGGACTCTCGGCATCATATGGCCATTTAGCCCGTCATGTTTGAGGGATGATGTCCCTCGGCGAGCACTCTATCAGGAGAAAGGGAAGGAAGAAAGGATTGGGGAAGGAAGGAAGCGACCTGGGACCTAGGTACCACTCCGGCATTTGCCTGGTGTGAATGTGGAAAACCCAGGAAACCCTCATTCAAGGTTGCTGGCCTGAAAAAGCTGTTACACTTTTTTCGACCGAGTGCCCCCACCGGGAATCGAACCCGGGACGATAAAAGTTTCGAATCCATAGTTTTCCGAATCGCTAAGCCGATTGGTGACAGTCTTGATGACTTTTGAGTTCAAATTTAGGGAAGGAAGGGACATGGTAGCTATTTTAGGGAATGACAAAAGCATTCGTTATTTGTTTATTTATTACACTCAATTAACATGGGCAATGCCAAAGGTGTTGCTCTTCGTTACTTATACATTTCATTCATATTGACAGGGCCAAGTCCGAAGGCATTGCTCTTTCTTACTGAGTTATTTGACTCATTTGTTTATATTCAAATATACAGGGTGTTAATGAACTATACCGACAAACTGTAAGAGGTGATTCCTCACATCAAAATAAGAGAAAAAGTCCATATGGACCCATAGCGAAAACTACATAGTATCAGAGCTAGGGCTGTCCAAAATCGCGAAAAAGTTAAATTTTAACTGGTCCTATTTCGAATTTCAAAAACTGTCGATGGTGGTCCTTATCAGCATAAAGGAACCCACACATACACAATACAAAAGTGCATATTTCATCGATTTTCAACAGGTATATAGGATATTCCCTACAGGGTGTAATTCTCAGATATGCTCTCAATAGAGTTTTCAGATACATATCCTGGTTTCAAGAAGGATTCAAAGTAGGCAGAGACAAGCCTTAACAACAATGAACATCCAATGCTTTGGAGGGAATTCGGAAGTGTTAGAACCGGCAGCTCCATGTTTTTTGTATTCGGAATAACGTGTGATGCGATATATTTCGTTACGGTATATTTCACGTTTTCTTCACTTATAAGAGTGAAAGAAAACATCACAGCATTTGTTTTCCCGAATACGAGAGACCGTGCTGCTGATGATCCTTAACATTTCCGACAACGCGCCAAAGGACACTGGACCAATCATAAAATCAGAACATATCTCAAAATTCGGTTGATGGTATGTCTTGGAATTTAACCCTGCAGGGAATAATCTGCACACCCATTGAACATTAATGACATATGCATTTTTGGATTGCGTATGCTTGACTTCCTTTACGCTGATAAGGACCATCATCCACAGTCTCTCGAATTCGAAATAGGGTCTCTTGAAATTTGACTTTTTCGCGATTTTGGACAGCCCTAACTCTGAAACTATGCACTTTTTCCCACAGGTCCATATGAACTTTTTCCTCTTATTTTGATGTAAGGAATCGCCTCTTATAGTTTGTCGGTATACTTCATTAACACCCTGTATATTGCATAAACCTTTTCCTCCTCGTGTGAAGAGTGGGTATTTCAGCTGATTCTAAATAAGAATTTTTTCAAAAATCGAGATCAATCAAAATCAAAAATCAAAAAAAAAATTATTAACAAATAGTTGGGAAATGTATTAATATTACACGATCACATATTCTTTTTTTTTATATTTGCTGGGCTACATATTAAAAGTTCATTTCGGAACATTCCCCCCCAATAAACATCTTCAATCATAAAAACAAAAACAAAATCTTCGAAACTTTTTTTATGTTTGATATATATCTTAGATTATTACGGATAACTTTTGAACTGCGTTAACGGGAAAACTTACATAAACTATTTCAATTTAAATTTACATTCAATATTTTGCTTGTCGGATTCAAACTGCTTCTCCTCTCGTCTTTGAATCTTCCTCTTGAAATTAAACTAGATTTACATGTATGAGATCAAGTCACTTAAGTACGTATTAAAACAGTAGCAAATATCTCTTGCTATTTTATTTTCCATTTTATTTATTTTTCCAAAGACCTCTTCTTCTATCTCCTCGTTTCTCTCTCTCTTTCTCTTCTCCAGAGCAATTCTATTAAGATTACAAATAATCTGTGTTTTTCTCTCCCTCTTGCTTTTTTTCCTTTCTTTTAATTGTTGAGTTATTGGGTCAGAACGAATCGATTTGAAAGTGGTCGACCAATTGCCGATTTCAGCCGCAGCTCACCGTGTTCTAATTTTAATAAAGCAAATTGTTTCTGATGATTCAAGGGACATTTTTTTTTATATATGACGTCAACAAGGGCAAAGCCAAAGAGAATAAGAAAAGGTCTCTATTTTCTCTGAAATAGGTTTTCCATACATATTTATATATTATATGCCAGTGAAAGTTGTGCACTTTTTTGAGAAGGTTTTCGAGAAAATCGAGAAAAACGAGTTTTTATTGCTAAAAAGTATATTGTTCATTGTCAGTCTGGTACAATTGATTTTTTTCTGTTGGAAAATATAGGTGTATCAAAAACGGCTTTACAAGTTTGAAAACTCATATTGATTTATTAATTCAACTTACAGACATAGTTTTGGTGTCATTTTGTACCAAATACATCGTTTTTTTTAAACCTTATAGCTAAAAAGGCTCAATGTGGCTTCCATTAGTAATGGTTCACACATCCCATCTGAAGTCAATTTTGCAGTACATCGTCTTTAGACGTACGGTTACAACTTGAAGATTTGTTGTGTTTTACCGAACATCCAGTTTTAATTAATCACTTACGCCAGTGATAAATAGTAGGCCTACTGAGAGGATCTGTACCATACTTTGTACCAAAATTACGTTGCACAATTGTCGCAGACTTGGATTCTTCAAACCGAAACACAAAGTTAGCACGCTTGGGACCAGTAAAGGCAACCATATTTGCTACAACTGCCCCTAGCGCTTGGGGTGGCTTATTTTTGAACTAGTGTGGTACATGAGTCAAAACTTGATGTAATTTGATACAAAATGCCATCAAAACCGTGTCTGTAAGCTAAATAAATAAATAAATATGACTTTTCAAAGTTGCAAAGTCCATTTTGATACACCCTGTATTATTTCTTTAGTTATGTACCATATATGATAAAAGTAGATTTAACAAAGCGAGAACAATGTGCTCTTCATTGAAAATAGGAAAGCTTTATGTTAACTATACAGGGTAATAAAAGACTTACCAACGTATGGTAATTTTTATACGTTTAAATCTACTATTACCTACCTGGAAACTCGTTTTGATGGACAGTCTTAACAAGGAATTGGAGACGATTTCAATACAATACGTCTTCGCATCTTTTCTTTCGTGAAATTCAATCATCATCAAAATTTTGGTGAAGATCGGGTGAGTTTTATTGATTGCGGACGATATATAACTTACTATCCTTGTTATAAGATCTTCTTTAAAGAAAAATCATTGGGGGACGAAAATATGTACTGTTAAGTGGTAGATAGTACCGTAGGCTATCTGTTCTTTGATTTCTGTTAACGGTACACGATACTTCTAAAATTGACACGCATCAATACATGGCAGATCTAGAGGGTAAAAACTGGGGGAGCCTGCAAGAATCCAGACTATGATAGGTTTTTATTATTATTATTATTATTATTATTATTATTATTATTATTATTATTATTATTATTATTATTATTATTATTATTATTATTATTATTATTATTATTATTATTATTATTGCTCAGACGCGCCTCTTCGGTTTCGGCACCTGAAGATTTGAACCGAAACGGGCTATCATCATTGCAATATCATTTTTCAACCTTTATTTCATCATTCATATTTATTTGAGGAACAGGGACAAGGACAAGGACGAGGACAAGGTTGGATTTAACAAATCACAACGTTGAACAAGAAAACAAGAAAACTAACAAAACAAAACAAACAATAAAATTTGAGAGAAAGAAAATAGAAAAATAGAAAAAAAACAGGATCCTAACTACTAATTATTATCTGATAATGAGTAATCTTCCTTTATATAATCTAACTAATGTACTTTGACTCTGACTCGAGTCGAACTTGACGTCAGGCCTATCATTTTCATCATTCGTTGCTTCTGCTCTATACTTAGCCTTTCCCGTACTATTTCCTCTTCTTTTTTTCCCCGTTCTGTTCAAGTTTTTCCCTGTATGATTTTTTTTTTTGTTTCACCTGTATGTGTAATTTGACTCTCTCCTGTGCGAGAATTCACCACATTCTCCAATTATATCACTAATCACACACGTCGCTTAGCACTTTTTAGCCCTATCCACACTGAATTTTTGTAGTTTGGACACTAGCACACTATCTTACTCCTGTGTGAGAAACACAACTTAACACTATTTCACTACACTCATTTCACTCACTACATTCCCCTGTCGTGTATTCTTCTCTAATGCCTTGTTTATCTTATGTTTCTAATTTATGTTCCTCGGTTGTTTTGTACGTCCTCGATCCCTCAAGCAACGGCTTGGGGCCCAGGACCCACTCAGAGCACTTAGTGTGGGCCCTGGTCAGTGGTGTCCCACCGCCGTCGCACCGGAAACGGAAATGGCGCCTACGCAGCTTAGTCACGGAGAGTCACGTTATCTTTCGTATTGATTCGTAACGTTATATAGTTCCATGATATCTTATATATTTGTTTATTGAAGAACACGACGTCCCGCCACCGAAACTCAAAATTCACTCCGGCCCGACGCATCCGGAGTTCCATTCCGGTTTGTGCCGGGGATGTGTCGAGCCCACATTCACTCACGCTATGATAGGTATATCATAAGTTTAATATAAGCTTTCAAAAGTATATAAATAATAGCTTAAATTATTTTGCCACTTAAAAAACTGGGGGGTCTTGCCCCCCTCGGCTCCGGGCTAGATCCGTTACTGCATCAATGACATACTTACTTCAAACAGTGATTAACATAGCTGCTACTTGTAATATATATTCAAAAATACAAAGAACTAATGATCATTCCACTACCTACATAGCACTAGTACGTCCACAGGATGTCCGAGACTGAGCCCGCAACGGACGACGGGACATCCCGGGATTATCCGAATGTGCTCCCGGGACATCCACAGGATTTCCGCGGGAGATCCAGATGTCCGCTGATATCCCGGGATACGGGATATTCAACGGGACCACGAAGGGATGTCTATTGGTTTTCCCTCGGACCTCCTGTCCCATCTGGAACGTCCCGTGGACATCCTACATGGGAATCCTTCAGGACGTCCCATGCAGGACGTCCATGGGATGACTTCTCATTGTCCCGATAATCTCGGGAACCGAATGGGATGATTGGGATCAAATTGGGACATCCCAGGGACGTAGTGTGCTATGTGAGTGGTAAAATAATACCCACGCTTGAATAAATTTCTAATTGATCTTTTGATACTAATTCAAGACCTCTGAACCACATGGAACTATTTTAAACCATCCGGCTCGTTGGATCAGAAGAAAAATAGCCTCAAAGATCTTCGAAGTACCGCTTGTGTCAATAGTAAAATTGGGCAACCGCAGCGGGGGGATGGAGAGAACAATTACCCCTTGGACTTTCGAAAGAGGTTCAGTTCTTCGAAATTTTTGTCAACACATATTAGATTTGCTTATTCACCCACTTTAGTACTTAATATATTTACTGTCGTTAATAACGTTATGCAACGTGCATCAATAATAACGGTTTTACATCAAGTATTAACTGCATCAAGGTGTGTATATTCGCGACTTCGCTTGTCTATCTGCCTTTATCCTCCATTCCTCAGAAGTTTGTGCTTCAGTCTTACATTTCTAATAGTACATTTTATATTAATTTGAGGACCTTAAGTTCAATGGAATGAATTGTTAAACACAAACGTCCGTGGAGTGCCTAGAAAAGCGATTGTAAATGTGAGATATATTGTATATTACTTCAAATTCAAACTGTATATTTATGAATATTAATTTGTATCAGTATACAACTAACGAGATCGAAATATAAATGCTATTTACACGTGCCAATGCTAAGCAGAAGTACGTAATGCGGTTGCTATAGCGTCAAAAAGAAACTCCCGGTCCCCATAGCCACCGTAACTAAGGCTACAGGGCTATTTGCTTTCATTTTATTAAGTACATAAAGGATACGGAAAAGAAGTTTACATTTAATGAATCACTAATTATATAGCGCATCATAAACAAGGGCTGCAAGACCTCCTGAGAGTACATGTATCATAGGATTGAATTTTTAAGTTTAGTTATGGTAGATATGCGTTTCCTATTTTGTCTCAGTGCTGAAACCAATAGCTCTCATCTGCTATGTCCCACTGTTTTTTGCTTCTCTCAATGTATTGCAAAAATCAAAGAATTCTAACAATAAAAGGCAAATAGTTTGTGCGTCACGCTAATTGTAATAATAAATAGGGGCGCGGTGGTTCAGTGGTAAAGCGGTCACCTCTGGTGCATGGGATCCTTGGTTCGACCTCAGCTCGCGCCAAGTGAGCTTTGTGGTGAACAAACACCGTGAGAATGGGTATTCTCGGGATTCTCCCGTTTCCTCCCACTTTCTTCATTTCACTCTTTTCATTCATTTCTCACCACCACCGTCTCCTTTAGCCTAGCCGACATAACCGTTGGACGTAAAACTTAAAGATTTCATTTTGACCAATAATAGTCCTGCTAATAGATGTCACTACTTTCGCTATCGCCTGCTTGTGAATACGGGAGTCCTTGAACAATTGCATAAATATGGTATGGATTTTAGGGTGGTTGCTGTATAAACTCAGAAAAGATCATGTAAATCATTAGAACTTTTAGTAAAGCACGATTTTAACCTATATTGTACAACGGGTTGAAAAACTCGTTATGTGAACATATTTCTGCGTGTATATATACATATATCCTATGTATATAAAGGCTGTCGCAGAGAAGGTGAGACTGTATGTGAAAACATCGATCTTCATTCGCTAGCAAATGCACTAGGGTAAAAATTTAATTAATTGGCGTCCGATTGAGTCCGAAATGAGCGAAATAGATCAAACAGTCCTGACTGTGTAGCAGCTAAAAGACAAGCATGTACATGAACCTCTCCAACAATCATTAAAATGAAATACAAAAACTAACAAACTAAAACGTTTTTATCGAGAATCAGCCATATTGAGTAGACGTACATCTTTTTCAAAATAGGCATCACTGACAGCTAAGCAAGCGTCCATATGCTCCTGCCATTTCGTGAATGTCTGAAAATTCGTCGTCAGATACCGAACTGGAGAAAACTTGTGCTGCAGTGATCACTTCTTTGTCCGTCATAAAATGACGACCACGTAAAGCGTTCTTTAAACGTGTAAATAGCCAAAACTTGCAGGGTGCAAGGTCTGGAGTGTACGCTGAAAAATGTCCATTTTTTCTCTTCGCAGCGTAATCCTGAAAAGCTCGCAGGATATGCAGGCGGGCGTTATCGTGATGCAATATAAAGGAGTTCCTCAAATGTGGTCTTTTTTTTGCTACGTGCTGGCACAGATTTCCGTTGACTCCTTGGTAGTACACTACACTCGCTGTTTGCCCAGGAGGAAAAATATGTCGGTATACCATGCCTCTTCGATCCCGAAATGCGATTAGCATCATATCACATGTGCTCGTCTGTTGCAGCACTTTCTTCTTGCGAGGCAACTGTGGCGACTTCCATGTGCTACTTTCTTGTTTTGTAAGATGGTCAAAATCATGGAGTCATGTTTTATGATCAGTTGTGACGCATGCTGGGAAGAAGTACAGCGTGGTCCGGAAGTAGGTGTACCCCTAATTGGTCTTTTCTGACGGTTTTAGGTTTTACCCACATTAGTTTGGCAACATGGCTTGGAGTTGTCTGGTAACATTGTTTGGCATTGTCTTCGACATTGCTATCCTTGTTATTTGTTTTCTGCTGGTAACAGTTATTTGCAATGAAGTTAGAGTAATCAACAATGTGTGATCAAAGTCCATATAGCATTGAACAAAGATTAGTTGTTGCGGTTTGACTTCACGAAAGGCACAGGTGACACCATGGAAAGTGTTAAAGGGAAATTTAGAGACCGCTTTGGTATAAAGCAACAAGTAAGAAACTCTCGATATCACACAACGCAGGAATTACGAGCAACTGTGGAACACACCTTCACCTCGTGACTCCGGATTATTTCCGCAAAATATCTGCGAGAACTTGGCACAGAATTCAGCTGTGTTGCAACATGGATGGTGATCATACCGATGTTTATGACTATTAAGACTCGTAAGACTTCAAGGTAACTGTGTGCAGACATTCTACATAACTAACACTATACTGTTGAAACTAAAGGGGGTACGCCCACTTCCGAACCACCCTGTATAGTGTCACAATAACGTTGACCGGTAATTGTACTTCCTTCAAGAATTGGGAGGTCCATATGCCCATGCAACATTATTCCTCCCACACAAGAATAACTGGGCCACCAAACTATCATAGTCGTCAATATTCCTGGATTTATTGCGTGCTCTCACCTCTCGTCAGAAAAGTGTACGCCCAGAATCCGTACTCGCATTGAATTCGCTCTCATCGGAGAATAGAACGCGACCTCCTTCTCCTCGGTGTAGTCCTGATGTCTTTTGCACCACCTTAAAAGATGCCACCTATATCGGGTGTCAATAAAACACAACGTAATAGCAGTCGAGGAAAGAGACCATTCCAATGCAGTCGACGAGCCAATATGGAGCGTGAGATTGGGTACCTTACAGTCCTGTTAAATATGTTTACAATTGTACCCGCTGTTTCACGTGAGTCTCTTCTTGCTGATGTAGAATGTAGCAGCCGTCTGCTGCTGTTGACCGTGGCCAACCACCACATTTCCTTCTCACAGCATTGCATGTAGTTTGGAAACAATGCTGTGGACAATACCAAGCTTCTGAGCCACACTTATCGCACTTCTTCCTTCTTCCAGTTTCCCGATGAATCTTACCCGTATGATGTCATCTAAATGTTGTCTCCGAATCATATTTTATAAATAACACCACTACAAGGCATCTTAACAACTCTGACTGATACACACTGTGTCGCGCCTTTCATGCAACTGCTTCATGTTGGAGGAGAAGGCCTATTTGGTGCTACGATCCTTTGACGTCAGGCCATGCAATGTCTTGCTCGCTGTGCACGTGTGGGAGACCTCTTGCAACACACTGCAGGGATTTCACTCATTTCTAACGATTATGGAATATTTTATGTTACTTTATTTATCTCGTTCTTAAGTATTGCCCACGAATGTAATTTTTAGCTTTTACTTCTGATCGACGATAGGAAACACAGAACTGTGGTCGTGAAAAAGTCGACTTTAAAATTTTGTCGACTATATCGTGAATCAATATTTCATTTATAACCTTACGATGTGCTATAAATGATTTCTCTTGGAAAATTTAAAAGAAGTAGTTTTCACTTGGGATTTTCTCAGGCTATTTATTTCATATTTCGTGAATAAGTATTTCACTAAGTACATCACAACACGGCACCCTAGTAGCAAAATCGGTTGACCCAACGTTGGGAAAATCGTGGCGATGCAACATACCAACGGTGACCAAACGTCAGGTTTGGCTACTTTGGCAACCATTTCCCTCCCATTTCCCAATCAAAAGTGCTGTTCCCCGACATTTAGCCAACGCTGAAGTAACATATTTCTTGGTTGGGAAAACTGAATTTTAGTATCGTCGCATGAAGGTCGGGAGAATAGTTGGTTAGACAACCATATATTAAACCAACGTTGGGTCAACGTACTTTTTCCAGCTATAGGCTCGCACCCACCATTTTAACACTTTGAGTGCTGGACTCTGAAGTGCTGGCTTTCCCAAGAATGCTGGTTTTTTTTGCAACATTTTAAAAACATATATCGCAAAATCTAGAAAAGCTAAAATAATACAACAATATAGCTACCGTTTGAAAGTTTAGAGCTTACTCTTTATTCATATATATAATATTATGTATTCCAACCACAAAACCATTACAAATCACAAATAACATTAACACGTAGTGCAAGGAAAATGAATGTGAATATGAGAATTAGTATCTCAAGGTTACTTAGTTATTTGATGTTTCCGTTGCTACATAGTCTGGATGATTCTCACAATCGTCGAATAACTCTCCTTAAAACAAATTACCATCAGTGTCGCTCAGTTCCGCGTCTAAACTGAAGCGTATTGAATCGTCCGACAGGTTCTTTCTCGCCATTTGACATTCAAACAATAAGCACATGGTTTTTGAATCCTGGCGGTAACAAAGTATTAATTTAGGATCTCTACGCCATGTATTGGCGAAATTCGGAAATAGGAAGTCCAAGGGATATTTTAAAACTGCTAATAAAAGAGCAAACCCATTAAAATACGTTTGAAATCACATCACGTATAAATACGGAATCCGCAGTCTACAAAAGATCAGCTACTCCATAAAACTATGGAGTTAGCACTCAAAGTGTTAACCAAATCTCACTCTATTTCTAATAGTGGACCAACCAAACTTGCTACTACGGCATAAGTTATTTCTGTAAGGGCTCGTTGTGTTTTATAGTTCTTTGGAAGTTTGAAATGTCTTCCCTGCTGTAAGACTAGCTGAAGTCCACATACAAGCAAGGGCGCCGATCCTGGGGGGCCGGGGAGCCGGGCCCCCCAAGTTCATGTGGGCCCTCTATTGTATTTATGAATATACAATATTTGGCATAATTTGAATGCAATTTGTCTTAAAATCCTTACATATATACCTTCTGATACCTTCTGCAGCTGAATGCCCCCCCCCCCCCCCAATATTTACAGAGAAATCGGCGCCCTTTCATACAAGGAAAAAGATTTGAAAAGGAGAAGAAGAAGTTCTGTAACCATAACCATATCCAAACAATATCCTTTTGTGTTAACAGCCATTATCATTTTGAACTTGAATATCTCCTGAAAATAATAATGAAAGAAGCAATATTTAATATAATAGAAAGGTTGTTCTTTAAAAAAAGAAAAAATGAATAAACGAAAAACGTATTAACTTGACTGATACTGTTTTAATGCTTGCGAGCTTTATAACATAGTTCTTTTCCTGGGAAACAAACATTAGATAAGCAAATTGAACATTAAATGAGATCTTAATAACTGTTATGCATGTTTGTGTAGACAATGTCCCTATCGAGTTCTGCATCCCGAAGAGCAATTACGACTAATGATGTAACTTGAGTCCAGGCAATAAAAGATGATATATCATTTTAAATGTAGATTGTAGCATTACCTCAATTTAGGAAATTAAACTATTAAGAAAGAAGGGAACCGTTATTGTTTTGGATGATATTAAACGTAATTAAAAACAATTTTATGAAAATAAGTTTAAGAAAATGTTGAATGAGTTAAAAATGGAACAACTTTCAACTTAATTAGTCATTAAGCAAAATTAAATTTTTAAAGAAACGCACAGGATCTAAAAATAATGATCTTCGTTGTTGGAATTAATTCAGATCATACATACATTTGTTCTTGAACGTGTATTGAAGAAATCCGAGAAAGACAAATATTCAAGAGGAGTTAGAAAGTATCTCTGTCGCGACGTACCCGCACGATTGTGCGGGTTGTGCGGATACCAACTACAATCACTAATAAATATATATTTTTGTGTTGCATTTTATTTCTTCAGCCGGGGACGGCTCGCTACAATTTTGTGGATTACATGCGTAGTACAGATGCGTCAATCCCATACGAGAGTGCGTATTTCTTTTGTTTGCGGTTGAAGTATGGTGATGATTTATAAAGATGTTAAAAAGTGTGCCGTGTGGAAAGGGGTATACATAAGTGAAGTTATCGGAACTGAAAATCCTTAACATTACGTACTATGAGTAGGGAAAGAATGTTAGAATCAGTGGGGGCGATAGAGAACTCATACAGCCCGCAATGCGGGGTACCGTCTTTTATGGGCCTCATTCTGGATATTGGTTTCGTATTATTCTTATTTGGGAACCATACTTATTATACACTTTTAACAAGATTTTTTTAACCCTTAGTACCGCAAGGTGTGTCCAATGGACACATAGCTTTGAATTTTTGGAACCTGCATTTTTATTATTTTTAAAATTTTCTTTTCCTTCTAGGTATGCTTCCAACTACTCAATAGCATTATACTACCAAAGTAAGTTCGTTCTTGGTGCTGATTTGTGTTGCATATGGAGGGATTAAAACTTTTAGTTCGTTAACGCCGCAAGATGTGTCCAATGGACACATATTTAAAATGTAGTGAATAATAGTATTTTCAAAATTTTTGAATCAATTATCAGCTGTTTTATCATCCTCCCGTTCTTACTTCCGTACTTTTTTCGTGTTTTCTTTCTTTGTTTGTCTCTTTTCAGATATTTATATTGATAAAATCTAGTAAAGTATCTGATGTATGTAGTTGCTTTCTTGACAAATGTGGCTGGCAATATATTTATGCGCCTTCAGTAATTCATTTGTTTTCTCTCGCTTTTGAGTTGGTAGATGTTGTTACAGATTATTTATGTTTTGATATATTTTTCTTTCTGTTTCTGAGTACACTTTATCTGTAAATATGGCGAAAAGAAAACTGAATGATACAGAAATCGGACAAATACTTGCTGATGATGAATCGTGTTCAGATTACAGTATAATTTCACGTCAGATTAAGAATTGCTTTTCGATGAAACACTTGAAAGGGATTCGAGTGAGGCGGATCAATTGAGTAATGTAAGTGAACATGAAGATCAAGGAAGTGCTTCGGATAGTGATAATGACATTCAAGTACCTTCTCGTTCAATTGTAAATGAATATGTAAGTAAAATTAGGACCCGTTGGAATAAGGACGTTCTAACTTCTACCAAAATAAAAGTACGAAATATTGTTAGAGGCAGTTGCAATAAAGCAGTTCTTTCTGCTAACTGTGAACTAAATGCACCTGGAGATGTGTTCCAATTATTCGTTGGTGATGATATTATAAGTGATATTGTTACAAACACAAATGCAGAAGCTACTCGGGTTTATAGGGGAAAAGGAGGGAAAAGGTGTGGAAGATGTGTGATTCTGAAGAAGTTTTAGCATTTATTGGACTTCTTATTACTGCTGGTCATCTAAAATGGAAAGACATAAACATAAAGTCTCTATGGAATAGGAAGTATGGTCCACCTTTATTTCGCGCCACTATGAGCTGTAATAGATTTATTGATCTACTGTCTTTCATCAGGTTTGATGATAAAACTACCAGATCGGAAAGAAGGAAGAAGGACAAACTTCCTCCGATTAGAGACATTTGGGAAAAGATTTGCAAAAACTTAACAAAATATTATCTTCCTGCTAGTTGTCTAACAGTCGACGAACAGCTTGTTCCCTTTAGAGGTCGTTGTCCTTTCAAACAATACATGCCATAAAAGCCGGATAAGTACGGTATGAAAATAAGGTGGATATGTGACTTCAAAACTCATTATCCTTTGAAAGGCATACCGTACTTAGCCAACGAAGGAAGAAAAAGAGCAAATAAGTTAGCTACAGAAGATGTTTTATCTTCAGATGAACCATATTATCGAACTAACAGACATATAACTTGTGACAATTTTTTTATAGACATGGAACTCGGAAAATACTTACTAAAAAACGGCGTAACAATAGTAGGCACTGCGAGAAAAAACAAACCATTTGTTCCTGAAGAATTCAAACCAAGCAAGAACAGGGTTGAGCAATCTTCTATCTTCGGGTTCACAAGTGATTTCACATTAGCTTCCTATTGTCCGAAACTAAAAAAGACTGCTATTATTTTGTCAAGCATGCACAACACTGACGATATAGTTGTTGATAAAGAAAAGAAGCCAGAAATAATACTGTGTTATAATGAGACAAAAGGGGGGTTGATATTTTAGATCAATTAGTACACTGCTACTCCTGCAAAAAGAAAACCATCCCATGGCCTCTAGCATTCTTCATGAATCTTCTGGATGTATGTGCCTTTGCCGCCTATGCTGTGTGGTTGAATATCAATCGTCAATGAAACATAAGAAAAGCAAACTCAAGACGACATAAGTTTCTTGTGGAGTTGGCGGAGTCCTTGGTTCTCCCTCAAATCCGTCGAAGAAGAAAATTAAGACTTCAGAGACCTGTTCTTACTGCAATGGACGTAACACGTGATGCTTCGGCAGCTCAATCAAGTATATCATCCACAGTTGCTGGCACACTGAAATCTACGCCCAAGAGAAGATGTTACATGTGTAACCCCAAAAAGTGCAGAATGCAGAAACAAGTGTGTGACATTTGCAAGAGGAATATCTGCTCTGAGCACTCAAGTGTTATCAGAAAATGTCTGAAATGTTTCATGGGTGACACTTCAGGGGAATATACAAAAATGTAATGTCAAGGATATATAAAAACGTATGTACTAAAAAAATATTTGTGTTCAGTTTTTCAAAATAGTTCTTTATCTTTGGTAGTACAAAGAGATGGAAACTCTGAATATTATATATATTTTCCTTATATTAGAGTATTTTGATGTTCAATGTACAACTTAATCCATGTTGCGTCAATAATATACAAAAATATATTTATGAAATATACAATTGTTTTTACTTTTAGAAATTTGTTGTCGCTTATCTTTCGTAATGCAAAGGGGTTGGAAACACTGAATATTATATATTTGGCTTATGTTAGAATGTATTGATTTTAAATACATATTTCTACAAAATTACAGTTAAGAAAAAATAAAATATTAAAGTTTCGGAAATGAAATGAGGTGAAAAATCGCAATGTGTCCGTTGGACACACCTTGCGGTTTTGTGTAACTGAAATACCTTGCGGTATTAAGGGTTAAAGATGTAGATGGGAGTACATACTTGTAACGAAACTTCGGTAATCAATGCACAAAATGTTATACATGATGATTTTCTTGGTACAGTCCGCAGCAAAATAACCTGCAACATGAGCATATAAGTTCATTGTAAAACGACGAAGCATTTCTCTCCAAAATAAGTGTGCACGGGAGGACGCCGAGGTTTCTCCTGGCGTGATTCGTGTTACTTAGACGTTAAGTTGATTCCCTGTGATGTTAGGCGTAGTTTCACAATAAACTTACATGCAGTTTTTTTTTTCTGCGGTCTGTACAAGTAAGAAAAGGGGACGAAAAGTAAATAACGAAACATAATTAACATTGCAATCAGTTTTAAAACTAGACATATACCCCTCTCAGGCATATCAAACGATTCTCGAAAAGTTTTATTTTAAGATTTCGTTTCTTGATTTAATTAAACTAAGCTATTAATGGTTTACACGTGGAGTTAATAGTAACATTAAATTAATCGAAGCTATTGCTTATAAACTTACGGCCTACATCATCATGGCCTTGTAAACCTACTTTTCTCTTTCTATGGGAAATGAAAATATTTTACAAGTTGTGTATTTAAAAAAGATGCTATCGCTATACGCGCTATTAAACAAAGAAAGGAAGGAATACATGAAAGAATTTACATAGAATGTCTTTAAACTTTATAAAAATATATCTAGTCGTCTCAGAGCGAACGAAGAAATGAATTCTGTGGGAAGGTGGAACTTCAAGTCGGTTCTGACGCCACTGGTAGACTCCATTATCAAATTTTGCACTTAATTCTGTGTAGGTTGAGATTAACATGCACCATACCAAATTAAGGGTTAATAACTTTTAGAAACAGCGCTGAATTTAGTTTCACCTTCATTTACATACATAAAGTTGAATTAAAAAATGAAAAATGAAAACGAAATAAAATCTTTGAGTTTTACGTCCCATGGTTATGCTGTGTGGGCTAATGGAGACTGTGATGATAAGAAATGAATGAAAAAAGTGAGAGGAAACGGGAGAACCCCGAGAAAACTCATGCACACGGTGTTTGTCCATCACAAAGCCCACTTAGCGAGATTGAGTTATGCATTTTTCATTTTTTCTTTCTAATATTATTTTATTCATTCATACAAATGGATTCATCCATTCATTCATCGACTCTTTTTTTTTTTTTACAGTATTAAGGAACACAAGTAGTAGAAATACTAAGATTTTTGTTGATAAAATACAACAGATTTGGGAAACGAATCGTTGTTTAGAAAAGTTCTCGTTAATATTCTTAACGTTTATGTTCCCTACGTTCAGAGAAACTAAACTAAAAAAAAAAAAAAAAAAAAGCTCTTATGAAAAAAAAGTACTAAAAATGATATAACATTTTTCTGTAAAGGAAAAGAGAAAACGAAAAGTGCTAGAAACGAGAAGGGCAATTTGGAATTAAGAGACGCAAAATAAATACGAAGAGACAAAGACGAAAGAGTAAGGAAGAGAGAAAAGATAAAGAGCAAAAACAGAATTTTTTTTATATATGTATAACGAAATATATTATTTAAACGAATGAATGAAAAACGATAGCAATCGAGGGAAAGAAAAATCTTGAATGCTTTCCTAAATAGCGAAATACATAAAAAGAAATGTAATTTGAGATTTAAAAGAGCGAAGTAGGAAGACTATCCAGAGCTTACAAAATGAGTCTGTCAAGGGAATTCGGAAAAGAAGAAAGAAAGAAAAAAGAAAACCTAATAATTCTATTAGAAAGAATAAGGTACATTTATAAAGTCTTAAGTTATGAGAAGATAAATTGCACAATTACATATACTTCAAAATAAATCGATTTCTATATTTCTATTTGGAAATAGAAATTATGGGAGGGGGGATGCTAAATAAGATTCTAGCTTTTGTTTGTTTCCCATTGAACTATTGAATTAGATTTTAGAAAAATGTCAAAGAAGAAATCTTAAATTGGGTCTTCTGACGATAACAGAATTAACTAAAATGACCTTTTTTAAAAAATTCTCAACAACACAAATTCTCTTATGCATAACTAGGGCTCATATGCAAAGCGTGATCAAAAAGTACGGTGAATGTAGTTGTACAGTGTCATCTATCGATGTTGCATCCATTTCAACTAGTAAGACCGGTAGCCTAAACCTTTGATACAGTCAATGTCGAGTTTGAACGAGTTATGACATGTTAGTTGGCTTCCAGAGACAGAAGAGTTAGGGTGTGTTAAGAGTGTCTGCCTCGCGCCAATATTAAGTTTTCTTCTAAGCTGCAAAACAGTGTCAAAGAAGCTCACAAAATGTCAAAATCAGTGTATGGCGATGAAGCGGTTGCATTAAAGACTGTTTACAAGTTGTATGAGCGATTCAAAAGCGACAAGGAGTCAGTTGAAAACGAGCAACGATCGAGACATTCTTCGACGTCAGAAACAGATGAAAAAGTGGCATAACTGGTTTGTTCAAACAGGCAAATGACTATTAGAGAGCTTTCCGAAGAACTAAACATCTCGTATGGGTCCGTGAGAAAGCATTTTAACCATCGATTAAATGGGCAAAGGCTTCCTTCTTCACCAATGAAACGTGCCGTGCCACACCTTGCTTTTGATCCGTAAGTTTTTGCCCGAAAAAAAAATCCTGTCTGTCCGCATTCGCTGTGCTCTCCAGGTATAGCTCCATGCTACTTTTGAATCATCCCAGAAATTAAAACTGTGCTTAAAGGAAAATGTTTTGACACCATTCCCGACATTGGGAGACCCACGACAGAGCAGCTGAACGCCCTTCCAAAAGAAGCCTTCCAGAAATGCTTACAGCTATGGATTCAACGTTGAGATAAGTACATTGCTAGTAAAGGACAGTACATTCAAGGGGATAAAAATCAAATTTCATGTAAGCTTATTACTTAATTTCTAATAAAATGATTCATCTTATTTTTTGATCACACCTCATATATTTGAAAAATAAATGGACACTTTCGGTCTGAATAATACGGGATACTTTTCCATCACAATTACATGATATAATAAAGGGGTATTTAGTCCTTACATTTTTTGTAAAAACACACACTGTCTTCGCATCTTGAAGGCACACGCAATAATAAAACTAATTTCGATACCGTCAACAATTTCGTAAACATTATTTTTTTGTATGCAAATACTTGCTTAATGTTAAAAGACTGGAAGTATACTGCTTGTGTTGGCCTGCTGTGCCTATACAGTTCCTCACCATTGCAACAGTATGCATTAGTCTATAGAAACAGAGTACCTTGTTTCTAGGTCAATTGCGAGCAAATTGTTACTTTATATTCCTAGCAGACAGTAGGTAGAGTTGTTTGAGAAGAGGACAGGAACTGACAACCCCTTAGGGGAGAACTTCCTGATTGATTTAAGTGAGACCTTTCCTCACTTCTTTGAAATATCATTAGCTCATTTTACAACTTGTAATTAAGTTGAGAGACAGAATTTTAGAGGATAAAAAGATGGAAAGAAATGGAAATGAAGAGAGAGAGATCTTCAATTACCGATTTCCATGTTTCAACCTTTCTTTGAAGCATCGGCCGAGACATAGACCATTTTATCTCATTTGCATGCTCTTACCCTACAAATACATTCGTGTGTATTCGTGAGATAGATTTTTTGGGGTATTACATGTTTTATAATTTTTGCAAAGCATTGTACTTTTTATCTATCACTACAACTTTTTTCAAAGGGACTTTCTTCTGTGTTCCTTTCAGGTCATTACAAGCCCGTAGCTAAAGATGGACAGGGGGCTAAGCCCTCCTAAGACTACTTTCAACCCCCGTTGCTTGTTTAAACTGGTTGTTGCGCCTACATTTTACGCCCACTATAAAACTAGGTTGCCATGCCGCAAGAATCTTGTAGCTATCATTAAAAACATCTTGCAACCCTACAATATTTCTCCATGCATGTAAACATAATCTTGAAAAGGACATGCAACATTTTCTTCACCTTCCATGGAGTCAAATCATGTGCAACTTTCTGGGTTGTCTTGCTTGCTATCTGCTATCGCGCTCCCACTGACATTAAAAAAAAAAAAAAAAAAAAAAAAAAGTTTTGCCGCTTCCGAAACGACGGATTCTCTTGGACGGGGAGGGGAAGCGCGCCAAAATACACATTTTTAACGAGGAGGTTCACTATTTGTCCACTAGAGTGCAGTGCTGCATGTATATCATTCTTGCTTTTAGAAAGTAGTACTATGTGAACATTAAATAGAAAGATGGGATTGCAAGATTTTTAAATGACAGCTTTTTTTTAAATTTTTGCAGCATGGCAACTTAGCTTTAAATGGTGCTTAATTAAAAAGCTCTAATTGCTTATCTTCAACAGATGATTTATTTATTTATATTTTAGTTTGTCACCAACCACCCAAAACTCCATAGCATATTGATGCTAATATCTAAGTATGGTTACAATCCTCGCTCTATTATATTTTGAATTAATCAAATTCAAACATTACTATTTTAAAGGGATATAGTATACAACAGTTCCTCATCATTTCCTGAGGACTCACGAAGTTCAGTCTTTTACGGATTATTCATTGAGGATCTAGGAACTTGAAAATGCGGTAACAAAGGGACTTTCATTTACTTATCGACTGAAACTTGTACATGACATACCACCATTTCTGTACGTGGTGCAAGAGTTAGAACTATCCTCGAGTACGGTGCACTTTATGTGCGCCTCTGTAGTGCCCTTGTACTTTATATTTCACTGTGTGTGGGTGGGATTTGAACGCATATTGCATGTCTCGTGCTCGTGGATAGTTCTTACGGTTGCATTACGTACAAACGTGATGGTATTTCATGTAGAAGTTGTAATAGCACACATAAGAAACTCAGATCACGGTGTACTCATACTGCATATTCCAGTGTGAGTACAACATGATCTGGTTTCTTATGTGTTCTATTACCACTTGTACATGACATACCACCATTTCTGTACGTGGTGCAAGAGTAAGAACTATCCTCGAGTACGGAACACGATGAGGAATTGTTGTATACTATTACCTTTTAAAGTTGCAATTAAATCGTCACAAAAGTTTCAAATCGTCAAATTCTCTGCAGTTTAACACCCGATAGTTCAGGTAGTGTCATCTAGTAGCAAGACTGTCCATTTTTAGCACTAGCATCACACACAAACGGAGATGTATGCACTTTATTATTTGGATGCATGTTCGAAAAAAAAAAAAGTAGTAGTCGAAGTCATAGCTAATGACCTGAACTTTTTTGTTTTAACGATAATAACAAAAGATTGTAAAAAGCAAATTAAATCTTACAAATAAATCTAGAAACATTAAAAGGGTAGTTTTTTCTGTTTTTGAATCGCAAAATAATGCAAATATGGACAATATTTTTTTTAAGAATAACACCAAATTTTATCTGAAACACGAATAAAGTCATAAAATGCCATTATTCTGTTAAAAATCTAGTATCCAAAGAGATATCCAAAGAGTAGATTATTCTTCAGATTTGGTAAACATGTTGAATTTTTAGAGGCATATATGCAACTTCTTTTTCAGCAAGTTAAGGAACCTCAAACATGAATTCCAGATAGTGACAAAAGGATGCTTCTCAGATTCAATAAACGAAGTTTTGTCAAATGTGAGTGTGTGAGTATTCGTGACAAAATCAAGCTTCAATCATACATTTTTACGCTTCTACTGAAGAAATTGGATATTCTTATGGAATCAGGCCTCTGTAAAGAAATATTTCAGCAATCGCATGATATATACTCAACCCCCAGTCCACTCTGCAAATCGACTGAATACCAAGAATATTAGATCAACAGAAAAATGGAAAGGGGTGGAGATAATCTCACATCAAGATGTAATGAAAGCCTATATTTCTCTACAATATGTTGTTAGAGGATCGTTTGAGAACGGAAAATATATACAGTAGAACCCCTCTAGTCCGCCCTCGGCTGGTTCACCACTTCGATTGATCCGACCATGCTCGAGCCAAACTTGTCTCGACTCGTTGGTGACTCACGAGGCCCATTGTCGTTTACTATCGTCACGGCACTGCATAATCCGCTTTTGTGCTCCATCATCTCTTGTATTGTTTCTTTTGTTGTGCGTATTTTCTGTACAGTATTGTGCACTTTTTAATGCTTACTGTTCGTTTGCCTTTACCGTAGAGAACAATACAGTCATTTTTGAGTTCAGAGATTGTTTATTTCACTGCAAATCCGTATTTTTCTGTATTTTCTAATAATCCGACCTTTTTTGCGTTCCGACAATATCCCCAGTCCCAAAGGTGACGGATTAAAGGGGTTCTACTGTATTTGCCAAAAATATTTGTACACTTGAAATTCTACATAAACAGTTCGCTGCTTAAGCTATTCATGCAATATTACGAATTGAAGGTAGAATGAAAGATTTCCATAAGAGTAAAATAGTGATATTACATTATGAAGGAAAAATCTCTTAGAACAAAGTGTGAAACAATTAACAATTTCGTCTTTTGAGAAATGAAGACAAAACGAAATCATATGTTTAGTAGGAAGTGGAGTGTACAAAAGTGTGTTCATTTGAAGCAAATAATTTAGCCAACTTTTTTTCTAAAGTACAATTTGTGTTTGTAAATGTTATCTTAGTAGAGTTATCAATGAGGGAGGGAATATAATGTTTTTCTATTTGTAAGGGAAATACACAAAATATTATATTCTGTGTAAATGAAATTTTAAAAGGAAATTTTAAAAGGGACTTCGTACGAAGCATTGATTTTCATTTTCCTCAGAATTCATACAAGAATCATGAAGAAGTTTGTACTCGTTCATCAGATATCTATGTTCATGAGGTCATGATTGGTTAAGGTAAGTATATAAGAACCGCGAAAAATAACTCCGAATTCGAATAAAAAATTAAACCGTTTTTAAGGATAAAATAAAGCGAAAAGTTTAGCTCATTACTTATAGCTTATTTCGTCGGAAGCAAAACTGAAAAAGTTCCGATTTCGTTGTAAGGAGAAATTGCCGGAATTAAATTTTAAAATATCCAAACTATTGTTCCTCCGGAAGAATCTGATTCTTTTTAACTTGACCACACTATTACCTAGATGTTTTCTGTTCTTACTTCTTTGTATCACTGAAGGAGGGATGTAATCATTTCTTATTTTCAGAAATTCAGGAATTCGGTTGGAAGCAACATTTCGTTTACTGATTTGATTTGGATGCTCCAGCATTTCCCTTTTCGTGTTTTTTTTTTTTTTTTTTTTTAATGAAATTTCCAGATAGTTTTGGCATCTGCAGGCAGGTATACTTTATATTCATTTGTTAAGATTAATATAGGAGTTCAAAAAGTTTCCATATTTGTACAATATTTCATTTGACTTGACTTTAAATTTAGCGTCCCGTTCAGCAGCGAGGCTATATGAGAAGTGGACCTTCAGCTTAACGTGGAATTCGAACAACATGAGCTCCCACTGGTAATTGAACTCATGTTTTCCACGCTAAAGTTTCCATATTCATGTAGAAATCGTCAAATAAGATCACAAAATTAATGTTGATATTACGTGCACATGTTAAGTGCAAAATAAGACTGCAGTGCAATAATTACTCTTTCCTGTGCAGGTGATGCAATGCATGAAGGTGAAAGAATGGACAAAGCGGAATGCAGAACAGTGATTTGATTCCTCTTTCTGCAAGACAAAACTCCGAAACAAATATACGAGGAAACAGGGCCGGATCCAGGATTTTCAGACACGGGGTGCACGAATAACTATCATCACATTTGAATTAAATTTGATTTTTAAAATGCCTTTAGGCATCTCTGGTGTGAATGAGGAATTGCCCTGGAAATACTTAATGCCTACTTTCGGTGAATCTTTTTCCTTTAACCTTCAGAATATTGCAAAACTCCGCTTTCGTTTAAGCCCAAGCAGATACATGACAGCACAAATTTTCGGGAAGTGTTGTTATTTTTTCACTGCTAGCTTCTCACTTTAGATAGTGTATATATTTATAACGAAAAGGGGTGCATGTGCACCTTTGCACAACCACCCCTAAAATCCGGCCTTGCGAGGAAATGTTTGCAGTATATGGTTATGTTGCTGAGTGTGGTACAAATGCTTAAAAAGTGGTTGAACAAGCAATGAATAAAGAAAAGTGTGGTAGACCTTCAAGAGCGGTGAATGAAAAAATCATAAGAAAAATTGAAACTCTCATAAATGAAGATCGTTGGATATCCATCAAAGGAATATGCTAAGACGTTCAGCTAAGTAGACACTCCGTGGAAACTATCTTACATGATCGTCTGCATATGGCAAAGGTATCTGCACAGTGGGTCCCGTGTCTGCTGACATTCCAAACGCAAGAAAATCTAAAGTGCTGAAGACAATTGTTGAATCTGACTTATCTATGTGTATTTTACTTATTTTTTCAACAAGTGGCAAACAGAAGAGATGTAAACTCATCACTTTGATCCAGAAGGCAAAGAAAGTCTAAAACAATAGAAACACTGTGACTTCTAATCCCTTAAAAAAGGCAAAAGTCAAAATATTTGCAAATAAGATCATGTTGTCTGTGTTTCGGAATGAACTTTATGTTATCCTGACGAATTTCATAAAATACCACACAGTTACTGGAGAATATTACGCAAGACATCTGGCTACAGTCTGTGACAAAATTAAACATTGCAGACGAAGAATGCTGTCTATGCATCTCATTTTGCTCGTCAAAACACGTCAGTGTGGCTATGTTGTTTTGCCTCATCCTGCATGTTTTTCGTATCTTGTGCATTCGGACTATTTCTTCAATAATGTAAAAAAAAAGATTTTTGGGTGCCAAGCATTTTAAAGATCACAATGACGTCATTGCCGCGACAGAGGCATGGCTCAATACCCAATCTACAGTTTTACAAATATGGCATTCTCAAGTGCCTGCAACGATGAGTAAAATGGGTAACTGAGTAGTGACTATGTAGAAAAGACATAAAATTTAAGTTTCATCTTTTTCCAACTATCCGAACTAGGTGAATATGAAACCTTTTTACCTTCCCTCCTGCCGTACGTATTAATTTTGATTTTTTTTTCTATTTTCATATGTGTTAATATCACATTAAACAATGATACTTACTCAATGCAATTCAAATATTTTTGTTTCGATGTGGCTCATTAAAGAAATTTGTATTTAATAATAATAGCATTTATGTACTAAGTGAGAAACAAGAATGTAGAGTCAGGGGTAAAAGTGGATTTGCAAAAGTAGGAGGACGGTAGGTAGCGGCATGACGTCACACCGTCCCCTACCTATCTTTGCCCATGTAATTTCTTAGGAGCTGGGGGGACGCCGTACATATTTTTTGGAAGTGGGGACGGCATCTCCTCGCGTTCCTCTGCACTTTTACCCCTGCGTAAAAGTTAGTGTCTCCTCGAACATTCTCTCATCCTACCCTTATTCTCGCTAGAGGCGTGGATCATTACATGCCAAACATAAAACACTGTGAAAGGAACACATTCGAGCGGTTACCATTGCAAACAAATTCAATTCTGCTTAATAAGGTGAGATAAAAGGACATTTGGAAATTTGCAGAAACGTATCCGATGCTATCATCAATATGAGGTTTGAGCTGGATGTTGATACTGTTAATACAAGTTTCACTGTGCCGTGTGTGTACGCTAAAAATTTCTAATAGCAGTTTCGTACTCATTTGATATGTTATATAACGGTTCTATATTGTCATACTTTCAAGCAGGGTTGGAAAAAATAGAGTTTTCTTTGAAAAAGAGCAAAACATGTGTTTAAAACATGAAAAAGGTGTTCAAAATGTTTTAAACATGTTTTAAAACACTGATTTTAAACTTATTTCAAAATCATGTAATAACGTATTTATTAAGACTTTTTTTCTCTTACAACTAATCTTTTCATTTATTTTATTCTTGTTAAGACTACACTGTGTTGGGTACAGAATATTTCAGTATAGATTAGCAATTCTCAACTTATTTTATATCACGACCTCCTTCTATTACACCCTCTTGCCAGTGACTCTCGTAAGTACTTTCTTGGTTGTAATAAGCTTCTTAGGTAGATTTTAAAATCTACCTAATAGAGATTTCACACAATCTACCAAATATACATGGTAAAACAAAAGTCCTCACCATCCGTGTGTGTTGAGAACGGGTTGAGTAAGAAAGGCGAAAGTTGGAAGTGGTCTGACACATCAGATGCTGCTATCAAGCATCATGGCGAACATCTTTGATTGGTATTCGAAATTTCAAATGCAACGGGAGTAATGTTACATGTTTCAAGGCTAGAATTTTACCGGAAATATGGTTGTGCGGTTATTTTAGAGCTAAAGCAAGTCATTTCGGAGTTACCAGTTCTGAAAGTTTTCTAGCTGTCTTTAGGGACTAAGCTCACGTTTCATGGAGACAGGTAAGATTTTTGTAACAAAATTTGATTACTATTTCAGAACACTGATGCTAATGAAATTATTTTAAAATAATAAATTTTCGAAAAATAATGCTTGAAGCACACTTCATGTTGTGCTAACTTCAAAATATTTTCTGCAAGCCTATGCAATTGGTTGCTTTTTCAGTCAATAGTTCATTGAAGAAAGGTAATATTTGGGGCATTCAGACCACAATGGATCCAAATCCATTTTCAATAAAGTTCAGTTTTGCTCAGCAAATGAATTGTATTTCAAAACGTAATATCTTCGCAATTATAAAACCAAATGTAACTAAAACCATGCGAAAAGATGTGGGATAGTTTCATATGACAGCAAATCTCCAGGAGCTACGGAATTCTCTAGGTGCATTTCTCCGCTCGGGCTCAACTTGAGTTACCAATATTTTCGCAGGACTACTTTTATTCATCATTTATTCAAAGTTCCTCTGGGGGAACTCGGAGATGATCATTATGTATCTGCAATACTAGCAAACTACTATTGTCCAAAAGTGGCATGGAATGCGGGAGGCCAAGTGGTTGTTTTGCAGCATTGCCGCTCGCAGGGTTCAGTGGAGACAGACTGGTCCCAGATCAGACATGCTCATACAAGGTACCTCATCAGTATCTTTGAGGCATCTTAACTGATAGGACGGTGACTGCTAGCACATGCAAGTCAATGTGGGTCCAAGTTTGAGCCCCCAACACTACGCAATCGATTATTGACATCTCTACGTTCCTTATTCCTCTGATATGACTACCCACGACACTTGCTCATCGTCGAGAGCATTTTAGGTTGTGTCGGAAAGGACTACAATGACGAGGTGCATGGAGGGTGGTAATTTTCGATGATGAGATTTGTTTCTGTCTTGGACATAATGATTGTCATGAACCTGTCAGTAAATCTGCAAGTAAGCTTGATATCCTAGCAAGTATTCACATTCGCCATACATGATACACGCCTGGCACTGATACACATCCCACTCGTCTCTGATGGTCATTCGGGGGAGTATAACTAGTGTAGCTCTCCGATTTTACTTTAGGACGGCCACATATTGGCCAGAAGAAAGATAGCCAAGTCGAGACAGAGGGAGGCAGGAGAGGATGCTGAGAAGAGACTTGAGCGCTACTCACAGTATGGAACCTCGGCTCGGCTAATCTGTCCTCTTGTCAATATACGGCTGACCTTAACTTTGTGGAACTATCTTCTAGTAGGATGCACCCATACTGCCAGGGTAACCTAATATGGGCTACTCTGCATGAGCCTTCTAACCTGTTCTTCCACTTAGATTTCCAGACCTTAACCTTATCGAGGAGCACATTAACTATAGTGGAACGGCACCTAACCGTCAACCAAGCTCCGCCAATGACAAAAGCAGAGCTACGCTATGGTCTACAACGAATGTGGGATACTACAACGCCACGACCGATTACCATCACGAACCGCTTGCGTGACAACTCAGGGTAAAGTTATATGTGCTGCTAAGGTGAGTACATTGTTCTTAAACGCAGTGTGTGCAATGTTTGGAAATGAAATGAAATGAAATCTTTGAGTTTTACGTTCCACGCTTATGCCGGCTAGCTAGGAGACGGTATGATGAGAAATGAATGAAATGGTGGAATTAAGAAAGTGGAAGGAAACGGGAGAACCCCGAGGAAACCCATGCACACGGTGTTTGTCCACCTTAAAGTTCACTTGGCGGGAACAGGGTTTGAACCCGGCTCTACCACTGAGCCACCGCGGTCCCTTGTGCAATGTTCGGATCGTCCCACGAGCACTAGGGGTCACTACCACCTTCCATTCTCTTCTATATAAGTTTAGGCTTGATCTGGACTGAAGCTTGGCATGAATTCCTATTGAATGCTCTTAAATGAGTTTCCACCTATGCATTTCCATGTTTATAAACAAGAAAAGGAAAGAAATTGGATGGAGTGTCTTATTGTGTCCATTGCACTGTTAAAAGCTATTGTGCAATTTCTTCTGTCCAGCTAATTGTTTTTGCTTACTTGTAGTTTCTGTTCATCACTGAAGTTTTGTAAGATGTTGAACCTACAATTTATTATTTATTTATTTATTTATTGAACAAATTCCCAGATACAGCATAACTTTGCCATTTTACACAGGGATATGCTAACAAAAGAAAGAAAAAAAACAAGACAACAATAACATAAAAAAAAGAGTGTAAAAGTAAAACTATTCCGTCAAAACTCGTTTAATTGCTCTTTGAAACACTGGGTAGCTCGAAAAAATGTCCACATCAGTTGTTAATTGATTATAACAGTTTGGTATTCTATAAACAAGAGACCTCTGTATAATAGCCAACCTAGGACGGGCAAGATGGAATAGGTGGGTATTCCGGGTGATGCGGGAAGGGACACGTAAGGATAGTTCCTGAAGTAATATTTCCGATCTTAAGTTTCCATTAACTATTTTATGTAGATACTTCAGGTCAGAGATAATTCTGCGTACTTCAGGAGTCTGAATATCAAGATGTCGCAAGAGTTCCTTCTTAGATAATGATCGAAGTGCAGGAACACGAAAACGGACTATAGCGAGGAAGAAATTGAGAACAGAATCAAGTCTGGAGAGATGTGTAGGTGCTGCCATGGCCCATATGGGAGAGCACTATTCGATCTTGGGCGCTATTAAAGTTTTATAAAATGTTGCTAATGAAGAAACAGTGCGTAGTTCGGTGAATCGGTAAAGAAGTCCCAACATGCGCATTGAATTCTTTAGTATTGAGGAAATGTGGTCAGAGAATGTGAGTTTTGAATCAAAGATGACACCAAGATCATTGAGACTAGCAGAATGTGTGATAGGGGAATCGTTGATATGGTATGTGGAGGGAACTGGAGACTTTTTCAAGATAATAGTAATACTGTCACATTTCTTACTGTTGAGTTTCAAGTGCCACATTTCACACCAGCTTATAAGGTAATTTATGTCTTCCTGTAGAGCAATTGTGTCATGGAGACACGATATTTCTCTGTATAACTTACAATCGTCAGCAAAAAACAAAAGGCCACTAGGTTGAGCTGATAAGTGCGTGTAGAGATCATCCATATACAGGACAAACAGCAGAGGCCCAAGTACACTCCCCTGAGGCACCCCTGAGATCACGGGTTGGGGGTTAGAAGTCTCCCCTGAAAGAACAACTTTCTGTTTACGGTCCTTCAAGTAGCTTGTGATTAGAGAGAGAAATTTAGAGAGAGAATGTACATTAAATCTATTGGAGAGCTTGTAGACTTTCACCGGAATTAGCCTGTTCATTTACTGTCTCCTAGTAAGTTTCCTTTACATACTTTTAAACATCACGTTTCTTTAGGTAAAAGGAGACAATTATCAAGAGAATAAAATGGTTGCTGAAACAACAATGAATGGCACCATACCTTGAGAAAGATTCGAACCCATAATAGATAGACCTTCCGAATTCTAGTCTGATGATTCAAGAATTCTTGACCATACCAGCTGGCTTGTAGCAAGTTTTAATGCTTGTTACCATCCATTTCGTCCTCAGCAGTTATGTTAAGCACCCATGCTATGTAATTTGTATTCAGCAATCTTTGTTCAAAATTCAAGAATATACGACTCAAAGACTTCTGTAAACCATCCTTACCATATGCTTTATGTTCAGCGAAATTATTACATCTTCATATTTGTATTTGGATAACTCTGATAATCTCCCTTATTGTATGGGCCTTCTGCTTAGTGACTTCTGTTAATCTTTTCCATGTATTTTTCGTTGAAAGCTTAATCATTCTAACTACATACATCGAGCTCAGAATCCTCAATTAGTGGCAAAGCTACACTTTTTCTGTCTAACAATCTATATGATTTATTTTGATGCTTTTTAATGGATATTTTTGTAATCGGAAGGAACAAACATTTCTAAACTTCTTTTATTTTCATATATAAAGTATGATACAAGATTTATAACAAAGAGATACAGATTTCCAGTTTTTCTCGTAAATTAAATAAGAACAGTAAATTAAATTGTAACAAATAATCTTAATTTACAAAAAAAAACGTATCTAATTTCTTGGCTTATATAAGATGCCTTATATTTAAAAAAATACGTTTAGTTGCTTAAAAATTTTTTATACTTACGAATACCTAGCAGTATAACTTTTTTTTTTTTTACAATTTGGAAATATTTAGTTATCTTAAATATCTTCGTTGTAATTTCTAATATGAAAACTCGAAATAAATAACTTGAGCATTTCTTTGCATCTAAACTATACTCATATTGCTGAAATTAAAAAAAAAAAAACTTGTGACATTTTACAACTGAAAGATATGCTCACACGCAAAAAAAAAATGTATCTATTTTCTTTATGTAAGATTACTGTTTAGTATCCTTAGCACACTAGCACACTGTAGTGAATACAAAATTATGAAACATCTTCATAACTCATGACTATCGTTCTTAAGTATATGTTCCAAATGTTAATATTGTGTAATAGTTTTTCAAACAATTTCAAAGAAAGTTGAATTTACCTTAACTAAATGTTTAAGTTATTTACACGTAATATTAAAATAATGCGTAAGAGTCTAATCGCCAGCCAAAACACGTATCTCCCCTTTCATATTAATAACTTCGGAAAAAAGGGACCCCACTTTGGGTGCTTAGTATAAAAGGAATGTAGTAGTTCGTAGCTTACCGAGAACGGTACTAGAAAGTCCATTATTTCCGAAGTTATTGACAAGAGATCAAAATACAAGGATGTATGTATTTATGCTCACGACTTACATTCTAAAGGCATAAAAACGGTTTTTTAAAACAGAAATATTATGTGGTTTACAAAATATTATCTATTCATTGTCAAGGAGAAAAGTAAAAAAAAAAAACATTTCCCTTCATACATAACTTTTTAATGTGACTGTATTGTGTGATATATACAAAATAATTGTATTGTCATGAATTTAGACAATATATTAAATTCCAATTGTTATATAATTGAGTGGAGTCATGAACAAGAACATTCAGAAATTAAATTTATTGAAATGTAGACAACCTCCATATAATTCATATCCAGAATTTTTAACCGGGTTAAAATAGTATTTGTATCCAAAAAATGTAAATAAACAAATGTTAACACAAGAAACTTTTCTTGCTGATATCGTATTATTAACGAATGCCTTTCCATTCTAAGTACGAAACATCACGTAAAAATGTCCTTGACGAAACATAAAATAAAAATGTCCTTGTTTAACTGAAAGGTAAACAAAACTTCTAACTTTTCGTAAAGAACAAAACTGAGCTCTTTCATATTATTATTATTGTTTTTTTAATGTTTGATAGATGCACAGTTTCAATAACATGTCTTTGTGCTAAACAATCTTGAAGTTAAATTCTCAGTAACAAATCTTAAAATTTGCCTCTAGTATAGAAATCTAACTAAAAATGTATACTGAACAATAGTTTTTGTCCTAAGTACGTTTTCAACGACTTTTAGATTTTAAGTCAAAATAATTACGTGACATATATATTCAACTAAAGAATTCAACACAAGTTTATCTTATCCACTTAATTTCTCATGAAATTACATATTTTGCCATTCGAAACAGGATCATGTCTAGATGACTACGGATCAACCAAAATCATCAACTCGCATATTCAAAGTTAGATAGAACAAAACTTTAAGTCTTTTTCTTTTAAATGACATAAATGAAGTATGGACATACTAATCGTAACAGTAATCAGAATCCAATTCATATAAAATGAGAGCTAAATGAAAATTAAACTTTGTAAATACTAACTTTAAAACAATAAACTATTTTCGATTGAGAATATTTTATACTAACTAGTTTGTACATGCTAATAATATTGCCATTATAATAATTGAAATATAAAAAGGATGAAAAATGTAGTGTTCAGGATTTTCAATTGTATGTGTTAACACCCGTAAAGAATAGTTGCTCACATTATTGCCACGTATCAAACGTGACAAAAGAAAGACCTAGAACGTTTTCAAATGTTTAAACACAACTTCTTCGATGACGTCTTATGTAATGTTTAAAGCAGAACAACGTGGCAAGTAGTGTTACTTCATGAGATCTGATCGAAAAGAATCTTTTCTCAAGACTTTACGTCCTGCTTCAAACTTAGTATTATTCTCAGTGAGAATTATTTTTACATGTATATTTCAAATAAGAAATGTCGTACTAGTGGTGAGGAAAATAACATATTGACAGTATGTAAGAAATTATTTGCATGAAGAATTCTGAATTTCAACTCACGCTGGCTAAGGTCACGACCATTAAAATCAAGAGTTTGTTTTCACGCTTATTCAATTTTAAGTACAAGGTATAGTTTTTAATCTGTGGCATTCTGTGAAAATAGCCGTCATTGTCAATAAAACAAATACAACACAAACCAAGGAATTATTCTCTCAACGAGTCCACATGCACTACAATATTATAGCAGTTTATGCACATTTGTGTTTGATGTTAATGCTTCATGCCATTCACAATATTTTTTAAAAAAAAATAAATCTTGCAAAAGTCCCTTCAACAACAAAATTCGTTCCTCACCTTCCACATGTGGGTAAATTCACCACAAAGAACACATTCAATTCAATAAGAGTAGCAATCACAAGGAACACAAAATACATTGCAAGGCAAGCAATTCCAACATTTCTATCGAGTCGGAAACGGTTGCACGAAAAGGCGATGTACAGCAACAACAGTGTCGACAACAAAGAAATGGCACTATACTCTAAACCACTAGAGTTTATTGCAATGAAGTGTCCGTTTTCTTTTGGAAAAAATGACGCTTTGATTAGCCATGGAAGGCCCAAACACAGTAAAATATCGAAAGTATTAGATCCTATAGAATTGCTGATGCCCATCGAACCATGCCCTGAAAGAAAGAAGGATGTATTATTAACAGGAGAAAATAATTAATACTACATTCACAAATATTAATACATTGTTCTACTTTAACATTTTTTGCTAACATTGAACATCATCATTTAAGCAAAAGCAAGCTTATGACATAATTTACTTTATTTATTCTGACAATAAACCTAGGAGCAATCGTAAAAAGGAAAAAAAAAATAGGATCAATATTAACAGACTAAAAGCATATTCACGAAGAAATTAAATGTCGACTAAAAGTAGAGAATTCGTGTTATTATTCAGTCCAAAACCTTTTGTCGTCGCGAATTCTGTCCAGTAATTTGAAGCTTAAAAGATATGAAACGATAATCATGCCTGTTGTGTTGTATGGCTGCGAAATATGGTCGTTTACTCTGAGGGAAAAAAACGCAGGCTGAAAGTGTTTGAAAACAAAATCCTAAGACGAATATTCGGACCCAAGAGAAACTGGAATGGTGAATGGCGGAAACTTCATAACGAGGAACTACATAATTTACATCGTTTACCAAACATTGTTAGGGTAATAAAATCTAGGAGGCTCAGGTAGGCAGGCCACTATGAAAGAAAGTAGGAACGCTTTCAAAGTTTTAACTGGCATTCGAATCGGAAAACGACCATTAGGAAGACATAGATGCAGATGGGAGGACAATATTAAGATGGATCTCGCAGAAATAGGAATACAAAGTAGAAACTGGATCCATGGCAAAAGATAGAAGCCAATGGAGAGCTTTTGCGAATGCGGCATTGAACTTCTGGGTTCCCTAGGCTATAGAGCTAATTAGTTTATCCTAACAATGGTACCATTATATTGAACTTTAAACGGTAAGTTTATAACATCCAGTAACCTTGACAGCAAATAGGATATCTACGCAATGTTAATATTATACTTACCAGTTAATCCTATCTACTCAAGGATACCTCTTTGGCTCCATGAACTGCATTGTTTCTTATAGGCAAAGACATGTGAATAAATTTCAGTGTTCTGAACAAGTTTTTATAACCCTTTGCAATTCCTATCAACTTACTTTATTTCATAATCATTCACCTCTATTAATCAACTGCCTTTTATCCTGTAGAGCATAAACAAGGATACAAAACTAGAAGTTTAATTTTCCATTTTCAATTATTGTTCTCATCTTTAATATTGACCCAAAAAAAGTCTAACATCTGAACGTATTTTCGAAGAATCGTATTTCATACAAATCTACTTTTTGGACTTTTTAAAATTAGTTTGTTAAACTTTTTCTTTACTAATTGATATCCGATGTATTGTGTCAAATATATTCACGGGCCATAGTCAGAAATTTGACTTCCATAACAAAGGACTATTATGAATAATAATAATTACTGTAAACGAAAATGACATTTCAGTACTCCCCCCCCCCGCATTTCCCACATTGCTTTGCCATTTGTATTGCCTCGAATTTTTTCAGCTTTAAAACGGGTTAGGTTTCTTGATTGATTTGGGATTCAATATCTTTTTCTAGCACCAAGAACATCCCTATGCGAGACGCTGAATCAGAAGTAATAAACTCCAACCGCGAAACATACTAGTGACTATCGCACTATGCATACGCTAGTCATGTAACCGTGAAGGTAAGTTTCAAAACATATTAGTATCTATATGTACTAGTCCTTTACGGTACGATGAATCATGAAAAAAATAATACTTTTGTTGCTTGCTTACTTGTTTCCTTGTGTTTCAATATGTAGAAATAGAGAGAAAGATTGCTAAATGGCTTCTTTATTTTATTTTATTTTATTTTATTTTATTTTATTTTTAATTTCAGAATAGCCTTCCCATGTTTATTTTGTATCCTGAACTTTAGTGCTAACATAATCCAAATTGTCAGCTGTTTTACCACAAACAAGTTGCACTCTGTAGCTTCAACAAACTCATCCACTATTTTTTCGCGCTCCCCCTCTCTAATTTGCTCGGACAGAAACTCGGAAAACTGTAACACACCGGGGGAGACCTTCTCCACGCTAAGCATGCTCCCGCTTGAGTGTGCAGCACAAGGCTAATTTCCATTGTTTAGAGTTTCCTGCTTGTATTCCTAAAGCTTGAATAGGCTATCTTGCTGCCAATGTGTGACCTTACTGTAGATATATACTCTGACACATACTTTAGGTGTATAGTAAAAAGAATTAGAAACACGAGACAATAAATTGGAGATGATGTTTCAAATTTTATTAGAAACCGTTTTCTGCATTGTTATTTACTTTTATCTTTAAGTTGCTTTAGTGTGTTTTCGGCCTTCTTAACTCCGTGAGTGTGCTACTTCTATCAACTACTTTAAAAAAGATATGTATTCTTAAGTGATCTCACACACTCGTTTACTATGATAAGTATTTATTCTTAAAACAAATCTAATGTATTACAGAGATCTTGTTTATGCTTGTACAGTACCATAAAATCTTTTGTGTGTGTGTGTGTGTGCGCGGATCTCAAAGGCAAAATAAAAAAAATAAAAGTTTGTGTAGAGCTATTGAATCTCTTATAAGTTGCATTCATTTGCAGTTGCAATTATTTCATGTATCTGTTATTTTATTAAACCAAGAAGTTCGATTTAGGAAACTGCTAACTAGAAAGACATAGCTGGAAATGGCGAATCTTACCTTGCCTGGCAACTATCACACTCGACACTGCTTCAGGAACACTTGTACCAGCTGCCAGAAAAGTAATTCCCATCACAGAATCAGGTATTCTAAACGTATCACCTGTAAAAATAATAATAAATAATTTTTTAAAATGAAATATTACATAAGCATTTTACGTCATCGAAATTCAAGAAATATCAAACTATCCTATTATTCAAATATAAATTACGCATACTACTGAAATGTCTTAACATTGTGCAGTTTGATGAGAAAATTGTTTTAATTTTAGAAGATGTGACTAAAAATCCAAGAAATTGCTCTAGAACTAAACCTGTAGAATATAATGTACACTCATGTCCAAAAATATTGTCGCATGTCTATAAATAAGTTGTTGTAAGAATATAATTTGATAACGAATTCGCCCGGTATTTCTTATAAAGTTAGTATGTGTATAATCGGCAAAGACATGTGTGTGGCAAATTTCATGTCAAAAGAGCAGTAAATAAGAACAATAAAATGATTGTTTTGTTCATATAGCAACATTTTATCTTACTCATTATAATTTTCGTATTTATAATTCTCTTCCTATGAAATTTACCACAAATATACATTTCCCGATTATACACATAGTATCAGTATTAAAAGTGCCCTGCAAAATCATTATCAAGTTATACTCTTACAAGAAGGCAGTTATGGATATGGGACAATAATTTTGGACATGAGTGTACATTTCATTAAATAGTTTGTTTCCTGTTATTGTAATGATTCTACAGAATTCTTGATTTAGTACTGATTAGTATACACTATTTTGGATAACATTTTTATGAAATAGTTGTTAACTCTTATGCCTTAGAAGAATTCTTCCTTGTTTAAAAAATCCTTATTTAATTACAGTATATACCATATTGTATATATTGAAGAATTCTAGATCTATTATTCGTGTACGCAACTATTACGCAAATTTGTAAAGTTGGAATTTATGTGAAAATAATGGCAAAAACGTTTAGTTTTATTATTCAGTTTAGTTTTATAGAATGTGTAATGTTTTTTGCCGTGAATGAGCAATGAATCCAATAACACGCATATAATTTATTTTCTTTTTGCATGTGTGTGCTACCCTCGTGTCATGTAGGGATGCTCTTACAATTTCCTTTCGTATCCTCAACTGTGTATATATTGCTCCTCTGGTATGCTAATGGTGTAATAACCCCTACAAGGCCAATCCATTATCTCTACTGTCTAGTGTGTGTGCTCTAACGGTAAATCTCTCACTTTTTTCTAAAGGTATGTTATTCTTGTAGTAGTTATTGCGTAATGGGTTTCGCACGCACAATGTTGATCAGAGAGAGAAATTATACTTTATTTGTCCACATAACATCAATATTTTCTTAGAAGATTCATAAGTACAAACGTTCTTTTTTTTAAGCTTAGAACAGAACATATCTAAGGAAAAATGTCCAAATAATAATAATAATAATAGATTTTGGTGTACGGTACAACAAATATAATGCAACGACAATGATAGACTCTCTCTAAGTTTTCTATATAACTAAGGGAAAGAAATTATTTTTTTCTTATTTCTGAATTGATAACAATATTTTATATATGTTTTACTTGTTAAAAGACTATTTTAGACATACTCCACACAGTTGAGTATGCCTTACGTCTTGTGTAGAAGAGAGGATGGTAATTTCACAAAGAATTTTGAATGTTTCTTTCATTCATTGAAGTTCATCATCTGTTTTCACCAATGAAACTGTGAGACGTGGACTTAAAATTTTAAGTGAAAACCGAATCACTGTAACGCGTTCAACTGTCTCTCATCAAGAATCAAGCTCAGGACCTTGAGGTCTCCACGAGCTCGCGTAGAGTCCGGGGCTTAGGCCCAGCCCGCGGGTCGGACTCGGGCCTACAAAGCCTAGATCATCGAGCTCAGGTCATAAATTTTTAAATATGCAGCCATATTTTTCGGAACTTTTCAGGCCTAACATTGTAAATAAACTGAACAACGATATTTATCGGACCGTAAAGTAAAACTGCAAAATTAAAACTCTAATTCTTGTAAATAAAAATATAATTTTGCGTTAATTATTAAGTTTTTGTAATTCGGGCCTATTTCGGTCTTATTTGATTATCATACGGGCTCTGGCTAGGCTCGGGCCTAAAGACTAAAACATATTTCGGATTCGGGTCGGGCCTCACATTATAAATTGACGGCGAACCAAGCCGGGGTGAAGTTAAAATTTCCGGCCCGTGCATACCTCTACAAGGACCTCCTGAACCAAAGGCGCGCGCGCTGGTTAAAAGACCGGTATGGGGCACATTATTCTGAGAGATTTCATAGCGAGTTTCACGTATCGAATGTGTGTGTTTTTTTAATTAGTTCATTACTATATGATAAAAATAATAAATCAAATATCATAAATAAACAAACACCGATATGATTATTAATAAATGCACTTCTATCTGGTAGAGAGTTAAAGAACGGTTATCGTTTTACAAATATGAAAATTAGCAAAGATAGTACAAATATGGAACATTATCGAATAAACTACAGTGGCTCAGATTTCTCTTTAAATTGTAGGTTCTGTCTATATAGCTTCACTTCCGGCAAAAAATATCTAGAAAAAAAACAAATCAACCAGTGATGAAGGTATAAATTTTCGTTTACTAAAAAATATGCATTGTTCATTTTCGTATTTTCACTCGTTGCTATTTGAATGAATCATCAAATTCATCTCAATTTATTGTGTTAATTCCTAATAATAAATAGTCACTAATACATGTCACCACTTGCACTATCGGGTGTTCAAATGTACAATGTCGAACAGAAACTACTACAACTTTAATAATAATAATAATAATAATAATAATAATAATAATAATAATAATAATAATAAGTGTGTGTCATGATTAGAAAACTTTCTTTTTATTCGCTAACAGCAAATAGAAGAAAGTTTTCCAAATATTGCATAGAATTTTCTTCAACTATTTTCTACTTTTGAAAGACTATCCTATGTTGAAGATATTTCATCCTGGCCAATTACGTAGGTCCGTGGGATATTCTACGCAAACGTTCTATAGAAAAGGTTGTTTTCGACGACTAGACATGAAGCAATCAATGCTTATGCTGAATAAGAAGTTTTTTGTTTGTTTGTTTGTTTTTTAAATTTTCCAGCTAGCTTTCGAAGTCGGTCAGGAAATCTTGAAAGAATGCTATTGTGTGGTACTTTCTTTCTGAAAGCTTGCTACATTCGTACCCTCAAGAGAAAAAGTGAGAGACTTACAACAGAGACTTCACCCTTAGCCAGCCAATCAATCAATATATATGGTCGAAGATACAGAGGATCTTAAAGAGAAATGCATGTTAAATTCTTTCATATAACTACTTTTGATTCTTGAACCTAATCGAAACTATATACGTATATTGGCTTGGTATTGGAATTCAGTTCCAAAATATATTGTCACTAAAGCTGATAATTCTAGAAGATAATGTAGCAATATAAGAAATTAGGTCTCTACGCTTATCAGCAACTATACAGATTCTACAATAAATGTACAGTCTTGTCAAAAAAAATCTTTGCCACTCTCCTTGCTATAAAAGGAAGCCGTGAAAACTAATACTTCACTTGTAAATAAACAACTGCCCAATGAAAATCCACATTAGTTTGATTTAATTGCAACTGAACGGAACAGTACAAGACTTCTCAAAAAGAGGAGTGGCCAAGGATTTATTTCCAACACGAACTGTACATTTAATACTCTGTGATATCTTATCAAAATATGTATTTATGCATAATATATCTTCATATAATCTTACAATAATTTCAATGAATCCTTGTATACATGTAAATACTATATAAATTTGGATTTAATACACAGTAACAGCCATCCGCAGCATGGCTCTAAACGAGTGTACTACAATGTATCCAGTCCATTGCAGTAAGCACAACAAATCTCCGTGATAAATGACATGACATCGCACAACGGTATAAAAGTTATTTCGTGACAACGCTAGTCGCAGATGTACAATCATGTCCTAAATGATTGTCGCATATCTATCAATATTCTGTTGTAGGAATATAATTTGATAACGATTTCGCCTGCTTTTCTTATAATGTTAGTATGTGTATAATCGGCAAAGACATGTATGTGGTAAATTTCATGTCAAAAGAGCAGTAAATAAGAACAATGTAACGAAAAAAAAATCTTTCCTGTCCACTTAGCAACATTTTGTTTTACTTATTCTAATTTTCGTATTTATAATTCTTTTCCTATGAAATTTACCACAAATATACATTTCCCGATTATACACATAGTAACAATATTAGAAGTACCCCTGCAAAATCACTATCAAATTATATTTCCACAACAAGACAAGTTATAGATATACGACAATCATTTTGGACATGAGTGTACATTCACATCCAAAACGTGAGGTGTCACTAGGATCGATTGGGTCGCCAGCCGGAGATCATCTCCACAGAAGAAAAAACATATTTTAGATTAATCGCATTCCAGATTAGGAAAGTGAGAAGCTGACGCCAGAAAGGTACTAGATTTAACACAAACATCGCAATTCCAACACAACTTACATAAGATTTATCAAACCCGATTACAATTTAGAAATATATGTGATTACTGTAAGCTGAAATAGAACATACAATAACCAATCTGGAGAAGGATATTATTACTGTAACAGAATATAAGTACACATTAGAATTATCTTAATATCCATACAGGAAAGTTTTAACAGATTAATTACATTAATTATATGCATAATTTCCTTCTTTTCCAGGTCTTGGTGTCAAGGAAGTTCCCAGGATTCCTCTTCAGCTAATTTTATTTTAGTATTTAATATCCACATTTAATAGTAGTTTGCTTGTAGATAGTTTGTGCAGTAGTGACATGCTCAATATAAAAGTAGATAAAAAATATTTCCTTGTAGAAATAAATTTTTCTCTTGCAAGAGCTATTGGTTATAAGTAGTTACTTAAGCAAATTCAGTCACCTGCTATGTAATGAAATAGGGACCTTTGTGCCATATAGTAGGTCCAAAATGTTAAGGCTTTAAAACATTAAAATTTTATTATTAGGCAATGCGTTATTATTACCTTAGAAAGTGTTTCTGAAGGGAGGAGTTGCATTCCTCGGTGCAGATTCATTTTTCGTAGGCTTTAGCGTTTTGTGTATAAATACAGCATCCGGAAAAGTGTGCAAATACCACAAATTGAAAGTATATTTGGTCCTTGGGACTTAATGGAGAAGTCAGTGTGCTCTTTAGACCAAAAACATTTGGGAATCCCTAGGGTAGACACAGAATGAGTATCTTCTCCGATTTCCAAATAAAGGAAAATTGTGTGGTTATTTGGATAGTCAGAGCCTAGACCGCCCAGGTGTATTAAATGTATTGAAAACAATAATGTGTAAGGGGATGAGTGCCTACAGAAATCATAGCAAAGCATCAAAGAAGAGGAATAGGTGAGAAACTAAGACTATGGAAGAGGAATCGCCGAACATAGAAGATTGTTATAAAGAACCAAGAAGGTAATATTGTAGAACAAATTCAGTCAGCATCTAGAACTACTTATTTCTATAATTACAGTTCAATGAAACTTGTATAATCTTAATATCCTTGGTCAGATATCGATTTCGAAACCTCTGACCACCATTGTCAATGCAAGCAGGGTTGCAAACCATCCCGACTCTGTCGGGACTGTACCGATTTCTGATTTATTTGTCCCGCGTCCCGACCTGACACTCGTCGGGATGCATATTGTCCCGATTTATCAATTTTCAAAGTTAATTAATATTTTATTGGGCCACTTTTACAAAAGAATAACTTATTCTTTTACACTCACAGTTTTATGTATAGAATCAATTTAACAAATTTGTGTTTTAATTTGACTCATGAAAAAATAGTAAGCAGATGGTCTTTAATTTATAGTTATTACCTAATTGGTTTGAGTTGATAATCCAGCCGATTATGATGATAGTATATTCCATGCAGCGCTAAAAATACTGTTTTTGCAACCTCCGCAGTGGCAGGAGCACTAGCGCTCGCTTCAGCGGGTAGCCACCACACTAACTATACCGGCAGTGGCGTACTTAGGGTTTGTTTCGGAGGAGGCTATGTACAACACGTGAATAAGCGCTTATATTTTTCTTTTCCGGTGCCAAATTTATTAAGGGGTGAGGCTTGAGCCCGATAGCACCCCCTAAATACGCCACTGTATACCGGGTACCGGCCGTCTGCCAGACCTGCCACCAGTGTCGGAGTCTTCTGCTTCACTTTTGGTTTGGTGCGCAATCGCATTGTTCACATCGCTGTGCAGTATTATTCTGTTCTTCGACGTTGTTATATATATATATATATATATATATATATATATTTACATACAATGATGGATGATAATGAAGACATTGGTTGAATTTGTTGTATATACAGGATGGCTCAAAAGTAGGTATACAGACCACCATCGATCAAGTATAACATTTTAATGCATTAAGATAATGAAGTTATTTGCTTTGGTTTGTTCTGAGCTTAAGGTATAAGTGGAAATAAATTAAGAATAGATAAGGAAGAAACTAAGGCAATAACAATAAGTATAAGTATCTGTATAGATAACAATAAGTAAATTATATAAAATGCCATGACCGACCGTACGGAACTGTATACCTACTTTTGGGCCACTCTGTATTGCTTGCATATATTGCATATACCTTGCATATATTGAGCAGTGGGTGGAAAAAAAATAAAATAAGGTGCCGCATTCATTCAGGTTCATGTTATTCAACTCATTATTTACATTGTTTCCAAGGACTCGTCGTACGTGTAGTCGTCTCTAAGGAGAGAAAGGGGGACTCCAACACCGATTGTCTCGTCCCAATTTTTTCTGAAAAAAAGTTGGCAGCCCTGAATGCAAGTGTACCGCGTAAAAGGTGGTATCGAGAACTAAAAATATAGACCATCAGCATGGGCGACCAAAGAATATTTTCTGGTGGGGGGTGGCTCAAATCCTTGGTTGCTATATTACGTTTGGTATTTTTTTTTTATTTGTATTTAGAAAATCTTACGAAATTTAATACATTTTCGAGAGCCAGAGGAGCTCGGGCCCCACCCTACCCTACCCTTCGGGGGCCCATGACCATCAATACTTAGAAAATAGTAATCTGGCTCGGTGAGTCATCTTTCTCCGTTGTTTCAAACAGGCAGGGTCTATGTATTATAGACGACCAAATAGGTGTATGCTCCAGACTGCATTCTTTCTACCGTTAAATAGGCAGTAGGCCTACTATGTATGTTGGTATGGGTATGAAATTTAACTATATTCCATTGTTCGTATTCTTACTCTCAAAATAAATTACAGCCAGTGATAACCTCGTTATTTTAAGTAATTAGATTCATCCTATATTTTAAACATGGTTTGAGGAATGTTAGAATTAATCGCTTTCTGGCTCGCTCAATCCCACAATTATTACATAATGAGTTTATTATCAGTTTTGGAGCAGCACATTTTGTCTTACGTCATAGCTGACGTAAGTGGATGTTGCACTGCACTGTACGAAGAATGATCCCGTATTCTGTTTGAAAAAATTCTCGAATTATATGTCTCAATATTGCAACGATATACCTAGGTGTAATGTGTCTCAAAAGTCGCTTCATCAGTAAACTCAAAAGGACTATTATTTCGTAATACAGGGTGGTCCAACATTGTGGAAAGACCCAAATAAAATGCAGGATTGTAAAAGAATTGCAAAAGTAACACTATAGGTTAGTAGTACAAGTGAGCGAAAATTTTTTTAGAACATGTGATTAGAGGTCTGCACGGCCCGGCCCGTGAATTTATAATGTGAGGACCGACCCGAGTCCGAAATATGTTTTAGCATTTAGGCCCGGCCCGAGCTCATGTGATAATCAAATCAGCCCGAAGTAAGCTCGAATTACGGAAACTTAATAATTAACTCAAGATTGTATTTTATTTACAGTAATGAGAGGTTTAATTTTGCAATTGTGCTTTAAAAGTTCCAGAAAGAACGGGCCAATAGATATCGTTGTATAGTATATTTACAAAGTTAGACCCGAAAGCGCCCGAGAAATATGATTATATATTTAAAATTTTACGGTCTGAGCCCCTTTGTAGGCCCGAGCAGGCCTGTACATGTGATGTCGATGGCCTTAATTCACTTGCATTTTCTTAAATGCAAACCATATGCTATGTTACTTTGTTCTCATCTAAAATTCAAAAGATTCTTCTTATGATACTCAGAACGATTTAGTATTTTCACTTCACAAGAGCTTAATTGCAAAGGAGCGATCACATTTCTTTAGTTTTATTTTATTTTCAGTTATGTATTCTAGTTCAAGGCTTTTTTAAAAGATTAATGGACGGACAGATTATTTTTTTAAAGAACGCTATACACATGGTATTAGACTAAAGGAAGAAATTTGCAAGGTTTATGGTGCCAAATAAGAACAAAGGGGAAACTTATTTAAAGGAACTATTTCAGCATTAGCGTGACGACTCCACTAAATCAAGTCAAGATAGCTCTACACGGAAATCTTGGGTCCTCTCCACTGTGAAGAAATAAAGCTAACAATTGCTAATTGCTATATAACTGCTTGATAACTACTAAATACTTTTGTATACTAATATTGAAATAAAATGAAATTTCTCGTTTAACATTACACGATTACGCACCAGGGGTAAGACAGACTGTGATCATGATAATGAATTGTAAAATGAGCAAAGTAGAAGAAACGGGAAAACACCGAGAAAATTCATGCACACGGTGTTTGACCACCACAAAATACACTTTGCATGAGCTCGGATCGAAGCAGAGACCCCATGCACTAAAGGTGAGCGCTCCACCACTGAATCACCGCGACCTCCATATTCTCATATTGTACACGAACTATTCTTTATCTGCAAGGCTATGGTCCAATATATCTATCAATCAAAGAAGACCAAAAGCTAGTTTAAATTTCTTCTAAAATGTTTAACTTGAAAGAGAAGCAAATAGCTTATCTACTTTGTCAGTGTTATACTGAAAATCAATTAGATTTTTACAATAAAGATGTCGTTCTTGTGTCATAAATTTGATGAGGTGCTTTAGATAGCACGCCTAATAAACCTAGATTCTAATTAACATTTCTGACAGGTTATTACTAAAATTTACAGTTCCCTAGATTAGAGGAATAAATTAGTAACTTGATAAGCATAACAGCTCCACCGAGATTTTCAATTTAGTTCTTGGTAAGAAATTCTATGTATAATAAAACTTACTTAACAATACTCCAGTTAAAGATTGAAATATTACTAGAATATAATTAATAACAGGTATGGCCTATATAGACAGTGACGGATTCACGTGTTGAGGGGAGGCTACTGCTTCCCGAAGTTTCCTTTTTAAATTCCAGTTAATTCATTAGGGATAGCTGCCTTTATTAGTAATCTGATCTGTATGACACAGGCCTAGTACAGACAAACCAAAATGTATTGTGTAAGCATGTTATTTGAACCGTGGGTATTTGTTCCCAGTTAATGGGCTGGTCGCAAAAAATCTCAAATACGCAAGTAGACATCTCATCCTTTGCACGAACAGATGTAGAAAGAAGGATAAGATGACTCACACTAAATTAAAAGCCTATATTTTGTCCTTGTCACAAAAATGAACTTCAGAGGCGTATATTTCACAAACTATGCAAGGACGAGAGTGTGGGTTTACGAGGGGTAGTCACAAAGCTTAATTATCACCTCGAAAACATCAATCTGCGATCATGAAACCTGGTGATGGTGGCTAGTCCTCTATATATTCATCCTTGAATGTGACGCATTTTTTCCCAACGATGGACGACTTGGCGGAAACCTTGGTTGTAGAAGTCTTCATTTTGGCTGTTCAGGAAACGTCCATGTCGAAAATCACCTCATAGTCATTCCGGAAATGCCTGTCACGCAATGGTATCTTCATCCGCGGAAAGAAGAAAAGTCACTGGGTGGAATATCTGTAGAATACGCGGGGTGAGGCAAAATTTGATAGCCCAAAGAAGCAGCATGTGTGACTTCGTCTTGTGCAGAATGAGCTGGAGCGTTGTCATGAACCAAACAGACCCCCTTGGATAGCTTCCCTCGATGTTTTGTCTTGACAGCCTTCCAACACTTACTCTTATGTATTATATATTGAGGAATGAGATTCGTTATTTTTATATAATCATTTTTTGCATATAAAGCAATTTAATTCATGACATTCTCATATTTATTATATATATTAATACGTCTCATTTCTCAATTTAAAAAAGAAAAAACTTATCGAATAGTGACAAAAATATGCACGATTGGGCGTTTCTATTAGATTTAGTAAATAACGAACTAACAAGGTGGATTCGAATGTTGTTTCACTAGTTTGCAACTAATTCATTGATTTGCTGGAGGGCAAGGGTGCCAATTCAGGGGGGACCGGGCCCCCCAAAGCTCTCATGTGAGCCCCCTCATTGTATTTGTGAATATACAATATTTGGCATAATTTGAATGCAATTTGTCTTAAAATCCTCATATGTGTCTTCTGCATCTGAATGGACCCCCCCAAATTTACAGAGAAATCGGCGCCCTTGCTGGAGGGATGCACCGTAGTTGACTTTAATGTCACTTTCCCATATGACCTAGACTCTGCAGCCCTTTCGCTCATATCCTAGTCCTGTCTCTATGTGAAGCTCTGCCGTGTCGTGACAAAACGCTGTAACTTTGGCTGAGAAGTTTTGCGAAAATGAGCCGTAAAGTTTTCATTCGGAAATGTGATCTGTGTCGTGTAGAACCAGTGTAACTAGGCAATAATGGTCAACCAATCAGTTTTTACCAAATTTAATCACACAACATGCATTTACGTAACATTACATGTAACCACGTGTTTCCAAAGTCAAGATACACTGGTTCTACACGATACAGATCACATTTTCGAATGAAAACTTTAAGGCTCATTTTCGCAAAACTTCTCCGCCAAAGTTACAGCGTTTTGTCACGACACGGCAGAGCTAGTCTTCGAACTCGCTACAGATCTGAATTTGTCCGCAACGTTTTCAGGTAACTACACTATATTTTACCTATCTGTTACTCATAGGACAAAATATCACACGCTGGAGGTCCTTCTTACCCCACTTTGGGGTAAGTAAAATAATGTCTTTCGTTCGTTCCTGGTTCGTATTTCATGTCGAAACACTTTTGCATTAATCGAGAGAAATGTTTAGTTTTCTTCAGAAAGGGAAGTATGAAAATCTTAAATAGCTTAGTCTTCATAAGTTATATGCGCAAATCTCTTATATTTTTATGTATACAGCACATCCATATATCCATCTGGAAATATAGGATGTACTATATTTCCATCCATTACATATTACATATTGTAGATAATTTAATATACCTACAATATCTATATTAAATCACTGTAAATGGAAATCAAAAACTGATAGTTTTATTTGTGGCGGTAAATTTTCCTCAGGTAAAGTTTTCGCGAACACCCACTATAATTATGTTCATATTTCCTAAATAAATGTTTCCATAATTACTTCAGCATGACATGATTCAGTCTAAGATATGGAAACGAGAAAGTTTAGTGTGGTAGGCCGTACTTGTTGTTATTGTATCTAATCAAAGTACACCTTGGCTATTCTTCCTATGTATCTAGTCTTGTCATAGGACTCATCCAACGACTGAAAAGTATATTGTAAACCAATTGGAAAGAAGCTTACAGTGGTTTTTTTTGGGGGGAGGGGTCTTTAGGTTAGCTAAATTAGCCTTAGTTACTCAGGTTAGCGTTGGTTTAATTTAACGTTTCTTAATGCATGATTGGTGTTTGAATGAATTAACGTACTAGCATTCACATCAAGAAATATCTTAACACTTTATTTATAGTCTTTACTTTTTCGCATGCATAAAGTAAATCTGATCAAACCTAAGTTGGAAGAGAATCGTAAGCATATTGACTTAATTCTATCTCATTTTTACTAATGAATTTGAAAAGCAAAAATGCACATATCTGTCGTGTTTAAAGTTAATGCTGTCTACGGGACGAAAAATAAATTCTCGTCTCGTCTCGTCTCGCACATATTTCTAGAAATCTCCAATTGTTTTGTCAGCTTCTTCACAGAATGTATACACTGGTCTTTTCTTAATCACCTCGAAATTATCAAAATACTTTTGTATCATTAACAATATTTAAAACATCTGCATAAATTAAACCTTCTTCAAAGGTTGTGATATAACATTTAAATCCTCCTCATTATTGGAATATATTCTGTAATTACTTGAGTTTCTTTAAACGTTGATAAATGTTCTTTTTGTGTTTTTACGACCACTTTACCAATTTATAGTTTTCCTACTATGAATTACTTAATACTAAAACAGTTTGAGAAATCTAAAACTTCGGTGAACTAGTGTTGCTCACAAGTCTCGAAAAATATCTCATATCGTCTCGACTCGAGCTTCGAAAATGAGACAACAATTGTAATTATTCTCTTCTCATCTCGAATTTGAAAATTTACTTCTCGCCTCGTAGGTAATATTACTTAAAGTAATTTGCACATTTACTTTCGGCATTTATCGAGAGAAATATCCTTTTCAGTTGCTCTTATTCTTTGTGTACCTTACTTTAAGCATTTAATAAACGAAGAAAAGTTATATTCGAAGCAGTAGCACGATCAATTCAAGTTCACTTAGCTGATAAAATAGATCCTATGGGATTATTGAGTCACATAATTGAACTCAAGTCAAGAAACTTCTTGTTATATAAGGTCAAAGCATCGTTGTCTACGCCCTCAAGACAAAACACACTGTTTGCTTAGTAAACCAACCCTGATGATAGCTTTTCTTAAACAAATGGGCGTTGTTCAACGTAACACACAACTCTCAAAATAGCAGATATCTTCATTGTTTCTCTTTGTATAAATGATGGCAAATTAAATGAAAGACTGTTCTAGGATTCATAGCAAAGTACTTAAAGAACACATTACTTTTTATTAAGAAATGACCTTCAGTCTTTTATCAATATTCTTGTAATTTTTTTCTTCCTAATTATATTTCAGTTTCTTTTAACACATTTTTAATGACTATTCTTTTAACTTGAATGCAAATTTTCACAATTACATGGTTTAGATTCAAGTTGTTGGTTCATAAGCATTTCTTGGAGCTTACAATCATCCATTTATCCGGCTTAAGTAAGGACTTTCATCAAAGGTTTCTTCTAATAAGTTAAAATTCACTATTAAGAATGTAAAAAAAAACAGTATTTTACAAATTAACTTGAGAATGCTTACCTATAATAGTTATTGTCCATGCGACAACATAAGAGAGACTTCCAATCCAGACAATACACATTATAAAAGTTATGGGAAACCATCGCTTGAATTTGGGCTTCTCACAGTCAGGAATTGTTAGGTAAAATATGCATCGAATGGGGAAGATTAACAACCATAATACTTGTTTGAAAAAAGATTCTTCCTTTGGAAAACTGAAGAGCAGTTGGCTATCTGCAATTAAGAGAAATTAAACAATCTGATGAAAACAATCTAGTGTATGGTAAATTTATTGTAATATCACTATAGAAAGAAAATATAAAATCTTTGAGATCTATGAACAATTTTGACACGTAATAACACCTAAACAAAATATATGCTACAAAATTATTGTATTCTTCAAATTCGTTATTCTAAGTTCTCTGTATATTAATGTGTATCTCATAATTTAAAATATATATATATATCTAAAGCAATTTTATACTTAAGTATATTTATTATTAGCAAAGTCCCAGATATAGCTCAAAATACGAGTCAATTTCTTCCGGATTTAGAAATCTGAGTGTTATCCTTGATGGGAGTTTATGTTCACATGGCTCTGTTTATTTACATATGTTAATGCGAAAAAGGATCAATGCACTCTGAAGAACATAAACAGGAAGAGAAATGCAACTACAGGAGGAGGTTAAAAAGCCCTATATGTATTTAAATGTATTGTTTGTGACACTTGTAATGTGAAGAGATAGAAAGGGAGAGAGAGAAATAGGAAAAACACATCCAGACGATGTTTGCGGAATACACAAGACCAGAAGTAATTATACTGTAGCCTATATTGTAAGGATTCCCACATCACAACATGAGTACATGTTTATGAACGACACGTGCTAACGTTTACAAACAAGTAGACGATACACAGAACAGGAAGACACGAAGGGAACCGAAAGAAGACGTGCCACCCGAAGAGGATCCATAAAAGAGGAACCACAGAGGAAGGAGGCATCAGTTGACCACTGATCGCCAACCCACTACAGCTCTGGAGGTCGCTTTGGACTAAGGGGCTCAACCTATCCTAACATCCCTGGAGGCTGCTCTGAAGCGAAGGGGATTCCTCAACACAGCCATACCTCACGAGGCTGCTATGAGCTGAGGTTTCCTAGGACCATAACCTGGAGTCATTATAAGACACCCCGGTGGCTGCTTTGAGCGAAGGGATTCCCGTACGAAACGATATGTTCTTCAAAATTGGTCATAAAAGAAATTCTGTTATAAGAACTTTGTAAACACAAAGATTATTTGTATTTTTATAATAAATAGGTGAAGGACTAGATTCCTGGTCCATTATTGACTCTACCTACAAAAGATTTTAATATAGTATGTATAATGAATGTGATTTTTCAAAAATATATTTTCTCAAAAGTGATTTTCCTTCATATAACAATTTATCATATATTATGATGATGAACTTGATTATTCTTATGCAACATAGTATAATTTATCCTTACACTAACGAACCATGTCGCCAACTTTTAGTTTTGTTACTATTATGTATATCAAGTAAAACTAGTTTCAACAGTTTTGTGTTTAAAGATTCAGTATCCCTTATGCTCTGTTCTCAAACCTACCTGTAATTTCTATCCCTTACCAGGAAATAAAAGTATACCACTTTAGTGGAATAACAGATATAAAATATTTTTTTAAAAAAATAATAAACAGCGCTGTAGAAACTAAACAAAATGCACTACATTACCCAAGTGTATTATTGTAATTAATAATAAAATAATAAAAATCTGTAACAGAAGCCCCGTTTCGGAACCAACACCTGAAATGGGGACGTAAAACTTTATAGTCCTATAATATAACCATAATGTACACGTAGCTACAGTTCTTTAAATTGAGCAAAAGTACTCATATCTTCATTCAATAATAATAAAGTTTCATATTTGTAAAAATCACTCCTTATATGAATTACTTCTATATATTACTACATAAATATATATTCTCCTTCTTTGGAACTTAGGGCTAAAAAGGAAACAAGACAGACGTAATTTATAGAAATGTCTCGTAATTATTTGACGTAATTCATGATGTATACTGTGTAGAAAACTTGTGATTATCAAACCTCTTTCCTGATCTAATGCCCAGCGAGTGTGTCTTTGTTGCACGTGGACTTGGGCTCGATTCCCGATGGAAAATCATTGAATGCATTTCGGCGGTTTGAATTCCATCTTAAATTTAAAACTGTATGCCCCCATCTTAGTTTTGTTTGTGAAAAGGAATGCTAAGCTTCAATAAACAATTATGACCTTCGTCCCCACTTTCTCCAAAAAATGCAACAGTTTATATTAACAGTTCATGTCAGTAAAAAATTGTGAAGGAAAAGTTAAAACAGACACTTCAACAAACGAATCGTGAACTTGTTACTAGAGTGTATTACCAATATACGCTACCATGTTCATAGCAAACCAATGGTATAACATTTCGATTCTCCCATAATGGAAGCAGAACTGTAGCTGTAGTACTGTGAAAGAAAATTTCACAAATCGATAACGCTGTTCTTAAGCGTAAACATTGTCACTTCAAAGTGATTGCTAACTTGAGTTATTCTGAGGGATAGACAACTTAGTGAGAATGAGCTGTATTGTCCAGATAAGCACAAATCAAACACGCTAATTATGTACAATAACGTGTTTGTTCATGTTATTTCCTGTGTTATCGCCCTAATGTTTCGGCGTATATATTGGACCATGTCCTGCCTATCGATATAACAGCAGTGTCAATGCATCGTGCCAATCTGTTGTGACTTGAGATTTACCAATTTCAAAAATTCGTGAAGCAATTAAGGTACTCTTAAATATTTAAGTACGTGCGATAAAGGGGTATAGAGATAATTTGCTCTGAGCTATAGTAATTCTGTATTTGATAAAACGGAAATCTAAGTTATGTTCGGGATGAAATTAAAACTTCTCAAAGGAAATATAAGGTGGGTTCTTCTATTCGGTGAGCCAAATTGTGTGTATCTGCCTATCTGTCCATTCGCCTGTTAGTTTGTTTGTTCTATGATAACTTTGAAAAAAATATCAGTTTCTAATTAAATTTGTAGTGCATTCCTTCTCCCAATTTTAGGAAATTAGTTTGGCATCAATTTTAATTAATCTTCCACAAAGAACTAACATGTATATTAGTAAATTGCAATATAAAATCGAATAAGGATAGGCCTATACTAATGTACATTTTCTAACCAATGTGTACAATTGAACGCAAATGGTTTTGCTTTTCCCTTTCTTTAATTTTTGAAATTTGACTATTTATATGTACAATAATACCATAACCGAAAGTAACTTATTCACATGAGAATCCTAAGATCTAATTGCGTTGTAGTCTGATACTGAAGAGGTTAAGTTGTGAAAAATATGGATTAAAGTACATACTTGAAAGTCTAAAGCAATTGTGATAAGGACGAAGGAAACACTGGTAACTAAAATATCTGGAGGTGAAAGAATAACGAGGTGAGCAGTATTATGAAAATCTAAAATGTGAACGGAAAATAATTGGAATAAAATTACTAGCTAAACAACACTTTAGGAAAAATACAGAGCTCACTTCATGTAACTTTTGAGTAAAAGAGCTACTTAAAATGCTTAAGGTCTTCGTGTGAAATACGGGAGCAAGTACTGTACATGAACACTACGAAAAAGAGATGAAAATTAATTAGAGGCCTTTGAAAATATATCAATGAGAATTAGTTGAGAAGAAACTAATGAGGATGTAATAGATATAGCAGGGTAGGAAAGAATGATGTTGGAAATAATTAAAAACAGGTAAAAAAAAATTAAGGGGTTGTTTGGGAACAAATTGTCTTATCAGATGGTAAGAGGTAGAGAGAAAAAATATTTCAATTTATTGCATGTTATATTTGCATATTTTTGTTTTATTTTTAAGCTGTTTCTAATTTTAAAAAATTAAGGCTCGTTTATTTTAAAGTTTTAGCTTCATAATAATTATGGTTTTCATCTTATTAAATATTTTTGCATATGAAGATTAGGTACGTATAGCCCTTGACAATAGTACAGGAAAAAGGTGGACCTATGTAAGCCACACCCCACAATTAGCATGAGACTTCAATATGACAGAAATAATAGCTATGCGAATATACATATTTATTGTTATATAAAAAAAAAGTATGGATTACGCAACCCTATCCCCAAAACCATACTGATCTATATTTGAACATTTTCAAAATTTGTTTCGCAATATACTATAGATCCTCATAATCTGTCCTTCAAGTATTTTTGACGGGTTTTAATTTCCTGCTATTTCTGAGTTTTCTGCTTTATTTTTAAATGAATTTCAAAGATTTAATCTCGTTCCAATAGGTCTGTTCTTATGTTTATCAATAATTTCTTTACACTTCTTTCATTATATAAGATGTGATGATCTATTGGAACAGCGTACCTATAAAAATATTGGGAGCTTCTATATTAGTGGCTGTTATAGCTTTCGAAATAGTCCTGTATAGCTTCAAGCTCTAACTAGTGTAAATAGTATCGTATGCTTGATATCAGATATCACAATATTATCAAGTTTTTAATTCTTCATTTGGCAGTGTTGCTTACAAGCAACATTGTATTCTATTGCGTTATCCGCACGAATTATAACTTCAGTGATCATTTAATTGCCATTACTGCTTTCTTACAATATTCATATACATGATTGGCGGGTCTCTTGTTTAGATATTTCTAATCTTCGTCAACAGGGAACAGTCAAATTTAGTATTGTGGAAGCTTTATCGCCTACGTTCCGTGAAAGTTATTTTTTTTTTTTTAATTTGTGATTTCCTGCTCTGTAGCAAGCTATTTCAACGAAACTGCTGCTAATTACTGAGAGTATTCTTATGATATTTAACCATAATAGGGCAATGCTGCTCAGTTGCAACACATACGACCTATTTTATGGTAATGTTGCTTTGAAATAATCATCCTGTATTTTGTAGCCAAAGTACAAAAATACTTTAAAAATTAGGAAATTATGATCAGGAAGACATGGTTCAACCATAAAAAACAAACTAATATTTTAATGATAATGCTATCAATGCTTGCTAATTAAAGGGCGAATTTTAACAATCAGGAATCACAGGGAGTTTAAATCGGATGAATAAGGAATGTGATCAATAGGTCTACTTGTAAGAAAAATTCTAGGTCAGAAACTTATCTTAGAATGGGACTTTTTCACTCATTCTTACGCCAAACTTCACAGCATATGTTTCATTTTGCTACAGCGTACTATCAAATTTCTATTGGCTTGGTATTTGCAAATGAATAAGTTAAAACATATACGAACATATTTATTCACATGATAGTAGCAAACTCATCATATGTGCGTCATTAAGGGACAATTTGGAGGTCTACATTGTCTCAAGCGACACATGGTGTCTGAAAAAACGGAAAATTGAGATAAATTTCCCCATTAATATTATACAAAGACTTACAATTGATAATTATGGATACAAGATTAAATTTTGATTATTGTAATGTTGGAAAATGTAGAATTTGTGTCGGAAAAACTAGAGTATACCAACATCTGAGTAAGAAACATGTATGCAAAAGTATATTAACTGCCTAATTTCTTAGTAAGATTTTTCCCGTTATGCGTTCAACATCAACTTTAATTTTACGGCGATGTAGCCCCCCAAAAAAGCCTCTAGTAGTGAGAATAAGCTTTTTTAGTTCAGTGATAAGTAGCCAAAACAACAAGTAACATATCCATTATTTTTGGTTTTCCAGACAAGATCTTTCTTTTAACTTCTTTACAGCGTGGTTAATTCCATCATAAAATTGAATAAACACTAAAGTACATAAAATTTCACTGGGAACCAAACATAAAACCACAGGAGAACAAGCGTTTTAAAATGAATTAAATCTAATTTCAACGTTCACCATGATGTTATGTAGGCTATAAGACTAATTACAAACACAAGTGATATTTGGAGAATTGATGAAACGTAGAAGGAAAAGGGAATTGAACGAATGAAGTGGGTTTATTGTTCTTCACTATAACATTCATAGACAGAAATTGTACAAATTAAAAGAAAAGTTCTGACCAAAACATATATTAACTAATAAATAATAGCGTTACAGTTTCGGCAAATTAACTTTGCCTTCATCAGACACATTAATGTGTCTGATGAGGGCAAAATTAATTTGCCGAAACTGAAACGTTATTATTTATTAGTTAATATATGCTTTGGTCAGAATTTGTCTTAATTTGTACAAGAATTTCCAAAGCTAGAATGAGTGGTATACAGAAATTGTATCAGAAACAGCATCAGAAGAGAGTGCTTCACCATTGAGCTACAGTGTCTATAGCAAGAATTGTAGAATATGTCGTCAATATTAAATATAATTTCAGTCTTCAGTTATCAAATTCAATAGAATTGTATGGTTTTCACATCAGTGTAAGATTATGTGTTCACTCTAACCGATATCTGAAAGAAACAACTAGATTCATATACAAAACCATTGAAATTTCTCTTTCAGGTTGCAAAGTAGCTAAAGTAACTATGAAACTATAATAAACTACCATCAGCAACCCTTCATACAGGCATGAGACAATACTTTAATGTTCTCCTGGTAGCCGTAGTAATAGTCGTGTCAGTGAAAACGTATCAGCATTTTTACATTACGTAAAAGAACCTTTGTATCTAGAATACGTTTATAGTGGTAGTATCAAACCTGAAGATGAAAACTCTAGAGAGAGAGAGATTCAAAGCATCTGGCGACAAAGTTTATGATAGCATCCTGTGAAAAAGAGGAAAAAAGAAGAAGCCTTTTAAAGTCAGTGAAGGGAAAGTGGTAATGAAACCCACCCACATATACCCTCCCTTTTTTTCCTTTCTCTCCCTCTCTTGAATCCCTAATTAATGATCTTTTCAGTGGTTTGTCACCATTCTCATGGGACTGTTGCTCCTCTTCGGCTTTATGAATCTGTATCCACACACAAACACTCAAAACAAGTTTAATGGTCCTCGAGAATCGTGACTTTTCAAAAACTCTCAACCAAAATAAAATTTTTGAAAGAAAATTAGTTTTTAAAAAAAGTCCAACACATCTTTCCAAGAATCCTTCAAGATGGTCGTCGCTAAGAAGTATCCTAGGAGAATACTCGTAAAATAACAAATGGCTAAGAAAGA